>NC_092879.1:84598689-85238332 GCF_028372415.1 Notamacropus eugenii | reverse complement strand
GAAACAAGATGTGCTCCACAATGGGGTAATGGCTAAACAAATTATTGCCTATGAATGGAATGTAATATTACTTTACTATAATGAATCACAAATAGAAAAGATTGTAAGGAGCCCGGAAAGACTTGTATAAAAGTTATAGAATTCAGAAAGCAGATCCAAAAGGACAGCATACATACTGACCATATCAGTGTAAAGAAAATGGATGTAGAGTAACCTTAAAACTCTGTTTAATAATAATGGTCAACATAAGTGCTACATTGCCATTAAATGACATAACCCTATTTTTAGTTAGCAATTGATAAGCTCTTTTTTTCAGGAAATATATCTTATAAGGGGACTTATTTGGTATTTGTTTGGGAAGATGTCTTGTGTCCCAATAAAAATGTGTTAATAAAAGTCAAGTTTCTGAAAAACAAATAGATAAAATCTCAGCAAGTTCTATCTCTAGAATGTCATTGATCTAGAAACGAGATCAGGTCAGTGCCCTGTTCTTGATTTAACAGCTGTTACCTGTAGTAAGACTGGTCTCTTTTTAATAATGCTTTCCACACATATTATATTATCTCAGTGAATTCCACTTAATAAGACCAGGTTCTTCTATCCCTAATCAACGTGATGGTAGAGTCCCTTAAAAACATGCATGATGTAGGGAACTGGGACTAGATTGAGGGCTTCAGCAAAGGGAAGTTTTAGGCAGTGTCTATTCTTGGGTAATGCATACATCACTCCTACTGACATGCCAGAGAACTGTACCGTTGTATCTACAGGAAGAATTTTGCCTGGAGTATTTACCTTACTGTGTGGAGATCAACTCACTATGGCAGTTTACTGCAGGGATAGAAAAACAGTATGACTATCTGTGATAATGCAAACAGAGCAGTCAGATAAAAGCCAGCTTTTTAGTGTGCGCTACTGAATATGGTGTTCTTTCATCTGGAAGGATCAGGAAGCCTTCTCAAATATCATGTCAAAGAAACAGCCCCGTTATATTTATAAAGAAAGAAAAGAAAGGTAGTTGGACTGTTTTAGAAACATTCTGCAGCTGGCAAAGGATTGAAAATGACCATTTTTTATAACTTGCAATCAATAACTGGGGAAAAAGAAGAGGATATTTAGTTAGATGGGTGAAGTTAGAGGCTGTGTGATGAGATCTATGCTGCAGCAAATTGCAGTGATGTACAAATAACCCTTTGAAGATCAGCATTCATTCTTAACACCATTTCTAAGGTTTGCATTTTCTTTTCACCCTGAGATTTTGGTCTTCTTTCAGTCATAAATGCTTGTTGACTTATTGTTGAGTGAAATCATCACCAAACTGTTCTGTGTGTTCTTTGGTATTTTCTTAAAGCAGCTGATTTATTGTATCCCATCCCATGAAGAACAGGAAAAGATCCTGGAGCCAGGGTAGGGTGAAGGGGATATTTTCTATTGTAATGCTGTTTTCTGAGTTCTGTAGGTCTGTGTGTGTATATAGTAATACACACCCTCATGGGATAGCCAACAGAAGAATGGGTGGTGTGTTTGTAAACTCTTTCAGCTTATCTGCCTTATTTGCCTTTGAGTTGTCATGCCATTCCAGAGTCTGAGAACAGTTAGCACCGTTAGGGAATAGTGTGTGATGACTGTTCCTTCTGAGCACCTGTGAGAACTATCGGAGATCTCTTTGGCTGCCAGAGCTCATCCCAGGAGAATGCCATATAAAGCACAGAACAGATCGATTGGGCTTCCCTTGGCCTCTCTTAGGACCTTGCTCTACAAATCATATCTTATACCTTCAGTCTTATACTTTGAATCCATCACTCCCCAGTGAATTCTCCCTTCTTCTTTCAAATATTTCTAGGTCTTTCCTACTTATCCAAAATTATATAGATAACAATTGTTTTGGATGACAAAACAGAAAACAGAGCAAAAGAAAACAAGCCGCAATCCAGCACCTCTCCCCCAGCAAAGCAGAACCAAGCTCCCCTCACATGTGTTGCCGTTTTGAGGTATCAGGGAGCATCGCAGAAGCATCACAGTCCGAAAACTTCCGTTGGAATTTGAACTCTGTGCCCAATGCCAATATTTATAAAATGGTGATCATGTTGATTAGATTCTACAGAGTTGTGAGAAAAGTGCTTTGCCAACCTTAAAAGACTATAGGCGTGTCAGCCATTATTGTTGAAGCCCCCCCCACCACCTATCTCCCAATTTTTTTATAATTTATTACTTGAATGAGTGGTCTGGCTGGCTGTCTCCACATACTCTTCAGTGCCTTTGCCATCTGGCTTCTTTTTCATTCACTTTTCTGAAGTAGCACTTTCAGTCACCCATCATCAAATACCATTCATTGGTCATTAAAACAATTTCGTGAAAATTTGGTACTGTTCTCCTAACTTTGCCAGTGAGGAAACTGATAGCCTTATGGGTCAAGTTATTTGATCATGGTTACATAAACAGTAAGAGTGAGGCAAGATTAGATCCCAGGTCCTTCTGACTTTCCAAGCCCAGCACTGTAGCCGCTAAGCCATATTGCCTCTCATTTAGAGTAGGATTCTTGAAGTAGAGAACCAGATCAGCAATGTAGAAGTGAAATTAATTCTGAACATGTGGCAAGTGTAAAGTTGGAAGGGTATTGTGTTCATATGGCTCAGCTATTTGGTCAGGAAATGACAAAGTGGAATTCAAGCTTTTTGAAGCTTTCTTTACTTTGTATGCATGCTTTATGTGCTGTGTTAAAGAGAATCGCTGACTCCTTGTCCATGGAGAATTGGGCAAGGCATATAGGATATGTTTTTAGATAGTACAACTTAGATGTAAAGATGTAGATTTGCCTTGTTTTTCTCTGTGTCCTTGTAAGATGGGTTTACACAGTTTTCTCAGTGCATTCAAGAGCAGCATGGTACAACACAAGGTTGATTGGGCTTGAGGTCAGAAGGCCTGAATTCATTTCTGAGGTATGATACTACTGGTAGGACTTTCAGCAAGTCACTGCAATGTTATGGCCCTTAGTTTTCCCACTTCTAAAATAAGGGCACTAACCTAAATAATCTCTAAAGCTCCTTCTAGCTCTAAATCCAGTTATACCCTGTCTTCATGTACCTTTCTCCCTCTGTGTAGTCTATAGCACTTATAGCTATCAGTGTTAATGCCCTAAAGTGACTTTTGGATCATCATACCATCTTTCTCAAAACCCTTCATTGACTCTCTGCTGCCAATGAATAAAGTTCAGACACCTTAGCTTAACATTCAGGACCCTCTACAATCTGTTCCCAACTCATTTTCCCCCACTTTATTATTTCCCACTACCCCTAGAGTGGTAAAGTCCACACTTTAGGCAGTCTGCATTACTGGGTACTTCCCAAATTAGCATTATACTCTTCCATCCATCCCTGGTCGATCTATCTTTACCTATTGTAGCCATATGCAGTCTTCCTAGTCGAACTCAAATACCACCTCTTTTGTGATTTTTTTTTTACCTTTGCCCCTGTCCCAAGCACTGGATTTAGAGTGAACAAACCAGGTCGAAACTTCACCTTTGACCTTGACTATCTATGTAGCCTTGGGCAAGTCACTCCATTACCTCTCCTGCAAAATCAGGGAATTTGTGGTCTTCATGTTCTCTTAGCTCCCTTTATGCTCTGAGGCTACAGTTGTTTGGCTCCCTTCCCTACTTTGCCCCATCTTACAATAATCCATCCAAATTCCCTCTGCACATTGATGGCACTCATTTCATATTTCCCTCATGGCTATCAACACTTTAAAAAGTGGTTAGTATCCCTTAATAGATTCAAAGCTCCTTGAGAACAAGTATCACTTGAATACATTGTTATATCCATTGTAGTGATTAGCACTTAGTAGGTCTTCTGTAAATATTTGTTGACTCTGCATCACAGGCTATTGGTTGGCACCTTCAGATGTCTTCTAACACTGAGAAATGCCCAAAGTATACGACATATGTTTCCACTTCTGGCAAAATCTTTATAGGATTTAAAGCCAAGAACTAGCTCCTGAAAGTAAGTCAGCTACTTAGGAGGAAGACATCAAAGATAGGAGAAGTTCTAATGATGGTATGAAATAATGATGTGAAAAAAGGAAAGGGAATTGCAGAAAAGATAATGAGTCCTTGCGCTCCTAACCCATGGATGTGCGCAATTAGTCTGTATGTTGCCAACTGTCTGTATCTGTTCAGTTTGGAGCTACTGGGAAGCTATCGAAGAGAAGTTGAAAACCGGGTGTGTGGATGAGTCTATAATGCATTCAACGGAGGGTGATTTCTTGGGGAAGAAATCATTTTGTACTTTTTATTTTTACTTTTAATGGAGCATATACTCCCAGGTTTAAAAGCATGACAGAGAGAAGAGGGCCTTTGAAATGTGATGGAAGGCAAGCATAGACACATCCATAACATATTTTTGTTGCAATCATCTTATCTACCCTTTAGCCCTCCTCACCCTTGCGAGTCACTCAGGGCTAGATCAAATTGGCCATTAAAATGGAATTGGCTCTGTTGAAATGTCATGCAGTTGGGAATTATGAACATCGTAATTAGAAAAATAAATGTATAGCATTTGTTTGTCTTCAAAGCAGTTGCTAAACTATAATGAGGTATATTGTTTTATCCTTTTAATGGGGAGAAGCTACTGCAGTAAGATTAAGTGATGAGCCTGAGGGCACTTGCCCAAAGAAGAATCCAGTGTCAGAACTGAGATTGGACCATTAGTCTCCCTCCGCTTAAAGCATACTTCAAAAGAGTCTTTTGAAGGGAAATGAAAGAATAGAAATATTTAAGTTTATAACCAGAAAAAAAAGGAATTTAAGGTTAAATATTAATGACAACATTTTTCATTCTCAGTCTGTGGAAAGCATAAAGGCCATGCGTACATTGCCTGAAGAACTCCAAAGAGCTCTGTCTCTAATGGAGTGTCTGAGCCCCAGCATATTTGGGCTCTTTAAGGGTGTGGCTATATGGAGAAAGAGAACACACACATGCACACACACATGCTAGAGCAGTCACATGTTTAATAATCAGATGGACTTGGATATCTGCAAAGAGCTGACTTTAAAAGTTAGGAAACTAAAAGTTGGAAATTTGATTTAGCTGCTTTGTGACATGTATTTGAATGTTTTCATTGACTGGATGGATAATTTGGCATGACTTCAGTACCTTTTAATAACTGTTCCTGTTAGGCGTTGGTATTTGCATCTCTACTTCCTCGTGGATAGAACAAGCTTTATGAGCAATTCTTTATTTGATGTGTTAGGCTCCCTCTCATCCTAAGTCTTCAGTCAGAGACTGGATACCCACTTGTTGGGCAGGTTCTTATAGGGATATCTTTCAGCTCTGGGTTGATTTCAGTGGACACTTAGCTCTCTTGCAATGCCAAATTTCTAGCATATGTGAGCTCATCACTGTGGCTACTCCCTCTACCGGTATAGCTACACTTTTCCATTGTGTAGAATTCATAGCTGTGTTCTTCCATAAACTCTTTATGGTGATGTAGAGGCTTTTCTCTGAGTCTTTTAATATTTCTTTTTTTTATCAGTGTGACATGCTGAGTGTTCATCTGTTATGCCTTGTTTTTCTCTACATAAATTATTCTTTTTTCTCTCTCTGTGAGAATGCATTGACTTGTTGTGGTTCTGTGGCAAGAGAGGACTTAGTTTGAATCCTACCTTGCACTTATTCACCTGTGGGACATTATTCAGGGCATTTAACTTCTCTTGGCCCTTAATATCTTAATATGCAAAATGAGGGAGTTGGACTAGATGATCTTCAAATTCTTTCCAGCTCTAAATCTAATAATCCTATAATCCTTGTTATAAATTATATGATCCTGATGAAATAATCTTGATCTATGTCCCAGAATTCTTCTGTCTCTTCTATGCCATGACTAGCAAGCAAGTCATTGTTAGTAATATTCTATAGCCTGTCTACCCCTACCGTAAGTCTTTCCAGAACTCTTTGAGTCACATGCAATTTTGATTCTTTGGAGATTTTTATTGTGTTCAGTAGTTTGCATCATCGGGAGAATATTAGCATTAAAAATATTTTGAGGGGCAGTGTTCAAGACACAATTTGAGATTATTCAAAGCAAAACAGTTTCCCAAATACAAGCTAGGTCTCCTCTTATTCATTTCTTGATATAGCATCTAACTACATGTTATCATTTTGGTACTATGCGTCCTTCATCTACTTGGATTTTTCTTTGTGGATTACTTTGCTAGTTGTTTTTTCAAGGTTTTGTTAATACTTTTACTTTTTAAATATCACTATCGCTTCCACTGACTGTCTTCACCAATAAAACTTTCTTATAACAATTATAATCAGGCAAACCAAATGAACATATTAATTATGTCTGAAATTATACGCTTCATCCCACGCCTCTAGTCTATCACCTCTCTGCCAATGAGGTGACGCATGCATGCTTCCTTATCAGTCTTTTTTACCCATGATTGATCATTGAATTTATTAGAGTTATAAAAGGCTTTCAATGTTGTTTTCCTTCAAATTACTTGTTGTGTAAATTGTTCCACTGGCAACAGTTCATATAAGTTTTCCCAAGTCTCTATGAATTTGTCATATAGAAACTTTTTTGAAAAAAAAATTATTAATTTATTTGTTTTCAGTTTTTAACAATCACTTCCATAAGCTTTAAATTTTCTTTCCCTCTCTCCCCCTCATCCCCAAGACAGCATGTAATCTTATATGGGCTGTACATATACATTCCCATTAAACACATTTTCACATTAGTCATGTTGCATATGAGAATTATAATGAGTGGGAGAAACCATGAGAAAAACAAAACATAACAAAAGGGAAAATAGTCTGCTTCATTCTGCATTTTGTCTCCATAGTTCTTTTTCTGGATGACGTGGATGACATTTTGCATCATGAGTCCTTTGGAAATGTTTTAGGTCCTTGAATTTCTGAGAAGAGCTAAGTCTATCAAAATCAGTCCTTGCATGCTGTGGATGTTACTGTGTATAATGTTCACCTGGTTCTGCTTACTTCAGTCAGCATCAATTCAAAAAAGTCTTTCCAGTGTTTCTGAATTCTGCCTGTTCGTCATTTCTTACAGCACAATAGTATTCAGTTACGTTCATATAACACAACTTGTTCAGCCATTCCTCAATTGATGGGCATCCCCTTGATTTCCAGTTCTTAGCCACCACAAAAAAGAGCTGCTATAAATATTTTTGTACATGTGAGTCATTTTCCCATTTTTATGATCTCTTTGGGATATAGCCCTAGAAATGATGTTGCTGGGTCAAAGGGTATGCATATTTTTTTAATTATTTATTTTTAATTTTCAACAGACACTTCCACAAGATTTTGAGTTCCAAATTTTCTCCCCCTCTCTCCCCTCTGCCTACCCTAAGACAGCATGCATTCTGATTACCCCTTCTCCCCCAGTCTGCCCTCCATTCTATCATACCCCTCCCTTCTTTTATCCCCATCCCCTCTATTTTCTTGTAGGGCAAGATAGATTTCTATACCCCACTGCCTGCATATCTTATTTCCCAGTTGCATATAAAAACAATTTTTAACATTAAACAATTTTAAGTTTTTAAAACTTTGAGTTCCAGCTACTCTCCTTTCCTCGCTCCCCACTCACCCCCACTGAGGAGGCAAGCAATTCAAAATATGTTATACATGTGTAGTTATACAAAATACTTCCATAACAGTCGTATTGTGAAAGACTAACTATATTTCCCTCTATCCTATTCTGCCTCCCAATTATTCTATTCTTTCTTTTGACACTATCCTTCCTCAAAAGTGTTTGCTTTTCATTACCCACTCCTCCCATTTTCTCTCCCTTCTATCATCCCCCACCCCTGCTAACCCCCTTTCCCCTTACTTTTCTGTAGTGTAAGATAGATTTTCATACCAAATTGAGTGTGCATGTTATTCCCTCCTTATGAGATTCACTCTTTCCCTCTAACCTTCCTCCTCTTCCCTTCCATTGAAAAAGTGTTTTCTTGCCTCTTTTAGGTGAGATAATTTGTCCCATTCCATTTGTCTCTTTCTCCTCCCAATATATTCCTCTCTCACCCCTTAATTTTATTTTTTTAGATATTGCCCCTTCCTATTCAACTCACCCTGTGTCCTCTGTCTATATGGATATAATCCCTCCAACTACTCTAGTACTGAGAAAAGTCTCAATAGTTACCAATATGATCTTTCCATGTAGGAATGTAAGCAGTTCAACTTTAGTAAGTCTCTTATGATTTCTCTTTCCTATTTACTTTTTCATACTCTCTTGATTCTTGTATTTGAAAATCAAAGTTTCTATTTAGTTCTTGTCTTTTCAACAAGAATGCTTGGAAGTCCTCTATTTCATTGAGATTCTATTTTTCCCCTGAAATATTATGCTCAGTTTTGCTAGGTAGGTGATTCTTGGTTTTAATCCTAGTTCCTTTGACTTCTGGAATATCCTATTCCAAGCTCTGCAATCCCTTAATGTAGAAGCTGCTAGATCTTGTGTTATCCTTATTGTATTTCCCCAATACTTGAATTATTTCTTTCTGGCTGCTTGCAACATTTTCTCCTTGACCTGGGCACTCTGGAATTTGGCTACAATATTCCTAGGAGTTTTCCTTTTGGGATCTCTTTCAGGAGATGAGTGGTGGATTCTTTCAATATCTGTTTTACCCTCTGGTTCTAGAATATCAGAGCAGTTTTCCTTGATAATTTCTTGAAAGATGATGTGTAGACTCTTTTTTTGATCATGGCTTTCAAGTAGTCTAGTAATTTTTAAATTGTCTCTCTCGGATCTATTTTCCAGATCAGTTGTTTGTCCAATGAAATATTTCACAATGTCTTCAAATTTTTCATTCCTTTGGCTTTATTTTATAATTTCTTGATTTTTCATAAAGTCATCAGCTTCCATCTGCTCCATTCTAATCTTTAAGGAATTATTTCCTTCAGTGAGCTTTTGGACCTCCTTTTCCATCTGGCCAATTCTGCTTTTGAGGGCACTTTTCTTCTCATTGGATCTTTGGACCTCTTTTGCCATTTGAGTTAGTCTATTTTTTAAAGTGTTATTTTCTTCAGCAATTTTTGGGTTTCCTTTAGCAAGCAGGTGACTTGTTTTTCATGATTTTCTTGCATGATTCTCATTTCTTTTCTCAATTTGTACTCTGCGTCTCTTGCTTGATTTTCAAAATGCTTTTTGAGCTCTTCCATGGCCTGAGACCAATTCATATTTTTTGGAGGCTTTGGATGGAGGAGCTTTGACTTTGCTGTCTTCTCTTTGTTTTAGTCTTCCTTGTCACCAAAGTAAGATTCTATAGTTTGATTTTTTTTTCTGTTTTTTTCTCATTTTCCCAGCCATTTACTTGACTTACGAGCTCTTTGTCAAGATAGCTCTCTGCTTCCAGTGGGGGAGAGGGGTGTACTGCCAGCCACTGATCCCCCCACAGTCTGTGGGCCTAGAGCTCCAGAAGCAGTTGCTGCCACTGCTCTTGTTGCTGCTGTAGACTTCTCCTCTGCAGGCTCTTCCACCCCCTCTGCCACCCTGAGCCTGGGGCCTGACCACTCTACTCTCCCACACAGGTGCCACAGTTTTTTCCACTGACCTTCCAATTTGTCCTAGGGTTTAGAGATTGTGAAGTCTGGAAACCGCCACAGGTGCCTGGGATTCAGAGGTCCCATCTTTGCTGGCATGGCCCACACTGGACTAAGCTCTGCTCCCAGCATGGTGAGATAGACACTCCCTGGTGACTGTTCAGACTGTCCTTTGCTGGAGATTTGCTTCACTCTGCCATTCTATGGGGTTTGCACCTCCATAATTGTTTAGAGTCATTTTCTACAGATATTTGACCGGGTTTGTGGGGAGAGCACTAGCAAGTCCATGCTGTTACTCTGCCATTTTGGCTTCATTTCCCAAAACTTTTTTTTCAAGTACAATATTAGTCCATTATTTTTTTCCTTTTAGCTGACTCAGGGCTGGTTGAGTGGTTTAGGCTTGGGGTTGTAATGAAATGGGGTACTCATTGACCATCCAACAGTTGATGAAAAAAGGAGTTAATAGTACGGAAAAGAGATTCAGCAAGGATACTACACTGATTCATATAGATTTATCCTCTCTCATCTCTTATGGCAACATGTATGTTCAGAAGATTGTATTGAATCTTATGGCAGTAGGAAAACCAACAAGTCTTAGTGGCACCATTTCCTCATGGACTGGCCTTTTTCTCCCCTAGGCAACTGGGAAGCCATATTAGCAGTCCAGGTTTAGTCCTCTAGTCCAATCAGTTCTCTGAGAAAACTGTCCAGATCCAACTCACTCTAGCCACATGGCTTCTCCAAGCTTTGAGTACTCCATTAATGAGGTAGAGCACTGATTCCCTTTTCTCAGCTTGCTATTGTTGGACTAGAACAGTGGTTCCTAGTCTGTAGCCTGTGAGATCCAGCCCTGGGATGCCATGAGGTTCCTACAAAATGTCTAGGAGTTTTCCTTCTGTCTAGGAGTGGGGTTGTCCTCTAGATTAAAAAGGATGAACAATTTAGTGCCATTGTGTGCATACGATTATTTCCCAACCAGAGAAATTTTCTCCACTAAAATTGAAGTCCATGCTTCACCAGTGTGGATGCCAGCCTAGTTCCTTGTCAGTCATGCCAGCAAAGTCCAGGGACTCTTTTTTTCACTGCCAAGACTTAAGTATGACTAGTGTGTTGATTGTCCAAAGACCAAAGCAAAGAAATTTGGAGAGGCTCACCATCAGGTTGTCCACAAGCATGTCCACAAGAAAGTCTTTGTTGATCGATTTTGGCATCTACTATGTTTCAAAGAAGTTGAGATCTGTCACAGTGAAGAGAATTTGAAATGATGGCGTTAGAGTCTTGAAGAGTTGAATAAGAATTTATACTAGGAAAGGAGAAATGGTTCTTTCCTTCCTTCATCCCCCAGGTAGTATAGCATTAAAGAAAATAACTCTAACTCTTTCTCTGGCAGCTACTGTCTAACCCCAGGATTTTTTCCTAATAGTCTGTCACAAACGCAGTAGCCGAGTTCAAACCATGAACAGTATCCCCTAGAATGGGTAATGGAGAATTGACTTCATTGCTTGTATAATTTAATATCTATGCTGCCTCCAGCATGCCTAATGCAGTACATTGAGAAACACTCATAATCCTCCTGGAAAGTAGAAGCTACAATCAAATATGTTTCTCACATAGTACAGATGAGCAGCGTTTTTTTGTAATTAGAATGAACCAGATTACAGTTTTGTATAATAAATATTCCTAGTCTTTATTTTTCCTTGCCTCATTGTTTCATAATCATGAGTTTTCCAGAAGAATGTGCTAATAAAAAACATAGCATCTAGTTGACTTATCCTGGTAGGTCAAGATTCCTGAAAGCTCAGAAGAAAAATAAATACATCATAGAGTCTTACATTGTCAGATACAGGAGGAATTTTAGAGGTCATCTAGTCTAACGTTTTCATTTGACAAAAGAGGATTTGACAGTAGGGTCCATAAAGGGGAATTCACGTGCCCAAAGTCTCACGGTAAAAGTGGCTGAGCTGAGATTCACACCAAGGATGTCTGATACCCAATCTGGTACACTTTTCATTATTGCTCATCATTCAATACAGCCAACTTTTATTAAATGCCTGTTGTGTGATAGGCTGAAGGGACAGAATGAGATAAATGAAATGGTACCTGCCTTTGAGGAACCTATATTCAAATGAAATCATACCATTAATTTTTTCAGTAATAAAACTTTAAAATAAAAATTTTAATGACATTTAATTTTAATAATTTAAAATTTTTAGTGATTTCTTTCTTTTGTTACCGACATTCCCAATGTATTTTCCCCTCGCTCTTCTCAGAAAGACATCTTTTATAACTATGAATAGAAAAGAAAAAAAACCCACAAAACTAACATGTACATCAATCAAATCCAACTTTACATTCATTATCCTAGCCCTGTGCAATGGAAAGGCAAATAGTGGGTGGGCACAGGCCTCAACAGAAGACCTCCAACTAGTAACTCAGAAGAACATGAGTAAAAGTAGTTTTGTAATCCCATACAACAAGAAATTATAAAGCAGAAAGACCAGATAGCTTGATTGCCTGGCAAGGATGGACTGTCAAGCAAGGAAGGCATCTAGTATGTTGGGTTGATGCCTTGTGGCAAACTTTTGGAAGGAGATGAACAGGAATTTCTAAGGATGGGCAGGCATGGGTGGGCTGCCCTATGCATTATTATTTGGAGCTTCTGGGTTGATGGGATGACAGAAGCATTTGCATATAAGAGTCTACAACTGTAGCTCCATACCTCTGCAAAGAATAAAGAGAGATTCATTCTCATATCTCTTCTTTGGTGTCAAGACTGGCCATTATAATTTCATACAGTATGTATTATTTGCTATATTTTATTTTGCCATCATTGCTTATATTGTTTTCCTGGTTCTGTTCACTCCACTTTGCATCAATTTATATGTCTTTCATTGCATCCACTATATTCACCATTTCTTATAGAGTATCAATATTCCATTCCATTCATGTAATGCAACTTGTTCAGGCATTCCCTAATTGATAGGTGTTTATTTTATTTATAATTCTTTGCTACTACAAAAAAGTGTTGCTCTAATTCTTTTTTTTTCATGGATTTCCATGATGTATATACCTAGTAGTGGAATCTGTGGGTCAAAGGATATGAACATTTTTTTTTATTTGACACAATTCTAAATTGCTGCTAGAGTAGACCAATTCTCCACTCTACCAGCATTGCATTAGGGTTTCTGAAAGTGTAAGATGCTAGTCTAAACCAAATATCCGCCCAACTGCTTACCGATTTTCCCAGCAATTCTTGTCAAAATGGAAGTGTTACACCAAGTAGTTTGTGTTACTTTGTTTAGAAGCATTCCATTATTGAGCTTAATTTTCTTATTCTCATATAGGCTTTTCTCCTGATTGACTTCTTTGTTTTAACCAGTATAAAATAGTTTTTTAAAATTTATTTTTATTTTTTTTATTTTATTTTAAATTAAAATATTTTATTTTAAATTTAATATTGATTGGTAACAGAAACATTGCAGTATTAAAAAAGAACGAGGGAGGGCTAATAAGCTGTGGAGTTTTTGAGGGAGTTTGTTTTATTCCTTGCATTTTAAATATCTTAGAGATTCTCTTCTTTAAAATATTTTTCTCATTATCAATTACCTACCTCCAAACTGAAGACCTTGATTATAACAGGTATGTATGGTTAATCAAAATAGATAAAAATAATGGCCATGTGTGAAACCGTGTATCCCATTCTGCACCTCTATCCTTGATTGCGCTATCATCTCTTTTCTAAGCAGTGCATAAAATGCTTCATCAATCATAGAAAAACCCAACTAGTCTTTACTTTGCCAAGAGTTATTAAGCCTTTCAGAGTTGTTCTCCTTTATGTTAATGTACTCAGCATATCATGTTTCCTTGGTTCTGCTTATTTTAACCTGCACCAGTTCTGTCTTCCTATATTTCCATGATTTAATCATAATCATCATTTTATGGCAAATGAATATTACATTACATTCATATACCACAATTTGTACAGCTATTGCCCGATTGATGAGCACCCTTTCTTGTTTCTAGTTTTTTGATGCAATAAAAAGTTCTGTTCAAAATATTCTTGTCTATATGGGTCTTCTCCCTGCATCCTTAACGTTCTGTGACTATATGCAAAATAGTAACATCACTGGATCAAAAGATGTTTACAATTTAGTCAAACGTACTTTCACATTATTTTCCAGAATGGCTGGACTAATTTCTAATTCAAAAAGCTCCTACTCTCCTACCAGTATCAAATATTTTTGATGGTTTCTAATGAAAAGTGTAAATATGTTAACAAAATGCAATAATGGCTATAGAAATATGGAATTAAAAATAGCATTTAACATTTATATAGTGATATAAGGCTTACTGGATCTGATTTGATGTTATTTGGCTTGTTATCATAATTCTTGAATTAATAAGACCTCATACTTGTTATATAACTTAAGTCCTAATCAAATGGATGGACTTGAGACATAACCCTTGAGACATAATCAAGCAAAAGAGGGCTGTCTCAGGGTTAAGGGAGGAGATATGCACCAACAATATTTCTGAACATTGTCCTGTCTTCTCTTAGACATTCACATTTTTTGTTCTTGCTTTTTTTTCTTTGCTTTGTTAATGGTTCATTTCTTTCTATTTTATTGTACATTTTAGGGATCAGGGAAAAGAAAAATAGGATGGATGAGAATGAAAACAACAACAAATAGATGGAAGCTATAAGAGGTACTTTTCCTTTTCAACTGAATTTTCTTCTGATGTAGAATTATTTCACTCCCAAATATTCCAGTGATGTTTCAAATACTGTAACTTTTTAGAGAAAATAATTTAGCTCTGTAAAATAGTCAGAGCTCTCACATCCACTGTATGAAGATTATAATTCCTCAGAAATCAAAGCCAAAAAGAACATAGTCTTCCTTTTCTCCAAGACCATAAAAATGTCTGTCTAAAAGTGACCTTAAGATAGTAATTTCACTGTCTCTATTACATCTTAGGAATTCTCCTGATCTTCCTCCTTGACTAAGATATAGAATTATGATGGTTTACATAAGGCATTAGATTGTGTAATTTTTCTTGCAAAAGTTTCATTAACCCTCTTAAAATAATGCATTTAACATATTTCTTTTAATCTTCTCTGTAAGAAAAACACTTTCCATGTTTTTGAGAGAATTTGTGGTTATAATTTTGTAGACAGAGAAATTAAATCAATGTCACAAAATTCTTCAGTACTTGAATAGATAGATGATTTCATCAATTTGGGCATAGGCAATATGTGCCTGGCACATAGGAATAAATGCTCTGTCTGTTTATTTATGTAGTCCATCCAGTGATGCTGTTTACAAGCCATCCATATATTCTCCTCCTGTGTAACTCCCATTTCCAGGTCCTCCCATAAATTTTCCACAGAGTCTACTCAACATACTTGGAGGACTTCTTCTTGATACTATGGATACCAGTTTTTTTCCCCAGGTTCTTGGTATATGACTAATCAACCTTTTCTAGTCTTAAATCTAATTATCTTTAACCTTTAACCTTAATCTTTAAATTCTTGGTTGGCACCATGCTATGGTTTAAATATAAAAAACATAAACTCCTGGAAATATGGGACCATTTTGTTTCAGCATCTTGTGTGCCTGGTCTTCAGCTTAGGGATTGGCACATAATAGGTAGTTACTAAATTCTCATTGAATGAATGTTGAATGAATGTGTCCTTTGTTGTTGTTGTCCAGTTGTTCAGTTGTTTCTAACTTTTCATGACCCTGTGAACCAAAGGGCCTGCTATCTTCCACCATATCCTAAAGTCTGTCCAAGCTCATATTTGTTGCTTCCATGATGTCATCTATCCATCTTATCCTCTGCCATCCCCTTCTCTTTTTGCCTTCAGTCTTTCCTAACATCAGGGTCTTTTTCCAGTGAGTCCTGTCTTCTCATCATATAGTCAAAATATTTAAGCTTTAGCTTTAGTAGTTGTCCTTCCAATGAATTGTTATTGTTGTTCAGGCATTTCCATTATATTTGACTATTTGTGACTCCATTTGGGGTTTTCTTGGCAGACATACCAGAGTGACTTGCTATTTCCTTCTCCTGCTCATTTTAGAGATTAGGAAACTGAGGCAAACAGAGTTAAGTGACTTTTCCATGGTCATACTACTAGTAAATATGTGAGACCAGATTTGAAGATGAGTCTTCCTGACTCAAGGCCCTACATTCTATCCTCTGCTCCACCTTGCTGCCCTTCTAATGACTAGTCTGAATGAATTTCTGAATTAATTTCTTTCAATAGTGACTGATTTGATACCTTGCTGTACTTCATATTATCCAGACCTTCGTTGTCAAGGAGATGTCTCTACTTTTTGTGCGCTGTCCAGATTTGCCACAGGTTTTCTTCTAAGGAGCAAGCATCTGTTGATTTCATGGCTGCGGTCACTGTCTGCAGTGATTTTTGAGATCCAGAATATAAAATCTGGTACTTCTTCCATTTCTTCTCATTCTGTTTGCCAGGAAGTAATGAGACCAATTGTCATGATCTTAGTTTTTATGATGTTAGACTTCAAGTTAGCTTTTACACTTTTCTCTTTCACCTTCATCAAGAGGTTTCTTAATTCTTCACTTTGTAACATCAGAGTGGTATTTTCTGCATATCTCAAACTGTTGATATTTCTCCCAGCAACCTGAATTCTAGATTTTGATTCATCATGCCTGGCATTTTGCATTATGTACTCTGCATATAAATTAAATAAAGTGCCAATATACAGCCTTGTCATACTCCTTTTCCAATCCTAACCCAATCAGTTATTCCATGTTTGGTTCTAATTGTTGCTTCTTGACTTACATACAGGCTCCTCAGGAGATAAATAAGATGATCTGGTACTCCACAGTCTTTGGAAACTTAACACATTTTGTTGTGATTCACACAGTCAATGGCTTTAGTCAATGAAACAGAAGTAGATTTTTTTCAGATCCTCCCTTGCTTTTTCCATAATCCAGTGAATGTTGGCAATATGGTTTCTAGTTCTCTACCTCTCTGAAAACCATTCTGCACTTGTGGTTATTCTCTGTTCATATATTGCTGAAGCCTAGCTTACAGAATCTTAAGTATAATCTTGCTGGCATGTGAAATGAGCACAATTCTTTGGTTATTTGGACATTCTTTGGCATTGCTTCTCTTTAGGATTGGGATATAAACAGATCTTTTCCAATCCAGAGGCCACTGTTGTGTTTTCCAAATTTGCTGGCATATTTAGTGCAGCACTTTAACAGCATTATCTTTTAGGGTTTTAAATAGCTCAGCTGGCATTCTATGACCTCCAGTAGACTTATTGTTAGCAGTTCTTGCTGAGGCCCACTTGACTTCATTCTCCAGAATGTCTGCTTCTAGATCAGTAATCACACTCTCCTGTTTATCAGGTATGTTCAGATCTTTTATAGTTCTTTCGTGTATTCTTGCCACCTCTTCCTAATCTCTTCTCTTTCTCTTGTCCCTACCATGTTTGTCTTGGATCACGCTAATTTTTGCATTCCCCTGATATCTCAAATTTTGTTGAAGGGATCTCTCAAGTCTTACTTGTTTCATTGTTTTCTTCTGTTTCTTTGCATTGTTCACTTAGGAAAACCTTCTTCTCTCTTTGCTATTCTTTAAATTTCTGCGTTCATTTGGGTGCTTCTTTCTCCTTTCCCTTTTGCTTTCTTTCTCTCTTAGGCTATTTGTAAAGCCTCATCAACCATTTTGCTTTCTTTGCTCTTCTCTTTTTCGGAAATTTTCTTTTGTTACTGCTCTCTCAGAAGTCACCAGTCATCTCCTTATCATGAAATTCAGTGGCTATCTTCATCATATTTCTCATTCATTGCCTTATTTTCCTTGACTTTTCTGCAGCTTTTGACATAGTCAACCACTCTCCTTCCTACTACATACTCTCTTTTGTGGCTCCTGAGACTCCACAATATCTTGGTTTTCTTTTTGTCTTCCTTTTCCCTTACTTCTAGTCAGTAAATTATGAAGTGTCTTTGTTTCCACCTCCATATCTCTTGCATCTATTTCTTTCTCTCTATTCTCATGGCTACTGCTCTCGTGTAAGTCCTTATTATGCCACCTTAATGACTGAAGGTAATTAAAAGGTAATTAAAGTACATCTTTATTCCCCTACGATCTTCCACTTCAATAAATCTTTCTCAATGTTGCAAGTATAATCTTTCATACATATACATTAGCCTTTTCAGAAATCTAAGGTGGCTTTCTGTTTTGTGTTGAGCAAAGTTTGAATTTGGTCTTTCTGCCAAAATGCCTAAATAGGGATGGGTTGCCCAGCTCCCACACACGTACTCTATCAAAATCCAGAATTTTTCACTAGATTGAATAATATTCAAGATATCTGATGATAAACTATATTGAAATCAATAAATATTAAACACCTACTATGTATTGTGAGGTGGGGTTACAAAGAAAGGCAAAAGGTATTCTTTGCTTTTAAGGAGCTTGCAGTCTAATGAGAGGGGACACCATGTCAACAACTATGTACCGACAAGCTATATACAGGATAAATTGGAAATAGTCACCAGAATGAGGGCACTGGAATGATAAGGAATAGGGAAAGACTTCCTGTTGAAGGTAAGACTTTAGCTAGGACTCAAAGAAAATCAGGCAAGGCAGGAGGCAGAGATGAGGAGAAAGAGCATTCAAGGTATGGGGGATAGCCAGAGAAAATTGCAAGAACATGGAATGTCTTGTTTGAGGAACAACAGACAGGACACTGTTACCGGATCACATACTATGTATGACAGGGATGGGGGAGGTGGGATGTAAGGCTTAAGAAGACTGGAAAGTCTGTGGGGTGACTGATTTGATGGTGGTATCCTCAACAGCATTAGGGAAATTAAGAAGAGGGGAGGGTTTGTGGGGGAAAGATAATTTAACTTCTACACCAGAAGTATACAAAAAAGTCAGACAAAAGCTATCATATAATAGGAAATGAATCCATTCCCAGTTTGGCAGCTGTCTTGTCAGGAAGCCCCTAGTTCTAACATTCTTTTTATATTTTATTATTTAATTTGTTTTCGGTGTTCTACAATCACTTCCATATATCTTAGATTTTTCTCCTCTCTCCCCATCCTTCCCCCTACCTCTCCACCCCCTCCCTGAGGTGGCATATAATTTCATACAGGCTTTACACATATATTCCTATCAAATACATTTGCACCCTAGTCATGTTGCACAAAAGAACTAAAATGAATGGGAAAAATTATAAAACAAACCAAAACATAATACAAAAGGAAATGGTCTTCTTCATTCTGCAATCAAATTCCATAGTTCTTTCTCTGGATGTGGAAGGCATTTTGCCTTAAGAGACCATTGGGAATTTTTTAAGTCCTTGCATTGCAATGAAATACTAAGTCTACCAGAAAATTTCCTCGCACACTGTGGTTGTTGCTGTGTACAAAGTTCTCCTTTTTCTGATCCTTTCACTCAGTGTCGGTTCATATAAGTCTTTCCAGACTTCTCTGAAGTCTTCCTGTTCATCATTTCTTAAAGCACAATAGTATTCCATTACATTCATATACCACAATTTATTGAGCCATTCCCCAATTGATGGGCATCCTCTTAATTTCCAGATTTTGGCCACCACAAAGAGAGCTGCTATAAATAATTTTGTACAAGTGAGACTCTTTCTCATTTTTATGGTCTCTTGGGGATACAGTCCTAGAAGCATTATTGCTGGGTCAAAGAGTGTGCACATTTTTGTAGCCCTTTGGGCATAGTTCCAAATGGCTCTCCAGAATGGTTGGATCAGCTCACCAACAATAAATAAGTGTTCCAACCCTCCCAAATCTTCTCCAACATTTATTATCAACCTGTTTTGTCATGTTAGCCAATCTGATAGATGTGATGTGGTATCTCAAAGTTGTTTCGATTTGCATCTCTCTAATCGATAGTGATTTTAGAGCATTTTTTCATATGACTATAGATAGCTTAATTTCTTCCTCTGAAAACTGCCTCTTCATATCGTTTGACCATTTATCAATTGGGGAATGACTTCTTTTTCTTGTACATTTGACTCAGATCTCTATATATTTTAGAAATGAGGTCTTTATCACAGACACTAGTTGCAAAAATTCTTTCCCAATTTTCTGCTTCCCTCCCAATCTTGGTTGCATTGGGTTTGGTTGTGCAAAATCTTTTCAATTTAATGTAATCAAAATTATCCATTTTGCACTTCATAATGTTTTCTATCTCTTCTTTAGTCAAAAAGCCTTCCCTTCTCCATAAATCTGATAAATACACTATTCCTTGCTCCACTAATTTGTTCATAATATCAGTCTTTATACCTAGATCATATACCAATTTGGACTTTATTCTTGTGTACAGTGTCAGGCATTGGTCTATACCAAGTTTCCACCACATTGTTTTCCAGTTTTCCCAGCAATTTTTGTTTAACAGTGAGTTCTTACCCCAGAAGCTGGGATGCTTGGGTTTATCAAACAGTAGATTGCTATATTCATTGCCTGCTGTGTCTTGAGCATCTAACATACTCCACTTGTCTACCCTTCTGTTTCTTAGCCAGTACCAAGTGATTTTGATAATTGCTGCTTTATAATACAATTTGAGATCTGGTAGAGCTAGGCCACCTTTCCTAACATTTCTTTTCATTAGTTCCCTTGATATTCTGGACATTTTGTTCTTCCAGATGAATTTTGATATTATTTTTTCTAGCTCTACAAAATAATTATCTGATAGTTTGGTTGGTATAGCACTGAATAAGTAGATTAATTTTGTTAGAATTGTCATTTTTATTATATTGGCTCAGCCTACTCATGAGCAACTGATATTTTTCCACTTACTTAGATCTGACCTTATTAGTATGAAAAGTGTTTTGTAATTGTGTTCATATAGTCCCTGGGTTTGTTTTGGCAGGTAGGCTCACAAATATTTTAAAGTGTCTACCCTAGCTTTAAATGAGATTTCTCTTTCTATCTCTTGCTGTTGGCCTTTGTTAGTAATATATAGAAAGGCAGAAGATTTGCGTGGGTTCATTTGGTAACTTGCAACTTTGCCAAAGTTGTTTATTATTTCAGGAAGTTTTTTACTTGATTCTCTGGGATTCTCTAAGTATATCATCATGCCGTCTGCAAAGAGTGATAACTTAGATTCTTCTTTGCCTATTCTAATTCCTTCAATTTCTTTTTTTCTCTTATGCTACAGCTAACATTTCTAGTAACATATTGAATAATAGTGGTGATACTGGACATCCTTGTTTCACCCCTAATCTTATTAGAAATGCATCTAGCTTATTCCCATTGCATATAATGCTTGCTGAATGTTTTAGGTAGATACTGCTTATTATTTTATGGAAAGTTCCATTTATTCCTATACTCTCTCCAGTGTCTTCAGTAGGAATGGGTGTTGTATTTCTTCAAAAGCTTTTTCTCCAACTGTTGAGGTAATCATATGGTTTCTGTTAGTTTTGTTGTTGATATGATCAGAAATGCTAATAGTTTCCTAATATTGAAGCAGCCTTGCATTCCTGGTATGAATCCTACCTGTTCATAATGTATTTTTCTTGTGATAAGGTGCTGCATTCTTTTTGCTAAAATCTTATTTAAAATTTTTGCATCTATATTCATTAGAGAAATTGGTCTATAATTTTTTTTCTCTGTTTTAGCTTTTCCTGGTTTAGGTATCAAAACTATATTTGTATCATAAGAAGAATTTGAGAGGACTCCTTCTTCCCCAGTTGCCCCAAATAGTGTATATAGCATTGGAATTAGCTATTCTTTAAATGTTTGACAGAATTCATTTGTAAATCCATCTGACCCTGGAGATTTTTTTCCCTAGGGAATTCAATTTCTTTTTCTGAGATAGGGTTATTTAAGTATTCAACTTCCTCTTCTGTTAATCTGGGCAACTTATATTTTTTAATGTAATCATCCATCTCATTTAGATTGTTGAATTTATGGGCATACAGTTGGGTAAAGTAATTTCTAATTATTGTTTTAATTTCCTCCTCATTGGAGGTGATTTTTGATACTGGTAATTTGGTTTTCTTCTTTCTTTTTGTTAATCAGTTTGACCAAAGGTTTATCAATTTTATTGTTTTTTTAATAAAACCACCTTATTTCCATTTATTAGTTCAATAGTTTTCTTAATTTCGGCTTTCTTAATCTCTCCTTTGGTCTTCAGTGTTTCTGATTTGGTATTTACTTGGGAATTTTGAATTTGTTCTTTTTCTAGCTTTTTCAGCTGTATGCCCAATTCATTGATCTCCTCTTTCTCTATTTTATTCATGTAGGCATTCAAAGATATAAAACTTCCCCTAAGAGCTGTTTTTGCAGTATCCCATAAGATTTGGTAGGTTGTCTCATTATTGTCATTCTCTTTAATGAAGTTGTTGATTGTTTCTGTGATTTGTTTTTTAACCCACTCATTCTTTAGGATTAGATTATTTAGTTTCCAATTAATTTTTCATCTATCTTTCCATGCTCTTTTATTACATATAATTTTTATTGCATTAAGATCTGAGAAGATTGCATTCGCTATCTCTGCCTTTCTGCACTGGATTGTGAGGTTTTTATGCCCTAGTATGTGGTCAATTTTTGTATATGTGCCATATACCACTGAGAAAAAGGTACATTCCTTTCTATCCCCATTCAATTTTCTCCAGAGATCTATCATATCTACCTTATCCAGAGTTTCTAACATTCTAATAAGGTGATAAGAAACAAGTGTCTCTTCAGAATCTTAATGTCTGTAAAGGGTATTGAGAGAGATAAGAAAATAAATTGAGGTCCTGGTGTGTGCATCTGTATGTATGTGTGTTGGAAGGGAAGGAATTGATTCTGTTCTCAAGATTTTAAGAGGGGAAATATAAGGGAAGGTAAACTGAGGAATATGTCAGTGTAAAAAGTTGGAAGGAAAGGATGAGGTCTGCTTCTCAGGATTGGGGTTCTTGAGAGGAAGAACATACAAAGATGGAGGAAGGAGGGTGTTGTTGGTTGTGTTTGTCCTTCATTCTCGAAGAGGTCCATGACATCAAGATGATGACATGACTTGTAGTTGACTTTGATTTGAGTGAGGCAGGGTTGTGCAAGATCATCAACCTCTCTTTCTTCTCCTGAGCCATCTGGGTCCAGTGGCCTGATATTTATCAGAATGGCTGGAGATGGCCCAGGATGCAATGTGAGAGCCTGGCCCTTTCAGGCTAAGGTCTTATAGCATTCTCACTTTGAGTGAGATACAGGTTGTTTTGCAAGATGCAGGCTGTTTTACATGTCTTCTAATTAGTTTCCATATTTGATATGTGGGTCCTTTGGCTGAGAGCCTAAGGTTGCCTTCATACCTTTTCTATGAGGAAAATTAACTTCCTTTCAGGTTTCTACTCCTTACTTTTAGATTAGTCCTTTTCATGTGGTTAATTATAAGGGAGGTCTAACTGAAAAATTATCATTTGGATGAAGTATAGAGATGGTTGTGACATAGTAGAAGGAACACTGAATTTGAAATCAGAAAATGGGAGCTGAAATCCTGCCTCAGACAGTGCAACTGTGGGCAAGTTCCCTGAAGTCAGAATTTCATTTCTTTCCTCTGCCTTGTGCACAGGCTTTCTCTTGTGATTGATGTATATGTCATCCCCTCCTTCACCTCTTCAAGTCCTTGGCTTCATCTAAGACTTACCTCTGATGCCACCTTCTATCTAAAGATTTTTCTGATTCTCATAGATGTTATTTGCTCTTCTTTCACATGTCATATAGCTCTCTCCCTCACTGTCTTTTTATATATTTGATTTTCTCAGCAAATGGCAGGACCTTGAGGTCAGGGAGTAATTTTTTCCATTTTTTAAAATTCTCTTTTACCCTCCCACCATTATTTTGCTTAATAAATCCTTTTTGAGTCGGATTGGATGCCATTTCCCTGAGACTCAGTTTTCTCATCTGGAAGATGAGCATAATAATACTTGTTGTAGCTTCCTTACCAGGGAAATTGTGAATTAACAAAGTATAAAAAATGTAAAACATTTTGCAAACCATCAAATTCTTTATAAGTGTGTCCTCTCTCATTATCATTATCATTACTATGTAGTCCCGTGAAGAAGGAGAATTAGGGTCTGCATGACCTCTGGAAGCTTCTTTCATCTCTTGGATTTTATGACTTTTTTGAATGAAATGTTAATTTCTTGGATGAGAAAGCTTGAATATTGTATTAGATTCTTATTATTTCTCTCCCAAACTAGAATCTCAGCATCCTGCTTGTATTGATGGGAGGAATAATGAAGTCTCTTTTTTTCTCGAAGTTTTTATTGTTAAAGTACAGGAAATAAAACAATAAACAGAGGTGAAATGCTATTATGTGATATATTGAACTGAGCTTTTGGGAAGCAGGAACATTAAGCTCAACCTGCAGTGGTTCAAGCATAATCTGTTTAACATAAACACTCATTATATTAAGATAACAAACTGTACCCTCTGGGCTCTTCTAGGTGTGTATCATTGACTTTGTCTTCTAATTCATCACATTTATGGGGTTTAAATCTCTGTCTGTGTGCTCCTAGCATTATTCTTTGCAAGTCAGTGCCCAGAGTAAGCTTATCAGGTTCTTTTTCTGAGTATTGAAATGTGCTGCTATTTGTGACTAAGATATATAGGCTATCACTAGGGTCCTAGGTCTATTTTCAGAATCACTGCGAACTCTGCACTGTGCCTAGAAGTGAATGAGAAGGACAATGGGTTGTACTGAGGTCAGCAAGATCCAGGAAAGAAGCAGTAAGCATTTGGAAAGTTCTGCTTAGAAAAGAAGCCTCTGTATTGCCAGAAAGACACTACAGTGGAGATCCATTGTCCCCTCATCCTAATTATTGCCTTCTTCCATGACTCTTTTCAGGTCTCCTAAGGAGGCAGTATGATGGAATAGAAAGTGTGACATTGACTATGTGATTCTGATCAAATCACTACCTTTCTCTGGGGTTCAGTTATCCATTTGTAAAACATCCATCTAGAAAGCATCTATAAAATGAAAGGATTGGACAGCAGGACCCCAAGGCCTCTTATACTTTTAAATCTGTGAATATAGGACGTGGCAGTGTACTCCAAGGTCATGATTTTCACCTCATTTGCTGCACATTTAGTAAGTGCAAGGAGCTATGCCATGTGTTAGGGATACAAAGACAAGAATCCAATCAATCTCTGCCCTCAAGGAAGTTGTATTCTATTTCAAATCTCCCTATAGTTTCCCACCAGTTCTTCCTTGTTGTCTTTTTGTCATTGCACCATAAGATATCACATTTTCCTTTTTTTAAAAATCAATCAATAAGAACTTTATTTTATTTTTAATGTTTATTTATTTTTGGTTTTAAACATTCATTTCCACAAAATTTTGAATTCCAAATTTTCTCTCCATCTCTCCACTCCCCCCACCCCAAAATAACATGGATTCTGATTACCTCTTCTCCTAGTATACCCTCCCTTTTCTTATCACCGTGTTCTCCCTTTTCTTGTGGGGCAAGATAGATTTCTATAACTCGTAACCTGTGTTTCTTATTTCCCAGATACATGCAAAAACAATTCTCAACATTCATTCCGTAAACTTTGAGTTCCATCTTTTCTCCCTTCCTCCCTCCACACCCATTCCTCCTGAGAAGGCAAGCAATTCAATATAGGCTATATATGTGTAGTTTTGCAAAAGACTTCCATAATAGTCATGCTGTGTAAGACTAACTATATTTCCCTCCATCCTATTCTACCCACATTTATTCTGTTCTCTCTTTTGACCTTGTCCCTCCTCAAAAGTGTTTATTTCTAATTACTCCCTCATCCCATTTGTCCTCCTTTCTATCATCCCCCCACCCTACTTATCCCCTTCTCCCCTACTTTCTTGTAGTGTAAAACAGATTTTCATACTAAAGTGAGTGTGCATGTTATTCCCTCCTTAAGCCAAATATGATGAGAGTAAGCTTCTCTTTTTCCCTCTCACCTTCCCCCTTTCTCCCTCTATTGAAAAAGCTTCTTTTTACCTCTTTTATGAGAGATAATTTGCCCCATTCCATTTCTCCCTTTCTCCTCCCAATATATTCCTCTCACACCCCTATCATTCCTTCCTATTCAACTCACCTTGTGCTCTCTCTCTCTCTCTCTCTCTCTCTCTCTCTCTCTCTCTCTCTCTCTCTCTCTCTCTCTCTATATATATATATATATATATATATATATATATATATATATATATATATATATGTATGTATGTATGTATGTATATGTGTGTGTGTGTGTGTATAATCCCTCCAACTACCCAAATACTGAAAAAAGTTTCAAGAGTTACAAATATTATCTTTCCATACAGGAACGTAAACAGTTCAACTTTAGTAAGTCCCTTATGATTTCTCTTTCCTGTTTACCTTTTCATGCTTCTCTTGATTCTTGTATTTGAAAGTCAAATTTTCTATTCAGCTCTCTTCCTCAAAAATACTTGAAAGTCCTGTATTTCACTGAATGATCATTTCCCCCCTGATATATTATACTCAGTTTTGCTGGGTAGGTGATTCTTGGTTTTAATCCTAGTTCCTTTGACTTCTGCTCCTGTTCTGTCCCTGTTCTGTGGCCAAGGCCAGGCTTTGCTCTGCTCCAATTGGTGTGATAGATCTTTCCTGTTGGCCTTCCAGGCTGCCTTGGGCTAGAAATCTCTTTCACTCTGTCGTTTTGTGGCTTCTGCTGCTCTAGAATTTGTTTAGAGTCATTTTTATAGATATTTTATGGGCTATGGGAGGGGAGCTTCTACAGGTCCATCCTTCTACTCTGCCATCTTGACTCCACCTCCCCCCCCAAGATATCCCATTTTCTTTATGCATAGTTTGGTAGATGAAAACTTGATGTTTCAGATACCACTGATGCCTCATCCTTGAAATACAAATTAAATGTAATCGTTGTTTCTCTGGGATGGAAATTATGGGGAAGAAAAAGAAACCCTACCCATCCTTGCTCTAGTTGTCACACTAAAATGTATGAACTACTACTTCTCTTACCTAGCAGACTGATTTGTTGAACCATGGGTGGTACCATTACCATCCTTGTAAGGGGTCCTTCAATTTGTGCCATTTATAATTTATACGTCAACTATTTTGAACTAACTGTGCAAAAGTATTGGGTGCCTATGGCCAGCTTATTTTGATACTGACATCATCCCTGTCATTTTCATTACTGTTGTCGGGTTGAGTCAGTAATCACAGGTAGTAAGATAATAGCTTATTTTCCTACTTTGGTGGCTTGCTGTTTCCAGTAAAATTTCATGCCTATGGTAAGAACAAATCTGAAGAGCCAAAGATCTTGCTTTTGTACCTATGTTTAGGTTCGAGGGACAAAATGGAAGGAAAGTAGAGAAAAGGTAATGTCACAAAGACAAATAGTCTTTGTGCAGATGGGACTTAAGTGAGGAAAATTCAGTTCTTATTGGAAACCTTAGCTGCATATGATAGAACTTAGTCCACATAAAAATGCCCATATTTTAATGGCACCTCCCCCACATAGATCATACATTATAAATGTCAGTAATTGGACTTCCCAAAAGAGGACTCAGCTGAATACTTGAATCCTTCTTTAAAATGGGATTTTTAAGAGACTGCTATATATTATATATATATTATATATAATATATTACATATATATAATATATATATATATATATTCCTCTGTGAGGAATAGAAAATGGATCATGTTTTTTTAACTAGCATAGGCAGAAAGTAAAATTAGTAAAAATATATTTAAGAGAAAATATGATCTCTCAGAAAGAAACCTAGTTCAGAAAGGTCTCCATGCTGAGTCGTTTCACCAGGCTTTGAGGGAAGACAGACTATAGATGAGCTATATCCAGAAAACAGAGAAAAAAAGTTTTATCCAAATCAGGTTATAAGAAAGTAGGTAGGGCTCCAACACTGCCAGCAAGGATTCTGGTCCATTTAGCAGCAATCGTGACATTTAACTTGACTGTGAAAGCATACACCTTAGTCTAGGCCCTCTGACCTCAAATCTCTGGTTACTTCAAAATCTTCCTAACTGGTTTCTCTTTTCACTTTCTCTACTCTCTGAGCCATTGTGTACACTAGAATAATTTTCCTCAGAAAACAAATTTCAGCATTTCACTCCTTAATTTAAAAAAATCCACTGTGGCTCCCCTTTCCCTAGTGTAGAAAATCAAGAATCTTTAGCGATGTATTCAAAGTTCTGCTGTAATCTTGTCCCACTCAGCCTCTGCAACCTCATCTCCTAGTATTCCCCAAGATGATCTGTAAATCGGCAGTAATACCTCAACAAGGCTATTGTGAGGATCAAATAAGATAATGTATGTAAATCAAATTGCAAACATTAGAGTACCATGTAGATATCATTTGTTATGATTATTATGGAATGTCACAGTCACTGACAAAACACTAAAAGGGCAATGGCAAGCTGTGTGATGATTAGTGCTGTAAGTAGCAATATATTACAGATGAAGGAGAATCAGTGCAAAAGATATCTGGGAGATGTATGAAAAGGAAATAAGCCAGTTACATAGCTTCAGTTAGGAATAAATAGTGGGTAAATTGCATGCTTCGTTAGTATCTGTGAAGTGGCAAGAGATCTAGAGAATATGGTGTAGGTCCCCATGAAGGGATCATACAAGTACATAGAGAAGATTCATAGGATGAAAAGGCAATGGGTTATAGCCTACATTTTAAAGGGAGGACCCACATTGATAAGATCTCATATCATATTGAAATAAGTTTTATATGCTGCCTTCAGCTTTTCTGTCTTGTTTTGCTGGAGGTCTCCAAAACAAAGACCAGTTGATCCCTTCTTGGGGATGTTGTAGATGGCTTTTTTTCAGCTATGGCTAGGGCTTAATGGAAGTCCTTAAGGGCCCTTTCAGCTCTGTGATTGTGAGTATCCTTCTGAGCTTTTGGAAAACAGTATCCAGAGAAGTGCTGTATCCAGTGTATTCAGTTGGTGCAGAATATATAGTTGCTGTAAAATATAAAAATGCCCTACTAAATGTATTTAACATGAAATGATGATGAAGGGCTGAGTGGAACAGCTATAAGCATGTAAAATTTGAGTTGTAATAAACTAAAAAGAAGTCTGTTAGATATTATCAATTGGCAGCATAAATTGTTAGTAAATGATAAAGATAATTATGGTTAAATGGATTATTATTGTCAGTATTTAAAATGATTCATTTCACGTTTTTACATGTCTACAGTGTGCCAGGTGTGGGGAATACAAGGATAAAATAAAGACTTACAATTTATTGGCATGATAAGACCTGTACATGAGAAACAGGAAGTGCAATATAGAATGTACATATTTGGAACTCCAGTCAAGTGTCAAGAACTTTGAGGAATTTCCAGATAAGAGTGTCAGGGAAAGTTGCTTAAAAATATGGATTTGGGTCTTGAAGGATGAGGTTTTAAGTAGGTAGAGATTGTAAGGGAAGGCTGCACCTGGCACAGTAATAGTCTGGGCAGGTGCATGGAGACAGGAGATTGGATGAGAATGGACAGTACTCCAGTTTGGCTGGATCATAAAGAACCTGACATAATTTCATGCCATTACTTCCATTTTTATGTATTTTATTTTTAATTAATTTATTCGTTTTCAGTTTTCTACAATCACTTCCATAAATCTTAGATTTTCTCCCCCTCTGACCTCCCTCCCTCTCAGAGACAGCGTGCAATGTAATATGGGTTATACACATGCAATCTTACTAAATACATTCTCACATTAGTCATGTTGCATGGAAGAATTAAAATGGGAGAAATCATGAGAAAAACCAAAACAAAACAAAACACAAGAGAAAATAGTCTGCTTCATTCTTTGATCCAATTCCATAGTTCTTTCCCTGGATGTGGAAGGCATTTTGCCTCAAGAGTGCATTGGGAAAGTTTTTAGATCCTTGTGTTGCTGTGAAGGGATAAGTCTACCAGAAAAATTCATTTCACACTATGGTGTGAACACTATGTTACTGTGTACAAAGTTCTCCTGGTTCTCCTCCTTTCACTCAGCATCAGTTCATATAAGTCTTGCCAGGCCTCTCTGAAGTCTTCCTGTTCATCATTTCTTATAGCACAATAGTATTCCATTACATTCATATACCACAACTTGTTCAGCCATTCCCCAGTTGATGGGCTTCCCCTTGACTTGCAGTTCTTAGCCACTACAAAGAGAGCTGTTATAAATATTTTTGTACATGTGGGACCTTTTCCCATTTTTATGATCTCTTGGGGATACAGTCCTAGAAGTGATATTGCTGGATCAAAGGGTATGCACATTTTTGTAACCCTTTGGGCATAGTTCCAAATTGCTCTCCAGAATGGTTGGATCAGCTCACAGCTCCACCAACAAGGAATTAGTGTTCCACCTCTCCCACATCTTCTCCAACATTTATCATCTTCCTGTTTTGTCATGTTAGCCAATCTGATAGATGTGATATGGTACCTCAGAGCTGTTTTGATTTGTGTCTCTGAATCTTTGAATTGCCGAATATGGCAATTCTTGGTAAGAAGTGGAGGAAGATTTTGAGCCCTGGTGCTTAATGGGCTTTCTTTTGCTTGTTATTTGAATCACCAGCACTTAGCACAGTTTGTGGTGCATACTAAGACCTTTTGTCATGTTGAATATGTGATGCCCATAGAATATCTAGTTGGAAGCATTCCACAAAAAGTAGAAAATGTAAGAAGTGTTAAAATTGTGTCTTTGTAACCTTTGAAAATATCTTTTCTGAGTTTATGGATTATTTAAATTATATAATGAGAATATTTTTCTTTGGAGATGAGATCCTTAAAATTTTTAGTTTTGGTACACTCTAAGACTTGCTCAGTTCTGTACTTTATCCTGTGATAATTGCCCTGTGATAATGTGATCATAAAATGACTTCCTTTGGAAGAGTATGCTACCTGGAATGTATGGTTAGAAGCCTCACCAGAAATTGCACCTCTTAGAATTTGGTAGGAGAAACTTCTTTTTGGAAAAGGCTGTCTTTTGCTCTGCTAAGTAAAATATTGGCCTTTATTTTCTAATTAGGAAATAGTAAATACATATTGTTATTTTTATACTTTTTACTAAATGATATGATTGTAAAAATGTGGTTTGCTATAGAGAATTGTCTGAAAGCTTCCCTTCTCATATTTTGATCAAGATAACCTTGACTTGTGCACAGACATATGAATGCATACTTCTAAGTTCTCAGGTGCCTTTGGAAGAGGGTTAATGAAAACATCTGAATTTTTTTCCTCATTCTTTTAGCGTCTTTTCCTTTTTAAGATTTTTTTTTAAATCAAAGCTTTAACATTTCCAAAATGGAATTCTCTTTAGCAGATTTTTTCTATATACTTAATCAAATTCAGCAGTTCCTTTAAATCTTATCTTCTCAAGTGCCATTTTCATTTACTGATACAGCACATTTAAATATGGAATCTACATGTATTTCTGTTTTCACTGATGGTAATAATTGATATTAATAAAAAATTTGGCTAATTTCTTCTGTTTTTCCTTATCCCCCCCAGTTACATCTGTAGATATTCTGAAGATTTTGTAGCTTAGTTGCATCTAATACCTAGCTTTTTGTATGTTTATATTCCACTCCATTATTTTCATTTGTGTGTGTGTGTGTGTGTGTGTGTGTGTGTGTGAGGGGATAGTGTTTGTAAAGTCTCACCATCATCCTTTATCATATTTTACAATTGAATTTGCAATGTAAACCATTGTTGCCACTGGTTGCCATGATTTTCCACTTGGCATGGGTCATAGGTTCATAGATTTGGATGTGGAAGGGACGTTAGTGGAGATCAAGGTTTTGCTGCCTGATGTGGTTTCTGTCCTCTTTTGTCTCCTTTATCAAAGTTTATGTTTTACACCAGTTAAATTTATTAGTAAAATGGTAATAATCTGGGTCACTGCCTTTGCATTTATCCGTTTCTTATTTTTTAGCATTGATACCTTATTTAAGTAGTGTGTATAAGAATGAAGTAATGGCATGTGCTGTTGCTTCATTTAACCAGTTCCATATATTTCAACAAACATTAAGCATCTTCCGTGTTCAAGGTGTTGTGATAGACATTGGAATCACAAAGACAAAAACAGAATAGTCTCTGGTGTTCATTTTGATTTTTGCTCTAGAGAGGTAGTATGGCTTAGTGATCTGGTATTGAAATCAGGAAGACCTAGGTTCCAGTCCTGCCTCTGACCCATACTGGCTGTGTGATCTCAGGTAAGTTACTTAGCTTCCCAGTGACCTAAGAGACTGAGATTATATTACAGAGAAAGTTCTGGCCTGCATTGTTAAAAGTATTTCCTTTACCTGGTAGTTCCTGATAGGAATGAAATCAAAGATCCATTTCCATTTTCTGAGCAGCTAACTTTCATACCAACTTCTGATAGTCATCTTTTGTCATTTAAGATATAGTAAATCTATTTCTTATATGTAATATTCATTAGGGTTCACCATGCCCAATATCTTCTGAGTCTCTTCTTGAAAAAAAATTAATTATGATAATACAGGTAGGAGGCTTCAGACTGGTGTACAAGCTTGTGGCCTTTTTTTATTTCTTTATCCTGAACCATAATTTTCAACTTATTTTCTGCCATCTTCCTTTGCCCCCACTTTTTCATTTAAGTTTCCAAGTATTAAGATGCATGTTGACATGGTTTGAAGAATCTCATCAAACTCTTGGTAGAATTTCATTGTTTCTTCAACCTCTGCCCCAGATGTTGGCACACAAACCACATTTATCTTTGTGGTAGTCTTTTTGCTTTTGCTTATCATGAGCAGAGCAATGAAATTATATTTAGTGTAGCTTACAGAATACACAACTGATTTACCCAACCCTCTTAATCAGGGCTTCTTAAACTTTTTCCACTTGGGATCCCTGTGGAACTTCTTAAACTGCTGTGCTGCTCTTTATCATGCCTCCATGTTGTACCTGTGAGCAATCATTCCATCAAGCTGTGTTTTTTAAACATCTTTTGATTACACTTAAAGTGAAATTTTCATTATGGAGGTAGTTCAGTTCTGCCCATTCTTTGGCTGCGTAACAAAGACCTCCCATTTAGAATATCTCATAATGAATGGAGTGCCAGGCCTGGAGTCAGAAAGACCCGAGTTCAAATCTGGCCTCAGGAACTCACTAGCTGTGTGACCCTGGGCTAGTCACTTAATCCTGCTTGCCTCACTTTCCTTATCTATAAAATGTGCTGGAGAAAGATATGGCAAACCACTCCAGTGTCTTTGCTAAGAAACCTCAAAAGGGGTGGTGAAGAGTCAGGCACTGCTTAAGAAAAAGGGCTAAACAACAGTGATAGGTGACTTAAGAAATGTATGATTCTTAGTGGCCTCTGTCCCCTTTTATTCCACTCTATCATTAGTACAAAAGTAGCAAGGTTGTGCCCAGGATTTAAAGACATTTTTCTTCTCCTTTTTTTCATGTGTATTATCGACCAGAGAATTCACCTCCTAGTGAGCTAACCTGGTAAGGAGCTTTTCCATCCTTAGCTATACAAAGTGTCTAACAGCACATGAAGTTGGAGTCCAAGATTGTCCTAGAAACCTTTCTAGTGGAGAAAACCTGCTAAACTATCCTTTGAGAATTCAATGTCCATCACCTCAGGAGCACAACAGTGTGTTAAGGTAAGATTTTCTTGGAAGATTTTAGATGTTTTATTTACTTTTGCTAGGCATTTAATTTGAAAATACTAAGCCCATTTTACATATAAGGGGAAACCAAAACTTGGGGAGCTATTTGACTGTAATGACACAAGTCAGTGACACAGTTGCACTTAAAGCCCATTGTTACTAGGAACGTGTTCTTATGGATCCACTGGTCAAAGAGCATAATTCTTATTGCCTATTAAAAGACTTAAATCTTCAGTGTTTTCCACAAATCTTTAGCAGCTTTATTCAAAATGATCATAAACTCATTGGAATATTTTTCTGAGCATATAGTTTTGTTTTGGATTTTTCTTTGGTATTCTTTAATTCTAGTTTGTCTTTAAGATTTATGCTACCATTAGGAAGCTTTTCCACTGTTATTACTACGTGGCCAGGAGGCTTTTTGATCAAAAGTTGGGAATTTGGAATCTTAGGTCAGTGATGTTTTGGGCTTATCGATAAGCAAAGAATGTCAAACCTCCTTGTAGACATATGAGGTGTCCGCAGCAGAAAGTACAGGGTAGCAAACAGATGCTTTCATTTGTTGTATTAGCCACTTATTTTTAACTGAAAAGTATACACCATTCCTTTGACTATAGAATTTTGGATTAGAACTCTGTTTTGTTTTCTTTCCACAAATAATCTATATCATTTTCAGGAATATGTTTCCAGTGGGACTTGGCAATGTTAGTCTCAGGTCAGCTGTCAGAGTGAGGCATTGTCCCTTTTTCTCCATTATCCTCAGGCTGAGCTGTGCCATGTCATATTAACCAGCCCAGCCTTTGGGAATGAGTGTCTAGAGAAGTGGGCTGATTTTCTTGTCTTTGCGGCCACTTTACAGCCATTTGGGACTAGTCTTCTCTTCACCATCTCTTAGGAAGGAGTATCTGGGGATTGTTTGGAAAATGCCAAATACAAAGAGCGAGAAGTTGATCACTCCTAGCACCTTACCTTTAGATGAAGCAGTGGGTGATCACTGTGAATGTATAACTCTCCTTACCAGCCATCAGGGTTATTTAGTTTAAGATTACAATTCTATCATCTCTGTCTCTGTCAACCCGTTTTCCACATCTCTTGTTTTCCCTAACACCAAAGGGATTTACTTCTATTGCTAGAAGAAAGGCCTCAGGGTCTTTAACACTGGCTTTTTGAGGTGGTACCTCTCTGTTTTTATCTGTCTCTGAATCTCTTTATTTGACCTCCCCACACCCCCTACTCAAGAGTACCTTACCTCTGTAAAAAGGACACTTTCCTTTTCCACTTAATATTGAAGTTTATTCCATTGTCTGATTTTCTGCAGCAGCAAATTGGAGATTGTTGACCAGTGCCCTTAGCTTTGCCCAAGATTTTACAGTGTTGACTCCTTCAGAGAGTTTAAATTATTTTCTAATGATTGAATCTAATTTAAGATATTAATTTAGGATTTAATCTAATTTTGGGATGTGTTTTCAGTACACACAATGAAAGCCTGAACTGAAATATCATGACAAATATACTTTACTGCAAGTCTTTGGCATTTTCTTTGGGAGCTTAGCTTAGTAAAAGGAGAAGTAGGGAACAGATCTGGTCAGATCGCTAGTTTCCATGTGTCTGGTGCTATCATTGTGTCTTGAACCTTGGCATTCACATTTTGGCATTTGAATGAGGTATGTAAATAAATAACTCCAACCCAAAGTAGAATAGGATTAAGTGCATAGGATGGAGAAGCCCAACAGTTTAAGAGATTTGAAGAGAGGGGTTATGTCTCACTAAAAAGTGAAAGTCATAGAGGAAGTGTTGTTAATAATACTGCAACAAGATTTTCATATGCTGTGGGGGCTGGTAGGGACCTTAGAGATAATCTGTCCCAATCCTCATGAAAATATTGTCTTCAAGGTCAAAGAGCTCATTAGTGCCACTGCTGATCCCTAGTGCTCTTTGTGCCACACTGCATCACGCCAGCTCTCCCACTTCTGTGATTTTTGTTACTTCTACATTATATAGATTACATTATTTTTAAATAAATTTATTTATTTTCAGTTTTCAACATTCACATCCACAAAATTTTGAATTTCAGATTTTCTCCTCAACTCCCCCCACCCTCAACCCAAGACAGCATGAATTCTGATTGCCCTTTCCTCCAATATGCCATCCCTTCTATCACTACCACCATCCTTTTCCCCTTCCCTTCCGTTTTCCTGTTGAGAAAGATAGATTTCTATATCCCATTGCCTATATATCTTATTTCCTAGTTGCATGTAAAAACAAACTCTGACATCCGTTTTTTAATGTTTGTTTATTTATTTTTAGTTTGCAACGTTCATTTCCACAAAATTTTGAATTCCAAATTTTTCCCCATCTCTCCCCCCCACCCCATAACGCTTTGCATTCTGATTACCCCTTCCATCAATATGCCCTCTCTTACCTTATCCCCATCTTCTTTCTCTTTTTTTTTTGTAGGGCAAGATAGATTTCTATACCCCATTACCTGCATTTCTTATTTCTCAGTTGTATGCAAAAACAGTTCTCAACATTCGTTCCTAAAACTGTGATTCCTACTTCTCTCCCTTCCTCCCTCCCCACCTATCCCCACAGAGAAGGCAAGCAATTCAATACATGCTATATATGTGTAGTTTTGCAGTAGACTTCTATAATAGTCATGTTGTGTGAGAGTAAATATATTTCCCTCCATTCTACCCTGCCTTCAATTTCTTCTAGTCTCTCTTTTGAACTTGTCCCTCCCCAAAAGGGTTTACTTCTAATTATTCCCTCCTCCCATTTGCCCTCCCTTCTGTCATACCCCCACCCCACTTATCCTCTTCTCCCCTACTTTCCTGTAATGTAAGATAGATTTTCATACCAAATTGAGTGTGCATGTTATTCCCTCTGTAAGCCAAATGTGAAGAGATTAAGCTTTAGATTTTCCCTCTCACTTCCTCCCTTTTCTCCTCCATTGAAAAATCTTTCTCTTGCCTCTTTTATGAGGGATAGTTTGCCCTATTCCATTTTCCCCTTTCTCCTCCCAATATGTTCCTCTCTCACCCCTTAATTTTATTTTTTTTAGATATCATCCATTTCTATTCAACTCAACCTGTGCTCTCTGTATATATGTATATATATATATATATATATATGTGTGTGTGTGTGTGTGTATGTGTGTGTGTGCATGTGCATGTGTGTGTGTACATGTGTGTGTGTATAATCCCTCCAACAACCCAGACATTGAGAAAAGACTCAAAGGTTAGAAATATTATCTTTCCATGTAGGAATGTAAACAGTTCAACTTTAGAAAATCCCTTATGATTTCTCTTTCCTGTTTCCCTTTTCATGCTTCTCTTGATTCTTGTGTTTCAAAGTCAAATTTTCTATTCAGTTCTGGTCTTTTCATCTGGAATGCTTCAAAGTCCTCTATTTCATTGAAGGACCATTTTTCCCCTGAAGTATTATACTCAGTTTAAGTTGAAACTGTCTGTGGCATTTGTGGGTTGAGCAATCTGGTAACTGCTGCTGCCAGTGGCTTCCTGAAGCCTCTTCTGAGTCCTGTCCCTGCCATGCCACATGGTCCATGCTGCACTGTGCTCCATGCCCAATGTGATAGACCTTTCCTGTTGGCCTTCCAGGTTTTTTTGGGCTGGAAATCTCTTTCACTCTGTCATTTTGAGTTTTTTGCTGCTCTAGAATTTGTTTAGAGTCATTTTTGCAGGTATTTTATAGGCTATGTGGGGGAGCTTCTACATGTCTGCCTTTCTACTCTACCATCTTCATTCTGCCCCCCCCCCATCATTCATTTTTAAAGTTTTGAGCTTGACATTCTCTCCCTTCCCTACTCCCTACCCACCCTCATTCATAAAACAAGCAATTAGATATGGGTTATACCTGTGTGGTCATGCAAAACACCTCCGCAACAGTCATGTTGTGACATACCGACTATATTTCAGGGACAGAGCCAAGATGGCAGAGTAGAAAGATGGAACTTCTCTAGCTTTCCACACATAGCCCTTAAAATATCTGTAAAAAATGTGATGTAAACAAATTATAGAGCAACAGAAGTCACAAAATGACAGAGTGAAACAGATTTCCAGACCTACACAGCATGGAAGGCTGACAGGAAAGGTCTATCACACTGGACTCAGAGTGCAACCCAGCATGGGTCACGTGGAATGGACAGGACTGGAGCAGGCTTCAAGGTGCTGAATCATAGGTGGTGCAGTTCCTAGATTTCTCAACCCACAAATGCCAAAGACAACTTCAGAGGTCAGTGAGAAAGCTCTCTGGCCCCAGCCCTGGCTTTATGGCTGTAGCAGCCACTTTTGGAACCCTCACCTAAAGACCCTGAGGGAATTGAGCAGCTGATCTTAGTCTTAGTTCTGAGAGGCGATCCTGAGGTGAGGAAGAGCACTGGTGTAGTGGAGCTGGTGGTAGCTGTAGAGAGGGAATCCTCGCAGATCCTGGGCAGAAAAGATTGCTTGTGGTTACTTATGGAGCAGAGCACAGGCCAGTAGAGGAATAAACTCCTCTCCCTTGATTGTGCCACCTTGGAGAAACTGAGAACTTATAGGTCCCTAGAAATATCTTAGAGAACAGCTGCACAAAACCTCTGATGACTAGGATAGTATGCTATCCACTTGACAAAGGACTCAAAAGTCAAGTAACTGGCTGGGAAAATGCCCAAAAAGTGGAAAAAAATAAGACTATAGAAGGTTACTTTGTTGTTGAAAAGGTATTTTCTTCCATTCTATCAGATGAGGAAGAGCAAAGCATACAATCAGAGGAAGACAGCAAGGTCAAGGCTTCTGCATCAAAACCTCAAAAAAAATATGCAGTGCTCTCAAGCCATGGAAGAGCTCAAAAAGGATATGGAAACCAGATAAAAGAGGTGGAAGAAAAAAAATGGGAAGCAAAATGAGAGTGATGCAAGAAAATCATTAAAACCCAGCTTCTGGAATAAGAACTCATTGTTCTAAAAAATTGCTGGGAAATCTGCATAGAAACTGGCAGAAAAAATGGCAGAAACTAGGCATAGACCAATACCTGTCACCATACACTAGGATAAAGTTCAAATGGGTACATGATCTAGATATAAAGATTGATGCTATAAACAAATTAGTGGAGCAAGGAACAGTGTAGTTATCAGATTTATGGAGAAGGAAAGATCTTTTGACTAAACAAGAGATAGTAAGCATTATGAAGTACAAAATGGATAATTTTGATTACATTAAATTGAAAAGTTTTTGCACAACAAAACCCAGTGCAACCAAGATTAGGAGGGAAGCAGAAAACTGGGAAAGAATTTTTGCAACTAGTGTCTGTGATAAAGGCCTCATTTCTAAAATATATAGAGAACTGAGTCAAATGTACAAGAATACAAGTCATTCCCCAATTGATAAATGGTCAAAGGATATGAAGAGGCAGTTTTCAGAGGAAGAAATTAAAGCTATCTATAGTCATATGCAAAAATGCTCTAAATCACTATCGATTAGAGAGATGCATATTGAAACCACTCTGAGGTACCACATCAAACCTCTCAGATTGACTACCATGACAAAACAAGAAGATGATAAATGTTGGAGAAGTTGTGGAAGAGCTGGAACACTAATTCATTGTTGGTGGAACTGTGAGCTGATCCAACCATTCTGGTGAGCCATTTGGAACTATGCCCAAAGGGCTTCCAAAATGTGCACACCCTTTGACTCAGCAATACTGCTTCTAGGAATGTATCCCTAAGAGATCATAAAAATGGGAAAGGGTCCCACATGTACAAAAGTATTTGTGGCAGCACTCTTTGTGGTGGCCAAAAACTGGAAATCAAGGAGATGCCCATCAATTGGGGAATGACTGAATAAATTGTAATATATGAATGTAATGGAACACTATTTTGCTATAAGAAATGATGAATAGGAAGACTGCAGAGAGGCCTGGAAAGATTTATGTGATCTGATGCTGAGCAGAAGCAGAAGAACCAGGACAACTTTGTACACAGCAACAACCACAGTGTGTGAGGAATTTTTTCTGGTAGACTTAGAACTTCATTGCAATGCAAGGACTTAAAAAAATTCCCCATAGTCTTTTAAGGCAAAAAGCCTTCCACATCCAGAGAAAGAACTATGGAATTCAATCACAGAATTTAGCAGATCATTTTCTTTTGTATTATGTTTTGGTTTGTTATGTGATTTCTCCCATTCATTTTAATTCTTCTATACAACATGACTGTGGTGAAAATGGAAAAAAAAATAAAATGGGCAGGTCACACAATATGGGTCCCTCTTTGCTTTAAATATGTGATGATTTTAAATGATCCAGAAAATAAAGTGAAAGTAAAAGAGAAAAAGAGGAAAATCATGAAAAGCAAGTCAACAACTTGCTAAAGGAGACCCCAAAAATGCTGAAAAAATTAACACCTTTAAAAATAGACTAACCCACATGGCAAAAGAGGTCCAAAAAGCCAATGAGGAGAAAAATGCTTTAAAAATCAAAATTGGCCAAATGGAAAAGGAGGTTCTAAAGCTCACTGAAGAAAATCATTCTTTAAAAATTAGAATGGAACAGATGGAGGCTCATGACTTTATGAGAAACCAAAAAAACTATGAAACAAAGCCAGAAGAATTAAAAAATGGAAGACAATGTGAAATATCTCATTGGAAAAACAACTGATCTGGAAAAGAGATCCAGGAGAGACAATTTAAAAATTATTGGTCTACCTGAAATTCATGCCCAAAAAAAGAGCCTAGACATCATCTTCCAAGAAATTATCAAGGAAAACTTCTGTGACATTCTGGAACCATAGGGTAAAATAGAAATGGAAAGAATTCACTGATCAACTCCTGAAAGAGATCCCCAAAAGAAAACTCCTAGGAATATTGTAGCCAAATTCCAGAGTTCCCAGGTCAAGGAGAAAATATTGCAAGCAGCTAGAAAGAAACAATTCATGTTCTATGGAAATACAGTCAGGATAACACAGGATTCAGCAGCTTCTACACTAAGGAAGTGAAGGATTGGAATATGATATTCCAGATGTCACAGGCGATAGGATTAAAACCAAGAATCACCTTCCTAGCAAAACTGAATATAATACTTCAGGGGAAAAAATGGAATTTCAGTGAAAAAGAGGACTTCCCAGCATTCTTGATGAGAAGACCAGATCTGATTAGAAAATTTTACTTTCAAATACAAGAACTAAGAGAAATATGAAAAGTTAAACAGAAAAGAGAACTCTTAAGGAATTCATTGTTGAACTGTTTGCATTCCTCTATGGAACAATGTTATTTGTAACTCATAAGACCTTTTTCAGTATTAGGGTAGTTAGAGCGAATGTGTGTGTGTGTGTGTGTGTGTGTGTGTATGTATACATGTACATATACACAAACACCTATATTCAGCTCACCCTGTGCCCTCTGTCTCTGTCTCTCTCTCTCTCTATATATATATATGTATGCATATATATACATATACATATATTATATGTATATATGTATATATACATATATATTATACATTATATATTATTTATATGTATATATACGTATATATACACATATCATATTTAGAGATATTAAATACAATGGTAGCCCCCCTCCCCTTCCCCAAACTGAACAGAATAGCCAGCGTCTGACCTCATCCTCTTGCACTCCTCCTGACAGGAACTGAATCATCCCTTGGAGAAGGATGAAGGTATGGAGGAGACCCTAGAGATATCTACATGTATATAGGGACATCTACATATAGGCAGACCCATGTGGACACACGTGACATACTTCGGCAAAGTACATCCCAAACTGCCTCCTTTGTTGTTATTTTTTCATACTCTCTGAATTGCCATTTATTGTTTCTTTTATTATCGTTGTTTTTGACTATGCCTGTGATTTTATCAGTATAAAGACAAACTTCTACTAATGCAAATCAATATCCTTGTAAAATTTAGGGTTTTAGAATGTTGCCTAGGATACTGAGAAATCAAGTGACTTTCCCAGGTTCACACAGCTAGTGTGTGTCCAAGACAGAATATGAGCCCAGGTCTTCCTGTATCCAGGTCCAACCTTTATCCACTCTACCATTCTTCTTGTCATTGTTTCTTATGGTGCATTAGCAGTGCATTATAATTTTATAGCACAGTGTGTCCAGCTCTTCCACAATTAATGTATACTTACTTATTCTAATTCTTTGTTTCCACAAAAAGTGCTGCTCTGAATATGTATGAAACCTACATTTCTTTCTTTGACTTTGGAGTTCATGGCTAGTTGGGGGAGCTCTTGGTCAAAGGATATAAAGAGTTTAGTTGGCTTTCTCTGTGAAATTCTTAATTGTGTTTCGGAATGGTTGGGCTCTTTGCCAGCTCTCTCAGTAGTGTATTAGTGCCCATAGGCACTCCGAAAATGATTGTTTCCTTTCTTCTACCTTTGCTAGCTTGCTAGGTGTGAAGTAAGGCCTGAAGTGTTTTAGTTTACTTTAATTGTATTTTTATTTACTTGTGATAAACGTTTTGCATGGTTGTTTGTAGTTTGCATTTCTAAACTGTTTGTCTCTTGCCTGTTGGCTCTTGGTGTTAGTACTTCAGTTAATTCTCTCTCTATAAATGCATCATATATTTTAAAAAATTCTTTATTAGAGATGCATAATGCAACAATTTTCCCTCCCAGTCAGTGGTTTCCTTTCATATTGTAATTGCATCAGTTTAGTTCACCAAAAAAATTTAAATTTCACGTCATCAAAATTATTTTCTCTTTTCTAATGACCTTTCATATTTGGTTAAGATTTCTCCATTTAGTCATAGTTTGGAAAGGTACATATTTTTTCTGTTTTTCTCCATTTTAAGAAAACAATGTGACCTTCTACACTTAGGTTGTAGATTCCATTAGAGATTATTACTACAAATGGTATAAAATACTAGTCTAAATCTCTTTTTGATAAATTGCTTTTCAGTTTTCCTAGCAATTCTTTTCAAATAAGGAGTCTTTCAGGTGACCTACATACATTTGCCATGGGCATCCATCACATTCATTTCCTTGATGTGTTATGACTCAGTTTTCAAAAAAAATTCTCCGTGATTGTATTTACTTCAAGGAAATATGATTTTACCAGTGTAGTCAATTTTTTCACCAATGCAGTTCCTTACCTCTCTATGTAGAATAAGGTCCTCACAAGTATCTGTAGTTGAAAAATTCATTTGCCTGTAGCCATCCTGGTGAGGAGAGTCTATGCTTAGCTAGACTGATGCTCAGACATCAGACTACACTCTTTTATCATGCCTCTACTTGGGGTTTTTTTGCGATAATTTACATTTTACCAGTACAGTCTTCAAAAATCTGGCATTGCCTCCATCCCCTGATGATGTGTTGGATAAGGGTTTTCGGGGATACTTCATAAATAAACCTTTAGATAATTTCAAATGGCAGTTTATGGCCAAAGATATCATAGGAACTCTGTTAACTTCAGAGAAACTTCTAGAATGTGGCCTTCTGCTTTTGCTTAGTTTTCCAAATCTGGGAATATAAGTAATACAGTTTATGGAAGAGAATTATGTTCTTATAAACACAATCTATACACATGTGTAATTTAATGAACAAATTGAGTACATTCTGCCTACTCAGTCAGATGCACGTGCAAAACTACATCATGAGACTGAATTACCTCATTCCTGGCAAGGATCTGAAACTTGACAGCTTTTACTCTAGTGCCTACAGCCAGCTTATGCCAGCCCTGATACCTGGAGAAAGGAGTCCATGGTTAATTGAAATCCACTGAGAATTAAATCTTCTTTTTGAATCTTACAAGAATTGTTAAAAAGAAGTCTACATTGACTTATTTGACTCAACTCATTTCAGTGCACCAACTAATAGGTAGGAAACTGACTAAGGGCTAGATTATAGTGGCAAAGAAGAGGAGAAACAAAGGGAGTCGATAATATACAAGTTTGTTAATCAACTCCTGAATAATTAAGAGTTGACCATAGTTGAATGCAGTGCATGGGGAAGAGAAAAATGAACTTTTGTTACTAAGGATCAGCAGGCAAAATGAGCATTGTTAATGATCACGTGATGCTGTTTCCAATTCAGAGCATTCAGTTGGGAAAAGGCTGTCATAATCATATGCACTAACTTAATTAACCAGGATCTGGATTTCATGGGGGATAGGTATTGATAGTCTGTTGGCTTTTCTTGCCTCTTCTAACTAATTTTTCCCCTAACAGTACAAGTTATAGTGTCTTTGAAAATAACTTCTAAATCTGTACCAAAACAGTCATAAACATTTTGACTGACCAGAAATTATGTTCAAGGGAATAGTTTGTACTCACTGCCTTAGCATTGTCATTCTTGTATCACATCTCATTAATCAGATTTTCTGATCCCCCCTTTTTCAGCATGGTAGGTAAACACCTCCTCCCAAAGTGGTCTTGATTGTATGGGTCAGGAAAGGCTGAAAGGAATGCTGCCAGATCTTGGTGATTGTGGAAAGATACATTTATGCTTCTTACTGTGCTTGAAGACATGCAGAGTAACTCACTGTCATCTTGGTATGACAAGATATTCTTTTGGGAAGGCCTGAAGCTTCCAATTCCCTTGTGGAAGGAAAGGATTTCAGGTAGTTATAGTAAAAAGAATTCCCCTGCAATGTCATTTTAAAACTGTTTCTTGCACTTTGAGTCCATGCTAAATTTAAGTCCATAGAGAAAGGTTTGCTGTGGGGTTTTTTTTATTTTCCCTACATCCAACATATGATAGAATTTTTGTCATTTAGCATGATTATTTTTATACAGATGAAAGGGATCATAGTTGAGACCTTCTATAAATAAAATATCATTTCTAGGAAGAAACAGATCCATGCAATAGTAGCCTGGTGTAGTGGATCAAGCCCTGCTATTGTATTAAAATCCTGGCTCTGTGACGCTGAACATCTCACTGTAAGACTCAGTTTCCTCATATACCAAAAGAGATAAAAGTAGTGCCTCCATCATAGGACTTCTATGAAGCTCAAATGAGATGATATATGTAAAATGTTGTATAGATGTCTTGTGGTAGGCTTTGCATCCCAAAGGCTCCTCTCCTCTCCTTTCTTTTCCTGCTATGAATACTTTACTGAGACCTTTCTGTCTTTGTCATCCTTGGGACGTATGCCCAAAAGTAGGATCAAAGGCTATGCTATTATTGATCATTCTCTTAGCATAATTCCAAATTCTTACTAGAATGTTTGGGCCAATTTAAAGTTCTCTGGACAAAGTCTGCTCGCCTTCCCTTAGCTCCTCCAACATTGATTATTCCCATTTTTGGTCATATTTCCCAATTTATTCAATATATGCAAAAACCTCAAGGTTGGCTTGATGTCACTCTTATTAGTGATTTGGAACAATATTTCTATGATATTTGAGAGCATATTTAACAATTATCTAGAGAGTTGTGGACTTCATGTAGCCTGTGGAGTACATGTTTGATACCTCTGAACTAAAGGATTCTCTATCCTTAGAAGTAACTTTTCCCTAAGCAAAATTCAAGAATCCTATGTGCAGATGGGTCTAATAGTTTCACTATTTTGACATAATCAATTAACTGGTGTTACCATTTTTCCTAATGAATTGATCATAATTTGATTAAGTTAACTCATTCTTTTAACATTATGTATAATTTCTGTCAAAGATTTTGTAGTTAAATTGTTTGATACCTTCAAGGAATTGTGATTTTTTTCAGAGTGAATGTTCTCTAAAACTTAGAAGAAGTTCTTGAAACACTAGCATGGAGGGGAGAGTGAAGGAAAAAATAAAAATCATATTTGGCTTCTAGTGTTTGTAAGAATATCATTATCACGAGGAGAAGAATTAGACCTGTTTATTTAGCCCCAGACAGTAGAACTAGAAACAGGGGGTGAAAGGTGCATAGAGGCTTTTAGGAAAAACTTTCTAGTGATTACAGGTCTCAGGCAGGTTGAATGGGCAGGCTTGGAGGGACGGAGTTCTCCCTGACCTGAGGTCTTATTATAAAGCCTAAAGGAGCATTTCTTGGGGACTTTGTGCAAAGAATTTTTTTATAGATTGTATTAGCTGCCCTCTGAGATCTCTTCCAAATGCTGAGATTTTTGATGCTGTTGGTAAAGCATTTTTCAGTTGCCCCTTTGGTAAGCTATGGTCTTGGCATCTAGATTATATCATTGGCATACCTATTACCATGGAAGGAAAGAGGAATCTCTCCCAATCCTAGGCTTGACATTATCACTCAGACCAAGATTTCAAGTGCAGATAGTCAAGCTGGGTGGTATTGGCTTCTGTAATTATAAGTGACCCTTTTGGATCATACTGAAAATAGGCATCCTTGGAGCTCTCATGGGGAATCTAGTGGGTGGGCTGTTGTCTTCCAGAAACAAGGATTTCCATTTTCTATCCAACTTTGAAAATATTCAGAAACCCTGTATTCTACTGTATTCTCCTGGCTATTACCTTGTAGACTAGACAGGAAGGTGGCACAGTTGATAGAACAGTAGGCCTGGAGTCTGAAGACCTGAGTTCAAATCTAGCCTTACATATGACCAGTTGTGTGACCCTGGGCAAGTTACTTAGATTGTTTGTCTCAGTTTCCTCCACTGTAAAATTGGGATAATAACAATACCTAGAGTTGCTGTTTGAGGATCAATTGAAGTAACATTTGTAAAGTGGTTAACACAACACCTGGCATATACTAGCTATTTAACAAGTGCTTATTTCTTTCTTTTCCTTCCTTCCTCTAGATGAGTATAAGGTACATATATATTGGATCTAGTCAAAGGACCTGAACTCCCATGCTGACTCTGGTATTTAACCACCTTAGGTAAGTCACTAAACCTCTCTGGGCCCCAATTTCCTCATATATAAAACAAGGAGGGTAGAATAGATGACTTCTGAAGCACCATTTAATTCCATATTCCTTTGATCCTCAAAATAGCTATTGGCTGAATTGTCTTCGTACTTCCAGAAAGGTTTAGGTATCCTGCCGCTTTAAATAAGCAGATATAATAAGGATGGAAACTTCCTCTGCTATTCACAGACGCAATCCCTTCCTGTACTCCACAAGATGTTTCCATTTTTCTTACACATACTTCCTTTCGCAGTCCAGCCATTCTCATATACATGTTGTTCCTCACCAAGCACTCTGCATGTTCTCCACATCCCAGTCTCAGTGTCTGTGATGACTCTAGTACTCCATTTCTGGAACTGTAAGGTTCTCTCTCCTAACTTCTGTCTCTCGGAATCCCTGCCAGACTCAACTCAAGCACTACTGTATAAATAAAGCCTTTCTTCATCCCTTCAGCTGCTAGTCCCTCCTCCCTAACTGTCTTGGATTCATTTTGCATATATTCTATATGTAGGCAGCCTCATGTAGTAGACTGAGAGCTAGTTTGGAACAAGGAAGGCCTGGACTCGAGTACTGCCTTGGATACATACTGGCTGTGTGAAGCTAGGCCAGTCCCTTAATCTGCCACTAACTCAGTCACCTCTCTGATACTGAAAGTTTCAGAGAAGGTACTGAATTTTCTTGGTAGCCAAAATTCCTCGTAAGGTACTTTGTATGCCAGTGGATTTCCTGGTGTAGTAAAATCAATAACAACATTAAATTGTGTGCATGTTTATGAATATATGTATATGCATACCCAATACACATACACATGTGTATATACTATACACTTATGTATAGTAACATATACACATGTGTATATACTATATATATACATGTGTATGTACATGTATATGTACATGTGTATGTATATGTGTGTATATATGTATATATATATATATATATATATATATATATATATATATATATATATATGAAAGTATTGTGACTAATTATACTGTATGTACCTTGTGGTTAGGGACTGCTTGACTTTTGACTTTGTATCTCCAGTATTTAGTGCAGTGCCTGGCATATAAGAAGTGTTTAAAAATGCATGTGGATTGATAGATTGACTCGTTCACACAGTTCTAACATGAGGATGGCTGCTCCTTACTGGAAAACGTTGTAAAACACAAGACTTTTTGGTTACCTTCTGCCTGGATGTGGAGATCACATCTGGCAGGCAACAAAGATAGAAAAGATGGCAGCCATGAGATAATGGCCAAAAGGAACAGCAGGAGTTCTCCTTCTTTTTATAGAAAATCCAGCCATCCCTATGCTTCTGTGACAGTGAAATGGAAATGAAAATAATGAAACAGAGTTTCCTGCAAGCACTAAGCCCTCACACTTTCCACGAGTGACCTGTGTGATACATCCCTCCCAGTCTAAAAACTGAAAATTACTGAAGAAGCAAAGCTAACTTTCTTATGTCAAGTAAGGGCTGCAGTCAGTTTGGAGAGGGCACTTCAAGCATTTAATACCAACTCGCTTCCTTGTTACCAACTTGATGTTCTCTTTTATTAAGTGCCTTTTACTTTGAGTTCACACGTGATCTGCCTTGGTCTGTTATAAGGAGCTGTTTTAGTAGGAGCCCAGAGCCATTGTTTTCACTAAATCATTATCACATCATGGTAGTAAATCTTGATAAAATGCTCAGCTATAGATACAAAGCAACCAAATAGAGTTTCAGTTTGGAGTTAGAACAGAGTGGTTTTTGCTAAAATACAATAGATAAAACAGTAATAAATATTAGTGAAAGACTCACATACCCCATTGACTTATAAAATAGTTTCTTATAGTCTGACATATGAGAAAATTCTCTGTCAAAACATATTGATTTTTTGCATAATCACTTTTTCATCTGGAGAGTCTTTATATAATTTATGTTTTATCTCTTCTATCACTGATCTCCCCTATTCTGTAGGAAAACCTCCTGTTAATCATGTTTACTTCCTGTCTATTTCCTTTAATGTCATACTTCTAGAAAAAGTTGTGCATACTCTGTTTCTACTTCATGCTTCCTCCCTGGAAAACCTCATACAATCTGGCTACCTTTCCCACCACTTGACTGTGCTCTCCTTCTAAGATTTCTAGTCCTTTCTGAGGTCCCATACTCAGCCGCCTTGACCTTTCTGCAGCCTTTACCAGTAGTGCTTATTACTTTTGACACTCTCTTTTCCTTAAACTTACGTGAGACTGTTTCCTCCTAGTTTTTCTTCTATCTTCCAGTGCTTGCTTTCCTTCCCCTTCCTCATGGTATTGTAGGAAGAACATTGGACTTGGACATAGGAAGACCTGGGATCACATTCTAGCTCTGACACTAACTGATTCTAGGACTTTGGGCAAGTCACCTCTTTGAAATATTTTTTTCAACTGTATAGTAGAGTTATTACTGAGTTCATTACTGACCTCACGGTTTCTCAATTACTCTCAGCTAAAAATGACCTCTCTTCAGTTTTCTCATATCACTTTGGACCTATTCGTTGCACTTATTATATTCTGTCTTATATCGTAATTAATTGTATAAATGTCTTCTTATTTCATGTTTGTATCCCCAGTGCCTAACATACAGTTTAAAAAGAGTGAGTTAGTTTAGTCATTGAATCTTAGAGAACATCTAATATATCTTCTTTTCCCCATGTTTTTAAAAAGCAAGAAATTGAGGCCCTGAGAGATTGTGACTCGCATAGAGTCACACAGCAGCAGAGCCAGCACTGGAACACCGATCTGACTCCACATTCAAATCTCTTTCCTTTCCATCAGGCTGTTGAATTGAATTGAATTTCTAGGTGGAATCCAGTCTCCAGCTAGTTTATGTAAACAAAAGTGTTTGTATGTAAATGTGATGAAAAAGGCCTCAGTATCCTAAAAACAGATGCAAATTCTCCCTTTTGTACTCCTTCCTTTATGGATTCCTTCCATCCTTCCCCTCCCCCAGTGTATTTAGACTGATATCCCTCAAGTAACATGGACTGGATAAGTGAATTTGAATCTGGATTTTCTTTTTTCCATTTCTGTCCCATCTTCCTCAACTCCAACATGGAGAACACTATTAAACCAACTACAAAGACTTGTTGATCTGTGTTTGAGATAGTCATCTTGAAAGGTTCTCACCCTCCCATAATCTATGGATGGACCCTCTTGCAGAAGGTAGGGGAGATGAACCCATGCCCTAAGAATCTGTTTATCCTGGACAAGATATTCATCTACTCTGTGCCTGAGCAGATTGCTTTTGTGTTCTTTCCTCCATTCAAGCAGTTCCTTATAGAAGACTTTGAAAGTAATGATGCCATAGAAGTAGAGGGTACTTGGGCCTTGTGGCTTCCCATCAGTAACCAAACAACATTTGGCTTATCTACATTCCTCTGGAGTCCAAGGGAAAAAAAAAGTACTGACTGTTTCCCAGGAAAAAGTGAATGGAAAGATGTTGGGTGCATTAAATCTGCTAATTAAATTGCTTTTTAAGGATACTGAGCAATATTTCTCAACTAATGAACTAAGTGGTCATTGAGGTCAACAGAAAATATTTTCTTTTCATTTGCCAGTCTAAGGTATTTGACCTTTGAGAGTTTCATGATGAATTTGTTCATATAATTTAATCTCTTTCTCTGTTATCTTCCTCCTCTCCCCCATGCACATACTGAGAATATAGTAAAGCTTGACCAGAATCAGCCCTCAGATACATCCTTGCAAATCCATTGACTTTAATGAGATTTGTTCCTGTTCTCTCTGGAAGATGAATTTCCTTGGTATGCTATTATAACTAAATGAAAGTCACTGCTCTGCAAACAATCATGATTGAGGTTTGACATTAATATTTGCCCTACTTTTAGATCTACAAGATTTTAAAAATGCAGCCATTCTCAACTCATGTTTTGCAAAAAATTAATTGGAACTTGAAGCTCAGGTAGAGAATTGTGTCCTCTCAAATTAGCATCAACTGAGTTTCATTGTGTTTTGAAGCTTGCAAAATGACACCATATGTTTCTGATTGCTTCAGACAACTTTTCAGACTAATGTTGTGCAAAAATTATTTATGTTCAAGTTACCTCACATTTTAAAAAGTCTTTAAACTATTTTTTTCTACACATAAAAGACTACATTTAAAAATAAACAAAAAAAGCAATAGCCAAATTTTACATTTGACCTGAAATGCAGAACTCTCGAGATTGGAATTGTTTGTTAATCAACAAAATTGAATTTTTTGCATACCGGTATTTAAGCATGTAGAACCCAGCTATAGATTTATCATGACAGCCCAGTTAAGAGAAAGAAAGCATTAGACATGGAGTTAGAAAACCTGAGGTCTGAGTGCTACTTCCTTCATTAACTAATTCTTTTTTTTATTAATTAATTTTATTTATTTTCAGTGTTCTACAATCACTGCCATATAACTTATATTATTAGTTTTCCTTCCCTGTCCCCTCCCTCCCCCTTCCCTCCCTGAGACGGCATACAATTTTGTATCGGTTCTACACATACATTCTTATTAAATAGGAATTTTCACTATAGTCATGCTGTGTTGAAAATTAAAATGAATGGGAGAAATCATTTAACAAACCAAAACGCAATACACACATACACACACACATACACACACACACACAAATGATCTGCTACATTGTGCGATTGAATTCCATAGTTCTTTCTTTGAATGTGAAAAGCATTTTACCTTAGAAGATCATTGGGAATTTTTTAAATTCCTTACATTGCAGTGAAGTTCCAAGTCTACCAGAAAACCTCTCGCACACTGTGGTCATTGCTATGCACAAAGTTCTCCTGGTTCTGCTCCTTTCACTCAGCATCAGATCATATAAGTCTTTCCAGCCCTCTCTGAGGTCTTCTTGTTCATCATTTCTTATAGCACAATAGTATTCCATTGCATTCATATACTATAATTTATTCAGCCATTCCCCAGTTGATGGGCATCCCCTTGATTTCCAGTTTTTGGCCACCACAAAGAGAGCTGCTATAAATGTTTTTGTACATGTGGGACCCTTTCTCATTTTTATGATCTCTAGGAGAATACATTTCTAGAAGCAGTATTGCTAAGTCAAAGGGTGTGCACATTTTTGTAGCCCTTTGGGCATAATTTCAAATGGCTCTCCAGAATGGCTGAATCAGCTCACAGCTCCACCACCAGCATGTTAGTGTTCCAACTTTCCCACAACTTCTCCAATATTTATCATCTTCCTGTTCTGTCATGTTTGCCAGTCTGATAGGTGTGATATGATATCTCAGAGTTGTTTTGATTTGCATCTCTCTAATCAAAAGTGATTTAGAGCATTTTTTATATGACTATAGATAGCTTTAATTTCTTCCTCTGAAATTGCCTGTTCAGATCCTTTGACCATTTATCAATTGGGGAATGACTTATATTTTTGTACATTTGACTCAGTTCTCTATATATTGTAGAAATGAGGCCTTTATCACCAACATTAGCTGTAAAAATTCTTTCCCAGTTTTCTACATCCCTCTGAATTTTGGTTGCATTGGGTTTGGTTGTGCAAAAACTTTTCAGTTTAATGTATTCAAAATTATCCATCTTGCACTTCATAATGCTTTCTGTCTCTTCTTTAGTCAAAAGTTCTTCCCTTCTCCATAAATCTGAAAAATACACTATTCCTTGCTCCAACAATTTGTCCACATTATCAATCTTTATACCTAAATCCTATACCGATTTGGATTTTATTCTTGTGTATGGTGTCAGGCATTGGTCTGTGCTTAGTTTCTGCCACACTTTTATCCAGTTTTCCCAGCAATTTTTGTTGAACAATGAGTTCTTTTCCCAGAATCTGGGGTCCTTGGGTTTATCAAACAGTAGATTCCTATAATCATTGCCTACTGTCTACCCTTCTGTTTCTTAGCCAGTACCAAGTGATTTTGATAATTACTGCTTTATAATACAATTTGAGATCTAGTAGAGGTAGGCCCCCTTCCCTAGCATTTCTTTTCATTAGTTCCCTTGATATTCTGGACCTTTTGTTCTTCCAGATGAATTTTGATACTATTTTTTCCAGCTCTAGAAAATAATTATCTGATAGTTTAATTGGTATGACACTACATAAGTAAATTAATTTAGATGGAATTGTCATTTTTATTATATTGGTTCGGCCTACCCACAAGCAACTGATGTTTTTTTCCACTTAATTAGGTATGACTTTATTTGTGTAAAAAGTGTCTTATAGTTGTGTTCACATAGTCCCTGGGTTTGTTTTGGCAGGTAAACTCCCAAATATTTTATAGTGTCTACTCTAGCTTTAAATGAGATTTCTCTTTCTATCTCTTGCCGTTGGAGTTTGTTACTAATATATAGAAATGCACAAGATTTGTGTGGGTTTATTTTGTAACCTGCAACTTTGCCCAAGTTGATTATTATTTCAAGTAGTTTTTTACTTGAATCTCTGGGATTTTCTAAGTATATCATCATATCATCTGCAAAGAGTGATAACTTAGTTTCTTCTCTTCCTATTCTAATTCCTTCAATTTCTTTATCTTGTCTAATTGCTATAACTAACATTTCTAGTACCATATTGAATAATAGTGGTGATAATGGATATCCCCTGATCTTATTGGAAATGCATCTAGCTTATCACATTGAATATAAGGCTTGTATAACGTTTTAGGTAGATACTGCTTATTATTTTGTGGAAAGTTCCCTTTGTTCCTATGTTATCCAACGTTTTTAATAGGAATGGGTTGTGCATTTTGTCGAAAGCTTTTTCTGCATCTATTGAGATAATCACGTGGTTTTTGTTAGTTTTGTTGTTAATATGGTCAATAATGCTAATAGTTTTCTTAATATTGAACCAGTCCTGCATTCCTGGTATGAATCCTACCTGATCATAATGTATTATTCTCGTGATAAGTTGCTGTATTCATTTTGCTAAAATCTTATTTAAAATTTTTGCAACTGTATTCATTAGAGAAATTGGTCTATAATTTTCTTTTTCTGTTTTGTCTCTTCCTGGTTTAGGTATCAAAACCATATTTGTGTCATAAAAAGAATTTGGGAGGACTCTTTCTTCCCCAATTTTCAAAAATAGTCTATATAGTATTAGAATTAACTGTTCTTTCAGTATTTGATAGAATTCACTTGTAAATCTATCTGGCCCTGGAGATTTTTTCCTAGGGAGTTCATTGATGGCTTGTTCAATTTCTTTTTTCTGATATGGAGTTATTTAAATATTCAACTTCCTCTTCTGTTAATCTAGGCAATTCATTAACTAATTCTTATTGGCCTCTTTCACAGCTTCAATTTCCTCATCTGTAAAATGGGGATAATTGTTATAAATTCACTAACCATTAATTAGTGGAATTTCTGACTTAGACTCACCTAAAAGGGTAGAAAATGGCTCAAAACTTGATGACAGAGATATAGCTACAGATGACCTTGCCACATCAAGGCCTTACCTGGCTCTTGTACTATCCATCCTTTGACAGGATTTAACTACAATATAGAATTAGAAAATCTTAGAGTTGGAAGTGCCTAGAGGCAATCTAGTAGCATCTCTCCCTGAGAAAGGACCCATTCTACAATGTCTCCAACACCTGGTCATCTGCCCTTTGTTTGAAGACCTCTAAAAAGGTCTTCACTAAATGGGCCAGCCTAATCTCCATCTAAGGATTCTGCTTCTACAACATAAGCAGCCTCAGAAGTGGACAGAAACTGGCACCTTCTTTCAGAAAGTTGGCAATACCTACTGATTTTATGTTCTAGCTCTGCCTTCCTGAGTCAGACAAGACTGATAATATTTGTAGAACTTTAAGGGTTGTTGTGAGAATCAAATGATGTAATGTCCAGAAAGCGCTTTGACTCCATACAGAATCAGAGAAAATAGAAGCCAGTATTATTATAAGAACCTATATCCAGTTCTAATCTCTCTCCTAAGTTCTTCCTGCAAGAAGAACTTCCAGTGCTCAGTAGGTGCTTAGCTAAACTGATCAGTGAAGCCCTGATGTCATCCAGGGATTTCAAAATTGGCTAGTACATGTTTCAGGTTCAAAGAAAGTCCTGATACCAAGGTCTCTTGGCAAGATTCAGACTCAAGACCTACTTGGGGAAAAACTCTACCTTGGCTGCAAATTTACTGTTCAATTAAATACAATTCTCTTTATATGGCCATTATTCCCCTAAAAACTCCAAGGGTCTCTAGGTTACTGTATTAATACATGTAGTCCTCCCAAAGAAGTTTGCTGTTCCAGTTCTCCACAGCTCATTAAACCAACCCCACAAGTGAAAAGATTGCTGACGAAGCCATTAAAAGCCTATGGGGAAGTAGAAGAAATGAAAGGCTTGAGGTGTGGAGTGGAACAGTGGAACTCCAGTTCTTGAGCTCATTTGCCTTCTACACTGGTGACAAATCACTCTCTAGGCTCTTATGGCTTCTTCTCCCTTGCTCATCCTTCTCTCTAGTCTATTTATAACATCATAGACTTAGAGATGGAAGGGCCCTTCAAGGTCACCTCCTACGTAGGACCACACTGAGTAGGTGCCATGCATGGTACAGCAGAAAGACTACTGCTTTGGGGATCTGAAGACACAAGTTCAGGTATCAACCATGATGCTTAGTTCATTGTTTTATGACCTTGAGCACACTGCATCTTTCTAGACCTTGATTTCTTCGTCTGTGAAATGAAAGGTTTGAGTTAGATGGCCTCAGAAATCCCTTCCAGGTCTTGAACTCTGGATTGTAGATTTAAGAGACCAGATAGTCCTAACCCCTCATTTTACAGAGGAGTAAACTGAGGGCAACGTTCAGGTCACAGATTCAGTGCTTTTTGTACAGCTATGCCACCTTTACTAAGATGGAATTGGAGGCTTGAATTCCCCCTCCCTCCCCAAAACACACCAAAAAGTCAAACAATTTGAGGCGTTATGGTCATCAAACAGAAGCTGGCTGGTCCCTTGGGGATGTTGTAGAGATTCAAGAAACGGACCCCGTTTGGACTAGATAGCTTCCCAGGTCCCTTCCAATGGGGAGAGTGTCTAATTCTCACTAGGGGCTGGCATCCAGTGAAGAAAACCATTGAGTTTTCTTTTTTCTCTCTATCCCCAAAGTTTGGAAGAAAAGACTCTCTTAGCTGTATCCAATTTCACTGCAAACATCCACCACATGCAAAAGTCTGCCTTGTTAAAGACTCTCTGAGTTGGAAGGAAATTCTCATGTAATTTAGTCCAGCTCACCTCAGAATAAGAATTTTTTCTTTAACATCTCTGACAAATAACCATCCAGCCTCAAAGTGGAGACCTTCTAGTGAGTCCCAAGGCAGCTGGTGGCCTTGTTTGAAAGTTTGAACATACTTTTGTCTACAGTGCTTAGCGCCTTGCCAGATAGTTGAAAGTGCTTAATGAGTGCTTTACTTATCTGTCTGTCTATCTGTTTGGTACTGAATTTGTTTTAAAGTGTTGTTACCTCCTACATTGTCTTTTTATTATGAAGTAGTAGTGTAGTACTGAGGAATCAAAGCAGTGAATAGTACACTAATCTTAGAATTGGAAAGACCGCGATTCAAATCCTACTTCTGAGTCTTATTAGCTGTGTAACATTGGGCAAGACACTCTCAAAGTATAGTTTCTAAGTGGATTGAGATCTGATAGGTGGAAGGAGTTCCCATACCAACAAAATACAGGCCATTTATTGATATGGTGTACACTCTAGAAAAATCATCTTGTTTGATCCAATGTACAAGAGAGTTAGAAAGAGCAGCAAAAAAAACCCAGCTTATATTGAAGGTGATTATTGACATGCCTAGCTCTCTTGGCAAGCTTGATGTCTTGTTGAAATGGTTTGAACCTAAAAGAGTTTCCCAAGTCAGTAGTGATTAGGGAACAAAACTTCATTCCTTTCACGTCAGCTCAGGAACCGTGTAGGGAAGGAGCGTGACAAGCCTTCATTTTCCTTATGTCTTAATGTCCCAAGTGCCTGGAAGGATGTCTTTCACGTAGGTTCTCAATGGTTGTTGGAATAATTTCTCTCTCATTTCTCCTACTCCTTTGGAATGTGGTATGAAGGTTATCTCTGTAAAATAGCCAAGAGTCAAACACCAGTGACTGTGATTTGGTTTGTTGGGACAGATGGCTTGCATTTGACAGTAGAAGTCATATCTTTGCCTTATGTGTCAATAGTTTTACAAAGAAACTTTATCATGATGGCTCAGGATTCTACAATAGGAATGGTTTTGTTTTGTAAATAATGTAGCTAAGGACCTGTTGGTATAGCTCACGTGAGCAGAGTGGCTCATGTTTTATTTGAAGCAAATTTGAACAGAAATTTGACTTAGCACATTGACTGATATGAAGGATAATGCAGGCTAACAATATACAAACCCAAAACAAACAAATAAATAGCTCAGTGAAATCAAATCAAATTTCATTCCTTCCTCCTATTCTTTGAACTGTGCAGTCTAGAAGCAATCCATGCCACAGAAACAAGATGACTAACTTCTATAGGAATGAGAAAAACATGTTTTTTAAGAAAAGGCAATGAGACTGTGACCTCCTCTCTTCCATCTCTCAAACCAAACACATAGCAGAAAATCACATGAAAAAAAATGATTGAAAACTGCCCTTCTGTTATTTATTGGCCTTCCTTAGTCACTCCCTCCCCAAGATGAAGTGATGGGCACTTAAGCTGATGTTGAAATCAGTGTTTCCAAAGTTGTTCAAATAGAATGTGTGCTTTATGTATTATGGCCTTGAAACCTATTTTTTGGCAGATATGTAATTTTAATCTTTGCATATATAATTACCTTTAGGAGCTCAAAATAGTCAAGGCATTTGTCAAACTGTTGGCTAATTCCCAATAGTGCTCACCTCTGAAACTACTAAACCTGAGGCTTCGGAGCTTTTTACTGCTGTTTCCTAGGTGTACTCCATTTAGTCAGCTTTCTCATGATTACATTATTGGAAATGAGGTGAGGAATGAGTGAATGCATCATTTAGTTCATAGAGGGTTTGATCTTGCAAACCTTATCCCTATATGGTTTACCATGTTATCTTTTTAAACCAACACATCTCTCAATAAGCTATTTTTTCGCATCTGGAGCATCTTTTTCTCCCCCTGGGAATCTAGAGGGCAATTTGTTTCTTTGATTTTTTTTCTCCCAAATAGTCAGAGGGCTATAATTAAAACTGGTTGGGTCTAAAGGTGCACTCTTATGGTCCAGCTGCTGGAGCTATTTCTGCATATACTTTTGTAAACAACTGCTCAAAGGAGCCCAGTTTTATTTAGACTTTTAAGTAAAGCACAGCTTGTTAGGTATTTCACATTTTTGAAGTCGAGCAGCAGCTAAGTGTTCTCTGCTTCCCCCCTGCTTTCCTCCAATAATATAGCCTGATTTTTCATCAGAAACAGAATGTCTTTTTAGCATATTAATATTGTATGTACTGAATTGTGGAGGGACTAGAAAGTCAACACAACTTGGATAAATAATGCACCTTTAAAGTTGCCTTGGTGACCTGTTCCTAAGAAGTAAATCATGTTGTTTTATTTTTCTCTAATGTGACAATGATATATATGTACACAATATAATGTGTGTACATATGTTTGTATATAATACATTATGTGTAGATATTAGATATTTTATATATATATATATATATGTATATATATACATATAACTTGAGAGAGATGGGGGGGAAGGAAGGAGGGAGGAGGGAAGAAAGGGAGAGAACATGAACACAGAATTGGAATCATACATCATGGAATGTCAGAAGCTAGAAGAGATCGTCTAGTTTAGCACCTAAGTGTTCCCCAGACAGGCTTTTGTGTTAGACCTAGGTTGTAATCCCAACTCTTATCCTTACTGCCTTGTGACCTTAGGCAAGTCATTCCCTTTCCTAGACCTCAGTTTGCACATTTGTAAAATGAGGTAGCTGGAACAAAAAACCTCTAAGACACCTTCCAGTGTAAATTCTGTGGTAGAGAAGGCAATGATCCCTGCTTAACAATCCCTCTAAAGAACACAAAGTGGAATAAACTGCATTGAGGGTCAGTGATTCTAATCATCCATAAAACTGTTGATTTGTCATTGAACATTTCTATTTTGCAAGTATGCTCAGAAGGCCCTTCATAATAGGTTTAAATATGACAGTGTTTGCTTTTCTAGATTCTTGATTAAAGATTTATATCCTGTGGGGAACTAGTTGGCTCAACTATTCTCTCCTGTCTGGTCCAATTGGGCTTGTAGTCCTCCCAACTGCTGCTGCTTTATTGCCCTCTTTGCCACTAATGTGCCTTGGCTTTCCTTTCTGTCATCTGACATTTCTAATAGCAAATTAACTTTTCATCTGTGAAGATCTTTCTTGGGCCCACGGAAGTGAATCAATTTAAACTCTTCAAGCTCTGGATGTAGTTTTATATATCACTGCCTCAAAATCACTTCCAATTGGTACATGCATTTTGACTGAGTATCTGTGTATATACTTAACTTGTTCCTTAAACAGGTTGTAATTTCTGCCTAATGAGTTGAAGGCTGCTAAAGTTATCCCAATCCATAAAAGTGGCTTAGTGTCTTACATAAGCAATGAGCCCTGAAAGCCCAAATCATGGAAGGGAAGAACTTTCCAAATTTGCTCCAGATTGGTGCAAATCAAAGAATAATGTAACTCCTAGAATACTTTTAGCAATTAATTTGATTGGAATGCCTTCAAACGCAACTATTGAATTCTTCCCAGGGCTATAATTGCTTTCTAATTTAAAAACATAGTAATTACCCCTACAAACATTTTCATACAGGAATGCCATCCAAATTTCCACCCAGAAAAAGAAATAATTTTCTTTTCTTTCAGAGCACTGGTTCATTTTCTAAGGAAATCATCTATCAGGTGTTGCAACAAACCTGCATAAGCAATATTTCATAAATTCACTGTTGTCTATTGGAATAGCTTAACCAGAATGCAGAGAATAGTCATTGTCTTTAAATAGCACAATGTTAATGCTTAATTACAAAACATATTTGTTTTCTTAACACGAAGTCATTGAGTATTGATCCATTTGTTCCCTTCAAATGTATATTTTTTGGGAGAAGTTTGTAAATAAATTATAATTATTCCATCTGGAAAAAAAGTTTGACAAAGTAAGTATGTTCAAATGTAATACATATATGATCTCATTTATTCTGATAACATACCTGTGGAGTTGGTAGCAGGCTACATGCTTTACTCCAGTTTTGCAGGCCAAAGCTCATAGCCTGGGCATGTCTCTCAAGAGAGCTGAGCAGGATGATTCCTAAAGCTTTTCAAATGAATGCATGCATACTAACAGGAAAATAGTCGATGGTGGCCCTTCTCAATGATGCCTCTTGGTAGCACTGGTAGTGATACCTAGATCGCAGCATTGGAACTTGTGGGAGTGGAGTCAAGGTGGAGAAGTAGAGAAAACACTCAGTCAAGCTCTCCTACATTTTCCTCCCAACAACTTGAAAATAATGCCTCAAATCTAATTCTGGAGTGGCAGAGCCAACTAAAGTTCAGAGTGAGACATTCTTCCAGCTCAAGACAACTTAGGAAATCAGCAAGATTTCTGTGACATGGTGGTAGAAAGTTGCCTGGAGCCCATGTGGTTTCAAAACCAGTGGTGGAACTGGGTGGTGACAGAAACAACAGCATCTTCAGGAGGTCTGAAGACTGAGACAGTAAGTGGACATTGCAACTGGTAAGAAAGAGATTATAGAGGACCCCTGTGGTAATACCAAATGCAGGACCAGATGCTTTTTGGCAACTCCTTTACATTTACCCACTTCTGGTCACAGTTCAAGGGCAGAGAGTATCACTTCAGATCAAGAGGGAGCAGGATCACTTCTGGTCCCAAAGGAACCGACCTGAGGAGCAATATTACTTCCAGGCCCAAGGGAGCAGGGACCCTGAGAAACAGTGTCATCTGATCCCAAGGGATCAGGGAGCAATCCTGGGTAAGGACCAGAGTGTGGACCAGTAAAATATGACCACACCTTTCCCTAATCACACCACCTTGGAAACACCAAAAACTTCCAAACCCTAAGAATTAGCTCTGAAAATAGCATCACAAAAAAGCCTGAAACTTGGGATGGTCATCCCCCACCAATCCCCTATTCTGGGAACAAAGTTGAATTTTAAAGTAAAGTTCAAAGTCAAGAAATAGTCTGGAATAGCGATCAAATGACAAAAACCAAAAGAACCCAACCAAAGAAAGGTACTATGGTGACATGGAAGATCAAGTCACAAACTCAGAAGACAATGATGTCAAAACAACTATAAGCAAAGCATCAAAGAAAAAATGCGAATTGGACAAAAGTACAACAAGAATTCCTGGAAGAGACAAAAACATTTTAAAATTCAACTAAGAGTGTTAGAAGAAAAAATAGACTAAAAATGAGAGCAAGGGAAGAAAATTATGACAAGAGAGTTAGCAGCTTTGTAAAAGAGGAATAAAAAATACTGAAGAAAATAATACCTTAAAAACAGAATTGGCCAAATGACAAAAAGAGGTACAAAATTCATGGATTGAAATAACTCCTTTGAAGATTGGAATTGGGCAAGTGGAAACTAATAATTCCATGAATATCAAGAAGCAAAACTAAATGAAAAGAGTAAAAAAAATGGGAGAAAAAAATGGACTGTCTCACGGAAAGACAACTTACTTAGAAAGCAGATTGAGGACAGATAAGAATTATTGGATTACCTGAAAGTCTTGATCAAAGAAAGATCCTAGACATCATATTTCAGGAAATTATCAAGGAACACTGCCATGATAACACAGAACCAGGGGACAAAATAGAAATTGAAAGAATTCCCCAGTCACCACCTGAAAGAATTCACAAAATGAAAACTCTTGGGAACATTATAGTCAAATTCCAGAGCTCTGAGTTCAAGGAAAAATACTTAAAGCATTCAGGAAACCATTCAGGTTTCATGGAGCCACAGTCAAGATCACATAAAATCTAACAGCTACTATGTTATAGGAGTGGAAGACTGAGTATATGATATATTGGGAGAGATTACAACCAAGAATAACCTAAGAAAACTGTGTATAACCCTTCAAGGGAAAATGGACATTTAATGAAATAGAGGACTTTGAAGTATCCCTGATGAAAAAAATCAGAGCTGAAAAGAAAATTTGACTTTCAACTATAAGAGTCAAGAAAAGCATAAAAAATGTGAAAGAGAAATCATAAGGGACTCAAAAACTGTTTACAATCTTCTATGAGAAGATGGTATACGTAACTTCTAAAAACTTTATCATTATTAGGGGAGTTAGAAGGATTCTACATGGAGGGCATGGGAGTGAGCAAATTATATTGTGATAATGTAAAAAAATGAATAAGTAAGAAAGATGTCATGGGATAAGGGAGAGGAATAAAGAAGAAAATTGTCTCACAAAGAAGAGTTATTACAGTGGAGAGGAAATGGTGGTTGAAGGGGTGGGTAATACTTGAGCCTCACTCTCATCTAAGTTTGTTCAAAGAGGGAACACACACACACACACACACACACATATGCTCACACACTCAATTGTATAGAGAAATCTATCTTACCCAATAGAGAAATAGGAGGAGAAAAGAAGAGAAAGGGGGTGATAACAGGGAAGGTAGATAAGGGAAGGCAGTGGTCAAAACAGACTTTAGAGGAGGAAAAGGATAAAGAGAGAGAGAAAAGGGTAAACAGAAGAAAATGTGATGGAGGGAAATGCACAGTTAGTCATTGTTACTGTGAATATGAATGGGATGAGCTCACCCATAAAACGGACTTGGATAGCAGAATGGATTTGAAACCAGAATCCAACAATATGTTGTTTACAAGAAACACACTTGAAATAGAGAGACACACAGAGTTAAAATAAGGAATTGGAGCATAATCTATTATGTTTTAGCCAAAGTAAAAAAGCCAGGGGTAGCAATCATGATCTGAGACATAGCAAAAGCTAAAATAGACCCAATTAAAAGAGAGAAGTAGGGAAATTACATCTTTCAAAAAGGTACTATAGACCATGAAGTAATATCAGTACTAAACATATGTGCACAAAATGGCATAATATCCACATTCTTAAAAGTTAAATGAATTATAGGAGAAAATAGACAATAAAACTCTACTAGTGGAGGACTTCAACTTTCCTGTCTTAGAGCTCAATGAATCTAACAATAAAATAAATATGAAAGAAGTTAAGGAGATGAACAGCATCTTTACAAGAAAGGTAGATATGCTAGATCTCTGGAGATAACAGAATAGGAATAGAAGGGAGTATATATTTTGCTCAACTATGCCACCTTCACAAAAACTGACCATATATTAGGGCATAAAAATCTCAGAGTCAAATGCAGAAAAACATAAGTATTAAATGCATCCTTTTCAGAACATAATGCATTAAAAATTACATTCACTAAAGGGCTGTGGAAGCATAGATTAGAAATTGATTGGAAACTAAATAACCTAATGCTAAAGAATGAATGTGTCAAGGAACAAATCATAGAAGCCATCAATTGCTTATTAAAGAGAATGACAGCAATGAGCAACTTTCCAAAATTTGTGAATCATCACAGCTAATGCAGCCAAAGCATTACTTAGGGGGAAATGTAGATCTCTAAACATGTACATATATAAAAGAGAGAAGGAGTCATTGAATTGGATGTGAAACTAAAAAAGAAAAAAAAGAAAATGAATTAAAAATCTCCAATTAAGAACCCAAAATAGAAGTCCTGTAAATAAAAGGAGAGATTAATCAAATTGAAAGTTTAAAAAATTGAAGTAATAAAACTAGGAGCTAGTTATGAAAAAATCAGTGAAATAGAAAAACCATTGATTAATTTGATTTTTTTTAAAAAAGAGGCAAACTAAATTACAAGTATCAAAAATGAAAAGAATGAATTTACCTCCAAGGAAAAGGAAATTAAAGCAAATATTAAGAGTTCATTTCCCTAGTTAAATGCCAGTAAAACTGACAGTCTAAAAGAAATGGATGACTATTTACAAAAAATATAAATTGTCCACTATAATAGATGAGGAAATAAAATTCTTAAATAACCTTATGTTAGAAAAAGAAATTGAACAAGCCACAAATGAGCTTCTTAAGAAAAAAATCTCCAGGACCAGGTGGATTTACAAGGGATTTCTACCAAATTCTACATTTAAGAAACAATTAAACCCAATACTATAAAAACTATTTGAAAGAAACAGGAAAAGGAGTCTTATGAAATTCCTTTTATGACACATATATGGTTTTGTAAAAACCAAGTAAAGCAAAAATAGAGAAAGAAAACTACGGACCAATTTCTTTTTTTAATTAAATTTTTTTGATATATTATTTATTTATTTTTCACATCTTAACATTCACTTTCACAAAAATTTGAATTCAAAATTTTCTCCCCATCTCTCCCCAGCCCCCACCCCAGGACAGCATGCACCCCACCCACCTCTTCTTCCAGTCTGTCCTCCCTTCTATTACCCACTCTTTTTCCATTCCCCTTCCCCTCTGTTTTCCTGTAGGGCAAAATAGATTTCTGTACTCTATTGCCTGTATAGCTTAATTTCCAGTTTCATGCTAAAACAATATTTAACATTCATTCTTAAAGCTTTGATTTCCATATTTTCTCCCTCCCTCCCCACCAACCCTCACTGAGAAAATAAGCAATTCAATATAGGTCATACATGTGTAACAATTCAAAGCACTTCCATAATATTTATGTTGTAAAAGACTAACCACATTTTCCTCTGTCCTATCCTGACCTTCATTTATTCCATTTTCTCCCCTGACCTGTCCTCTCACAATGGTGTTTGCTTCTGATTATCCCTTTCCTCAATTTATTGTCCCTTCTTTTATCTTCCTTCTCCTGTCCCCTTCCCCCTTGCCTTCCTGCAGGGTAAAATGGATTTCCATATCCAATGGAGCGTGTGTTATTCCTTCCTTAAGCCAAATCCCATGAGAGTAAGGATCAATTATTTCCTTTCATCTCCCCCCTATTCCCCTCCATTGTAAAAGCTCTTTCTTGCCTCTTGTATGTGAGATAATTTGCTACATCCCAGCTCTTCCTTTCTCTTACTCCTAGTACATTTTATCCAACAGTAAATTTTATTTTTTATATATTTTCCCTTCATATTCAGCTCATCTATGCCCTCTATGTATGTATATATACATATATATACATGAACACACATGTGCATACAAACATACACATATATAATATACACATACATACCCATACACACCTACACACACACACACACACACACACACGTATTTTATATATATATTTTTTTCCCCTCTAACTACCCTAATACTGAAAAAGGTCTCATGACTTACAAATAGCATCTTTCCATGTAGGAATGTAAACAATATAACTTTAAGGAGTTCCTTAAGCCTTCTCTTTCCTGTTTACCTTTTCATGTTTCTCTTGATTCTTGTATTTGAAAGTCAAATTTTCTATTCAGCTCTCCTCTTTTCAACAAGAATGCTTGGAAGTCCTCTATTTCATTGAAAATCCATTTTCCCCTGAATTACTGTACTCAGTTTTGCTGGATAGGTGATTCTTAGTTTTAATTCTATCTCCTTTGACCTCCGGGATATCATATTCCAAGCCCTTCAATCACTTAGTGTAGAAGCTGCTGAATCTTGTGTTATCCTGATTGTATTTCCACAGAACTTGAATTGTTTCTTTCTAGCTCCTGCCAATATCTTCTCCTTGACCTGGGAACTCTGCAATTTGGCTACAATATTCCTAGGAGTTTTCCTTTGGGGATCTCTTTCAGGAGGTGATCAGTGAATTCTTTCCATTTCTATTTTACCCTCTGGTTCCAGAATATCAGGGCAGGTTTCCTTGATAATTTCTTGAAAGATGATGTCTAGGTTCTTTTTTTGATCATGGTTTTCAGGCAGACCAAAACTTTTTAAATTATCTCTCCTGGATCTCTTTTCCAGGTCAGTTGCTTTACCAATGAGATACTTCACATTTTCTTCTATTTTTTCATTCTTTTGGTTTTGTTTTCTAATTGGTTTCTCATAAAGTCATTAGCTTCCATCTGCTCCATTCTAATTTCTAAAGAGCTGTTTTCTTCAGTGAGTTTTTGAGCCTCCTTTTCTATTTGTCAAATTCTTCTTTTTAAAGCATTCTTCTCTTCATTGGCTTTTTGGATCTTTTTTGCCATTTGGGTTAGTCTCTTTTTAAAGGTGTTATTTTCTTCAGCATTTTTTGGGTCTCCTTTAGCAGCTTTTGACTCACTTTTCATGATTTTCTTGTATCACTCTCATTTTTCTTCCCAATTTTTCCTCCACCTCTCTTACTTGATTTTTTAAAACCTTTTTGAGCTCTTCCATGATGTGAGACCATTGCATATATTTTGTGGAAGTTTTGAATGTAGAAGCCTTGACTTTTATGTCTTCCTTTAATGGTATGCTTTGTTCTTCCTCATCTGAAAGGATAGAAGAAAATACCTTTTCACCAAGAAAGTTAAAAACTTCTGTAGTCTTATTTTTTCCCCATTTTGGGGCATTTTCCCAGCCAGTTACTTGACTTTTGAGTCCTTTATTAAGTGGAGGATATACTCTATGGACCTGTAAGTTCTCAGTTCCTCCAAGGTGACACAATCAAAGGAGAGGAGTTCACTCCTCTCCTGTCTGCACTCTGGTCTGTGAGCAACCACAAGCACTCTTTTCTGCCCAATATTTGTGAGTAGAATTTCCTCTCAACTGCCATCACCAGCTCCACCATACCAGTACTCCTCCTCACCCCAGGACCACCACTCAGGACTGTGACTCAGATAAACTGCTAGATTCCCCCAGGGTCTTTAGGCTGAGTGCTCCAAAAGTGGCCACTGCTCCCATCCTGGGGCTGGGGCTGAGGCCAGACCATATTCCCCTCTCACCCAGTTGAAAGAGATTTCTTACTGACCTTTGAAGATGTCTTTGGCATTTGTGGGTTGAGAAATCTGGGAACAGCAGCTGCTACTCATGATTCCATGCCCTGAAGTCTCCTCCAGTCCTGTCCATGCCACACGCCAAGGCTGGGCTGTGCTCCTCTCTGAGTCCAGTGTGATAGACCTTTCCTGTCCACCTTCCATGCTGTTCTGGGCTGGTAATCTCTTTCACTTGTGGCTTCTGCTGCTCTAGAATTTGTTTAGAGTCATTTTTTACAGGTATTTTATGGGCTATGGGGGGAGAGCTAGAGCAGGTCTGTCTTTCTACTCTGCCATCTTGTCTCTGCCTCTGGACCAATTTCTTTAATGACTGTCATTGCCAAAATTTTAAATAAAATACTAAGAAGGAGATTACAGCAATATGTGACAAAGATCATGCACTAAGACCTGGTAAGATTTATACTAGGAATGCAAGGTTGTTTCAGGAAAGCTATCAGCATAATTAACCATATCAAAAACAACAGAAATTCCGTGATTATCTCAGTACATGCAGAAAAAAAATCTTTTTTGACAAAACTGAATATCCATTCCTATTAAAAATACTAGAAAGAATAGGAATGAGCCTTTCTTAAAGTAATAAATAATATCTATTATAATAGATAATCTATTATAATATCTATAATAATCTATTATAATATATAATCTAAATAATATCTATTTAAAACCAAGAACAAGTATTATCTGTAATGGAGATAAACTTGAAGTCTTCCCAGTAAGATCAGAATTGAAACAAGAATGTCCATTATCACCACTATTATTATACTAGAAATGCTAGCTATATACCAATAAGAAAAGAAAATGAAATTAAAGGAGTAACAATGGCAGTGAGGAAATGAAACTATCTCTCTTTGCAGATCATTAGATGGTATACTTAGAGAATCAACTAAAAAACTACTTGAAACAATGAACAACCTTTAGCAAAGTTGCAGGATATAAAATAAAAGCATATAAATTATCAGCATTTCTCTATGCTACCAACAAAACCCAGAAGGAAGAGATAAAAAGAGAAATTTCATTTAGAAATTCATTTAGAATTTACAACCGTTATAAAATATTTGGCAGTCTATCTGCCAAGACAAACACAGGGACTGACTATACAAGCAGAACTGCAGAACTCTTTCGACACAAGTAGAGAGAGATTTAAACAATGGGAGAAATATGAATTGCTGATCAGTAAGTCAAGACAATATAATAAAATTACAATTCTACCTAAGTTGGTTCACTTATTCAGTACCATACCAATCAATCTACCAAAGAATTATTTAATAGAGCTAGGGGAAATAACAACAATTCATCTGAAAGAATAAAAGGTCAAGAATGTCAAGGAAATCAATGAAAACAAATTGAGAGAAGGTGTTTTCACAGTATCAGATTTCAGACTATATTCCAAAACAGTAATAACCAAAATAACCTGGTACTGGTTAAGTAATAGGTTGGTGGATCAATGAAATAGATAAGTACACAATTGTTAAGTTGTGTCTGACACTTCATGTCCTCATTTGTAGTTTTCTTGGCAAAGATAATGGGATACTTTACCATTTCCTTGTCCAGTTCATTTAACATCCCCAGAGTCACTCAGCTAGTAAGTGTCTGAGGCTAGATTTGAACTCAGAAAGGTGAGTCTTTCTGACTTTAGGCTGGGCACCCTGTCTACTGTGCCATGTACCAGTCCTGTGTGTTGAGTGCCCAGTTATAAATGACTTTAGTAATCTAATGTTTGAAATACCCAAAGACCCAAGCTTTTGGAGTAAGAACTCACTCACCATTTGACAACAATTGCTTGGAAACCTGGAAATAAGTGTGGAGGAAACTAGGCATAGACCAACCTCTCACCTTATACCAAGATAAGTCAAAATGGATAAATGACTTAGACATAAGACATAAAGGATGATAGCATAAGAAGGGCATAGAAAAATGTACCACTTAGATCTATAAATAATGGAAGAATTTATGCCCAACAGGAGATATAGAGGATTATAGGAAGTGAAATGAATAATTCTGATTGCATCAAATTTAGAAGGTTGTATATGAACACATCTAATACAGCCAAATTTTGAAGGAAAACAGGTAACTGAGGGGAGGAATTTTACAGTAAGTTTTTCTTATAGAAGGCCTTATTTCTCAAATATATAGGTAATGGATCTGAATTTATAAAAATATAAGCTCTTCCTCAGTTAATAAATGGTCAAAGAATATAAACAGGCATTTTTAAGAAGAATAAATGAAAACTCTCAGCAGGCCTGTGAAAAATGCTCTAAGTTAGTATCAATTAGATTAATGCAAATTAAAACACTCTGAGATACCACCCTACACCTGTAAGATTGGCTAACATGACGGAAAAATGTGGTAGACTAAATATGGAAAAATTTGGATACTATGCACTTTTGGTGGCAGTATGACATGGTCCAACCCTTCTGGGAAACAACGTGGGACTATTCCCAAAACTCTATAAAAACTATGCATACTCTTTGACCCAGCAGTACTACTACTAGGTCTGTATCCCAGAGTGATTAAAGGAAAAGGAAAAGTGTATATTTGTGCCGAACTATTTATAGCAGCTCTTTTTGTGGTAGCAAAGAATTGGAAATTGAGGAGATACCCAACAATTGGGAATGGCTGCACAAGTTGCGGTATGTGATTGTGATGGAATACTGTTGTGCTAGAAGAATTGAGAAACAGGATAGCTTCAGAAAAATCTGAGAACTTTTATGAGCAGCCACAAGGTGAAGTGAGCAGAACCGTTGTACACGTTGTACACGTGTACGTTGTACATGGTAGCGGCAATATTGTCCTGATGATCAGCTGGGGAAGACTTAGCACCTCTGGTCAAGCCGATGAGCCAAGGCAGTTTTAAAAGACCTGTGATGAAAAATCCTATCCATCTCCAGAGAGAGAACTGGTCAATTCTGAATGCAGATTGAAGCATGCTTTTTAAAACTTGATTTTTCTTGCTCTGTGTGTGTGTGTGTGTGTGTGTGTGTGTGTGTGTGTGTGAGAGAGAGAGAGAGAGAGAGAGAGAGAGAGAGAGAGAGAGAGAGAGAGAGAGAGAGAGAGTCAGAGAGAGAGACAGAGAGAGAGAGAGAGAGAGAGAGAGAGAGAGAAGGAGAGAGTTTTCTCTTGCAACATGGCTTATACGAAAATGTTTTGCCTGATTTCACATGTATAATCAATATTATATTGCTTTTGTTTTCAGGGGGAGGGGTGAGAAGGAAGTAGAGAATTTGAAACTCAATAGTTAAAAAATAATGTTAACTTTTTACTTGTAATTGGGAAATATTTAACAAAGTAAATGAAAATATATTTTAAAAGTGATGCTAGTGATACACTTGATTAGTTCAGGTGTGTAACGCTGATATCTTTCCTGGTCCTCCACTTTATTCCACATCTCAACTGTACAGGAAAGAAGTAGCAGTGATAATGGGTAGTGGATACTGGGAGGAATATGCTGCATAGAACGGAAGGGAATATGAGTGTCTGCCATGGACCTTAGTGTATTCTTGAATATGTTTATATTCTTGTTTTTTTTGCTTTTTTTTAAAAAAAAATTAACACTGACATTTTGGATGAGCAGCATGCTGTAGCAGAAAGAGTATTGGACTGGGAAGACAGAAGAAGGGAGCATGAGTCCCGTCTCTGCAGTCTACTTGCTCTGTGACCTGAGTAACGTCATTCATGTCTCTGAGCCTGAGTGTCCTCATTTGTAAAATGTTAACACTTGTTCTGACTCTCCCACAGAGTTGTTTTGAGGAAGGCTTTTTGTGAAATTTTATATTGCTGTGACCTGTTTCTAAAAGTTTGGGTAGAGTTTGTCCATCTAAAACAAAGAAGTATAGAAATTAGAGTTAGAAACTTAAGAGTTCTGTTATTTTACAGAAAAGGAAAGAGTAAGAGAGTTGGCATGACTTGACCAAGGTCACCTGGTAAGTGAAGAACAGGAATGGGACTAGAGCTGAAGTATACTACTACTCTCTTTCCTCATTGCATGTGATATACATACTCAACCTACAGTATACCATGGAAGCTTGCCAGGTCATCATGATAACTTTCTATTGATTAAAATTGCTATCACTGAAAGCAGTAAAATACAAGAATCAGAAAAAATCATTTGCAATATTTTCAGATCCTCTCATGGGTGCATTCTGACAGCAGCAATGAAAACCTGAAAGAAGGAACTTTCCTTTGTACTAGCACTTGGCATTTCTGGGTGAAACTGGAAAATATATTGATATTTGCATAAGCACAAAAAACAATTTAAGGTTGATTGAAAAACCATTCATAAATTAGTCATTGAAATGGTACTGGCACCCAGCTTTGAAATGTCCAGGAATGAAATTGTGAACTAATAGGATGTGGAGATTTAATAGAATTAAATGAAAAATCAAATACAGCTGATGTTTTCCCCTTTCCATTGAATGTACACATTCAGCAGTATAAAAGTGCTGTATGTAAACAGTGTACCTCAATAATGATGGATTGTAATCTCAATGACAGTTCAGTGTCTTTCTCCTTCCCAGACACATATTTTTCACTCATTCTATTGCGTCTGACTCTTCATGACCCCATTGACCATAGCATACCAGGTTCTCCTATGCTCCCTTATCTCCCGAAGTCTGTCCAAACTCATGTTCATTGACTCCAAGATACTGTATATTCATCTCATCCTCTACCATCCCCTTTTCCTTTTGCTTTCAGTCTTTTCCAGCATCACAGTCTTTTCCAGTGAGTCCTGTATTCTCAGTATGTAGCCAAACTAAGCTTCAGCATCAGTATATGACCTTCCAGTGATTAGCCTGAATCAATTTCTATAAGTATTAACTGATTGATCTCCTTGCTGTCCAAGGGATTCTCAAAAGTCTTCTCCAGCACCACACTCTGAAAGTGTCCATTCTGTGAAGTTTAGCTTTTCTTATAGTACAGTTCTCACAGCTGTACATTGTTACTTGGAAAAATCATAGCTTTGACTATATAGACACTTGTTGGTAAGGTGATGTCTCTGCTTTGTAGTATGCCATCCAGACATTTTTCATGCAAGGTAAATTAAAACCCATTCAACATACTGTGAGGGGAAAGGGATTCATTTTGGATGGTATTTTATTTTAGTTATTATGGCTGTCAGTATCACTCCTCTCTTTTTCCATTCTAGAAGAAATTAATTATAATATTGTTTGGAGTGGGAGTATAATTCCATTTACAAAGCTATCAGTAAATCACTTTACAATTAAAACAGCTTTGCTTATTAGAATTCCAGTGGCAAATATTCATAAATATGGCAATCATTTAAGATATAGCAGACTTTTCCTGATACAACTATGTGGTTTTCTTTATTATCTTGCCTTGATCTTTCTATCCTAAAGAACTCCAAGACTGATGTTACCATTGACTCTTTGGAAGATGAGGGAGGAGGAATCTCCATAAACCTCAGTAGAATAGTACCTTAGTTACGGCAACGCATTTGAAAAACTGACCTTATTTTTGTTTTGTTTTTTGTTTTTTACAATCATAAGAAGTAAGAGGAATAAGTAAAGGAAAGAGATATAGGCAGAAGAGGGAGTCAGTTGAGTGAGAGCAGCTCACGATAAACTTCCGTTTTACAATTTTTGCAAATACCGGATCTGAGTAGTACAATGACATCTCTTCTTTTTCTGATTCCTTTTCCCTAACACAACAATGTGATAATGGTCAAGATGTATGTCTCTGATTTGTTGGAAGATGGAAATGAAGAAGGGATCACTATTCTAGAGCCAGGGGTGGCTATTTCAGAAACCCTCATCTTTGCTCATATGTGTAAATATGGAAGGCGAAAAAAAACAAAACAAAACACTGGATACAAAGGCTTATACCATTGTAAAGAAAGTCACCTCAAGGGCCAACAAAACTCTCATTACTTGTAATGATCAACCTTGTTACTATGCTGTTAAAATCAAGGGATATGTCTTTCATTTTTGTTAATAATTGATTAAATCTTTTTACTAATAATCTTTTGTTTAGAGAGTTTGGGGTATTTTCTGGGAAGTATCTTTGCATTGAAATAAATCAAGAAAAAAGTAAAGAAGGAGAGAAAGACCACTGGGATGTAGCTCACCACTGGGATATAGCCTTCCCAGCATTTCTGTAAGAGCTAAAATCTATTCCTTTCTTTTTGAGACTATGTTAGTATATATAATGAGAAAAGGAACTGAAATTGAATTCATTATGCTATATGTACATTGTTTGCCTTAAAAAATCCATACTTGTAGATGAACTTGACCTCCCCCACAGGGAGTAAACTAGAGCTTGTAGGCCAAACCTAGACATGTTTAATACTTGCAAGAACAGTAATTCGAGTTCTCGCCTGACTAGGGATGAAACAGTGCCCTGGTGAATTTGTGTCCGTTGATGTGCAAGGAGGGAGAACACATTATTGGCAAGAGTCTCTGCAAAACACGCACCATAATCTGTAAAATGACATCTCTTAACTAAAGAAAGAAAAAAAGTTACTTTACAGAGTGAAGAGATATTTATTAAATTTCTAGTGATTATTTCAATTGCCTTCCACTATCATTTCCACTCCATTTTTTTTAAAGAAAAAAAGGAATCTGTCATATCCAGAGCTGAAAACAAGAATAGCCCAATTACAATTTCTAGTTTCAATGCAATTATTAAACTTTTTTTCAGAAGAAACCAACTAGTAGAGGGGACTAATGCTACTAAGCTTTGATGATATCACATAAAGTGAATTGTAAGTGCCGCATCACTGGACATTGCTTATGCCTGAACAATAACCCTGTTTTCCATCACTTTATATTCATCTTCTTATCCAAGTAGGGTAATTCTTGATGCATAAATTATTTTATGAAATGCATTGTGTAAAATAGGTTCATAGGGAACATGTCACATTAGGTTCTCCAGTATTACATAAGAGACAGAGACTAGGCTATTGGAATCAGGTCTGTTGTTTTTAGTCTTTATTTTCCATTTACTTTACTATCATCACAGAACAAACCCCTATTACCTTTTTCCTATTTTCCTCAGGTCTTGGTAAACAAAAATCTATTCAATGAATACTAATGATCACAAATGGAATATTGCTCAAAAATTAGAACTTTGCAACTTCTTGATCTTTCATATTTGTCATGTCTTTTTTTTGGTCTACCCCAATGGAAAGAAGATACAGACAGCTTTTTTCTCTCATAGAAAAGAAAGCAGACCTACATTTACTGGGTTTTGCTTGTTTGTTTTGATTTGGACCAGATCTCAGATTTTATTCGTATTGGGAAATTCTTGATCGGGGAACTCCGATACAGATTGACACCTGCTCTGTAACTTAGTCACACAGCCAGTAGATATCAAAGAGCTTTCTGACCTCTAAAACTTGATCTCTATCCATGATGTCACATTGCTTCTAGCCTGGCTGGTTAAAAATATAAATTTATCATTCTTTGGAACTGGCTTAATTTTCTTTTCTAAGTTCTTGTGAATTCATAGAAAGAAGTAATTTGCTAAATGGTTTCTTTCCCTGGAAGTTTGATTTATATCTGAAGCTTCCAACATTCTGCATATAGTAGTTTGTTGTTGTTCAGTAGTGTCCAATTCTTTATGACCCCATGGACCATTGTATACTCAGTCCTTCTGTCCTTCATCTCTCAAAGTCTGTCCAAGTTCAGGTTCATTGTTTCTGTGACACTATCTGTCCATCTCATCCTCTGCCATCCCTTCTCAATTTGCCTTCCCTCTTTCCCAACGTCAGGGTCTTTTCCAATAAGTCCTGTTTCCTCATTCTGTGGCCAAAATGTTTAAGCTTCATTGTCAGTATTTGACCTTCCAGTGGATAGTCTAAATTAATTCTTTAAGTATTGACTGATTTGACTTCCTTGCTGTCCAAGGGACTCTCAAAAGTCTTCTGCAGCATCTGAGTTGGCCAAATAGAGTGCTCTAAATTGTTACTTTAATTCAATTCATTGTGTGTTAATTAGATATTTACTATGTCCAAAGCATTGTACTAGTTACTGGGAAATTAAAAATGAATGAAAGCATAGATTGCAGTCTAGTGGTGAAGGATGACATGTATACAAAAAAGTATGGTTCCAAGAAAAAATGATAGGATAGTGAGTGAGCTGAGGATCCAGACATATTTGATGAGGGTGAGATCACTTTCCTGGGCAGAGGATATTGGTAGAGACAGAGGATGAAGTAAGGGAAAGCTTCATGGAGGAAGTGGTATTTAAGGTGGATCTTAAAGGATGAACCTGTATTTAAAGCTGGAAGGAGAGAGAGAGAGAGAGAGAGAGAGAGACGAAGAGAGAGAGACGAGAGAGAGAGAGAGAGAGAGAGAGAGAGAGAGAGGGAGAGAGAGAGAGAGAGAGGAGAGAGAGGGAGAGAGGGAGAGAGGGGAGAGAGGGAGGAGGAGGAGGGAGAGAGGGAGAGAGGGAGGAGAGAGGGAGAGAGGGAGAGAGAGAGAGCGCAAGCATGAGCGCACTATCATCGCAACCTGTGTCTTCCTCACATCAGTGGTACCAAACTCAAATAGAAACAAGGCTTCTAAACCATACTGCAGGACACATTGAGTTAGAAATCCATATATTAACATTGTCTATGTTCTACTGTATTTTTATGTATTTTGCTAAATATTACCCAATTACAGTTTCAGCTGGTTCAGTAGCTATTGCTGAGGCAGCCCACACTGTCAGCATGTTTGATGCCTCCACTTTACGTGTATTTCCCTAGGTGTGTCCACTAATTATGTGTGCCGTTATGGGTAAGCACGCCTGGTTTTGTGTGGGAAATATTCTATTGCTCCTTTTCTCACTATGTTATTTAATTAAATATCTTTGCGTTGAATGTATCCTGTCCTCTACTAGGAAAACTAAGCACAGCAATGAGAACATAAGTGCTGGTTTTTCCATGGATATAAATAAACCTGGAACCTGCAGTGGTTCCTCTGGGTGCTCCGTGTGTGAGTGGAAAGTGCCTGCACTGCTACGAGTGAAACAACCCTTGGGAAACCCCTTCCTCTCATGTCACTTTACTCTCTTCATTGCCTGGACCCTCCAAGAACCTTCTATTAATTCTCATGTTGACTGACCCACTGTTCTGTGCCGTTGAATCCCTTGTGACCATTTAGGTCTTGGCAAACTTCAGCCATCACTTACACTCACCACCAACTTTCTGTGTTCTTATTCACATCCAAGGTACTGGAGCAAGTCATGAAACCATGCCCAGACAAGGGCTGCTCCACGTCATGTTTTCTAATCTCAGCCACGCCTTTATTGCTATATGTCAGTCCTTTGATTTTACTCTGATTGACTTCCTGTCCAGATGCTCCTCCAATGGCTATTCTAAGCTTCCTCTTCTTTCCTCAGATACCCTGTGCAAATCCTTTTCACCCTCTCTGTGCAGAGGACTTGAACTTACTCTAGACAAGTCATATAACCTCTGTTTGTCTCAGTTTCATCACATGTAAAATGAAGATAATAATGATACCTACCTCCTCGGGTTGTTGTGAAGATCCGATGAACTATTTATAAAGTGCTTAGCACAGTGCCTTGAACATAATATATAAGTGATAGCTATGGGGCAACTAAATGGTACCATGGATAGAGTGCTGGCCCCAGAGTCAGAAGGACCTGGGTTCAAATCTGGATTCAGATACTTACTAGCTATGTGACCCTGGGCAAGTCACTTAACCCTATTTGCCTCAGTTTCTTCATCTGCAAAATGAGCTGAAGAAGGAAATGGCAAACCACTCCATTATTTTTGCCAAGAAGACCCTAAATGGGGTCAGTTGAGACTGACTGAAATGACTCAGCAACAACAACAGTACTGGCTATTATTATTAATTAGTTGAGAAAATGGAGTCACCTTAGGAGGATTTTTTTTCTGGAAGTCAAGCATAAATCTGCTTTCCTGCAGCTTCTACCTCTTGTTCTAGTGCTGCCCTCTAGAGCCAAGAAAAGTGGGTCTAATCTCTCTTGCCTGTAACAATTCTTTAGATACTTAGAGAGAACTCTCATGACCTGCATTCTCTTCCTCAGCCTTAATATTCCAACTTCTTTCAGCTGATTGTCATCTGTCATGAAAATGGGGGTATATGGGGTATGCAGAGAGACTTGCACCTCTGGTGTGAGGGTTTGCTGAATCCTTTTCAGGGCTGCTCATCTACCTTTGGTCTTTACCTGGCCCTCAACGCTCACCAGTGGCCCCAAGAAGCTGTAGCATGTGCATTGCCCACATCTTGATAAGCCATCTTGGCAGCCAGCCTAAACAGATTGAAGCTAACCAACAGGCTGATCCATCACTGAGTTAGGGGGTATCTACCCCAAGCATGTGAAGCCTTCCCTTGGGGTAATGGGTAGAGGAGAACAATGTGATCCAATATCCATGAAGGCGGCTGGAGTGGGCACCGTGGAGGGCTTAGATCTTGATTAGGCACCAAAGATGCCTTGGTCGTCCACTGCATTCTGAGCCATTGCCAGTCATCCTGACTTCTGTCTTGCTACTGTACTTTATCGACTCTGGAAGAGAGTAAGGCTGACACCTTGGTACAATGCTACTTCACTTAAATTCAGTTCATGTGCAAGTCAAGACATCACCTTGTGATGTCACTGGTCCTTTTTGAAAATGAAGGACAGACAACAGTCTGTCATGACAAAATCCTTCACTGTCTTAGTTGCTCTCCTTGGGATACTCTAGCTGAAGTAAGTCTGGAGGAAATCTTGCAAATACTGTGTAAGAATAAGGATTCATTGATTATTCCACTGCACTTAAAGCAAATGAGATGATGCTATGCCCAGATGAAAACATGACACATTCAGTCAAAGGCTTTAGACTTAGTGTCAAAAGTCTTTGAAAGCCATTGAATAAACTGGAGTGAGGTTGACAGGCAGTTTGTTCACATTAGCTGAGGGAACTGGTCACACTTTTAGAGGTTTATATAAAACTGGGAACTAGTTCAGAAACCAAGAGATTTCAAGTGGGGTGAGCAGAGTAAAGAAAGAGAATTCCAGCCAAATCCCTGAGAAGAAATTGCTGGCAGAGTGGTAATGGAAGAGAATATCTCAACCTTCTCCCTGCCTTCTGACAGAATGAAGAACTAATGAATTTTGGAGACTCAGAAAAATTTGAATTTCTTATCTTCCCCTTGTCATCTTAGCAGCATCGCTGGAATAGCTGACCGTAGCATCTGCTTTGAGACCCAGTGACAGACAGACAGGAGGAGATGATGAAATCAGATTCAAGGCTCTCCCATATTCTGTAGCACTGAAGCTTCACTCTACCTGATGGAGACTTCTTAAAGACTATGTCAAATAGACTTACAACAGCTGTGACTTACCTCTTTATAACTTGTGTTCTTTGTGGTTGAACTCACTTTCTTCTAGGCTCTGTATGTACTTGCAGAGGCATGTGTCATACTCCTTAGGGCATGTTTTATACAACTGAGGCTGATATATCACCTTGATAAATATCTCTTTCTTAAAACTTATTAAATCTGACTAATTGACATCCGCTGATCATCACGACGGAGTCTGTCAGCTATGACAATGGAAATCCTTTACCTTGGGCCCACTATCCCTTCTGGGTTATCGCCTATGCAGTCATGGTAGTTTGAGCTCTGAGGGCAGGACCTGATGATCTGCTGATTTGGACTGATGCGGATTGAGGACACAGTTCCCGAGATGGCCCTGCAACTATACAGCTAAACTAGGACCATGAGTATTTGCCACTTTTAAACTGTGGATGTGATCATGTGATTTAAGAAGAAAGAAAGATCATTTGCATAGTAATTCTACCTGGAGTTAAATGTTAACTCCAGGCTTTTTGCCTTTAATTGGCAAAATATGAAAGGTTTATGTGATCATGGGGTCTATCTTTGTCAAAATATATCTGTGGGGTTTGGGCAAAATACCTTCCAAGGGACATTGGTTACTCTGGACCTGCTGAATTTAGTCTAGATAGCATATCCCAAAGGGCATCCCAAGCTGCTGCCTGCAGCAGTTGCCTGGGGATTACAATAGTCGTCCCTGGATGGCACTGCGTTTGATTGCTCCTTATATGCACTCTAAACATTCTGGGAGGAGGTGGTACTTTTAACCAGAGTTTAAAGTCCAGGCTTTTGATGAGGGATGGAGGTTTGTTGTTTTAGAAACTTCACATTTTCTGAATTAACTTGTAAGAGCCAACCTTTCTCTGTGTCTAATATTTCCCTTGAGTACTTCTGACACTTTTGGAATTGGCATGAACTTTTTGGGGCTATGAGAATGCTGTATTATAGACTTAAGCAATAATTAGAAGACTTAAATATACTTTCCCAAAGTGCCTGCTTGTCTCTCTACATATAATTTTTGCCCAGAAAATATCTGGTTTGTTATTTTATAAAGTTCACCAATATATTCCATTTGCTGCTTGGGGGGACCCATAGTAGGTCAGTGACACTCCTATCAGCATTAAAAGGAGTGACATTCAAGCAGAAAATCTTTAAAAGAAAACAAACATCCTTAGCTCATTGACCTTTCCACTGGGTGATAAGTGTTAGAACATTTTGGACTCTTCAGGTCAAAATGAAACCTCCTTTTTCATATTTATCTGTAGTCTACTCTATGTGCAGGACATATGATCTGTGATGAATGTTCTCAGAGAATGTTTTCAGGGGCCAGCCAAATCAGGTTGTTTCCAAGGCAACCTAAATTGTCTCTGCTTTGGGACATAAACTTTTCAGTTAATTGACACACAGACACCTGTTTGGTTGCTGGGATATGATACTTGAGATTTCCCTCGTGGAAAAATAACCCTTTACACGGAGAGGCCAAATCACACCCTCTAACCATAGGTGTCCCACAGGTTTCTGTCCTAGGTTCTCTTCTTTTCTCCCTCTCTCCTACTTCACGGTGATTTCATCAGCTTCCATGGGTTTATTTACCATTTCTATACTAATGATTCTCAAATCTACCTCTCTCTCAAAATCTACCCTAACCTCTCTGTTGACCTCCACTCTCATGTCTCCAATAGCCTTTGAGACATCTCAAACTAGATATCCAGTAGATGTCTTAAAGGCATAATGTCTAAAACAGTATTCATTCTTTCCACTTGAAACCTCTCCCACTTCTACCTTTCCTGTTATTGTAGAGGGAAACAATATCTTTCCAGTTCCTCTGGCTCACAACCTAGGAGTTATTCTTAACTCCTCTGTCTCATGCCCCAAATTCAGTTTGTTGCCAAGGTCTGTTCATTTTACCTCTGCAATATCTGTCATATGTTCTCCCTTATCTCTCCTATGACTGGCACCGTTGTAGTGCAGGCCCTCATCACATCAAGCTTGGACCATTTCAGTGGCTGCTGCTGAGTCTGACAGTCTAAACTTTCTCTCTACTCTGTCCTCTATTCAGTCATCAAAGTGATTTTTCTAAAGCACAGGTCCAACCTCATCACCCAGTGACTCCAGCAGCTTCCTATCCCTTCCAGAATCAAGTACAAAATCCCCTGTTTGGCATTCATAACCTAGCTTCCATCTACTTTCCCGGCGCCCTTGCGCATTACTCCCCATTGCGTGCTCTTCAATCCAGTGACACTGGGCTTCTGACTATTCCTTGAACAAGACACTTCATCTTTTGGCTCCAGGGATTTTTGGGGGGATTTGAACCCATCTTCCTGACTCCAAGACTCGAGTTCATTCATCTATACCATCTCAGACACTTCCTAGCTGTAAGTGACTGCAGAGGTAGAAGGAACCTCAATTTTCTGTAAAATGGGGATGTTGGACCAGATCTCAGAGATCCTTTCTGGCTTGAAATCTGTGGCCTACGCTCCCAGCCCTAGGAATACAACGATGAAAACCAAACAGCTCTTGACCTCAGGGTCTTCTGTAGAGCACTTCAAAGTTCTCCCTTTCCCCCCATCCTTAAATCTGTCATCTTTTGCATCTAGCCCCACTTTAGTAGTAGCAGAATTCCAATCAAGATGATAGCTTAAACATACAGTTCTGATTGGTTGTTGAAATATACAGATCATTTAGGTCACATAGATAACACCCAGACAGTATCCTCAAATGATAAAATAACCTTTGTCTTTTTCAAAGGAAATAGAAAAATATACCACTCTTCACATAGGACCTTCTTCTAGGATATTAAACCACATAGCTTTGCATTACGAAAGGTCATCAAAAGATAAATGTTATTTGCTAGAACATCATAAGAGAGAAGGCTACAGAGAGGATTAATTAAAGCTGTAAAATCTTACATGAAGTATAATCAAATTCTATGATGAAGCTGTCCTTTGACATCAGCATTGACGCATGTATTGCCCTTATTCTTATGAGAGAAGGAAGAGGAATTTGGCCAGAGACATAAGTGACTTTTTACCCTGATGTTTGTAAATTGTACTTTAATATTGGATGCTAATCCTACCTTCCCAGCTGGTAATGTGATTGGAATCTCTGCTATTAACTTCAAATTCAGCTTCTTCACAGTCTCTATCCTGTTATTAGTGTTAGTCTGAGCAGGCAGGAAGAATATTCTCATAGTAGAAATTCCATTTCCAAAAGGGATCCAACAGAGCTTTTCCCCACACAGACATGGACTAGAAGGATGCTTTTAAGAGAAGCCCATATTTTTCTTCCAAAAAAGAATGTTGAGTTTCCTCAAGCTCTTGTACAAAGACTTGATGGAGACCTCAGAAATTTGTTTATAATTTTAAAGAGAGAATTTGGGCCTGAAGATATTAAGGGAGGTGATTGGTTACTGTCCTGGCCAGAAAAGAATCTAGAGAAGTATAATATTAAGTAGAAGTGGAAACCATCAGTATGAATTAGCTACAAAGTGTACCTCCCAGTTAGCACCTACAGAGCAGGTGCATAAGAAAGTAGATTTAGGGCTAGAATAGCTTTCCAGGATCATTGACTTTACCTCCTTCATTTTACAGATAAGAAACTGAAATGAAGTATCTTGCTGAGGTAGCCCAAGCAGGAAGGAGGAGAAAGAGGATTTGAACCAAGATCTACTTAACTACAGATTCAGTACTTTTTTTCCCCTGTTATTGAGTGCTTTTCCTTATAATACTTGTTGGACAAAGTTTTAGCAGTCTATTTTCATTTTAATGTAGTTTGTTCTGATCTATTTTTTTCTGAGACTAATTAGCTAACAGGTTCTACTTTTTAAGTTTTCTGCTGGAAAAAAATAGAAGTGTTGTCAGAATAGAGAGGGTAAAATAAAGAGATAGAAGAGATGACAACAGTTACTGACGTTCAGATCTTTGCATCCTTGAATTCAGTGGAGCCTGGTAATAACTCTGTGACATAAGTGGGCAGGCAGGCCTCAAGCATGTATTAAACACTTGCTATGTGCCAGGCACTCTCCTAAGAAAAGCAAAAAGAAAGATGGGCCCTGCCATTGAGGGAGAAAACACATGAGAAGGAGCCAAAGGGAAACAGGAGGAAAGAGTAAGGTGGTAAAGTTTGGAGAGTTACAAGCACAGCTTGGAGGGGACTGATGTGTGGGTAGCCTGAGACTCTCTCCAAAATATAAGCTCTTGAATAGAAAGCACCACTGGGACTTGGAAGCTGCCATAGCCCTGGGGAGTTCCAGGTTGTGAAGGAAGTTTAGTCATGGTGGCAAAGTCTGAGAGATGGTAACTACAGAATAGATTTAGAGTGTGAAAACAGAAGAGTAGGCTTAGATTTTTGCACAAGGGGAAACTGAAGATTGGAGAGGTTAAATAATTTGCCAGTGATCACAAGGCCAGAAAGAGTCAGAGATAGAATTCAGTCTCGTAAATTCCTAATTCCAAGCTCAGTGCCTTTTCCATTTTACCAGTCTGCCTCTCAGATGATTACTCTGGTCGCTTCCAGCTCATCTAGCCCTTTGAAATAGGATTTCTACAAATCTAGGGTAAATGTCAGACTGTGGCTGAATTTCCTTTTCTTCTATATAACATGCTGTAGCTCACTTGCCTCCAAGGTTCCTGTCATTTCTACCCCATCAATTTATTCTTCCTTCTTGGGAGTCAGATCCAGAATAGAATGTGCTTTGTTGGTTCCTCCAACTTCTGAAGAAGGAAATTGTCATTTAGGCAAGTCAAGAATTGATTAGTTGCTCTGAGTTGGCAAGGCAGAGAGAGATAACCCCAACAGACATCTAGATAAATGAGTACAAACCTGACAAGATCACTGAAGGGCTCAAAATGGCTTACAATGTTCTTAACCTTTTTTCTTATTGAGATAAAACAGAGCATGGCCACAATAAGTGATGACACTCTCCTGCTTTACCTAAACCTACTCGGTCCCCTCATAATGGGTTTCACTGGCAATGCTGCTTCCAGGTCAGGAAGCACATGGAGGCCCTCCTGAGGGCCTCAAGGAAGAACTGGGCAATGTGTCCTGAAGAGCAAACAGAGGTTGGTTTCTCTGGAATGAGGGCATTTTCCCCTATGGCTACTCAGAGTTAATTCCAAAAATGCCACAGCTTTTGATTACCAATGGTTTCTGAACATACCCAGGAGTTAAGGAAAAAAGAAAATCTAACGATGGCAAGGAGCAAGAAGCTTGGGAAGAGAGAAAGACATGTGCCTGCCCTTGAAGGCCTTACAGTCTTACAGGCAGAATGTGGTATGTGTATAAATAAGTATGACACAAGATAGAATGTGATGGGGCAAAATGCTTTAGGAAAATTTAATGAGGGAGAGTCTCAGATCTATTTGTGTAGCCCTGATCTCTCTCTGTCTCTCTCTCTGTCTCTCTCTCTATCTCTCTCCCTCCCTCCCCTCCCCTCCCTCCCTCCCTCCCCTCCCCTCCCCTCCCCTCCCTCCCTCCCTCCCTCCCTCCCTCTCTCTCTCTCTCTCTCTCTCTCTCTCCCCTCTCTCTCCCCTCATGAATCTTCAATTGGATTTCTCAAACTTGATGTCTCATAGACATCTTTAACTCAACATGTCCAAATCTGAACTCAGCAGTTTCCCTCCCTGTCTCCAAACCCCTCCCTTCTTCTTAACTTCTCTATTACTATGGAAGGTACCACCATCTTTCCAGTCATCCAGGCTTCCAATGTAAGTGTCATCCTTGTCTCCTCACTCTTTCATAACAGTAATAACCAGTCTCTTGCCAAGTCCTGTCAGTTCTACCTTCTCCAATCTTTCGCATACACCTCCTTCCCTCCTCTGGCACTGCCACCATCCTGGTGTGAGCCCATACCACTCAATTCCTGCACTATTGCGATAGCCTTCTGATTGGGCTCTCTGCCAGAAGTCTCCCCACCTTTCTAGTCCATCCTCTACTCACCTGTCAAATTCATTATCCTAAAGAACAAGTCCAACCATGCCTTCCCCTATTCAGGCATTTCCAGTGTTTTCCTGTTGCTTTCAGGATCAAATACAATATCCTGTTTGATAGACAAAGCTCTTCCTAACTTGCCTCACCTCTACCTTTATAGTTTTTTATACATTCTATCCTAATGCATACTCTACTATCCAGTGGCACTGGCTTCCTTACCTATCTGCAAATAGAACGTTCCATCGCCTGACTCTGACATTTTCCACTGGCTGTTCTCCAGGGGTAAAATATTCTCCTTCCTTACCTCTGCCTCCTGACTTCCTTGGTTTTCTTTAAGTCTTCTGCAGGAAGCCTTTCTTGAACCTGTTTTTTGTCCTTTCCTGTTTAGCTTGTCTATAGCCTTTTTGTACATTGCTGTTGTCTTCTCCAGTGTACTTAGAACTCCTCCAGGGCAGTGACCACCCCTAGCTCTTAGTATACTGCCTGGCATATAGTAGGTGCTTAATAAATGTTTACTGACTGACTGACTGAAGGGCTTTGAGTTGGGAGCAATCAGGGAAGGTTTCCTGGATGTAGTACCTACCTAAGCAGAAAAATGTAAGGCAAAGACATGTTTTCTTCACTCATATGCTTTGTTCTCAGCCCAAAGCAGTTTCCCAAGGGCTTACACATTTATGGCCAGCTGGGAAGTGAAAGATTCAATCCATCAGAAGTCTCATCCATCTAGTAACAAACATGTCACTATTGGCTCATTAATAGAGGAATTTCATAAATCTTAATTATAGTTTTAACATTGGACTTAGACGTTTTGATGTCATGTACCACAGTGATAAGAATGGCTAGATAATCAGGCTTGAAGAAGCTCCACAGCAGGAGTTCTCAATATCTGCTGTGCACCTTGTTTTCTGAGTTTTGACACAATTGTTGAATGGACCACTCGAAGCACACCAGATGAGCCAATATTTGCTATATGATGATCCAGCTAATTGGATTTTGTATATGATGAATGACCAAATTAGATGGGAAGTCTGGTGAATGAACGAATCTGTTTCACTCTACAGTGGGCCAAGAGTTGGCCTGACTCTCTGTTGAGAATTTGTATCATTTACTTAGATAAAAGAATCATATTTGTATATGGCGCAAAATTGGGAGGATGCATAGTTTTGCAGTCTCTGGCAGTTTCACTTTTGTCTTTGTATCCCCAGTGCTTAAATCCAAGCCTGGCATATAATAGGTGCTTAATAAATGAATGATTGAACCTTATAGAATTCAAAGAGGTCACAAGAGGTTAGCCTCATAGACTGAATCAAATAAGATGAAATGTAAGAGGGATGAATATGAAGATGTACAGAATAAGTTGAAAAAAATCTCTTGTACAAGTATAAGACAGTAAAAAGATCTGGTGGGTTTTAGAGAAATGAAAAAAAAAAGACATTGTATCCCAGAGAAGAGTGGTGCTAATTTTGCTATAGGCTCTTACCACACCTGGAATATTAAGTCCAGCTCTGAGAACTACATTTTAGGAATAGCCTTGACAAACTGGAGTTTGTCAAGAGGCAGAAGAGGCAGAATCAGCATGGTCAGACAAAAATTAAAAGAATCATGGATATTTATCCTGGAGAAGAAACACTGAAGATGCCCAAGGGCTATTTTGAAGTATTTGAAGACTGCTGTGTAGAAGAGGTCATTGATTGGAGAGAGCAAGAGGTGGAAATTGCAAAGAGGCCTATTGAAGCTTCATGGAAAGAAGGGCCTTTACAATCTGAGCACTCCTCCAACGGGACAGGCTGTTTTAGGGAGTGGTGGATTTCTCTTTCTAGTGAAGGTTAGATGGCCACTCATCAGGGATATCATAGAGGCAATTCCTGACCAAGTATAGCTTACACTGGTTCATCTCTGAGGGCTCTTCCCATTCTGAGAATCTTTCATCTTGTGGGAAAACTTTTTTTTAAAACATGCTATTTAAACTTCAAGCGCTTAATGACACCTTAGCAAGGATTATTGGCTTTACTCATTTTTCTGTGGCTTACAATTGCCCACTCCCCAGACAAGTTAGCCTTTCCTTCTTTCCAATGGGCCAATCTCCAGTAAAGCTAACTGAGAACTACTGTCTTTAAAATTAGTGTTGTCTTATTTGCCTTTTCAAGTTCATTTACATCAGTTGTCACCAGAATTAGAGTGCAATTTATTTTTAATCATTCCTTCATTCCCCCTTCAACTGGTCCCCATATAGTCAGCTGGAAACTGAGATGAAAAACTCCTTTTAATTTGGTTACCTTTCATCAGCAACTTCACTTACTACACAATCACTCTATTAGACCACAGATGTTGAGGCAGTACAAGACATTAGCTGTCAAAGTAACTCTCCCTAACCACCTGCTATTTACATGCAAAACATGCCACCCTGTTGAGAACAAAACAGTAAGTACATTTTGAAGATAAAACTATTGGTTTATACGTTGACAGAAGCATTGTTTTTCTCTCCACACCTTTTCCCATTTGTCTTCATGCAGTGATTATTGCAGGTGAATCCCATGTGTGCATGTGAGTGGATAGCAAAGGGTCAAAGGTGAAGAGACAGCAATCAATAGACATTTGAAAACACATTCCTTTTTTAAAAAATTAATTAATTTATTTGCTTTCAGTTTTCAACAATCACATCCCTAAGTTTTAAGTTTTCTCCCCTCCCCTCCCCAAGATGGCATGCAATCTTATATGGGTTCTACACTTACATTCTTATTAAGCACATTTTTACATTATTCATGTTGCATAGAAGAATTAAAATGAAGAGGAGAAACCATGAGAAAACTAAACAAAACAAAGCATAACACAAGAGCAAACAGTCTGTTTGATTCTTAGTTCTGATTTCCTAGTCCTTTCTCTGGATGTAGATGGCATTTTGAAACACATTCCTTTCTATAGAACACCCTTTTACAACTGAAAAACAGTATGGCCTTTTGAATAGAATGCTGAACTTGAAGTAAGGAAGATTTGAGTTCAAATCTCACCTCTGACGTCTACAAGCTGTGTCTTAATGGGGAAATCACTTAACCTTAAGAAACTCTTTATGACTTATAGAAGAACCCATATTGATGCAGTTCTCCTAATTAACATCTTTAATACAAACTATTGATCATGTGTGGGTTCTGATAGGTGAGCTTGGTCTTATCTTACCCTGAACCAGGCCTCCATTCAGTTCTGGGTCATTTCCAAACTTTGCTGCTACCTATGTACCTTTCCTCTCCTGTTTTCTAGCCCCCTTTATTTGTTGCCTTCCCCCATTAGAATGCAGTCTCTTTGAAAGCAGGGACTACTTTGCTTACTTCTGTTTTCCTCACCAGCATTTAGTACAGTGCTTGACATATAGCAAGCTTAATAAATTCCATTTTGATTCATTCATATGTTAACTGGATTTGCAATTTTCATTTCAATAGATAGATCAAATTTACTCTGAATTTAGAGTGATGACTGTTAAATGCTTGAATGTATAGGATGGAAAAATTCTTCGTTGAATTAGTGAAAATGTTGAGGTATTTTAATCTTTATCTGAAAAACCTTTTCTACTAAAATGCCAGGTGCTCAGACTGTCCCAGAATAAGTTTATTCTCTCTTGAATGGAATAACTGTAGACATGTTCTTCTTTATACCTATCCAGTTCTGCTACTATGGTGATTGATTGTTTTTTTAACTCATGATGGTCACCTGCTGAGCCGTGAATTCGTTGCTCCACTGTTCATCAGGTTCAGTTTTCTAATACTTGACATGTGCTTGTTTTATTTGTTAAGACTTTTAAATTGAGTGATCAAAAGATATGAACAAACAGTTTTCAGAGGAAGAAATTAAAGATATCTATAGTCATATGAAAAAATGCTCTAAATCACTATTGATTAAAGAGATGCAAATCAAAACAACTCTGAGATATCACATCACACCTATCAGATTGGCTAATGTGACAGAATAGTTAGATGATAAATGTTGGAGAAGATGTGAGAGAGTTGTAACACTAATTCATTGTTGGTAGAGCTGTGAGCTTACCCAACCATTCTGGAGAGCAATTTGGAACCATGCCCAAAGGGCTACAAAAATGTGCATACCCTTTGACCCAGCAATACCACTTCTAGGACTGTATCCCCAAGAGATCATAAAAATGGGGAAAGGTCCCACATGTACAAAAATATTTGCAGCAGCCCTCTTTCTGGTGGCCAAGAACTGCAAGTTAAGGGGATGCCCATCCATTGGGGAATGGCTGAATAAGTTATGGTACATGAATGTAATGGAATACTATTGTGCTATAAGAAATGATGAACAGGAAGACTTCAGAGAGGCCTGGAAGGACAAATATGATCTAATCCTGAGTGAAAAGAACAGAAGCAGGAGAACTTAGTATACAGCAACAACCACAGTGTGTGAAAGTTTTATCTGGCAGACTTAGTACTTCATTGCAATGCAATGACTTAAAACATTCCCAATGGTCTTTTAAGGCAAAATGCCTTCCACATCCAGAGGAAGAACTATGGATTTTGATCGCAGAATGTAGCAGATCATTTTCTTTTGTAATATGTTTTGCTTTTTTTCATTATTTCTCCCATTCATTTTCATTCTTCTACACAGCATGACTATAGTGAAAATGTATTTAATAGGAATGTATGTGTAGAACCTATATAAAACTATATGCTGTCTCAGGGAGAGAGTGGGGAGGGAGGGGGGAAGGGGGAAGGAAGGGGAAAAATCTAAGATATATGGAAGTGATTGTAGAACACTGAAAACAAATAAAGTAACAATAATAATAATAACAACAACAACAACAGACTTGTAGATTGGAGCACCTGCCTGTGGTGTGTCTGGCCGTGCCATAGACGTGGCTCATTTCTTTTTTTTTTCTTTTTAAAATTTATTTACTTATTTATGTTAGTTTACAACAGACAGTTTCACAAGACTTTGAGTTCCAAATTTTCTCCCCATCTCACCCCTCCACCCACCCTAAGACAGCGTGCATTCTGATTCCCACTTCCCTCCATGTGCCCTACCTTCTCTCCTCTCTTTCCCCTCTATTTTCTTGTAGGGCAAAATAAATTTCTACACCTCACTGGCATGGCCCACTTCTAAAGCTGCTCTTCTCTGGTGTTGACCAGATAGTAGTTATGAGATAGTGATCATTTGTGTAGGAATGGCAGTTGGCTTGTGTGTGTGTGTGTTGATGTGTGTATGTGTGCATGTGCACATGAGAGATCTTAATTCTGATAATGATATGTAATAAGTCAATTGTGTGCTCCCTACAAGTGTGACCTGTGTGATAGGTCTAATCTGAAAAATCACTGTGATCATGGAGGTTTTTTTTATGATCTGCATGATGCAGGGAATATTTTTAGCAATATAAGAATGAATCAAGAAAATAGGTTTTTATTGCTGTTCAAGGCTGAAATAAATGCTCATTTGTGTTGTGCCATATCTTATGCTCTAAAAGAAGTCATTCCTTATGGCATTCCTCCAAAAGAAAGTTTTCCATAAAGATATTGACTGACATAAAGCACATTGTGTTGAAATTCTGATGGCAGCCGGACATCTCCCGAAATAGATGGTAGGTCAGGGATTACAGTGTCCACTGAGAAATGACTGTAAGAAATATGCAGTGGAAAAGATATGCCATGATAGATTTCTGATAACCAGAACATTAAGTACAGTGCTAAATATATACAGGGAGGCCTCTGGCTTGGGCCAAATAGTGAATTGGGTCAGGGGGAAGGGAGGAGAAGAAGTAATAAAGGAAGTAGTGTAGCATGATGATAAATATGAAGTACATGAGGCAGCATGGCATTAGTCAATTGGCAAACATTTATCAAAAACTACTCTGTGCCAATTTCTGTGTTAGAAGGTTAGGTTTGGAGTTTCTAACACTGTCTCTGACACAAACTGCTTAGGTCTCTTAGCTTTCCATTGCCCTGAGACAATTCTCTCATATTATACATTAGAGATGAGTTGTTGATCTGCGTAAGTGAAGAGAACTTCAAACCTGAGAGCTCCACATTCGCATCACTAATTCAAATAAATGAGAAACATATAAAGATCATCTTTCTTTTGTGTTTGGCCATTCTGCTATTGAGCAAACTCACATACCTCACTTGGTCTCCAAAATACCTGTATGAGCTAGGCAGGGGAGGTATGCATTCCCATTTCACATGTGATAAAAGAGACAGAAATAGCTGAAAAGATTTACCATAAATCACATAACTAGTTAAGAGACAACTGGAATTGGAACCCATTTCTTCTTTTTTTTGTATTTAAATTTATTTATTTAAGTTTTCAACATTCATTTCCACAAAATTTTGAGTTCCAAATTTCCTCCCCATTTCTCTCCTTCCCCCACCCCAAAACACCGAGCATTCTAATTGCCCCTATCACCAATCTGCCCTCCCTTCTAACATCCCTCCCTTTCCTTATCCCCATCTTCTCTTTTCTCCTGCAGGGCAAGATAAGTTTCCATACCCCATTACCTGTATTTCTTATTTTGGAACCCATTTCTTATCACTCCTATTAGAATGCTCTTTCTACTAATTCTTTTTATTTATTTGGGGGCTTTTTGGTGTTGTTCTGACTGTGTCATTCTCTTGCTTAAGAAGTTTTGCTGGCTTTCTCTTGCTTCCAAGATACAACGTAATCACTTCTGTGTGGCATAATCTCCATAATCTAGTATCATCCTATCTTCCAATACTGCTTGTATATTATTTCCCCTCACAAATTGTTCTTGTCATGAGGCCTGCATGGTATTCTTCCCACACAGTGCTCCATCTTCCATATCTCTGAATTTTCACCTTCTGGCCTTAATGCCTTTTGTTAAATATCTGACCTGAGGTAATAGAGCCAGAACATGGCAAAGGCAGGAGGTGACTTTAGACCTTGAAAGGCAATGTTGTGTAGTCAATAAGACGCTAGGCCAGAAGGCCCAGGTTCACGTCACCTCAGATACTAACTCTATGACCCTGAACAATTTATTCAACCTTTCTGCACCTCAGTATGTTTCCTCATATGTAGAATAAGGCACTTATACTCAATGATATCTGATGTCCCTTTCACGTCTAAATTTCTGATCCTAGGATTTAGCTCTCCAAGACCAGTCCTCTAGCCACAGTCACACTGCCTTTCTTTCTGTTGGGTCTAATTTATTATTTCTTTTCCATGTCAAAAAGTGTATGTCTCTTTTTGCACTTTGAGTCTTAACCCTCTATCAAGAGGTAAATAACTTGCTTCATTATAGGTCTTCTAGAGTTGTGGTTGATCATTGGAAGAGAGCTGTTTGATTAGAGCAATTGATTAGAATTGTTTTGTATTTCAGAGGTTTTTTTTTTCTTTATAAAGTTGTCATTGCATAAATTGTTCTCCTGGTTTTACTTACTTGACTTCACATAAGTTCACATTTACCAGGATTCTCCAAAATCCTCTTTTATTGTTTCTTTTTAAATTTCTTTCTTTATTTCATTTGTAGATTTTCTCCCTCCCGCATACGTCTTCCCCTAATCACTGAGAAGGCAAGCAGTATGATATCAGTTTTATATGTCAAATCATGAAGTCCCTCCCTGTCTTTATCCTGTACCTTTTCAAAAGTCCATTTTGATTCTCACCACTGCCTCTCTTAATCTGCTCTCTCTTTTATCATCTTTGCCACTTTCTCTTATTCCCTTGATCTCTCAATTCTTCTTACTTAACTTTGTTTCAGTTTATGTGGGTCTTGCTATGTTTTCTTCTGAAAGCATCCTACTTGTCATTTCTTAGAGCAAAATAGTATTCCATCACAATCATATGCCAAAATTTGTTGAGTCATTTCCCCATTGATAGATAGCATCTCAATTTCCAATTCTTTGCCACCACAAAAAGAGCTGCTATAAATATCTTTCAGTATATAGATCTTTTTCTTTTTTTCTTTGATCTCTTAGATACAGACCTAGTAGTGGTATTGCTGCATCAAAATATCACAATTTTAGAACCTTTTGGGCATAATTCGAAATTGTTCTCCAGAATGGTTGGAGCAGTTCAGTACTCCACCAGAAGTTTATCAGTATACCTATTTTTCCCTCATCCCCTCCAGAATTTGTCATTTCTGAAAGGTGTAAGGTGGTATCTCTGAGTTGTTTTAATTTACATTTCTCTAATCAATACTGATTTAGAGCATTTTTTTTTCATATGACTATTGATAGCTTTTATTTATTCTTCTAAAAACTGCCTGTTTATTTCCTTTGAGCATTTATCACTTGGGGAATGGCTCCTATTTTTTATAAATTTGGTTCAGTTCTGTACACATATATTTGAGAAATGAAGCCTTTATTAGAAAAACTTTCTGTAAATTTTTTGATATTACTTCATTCTCTATAGTATCATTTAGCAAAATATAGTTTCCCTGATTCTCTCTTTTAATTAGGTCTGTTTTTGCTTTTGCTTTGTCTGAAGTCATGATTGCTACCCCTGCCTTTTTTATTTTAGCTGAAGCATATTAGATTCCTTTATCATACTCACTCTTTCTCTTGCTCACCTCCACTCCTATTTCTCTATTGGGTAAGTTACATTTCTGTACACAATGAGTATATATGTGTATTCTTCCCTCTTTGAACCAATTCCAATGAGAATAAGGTTCAAGCATTGCCTTCAACTCCTCTCCATTTTCCCCTCCATTGTAAAGCCTATTCCTTGCACACCTCTTTTTTTTTTTTAGAAAATTTTCTCTGTTCTTCCTGTCCTTTTCTCTGTATCTCACTGCATCCCCTTTTCTCACTCCTTCATTTTTTTGTAAATTATTCCAACAAAATCAACTCACACTCATAACTTCTGTCTTTGTAAACTCCTTCTAACTTCCCTAATAATGATAAAATTCTTAGGAGTTACATGTATCATCTCAGTTGGAATGTAAATAATTTAAATTTTTGAGTTCCTTATGATTACTCTTTTATGTTTACCTTTTTATGCTTCTCTTGAGTTTTGTATTTGATTGTCAGATTTTCTATTTAGCTCTGATATTTTTTTACCAGGAATGCTTGAAAGTCTTCTATTTCATTAAATGTCCATTCCCTTCCTCCCCATGCCCCACTCTGAAGGATTGCACACAATTTTTCTGGGTAGGTAATTATTGATTGTAATCCTGGCTCCTTTGCCTTCCAGAATATCATATTCCAAACCCACTTCTTCTCTAACATGGAAGCCACTAAATCTTTTGTGATCCTGACTACATCTCCACAATATTTGAATTGCTTCTTTCTGGCTGCTTAATGAATTTTTCTCTTTAACATGGAAGCTCTGGAATTTGGCTATAATATTCCTGGGAGTTTTCATTTTGGGATCTTTTCTAAATAGTGATTGGTGTATTCTTTTCATTTATATTTGACTCTCTAGATCTAAGATAGCAGGTCAGTTTTACTTGATAGTTTCTTGAAATATAATGTCTAGGTGTTTTCAGTGATCACAGCTTTCAGGTAGTCCAATAATTCTTAAATTAATTCTCCTTGATCCACTTTCTGATCAGTTGTTTTTCTGATGAGATATTTTACATTTTCTTCTATTTTTTCATTCTTTTGACTTTATTTTATTATTTTTTGATGTTTCATGGAGTTATTGGCTTCCATTTGCCCAATTCTAATTTTAAGGAATTATTTTCTTCAGTGAGATTTTATATTTCTTTTTCTATTTGGCCAATTCTATTTTTTAAAGGAGTTCTCCTCAGTGAATTTTTGTGCCTCTTTTACCAAGCTGTGAATTTTCTTTTCATAATTCCCTTTCATGACTTTCATTTCTTTTCTCAGTTTTTCCTCTCCTACTCTTATTTCTTTCTTTAACTCATCCAGGAGTTCTTCTTGGATTTGGTTCCAGTTAACATTTTTATGTGAGGCTTTGGTTGTAGATGTTTTCTCATTGTTTCCTTCTTCTGAGTTTATCTTTTGGTCTTCTCTGCCACCGTATATCTTTTTATGGTCAAATTTTTTGTTGTTGTTTGCTCATCTTTTCCAGTCTATTTCTTGACTTTGAACTTTATGTTAAAGTTGGGCTCTGCTCACGTTGGTGAGGAGGCACTATGCCAAGCTCTAGGCTTTTTTGTTCTGCTAATTTCAGAGCTAGTTCTGGGGATCTGCAAGTTTTTGGTGCATCCATAGTTGTGTGATCCTGAGAGAGATGTGGCCATTGCTTTCTTGATCTACAAGCTGTTCTTTACTGTATCCATAAGTTCTAGCACTCTCTTTGATTTGGAAGTGAAACCAAGGAACCTGATCCCTTGTGACTGACCCCTAGTGCTTCTCTCTTCCCTGGAACTGCATATAGGGAATAGTTACCAATCAATGCCATTTGTATCCAGTGGCAGCAAAGGGCTCCTGGTATTCTCTTTCTAATCAGTTGTCTGACACCCATACCATCTCAGGGCTGAGAGCTCCCAACACTGTTGCTGCTGCTATGTATGGTGGGTAGGCGGCAGTGAGGAGGGGGAAGCTTGGACTGGCTCATAGCCTGTTGTCACAAAATTTTCCTGCCAACATCTTAGGTATTCTTAGATCAGGAATAAATGTCTCACCCTGACTTTTTGTTGGCTCTGCCAGTTCAAATTTTGATTTGGGGCATCATTTAAAGTTATTTGGAGAAGAATGTTGAGAGGATTCAATTGAGTTGCCTTTAATCTGCCACCTTCACTCCATGCCTCACTTTATTGTTTTTATTTTTGTAAGAAAAAGATTCTGTTTGCTTAGTTTGACCAGGAAGCTGTATAAGATAGTGGGGGATAAAGATTATGATAAAAAATGAGGCATTTGCTGAGCAGGTTGAGGTGAAGCTAGAGATTGCATCTTTGATTTCCTGGGTATTAGGAGCTCCTGGCAAGGAACTTACTTTCTAATATCAGGGCAGTATGATCTCTGCAACTTAGAAACTTTGAAAATTGCCCAGAGTAGAGGTGTCAAATGCTACTTGCCATCTGTTATGGCACAACAGATTGAAATATGTTTGAGAAATATTTAACAAAATAAATAAGAATGAAATACAACATAAATAGAATTACATTTTAAAACTACATCAATATGTGGCCCCTACAGATCTATATGTATGGATTAGGGGTTCCTATTTCTATTTGGGTTTGATACCAGTGGCCTACAGCACTGTGTGTGTTCGTCCTTCGTCACCAAAGAAAATCAGAGAAATGATGACATGACTTGCACTTGACTTTGTTTTGAGTGAGAGGGGACTGTGTAGGTCACCAGCCTCACTTCTCCTCCAGAGCCATCTGAATCCAATGACCAGATATTCATCAGGATGACTGGAGATGACCTAGGATGAGGTAATTGGGCTTAAGTGACTTGCCCAAGGTCACACAGCTAGTGAGTGTCAAGTATCTGAGGTGAGATTTGAACTCAGGTCCTCCTGACTCCTGCTCTGGTGCTCTAACCACTGCACCACTTAGCTGCCCCCTACAGCACTGAATGACTTGTTCAAAGTCCTGTAGTCTGTATGTATCAGAGGTGAGACCTGAACCTACATCTCTTTGCTTCCCAGTCCAACTCTCTATTCACTCTACCATGTTGCTTCTGGGTCAGTGAGAAAGGATTGTAAAAATAACTCTCTGGGCATGTAGAAGGCTCTCTGAAAATTATCACCTGGTTTCTCTGCCAGGATTCTGGAATCAGGTTAGGTACAAGACATAAAGACTTAAGTAACTAGGAGGTACAGTGGATCAAGAAAAGAGATTAGTCAGGAAAAGCTGACTTCATATCCATGCTCAGATACTTGCTGGCTTAATCTCTCTCACTCTCAGTTTCAACATCTGTAAAATGAACAAGTTAGACTCAGTGCCTTCTAAGAGTCTTTCCAATTCTAAGTCTATGATCCTGTGATTTTGTAGGCAGCTGTAGCTGTCATGGTCAGTTTGTCTTTTTATAAATCATAAATTTAACAGCTTATGAATATTTATTTATATTTGCATCTTTTTTAAAAGAAAAGAGAGGGTGACATTAGTGTTTCAAAACTCGGTAACCTTGGTAGCACATGCCTATTGCACCTGCTACTAATAGAGGCTGACACTGTTGAAATGGCTGAGCTTGGTATTTCTGAACTAAGTAGGCTAAACCAATTGGATGATGGCTCTAAGTCTGGCACCAATATTGTGGGGGGGGGGGAGTTGGGAAGGACAGGTTACCCAAGGGAGACGTTAACCATTTTGGGTCAGAAATGCACCAGGTAAAGGTTCCCAATTCAATCAATACTGGGATAGACTTGACTGGCCATTGTACTTCCAGTCCTAGTAAGATAGGCAGATTGACCCCGAGGAAGGGAAGGAGGGAGGGAGGGAAGGAGGAAGGAAGGAAAAAAAAGGGAGAAAGTAAGATGAAAAATCATAATCAAATCCATTCAAATAGTCCAAGACTAGATGATAATCATGCATGAAACCATAGATCTCTCTTGTTTTCATTTTAAGAAAAAAGTGCCTCTCACTTGTATTCAATATGTTTTATATTTGCTAATGAGTCCTTGTTGCTCCTGCCATGAATGTCAGATCTTTCAGGATATAGATAACTTTGTTTCTGTCTTTGAATCCCCAGTGCTTCCCACAGTGTCTGGCACATAGTAAATACATAAGAAATGATGATTGCATTGCATTGGAAAAAGAAGGTAGACATGTCATGAAATCCTGTAGCCACTTACCAGGAATTTGTTCAACTATTGGATTAAATTGAAAATGTTAGAGGTTTGCTTTTTCCATGGCTTCTTTACTGAGTGGAAGTGATTCAACTAATCTCTCCTAGATTACTGCTTTGGGAGGCTCTCCCATAAGTGTGTTACAAACAGGAGCTAATTCCCAGGAGGTGAAAGGCAGCAGACATTTTCCCAAAGCCCTTCAGGGGAAGTGGAGTTTCTCAAGTTCATAGACTAGGTAGATGGTAAAACTGCCTTTTGGAGGGTACGTGTGAGGGGGAGATCACGAAGCCTACTTTCCAGGGTCTTGCTAGCGAGAAATTTTAAAGCTTTTTCCAGAAGTCTTTACCAAACCTGTTTCCTGGTAGAAGTAAATGAAAAATGGAATGTGTCTGAAACTGTTATTGATATATGCTCTCATTTTTATCTTATTTTTCTAAGAGAAAACATATGAATACTGATGATGGTGTCTGTAGATCACCCTTCTGTAACCTCTTGCTTTGCCTGGTAAATATTTAAGAAAAACATCTTCCATTTGAGGTTAGTTTCACCTTCAAATGGCTGATTCATGAATTCTTTGACAAACCTTTGAGTCTGAATTGTTTTTTCCTTGAGAATGAAACATTTGAAAACATTTCCTGAGTTATGTGCTATTTGGGCTGGGGAGTAACGATTTGTGATTATATATTATTGTACACAGATTGCATTGGTAAGATCTCCCTTGACCTTCTGGTGCTCCCTTCCTGGTGTTTCTTTAGGAGTACACAAAAGTGAAATAGTAGTCCCACTATACATACTATTAGCCAGAAGTTTTTAAAGATCTTTGGGAAGGGAGGCAGTGCAGCACTGTGGGAAGAACATTGTTTTTAGAGCCTGGAGATCTGAGTTCAAATACTCTTATTATCACAGTGACTTTGGTCAAGGCACCTTCTTCACTATGCCTCATTTTTTTCTGCAACTAGAAAACGAAAGGCTTGGACTCTATCATATCCAAAGTCCCTTCCTAAGCTCTAAATCCTATCTGTGGTCATGTTTCTAGTCGTACGGGGCCAAATTTACTGCAATGAAACTAAAGTTTATTGACTGATATTATAAACCAGAGCTCTACAAGGGCCTAACTTTCCTGTAAGTCCTCTGGTAATAAGGGATAGCTATAAAGAATTGCTGATCTGGTTACTCATTTGAACTTCACAATACTTCTATGAAATAAATGCTGCAGTATTATTATCTCAGTTTTACAGAAGAGAAAATCAAGGTTCTGATATGACTTACTGTGCTCACACAGCTGATACGTCTCAGAGGTAGAATACATACCCAGATACTTCCTGACTTCAGGTCCAATACTTTACTACTATACCATATTGCCTCCACCATAAGTGTGCTCTGTTCTTGAGGAATCTGGTTTAAGCTTGAAAGAGATGTATGATGTTGCCACTCACTAATTGTGTTGTGTTGAATGCATCATTTAAGTTCTTGTTGTCCTTACTTTCCTGAAAGGGCCCTAATATTCTACAATTTCAGAATGTCTTCATAGGTTCCCATATTTCATCATGAGATACTCCTCCCTACTTTCTAGATCACACTCCAGTTTCTGGAAATGATGAATTTGGATCTTAGAGAAGTATTTTGAATTTGAGGCCTCATTTTCTCATTAGAACTGGGTGAGACAAGTGACCCAGATGTGGAGAAGAGTGGGTCTTTGTTCATCCAAAACTTGCTCTGGGAAAACAAAGATAGAGGCTCTGCATACATGAACCTAGAACAGGAACAACCAGCACTAGATCTTTGTCTGCCCAAATTGTCAAGGTGCTTCCCATGTCCCTTGGGCTGTTGCCAAGGGACAGGGTGCTAAAGTATGTGGGAAGATGAAGTGGTGAAACTGTAACAAGAATCAGGAGACCAAATGAAGTTACAGTGGTAAGGAGTAAAGAATACTGGTAGTAGGGTGCCATCTTTGTATCACAGACTCATCTAATTGGAATCAGAAATGTAGAAAGTAGAATATTTGTCCCAAATTGAGATAAAAAAGTTACCAAAACTAAAAATTATGATAGTTGGGCACCATGGTATAATAAGGAGTGGCCTTAAAATCAGGATTTATGTTGGACATGTACTGGCTGCGTGCCTGCAAAATTCCCTTAACCTCTCAGTGTTCTTGGACAAACACAGATAGAAACTAGATCTCTTATGCTGACCTAGAAAATTACAAATGGTATCAGACCCCAAAAAATTCCTGGAAGAGCTCAATATGGATTTTGAAAATCAAATGAGAGAGGTACAGGGAAAATTGGGTAAATAAATGAGAATAATGCAAGAAAATCACGAAAAAAAGTATCAACAGCTTGGTAAAGGAGACACAAAAATTACTGAAGAAAATAACACTTTAAAAAAACAGAATAGGCCAAATGGTTAAGGAGGCACAAAAGTCCAGTGGAGATAAGAATGCCTTAAAAAGTTGAATTGGTCAAATGAAAAAGCTTGATGAAGAAAATAATTTCTTAAAATTAGAATTGGGCAAGTGGAAGCTAATGACTTCATGAGATACCAAGAAACAATAAAACAATGTCAAAAGAATGGGAAAATAGAAGAATTTGTGAAATATTTCATTGGAAAAACAACTGACCTGAAAAATAGATCCAGGAGAGATAATTTAAGAATTATTGTACTACCTGAGAGCCATGATCACAAAAGGAACCTTGATATCATCTTTCAAGAAATTGTCAAGAAAAACTGCCCTCATATTCTAGAACCTGAGGGCAAAATAAAAAATGAAAGACTCTACTGAGCACTTCCTGAAAGAGATCCCAAAATGAAAATTTCCAGGAATATTGTAGTCAAATTCTAGAACTCTTAGGTCAAAGAGAAAATACTTCAAGTAGCCAGAAAGAAATAATTCAAATACAATGGAACCTCAGTCAGGATAACACAAGATTTAGCAGCTTCTACATTAAAGGATCAGAGCGCTTGGAATATGATAATCTGGAGGGCAAAGGAGCTACTATTACAAGCAAGAATCAACTACCCAGCAAAATTGAGTATAATCCTTCCAGGGGAAAATGGATATTCAGTGAAACAGAGCACTTGCAAGCATTCCTGGTGAAAAGCCCAGAACTGAATATAAAAGTTGGCATTCAAATATAAGATTCCATAGAAGAATAAAAAGGTAAACATGAAAGAGAAATTATAAGGGATACAATAAGATTAAATTGTTTATATTCCTATTTGGAAAAATATACTTGTGACTCCTAAGAACTTTCTTATTAGGGCAGTTAGAAAGCAGAGAGCATTGGTGTGAATTGAATATGTTGGGCTGAATATCTAAAACTATAAAATTAAAAGGTGAGAAAGATAAATGCACTGGGAGAAGGGGAAAGAGAGAGGATAGGGTAAATTATCCCACATAAAAGAAGTTGGAAAGAACTTTTACAGTGGAAGGGAATATGAGGGAGGGAGAGAGCACATGTACTTTACTCCCAGCAGAATTGACTCAAGGAGGGAGCAACATACCCATTCAGTTGGACTTAGAAATCTGTCTTACCCTACAGGAAAGTAGGAGGGGAAGGAAATAAGAGTAAGGGTGTGGGGTGATAGAAGAGAGGGCAGATTGAGGAAGGAAGTAATCAGAAGCAAAACACTTTTGAGAATGGACAGGGTGAAAGGAAAGAGAGTAGGATAGATAGGGGGAAATTGGTTGCAAGGAAGTACAGTTAGTAATCATAACTGTGAAAAAAATTATAGCAAGTTTCTTTTGTTAGAGAATTGAGTCAAATTTACAAAAATAAGCATCATTCCCTAATTGATAAATGGACAAAGGATATGGACAGGAGGTGTTCTGACTAAAAAAAAAAAGATCAAAGCTATCCTTAGTCATATGAAAAAATGCTCTAAATCACTATGGATTAGAGAAATGCAAATTAAAACAACTCTGGGATACCACCCACACATATCAGATTGACTAATACGTCGGGAAGAAGGGAAGGAGAAAATTTGGAACTCAAAATTTTTAAAAACATAACTTAAAAATTGTTTTTACATGTAAATGGGTAAAAAATAAAATATTAAATAAAAGAAAGGGAAAATAAAGAAAATTACAAGTTCATAATATCTTCATTGTATTGTATTTTTATTTATTTTTCAAAACATTTCTCAGTTACATTGTAATCTGTTTTGGTGCGACTCTGCAGTTTAGGTAACTTTCTAAGATAAGTTTTAGTGAGAACATGTATCTTCTTGGTAAAGGAAACTTCCAAACTTGGGAGTTCCTTATAGCAGTGAAATCTTGGGTCCAGTCCCAACCTGGTTCCCTCTCTGCATGTATAATGCTCTAAGGAAGCATTGTCTAACTCAACTAGAAGCAGGGTCCACTGAACCCCATATTGACTTAGAAAGCCATATGTTAACATAATCCATCATTTCTTGTATCTATATTTTGCTAAACATCTCTTAATTAAATTTTAGTCTGGTTAAGATAGGTGACATTCAGTATTGCTGTAAACCTGCATGTAAGTTTGACGCCTCTGCTCTAAGGTTCACCAAACAGGTTAGCTTTTATTACCCTCTGCTTCCGTGTTAGTGCTGCTGAGTAGGTCCTGTTATTATCTCCATTTTATAAATGAGGAATTGAGACCCAGAGAAGTTAGATGACTTACCCAGTTACCCAGTGACTAAGTCTGTTAAGATGGACTTTGGTCTCTGAAGCTTCCAAACTCCAAATGCCACAATCTGTCTACTGAGGATGTGATTGTAATTGGAAAAGGCAGGATTACAACACAACAATGTGATTCCTGCCATGTAAAAAAAGCCTGATCCAAAGGCCCATTCCATGGAGAAGAGTATTCTTTGAACACTAAGAAATAGTTGTTGAATGAATGAGCAGATATCACTTCTCAAGCCTGCCTTTTGATGTATCTCGGTAGCACATGCATATACCTCATTGTCTGCTGGATAAAGTATGAATTCTCATCCTGGTATTCAGTCTCTTCTACCATCTCTCTTCCTTTTTATACTTATCTTCTACTCCTCACTTTCATGTATCTAGTGTTGCAGTTAGATTGGAATATTCTCCCATTCTCGTCCTGATTTCTTCCATCTCATTGTTTCCTGATGCTGTTCGTAGGCCTAGAAAGACTTCTTTCTCTCCTCAACCTCACCCCCACTGTCAGCCCCATCTTTATCTGCTAAGGTCTTGTCTCTGAAGCTTACTTTTTGTGACTTTGCCCATTCCAGCTTGAAATACTGTGGTCCTTTGAAGTGAGTAGGTATCTAATTGATTAAAGAGGGTCTGTACCTAGCCAAATATGAGCATTGTATCTGTCCCGTCTTTACCTCCTCCCTGACCATGTGGCTTTGGAGGTGCACAGTGTGGTGATTGTTTATTCCTTCTGTGCCTCATGCCCTACTCCAAATTGTCAAAAGCCTTGCTCATACAGACTTATACAAGTTCATTCTCCACTATAAGAAAGGAGGAAGAAGAGCAGAGGGTCAAAGAAGAGATTCTCCTCTTTCCCCTTAACTTATCCTAAACGAATATCCCCAGGTATAGCTGTATCTTTGGAGTGGGATGGAATACTGGGGCCTTCTTGCACACTTGTATTTATTGGATTCAATCTCATTCTAGGACAAGCAAAACATGATTTGTGGCTAGTTTCTCAGTAGCCAGGTACTTATTTGCTACCCTGGAAGGGGTCATTTATCTCACATGGAAGCTATTCTCCAGAGGGCATTTTAATCAGTCCAGGAGGTCCTATAAACCAGCATCCCCAGAGTGGCTATAATTTCTCTAGGAGTAGTTCTATTAATGGTCCCTTGTGATTCCCACAAAGACTCTGATGGTAACCCTAATGGTTTTTTAAATGTCTAGAGCAGGCCTTATTGACTACTGCAAAACTGCTGATTTTCATCTAGTGATGCCTATGTTTCAGTGGGAGGACTGTATTTTATGTTTTAATGAAATCACTAGAGTAATGCTCACACAAGCCAAATTCGCTTTAAGTTTACATATTTAAGTTGATATCTCTTTATATGATGATGACTATCATCTTTATTTCACATCTCTTATTAAGACACTGCCCTGTGTATTGGGGAGAAAGGGACAAAGGGCTTCATGGTATGATTTAGGCCTAGGTGCCTGGGCCTTGAGTTTGGGAGGATCTTAGCTTTAGAGCTGGAAAGGTCTTCAGAACTCATCTAGTCTACCCCACTGGTTTTACAGGTAAGGAAATGGAAGCTCAGAGAAGTGACTTGTCCAAAGTCTCTCAGTGGATTTCAAAGTCAAGTTTTTATTGACTCTTACTACTTTTACTACTCTGTCTTTTATGATAAAACAAAGCATAGATCATGTATATCATACATGGCTGCCCTAAGTAGAAACTGACCAGAGTGGGCATCAAGAAAGGCCATGTATAGGAGGTAATCACTTTATCTTGAGTTGGCCTCTGAAAACAAATGAACATCATTAACTGTTAGGGGCAAGATATGTTAACTTGGCTTCCTAATATTTCTTTTCTCCTCCCAAGTACTAAAGGTGACTCACTTGTAAGTCAGTCATGAAGTTTCCTCCTCAGCGCTGCCTCTTAGAACCCTTAACTTCCTTCCAAGCTTATTTCTAATTCTGGCTCCTAATATAAGATCTTTCCTGAACCCTTCAGTTGCTAATCCCCACCCTTACTTGAAATTCTTTTGTCTGTGGTTTACAGCTGTTTTCTATGTGTGATATGGGTGTTTCAGAATGTAAGTTCCTGGAGGCTAGGGATTGTTTTGTTTTCGCCTCTTAATGACTAGTAGCAGTCACAGCAGCTGGAGGATCTTAGACACTTAAATGATTGTTGAATGAATGAATGAATAAATGAATGAATGAATGAATGAATGAATGAATGAATGAGAACCTTCCCTTCTCAGAGAAGAGCTAAACATTTTGCTATGGAAAAACCACCAGTGTCCCCATCTAGATACACTGTTCTTCATATTTTTTCGATGATTTTTTAAAATGCTACTTAAATACATAGCCAAAATGAAACATTTTCTATCTGATGGTGACTGGTCTCGAATTGCATTCTTTGGTCAACCAGACATGCATTCTCAGAAACTGAATTTCAAGCCAGTCCTGGGGTGGAGTGGGGGGAAGGAAGTAGGGAGTGAGTACACAGGCAGTGAGAAGGTCAGAATGACATTAGATCTGTCTCTCCGTTATGAAGCCCTTACTGCTGTGGAGAAGTGTGTGATGACAGAGAAATGAGTTCTTATCAAGAGACTGGCTTGTGTCATGCTGTTTTCTTTTTAAAATTTATGTTTCTGTAAAAATAAATCAAATCTCTCTCTTCAACAGCCGTTCCAGAGCATTAAGCTGATTACAATATGGGCCCATCTCTGTCTCATTGTAATAAAAATCTCACTGTATTTCTCAAACCAGATCTTCCCATATTCAGTTTTTCCCCATAGTCATTGTAGTGCAAAAAATCAATTTTCAAAGCACCCTGACTTTATATTTATATTTCAGATTCTTCAGTGTTTTATGCTAAACTCCAATTTATGTAGTTGCATTTTAGGATTAAGCAATGTTTTAATCACATCGACATAAATGAATAAAATTAAGCTTGCTGTGAATTTTGAATTCTTCTTGCACTCAGCAAGGTTACGGTGATGTGCTCACACTCTCTAAGGAAAAGACAGTTGCAGGGTTTCCAAGGCCTCCGACTGGGTTTTTGTATAAAGGAGGCAGGAAATTCTTGTGTCCAAGTTCACCTGGATTGTTGTCACCTCACTTTAATGACATACTTGTATCAGTTAGCTCACTTTTGAGGAAAGATATGATAAAAATAGTTTTGTCTGCTGCTAAAGTCCAAACTCATAATTATTTTTTCCATTTTTATTTTGGCCCAACTTGGATTTATCAGCAAAGCTGATAAAGTATTTTGCTAATTTTTGTGACTGTAAATGTAATCTGATCAGTGGGTTGTAGCATCTACGTAGCATTGGAAATAGCAGAGGGTAGCCCAGTTTTCTTCTGGTCCTCACCTTCTACTGTTCCGCAGAATCTGTCATCCCATTGATATGGGTGTTTCAGACAACAACCCTTCCATGCCTAACCATCCTTTGAGACTCTTGACCATGTCCTCCCAGAAATTTGCCCCAATATCCCAGTCTTACTGTTTCATATGTGCTTTATCTCCACAGTAAGATTATGACTTCTTTTAAAGAACCATGTCCAAGAGCCCAGTGTTTCTCTTGTATTTTATTTAATTCATTTTTGATTGACTGCCTAGTGAGTGGGTGGTCCCATAGTGGTAGTCACATAGTAAGTATGACCATTGGTTAAAATGCCTTGACCCTCTTAGATCAGTAGGAAGTTTCTATAAAGTAGATTCTCAATTAACTGCAACCCTTCATATAAAAAGAAAAGATTTCCATGCTCTGCTTAGAGGGTTCTTCCGTTTCATTACTCTTTTATCAGTGACTTGGGCAAGCACTTAGATAACACATCTGCCTGGATTTTATTACAATGGAGAAATGCTGGTTTCTTTTTGTTTATTGGTATTTTTTTTGTGAATTTATGGAATTTTAGAGTTGAACGTGGTCTTGGCAGCCATCCAGTTAAACTGTAACCTGAACCTGAAAAGGTATTTCTCTTCATCATGCCCAATAACTGGTTATCCAGCCTCTGTCTAAAGACCTTCTGGGCAGCTAGGTGGTGCAGTGGATAGAGCACCAGTGCAGGAGTCAGGAGGACCTGAGTTCAAATCTCACTCAGACACTTGACATTCACTGGCTGTGTGACCTTGGGCAAGTCACTTACCCCCAATTGCCTCATCCTGGGTCATCTCCAGTCATCCTGATGAATATCTGGTCACTGGATCCAGATGGCTCTGGAGGAGAAGTGAGGCTGGTGACCTGCACAGCCCTCCCTCACTCAAAACAAACTCAAGTGCAAGTCATGTCATCATTTCTCTGATGGCATGGTCTTCTTTAGCAATGAAGGATGAACACATATAAAGACCTTCTATGAGGACCTGCTATCTTATTGAAATTATTAATAGTACCAATTGGCTTCTTTGATGATCCCCTGGGGTTTTCAAAGTAAATCATTCTCTTTTCTGCAAACAAGGATAATTTTGTTTCCTCTTTACAAATGTTTATAACTCATTATGTTTAACTTCTTGTTATAGCTAACATTTCTATTACTATGTCAAATAATAGGAGGTCAGGCCAGCAGCCCTGATTTACTCCTGTCTTTACTAGGAAAGCTTTCATTGTTTTTTTTTTTAATGAGAAAATGCTAGCTCTTAATTTTAAACATACACTTTTAATCATATTAAAAGACTTTTCCTCGTCTATGATTTTTAGCATTTTTAATTTAAATAAGTATTTTTTATCGACAGCTTTTTCTGCACTTGTTGATGTATCATTTGGTTTTTGTTATTCATATGATTGTGAGAGGTGTCTCTATCATCAGGGGATACAGTGACTGTGGGTCAAAGAAAGATGGCCAGTATGAGAGGAAAATTGTATTAGCATACTAAAGAATCTGCTCTCGTTGATGAAAAACTCTGTTTTCTGGAGTACAGATTTGATTTTCATAATCTTTCAGGCCGACTTAGAGTATGCAGCCAATTAGCAGCAATCTGTAGCAACTTAGGATGGAAAGTAAGACATTTATCAAGAGAGGGAGGGTGAAGAAAGAGGGCCTCGGTCAAGGGAGAAAGGGGGAGAATTTGGAATGTAAATGGTAAGATTGATTATGAGAAAAAGTCCCCTGTGTATAGGCAGGAAACAAGGGGAAAAGACCAATACTTTTACAATTGTGGAAAACTATCTTTTTAGACAAACCGCGGGATCTCACCTGCCTTACTGTGTCCTTACACAGGATGTTCGAACTTTCTTATATTAGGCCACCAGGTGGTTACAGTACTTCTGCTTTGTTAGTCCATCCAAATGTGGTGAAATTATTGGTTCTCACAATATGAGATTATGATCAATTATGATCAATGATGCCAATTGTTTTCCTAGTGTTGAACCATCATTGATTCCTGGTATAAATTCAACTGAGTCATAATAAATAATTTTTGGATATTTTGCCATAGCCTCTTTTCAAATATTTATGTCAAAGTTTTGCATCATAATGAGGTAAACAAAATGAGAAAAACTATTTACAGTAATCACAACAATGTAAGTGGAAAGCACAGTTACAATTTTTAAAAAGACAGATCTCTGTATAATTATGCTGTCTAAAATTGCCCCTTAAGAAGAACCGAGAAAATGCACCCCCTTCCCTTATTTCCACAGGGAGAACAATATGGTTGTGGAACATTGCCTCTACTGTCAGATTGTATTTTCTTCCATTTTTATCTTTTATATTGATTTCTCCGCCAAGTATTGTGCTGAGTGGTAGTGATACGGAGAGAAAGGAGAGACAATCTCTGCTCTCAAGGAACCCACAGTATCCTATTTTCAGTCTTTAAAATACCACTGTCAGCATCATAGTGCCCATAGCTGCCTATTCTTTCAGTATCTTGTGATGTCATTCTTCTAGGCCAGGTCACTTAAACTCTTCAAGGTAAATAGGTACTCCCTTAATATCTCCTACCTTATTTGGGTACCAGCTTCTGATAGGCCATTTTTTCATTTCCAGTCCCAGTTTACTTTTCCTTGTCAGAGAAAACAGAAGCAAAACAAGATTTGAGTAGCCTGCTCTTTGTTATCTGTGACCATGGTCCTCTCTACATCAAGCTGTCATTGTATCCCTTTTTTGATCCTCTTCTTTTCTCCGAGATTACAAAGACCAATTAAAAAAAACTCACCAACCCTTTCTATTATCCTTACCTTTTTGTGCTGGCCTCAGTTTATTCTCTACTTTTATACTCCTGACATCATTCTTACTTGACTATATCATGCTGTATGTTCATCTTCCATTACATAATTTTGTTTCCATATTCTTTGTTTGCCTTTGGTAACCTGTGTATCTACACTCATCTCTTTAAACAATCTCTTTTTCTCAAATTATTTGCACTCAGCAACCTATTCCTCTTTGTTAGTGAGAATCAGGTTGACAGTAAAATTTTAAACTTCTTGGTTCCTTCATCTTTTGAAGAATGAAGGAACAAAGGAATTGTTAGTTGCTCTTCTTTGGAGAGAGAGAGAGACAGAGACAGAGACAGAGACAGAGAGAGAGCCAGAGCCAGAGCCAGCGAGAGAGAGAGAGAGAGAGAGAGAGAGAGAGAGAGTGTCTGGTCTGTATTGTGCTTCTTTTCCAGACAAATTTCATAGTTCCCAAGTCAAGGAGAAAATATTGCAAGCAGCTAGAAAGAAACAATTTGAATATTATGGAAATATAATCAAGATAACACAGAATCTGGCAGCTTCTACATTAAGGGCCACAATATTCCTAGGAGTTTCTCTTTTAGGGTCTCTTTCAGGAAGTGATGGGTGGATTCTTTCAATATTTATTTTGCCCTCTGGTTCTAGAATATCAGGGCAGTTTTCCTTGATGATTTCATGAAAGATGGTGTCTAAGCTCATTTGTTGATCATGGGTTTCAGATAGTCCCATAATTTTTAAATTGCCTCTCCTGGATCTATTTTCCAGGTCAGTTGTTTTTCCAATGAGATATTTCACATTATCTTCTATTTTTTCATTCCTTTGATTTTGTTTCACAACTTCTTGGTTTATCATATACTCATTAGATTCCCTGAACTCTACTCTCATTTTTAAAGAACTATTTTCTTAAGTGACCTTTTGAACCTCCTTTTCCATTAGGCTAATTCTACTTTCGAAAGCCTTCTTCTCCTCATTGACTTGTTGGACCTCTTTTTCCAATTGAGTTAGCCTATTTGTAAAGGTGTTATTTTCCTCAGCATTTTTGGGTCTCCTTTAGCAAGCTGTTGACTTGCTTTTCAAGCTCTTCCATGGCCTGAGCCCATTGTATATTCATTTTAGAGGTACTGGATGCAGAAGCCTTGACTTCCTCTGTCAGTATGCTTTGTTCTTCCTCATCAGAAAGGATGGAAGGAAATACCTGTTCACCAAGAAAGTAACCTTCTATGGTCTTATTTTTTTCTCTTTTGGGGGCATTTTCCCAGCCAGTTACTTGACTTCTGAATCCTTTGTCAAGAGGAGGATCCTAGTGCTCCTGCTCACCCCAGGAATGTGCTTTGGGGCTGAAATTCAGATCAGCTGCTCAGTTCCCCCAGTGGTTTTATGCTCAGTACTCCAACAATGGAACAATGGATGCTGACTGCTGCCTGCCTGCTGTGGCCTCCAGAAGCCTCCACTTTCCAGCCTCTGCCATTGCCTTGGGCCAGGGCCAGTGGTGGACTCTGTTCCCTTTTGCTCAGGTTGAAAAAGCCCTCTCACTTACCTTTGGTGCCTGTGGGTTGAGGGATCTGCAAACTGCTTCTGCTTCTGGGGATTTCATCCTCAAAGCCTGCTCTGGTCGTGCCCCTCCCAGAGTCATGGGCAAAGACTAGACTGAGCTCTTCTCTGCTTGGACAGACCTTTCCCATCGGCCTTCCAGGTCACCCTGGGCTGGAAATCTCCTCCACTCCATCTTTCTGTGGCTTCTGCTACTCTAGAATTTGTTGAGAGTCTTTCTTTACTGGTATTTTATGGGCTGTGGGGGAAGACCTAAAGTGTGTACATCTTTCTACTCTGCAATCTTGCCTCTGCCCCCCAAAACAGTAGTGTCTGCCAATCTAAGTCATAGTACGCCATTATTCTTAATAACTTTAATGTGAAGGTGAGCACACAAGGTGACAGATATGTTCAAAGTTGGCTTCGATTAAAAAAAAGGATAAAGGGTTTTGTAATAATTTGAATTTTCATGCCTGTTTACCGTGAATACTTTCAGGAACATAAGTTGGAAGCCTTTGGATATGATACTCATCAGTGTCTTATCTTTACTGTATCTTAGCAGAAAGGAAACCAACACAGATATCATCCTAAAACCAGATTTTATTCAATTACCTTATGTATGGGTTAGAGCAAAAATCAAAATTAACATATGTTTAGAACTAAGGATGATATTGAAATGGAACTGAGTGCAATGACACTTGCTCCATTCTAACCTATTTGAGCCATTGTAGCCCGGCTTGGAGTTGAGGAAGCCCTAGCTTCAAATTCTGCCCACCAGATGTACTAACTGTGCTTGTTTAAACTCACAGTGCTTCAGACAAATCTCTAACATTATGAGTTATGGATGAAATATTACCTACATAGTGTAGGGAATTTCTACATCAAGACTTCTCCACCCTACTGAAATCATAGGTTGGGATTTACCCATTAGTTAATCATAAGGTCCCACTAATCAGAACTACCTGAATATTCTCATTAATCAAGCTCTTACTCGGTGATGATTGACAATGATGGAAATTATCTAGATAACACCTGGTATCCACTGAAGCTTCTTTAACTGATTGTACACAAAGGCTTGGTGATAGAATTCTGATGAGTCCAATCTAAAGGGGGTCATGTATAACATGTATGAAAATTACCTTGGAAATTCAGGTACCTCTAAAATCTTTGATTAATCAGTAAACATGAAACAATCCATTAAGCAACCTAGCTTTAAAATTCCCTAACTATCCACCTCCCTTTGGAAAGTAGAGCTCTCCACATGAAAAATGCAACTTGTAGGAGAGAGATGGAGGAGTTGTCTAGGGTGCTTGCAGCTCATATAGTGGGGAATACAGAGATTGAGGGAGCTTTCTGAAGGCAAAGGACCTCTTCCTTCTGAATGACTTATCCACATTATCTGTGAGGATTACTATTGGTTTTCTCATGGATTCTTTTCTTCTAGACTACAAGTCTTATTTTCTGAATCCCTACAAACTGTGAGGTAAGAGCTGATGTTATCCCTTTTTCACAAATGTGGAAACTGAGAATCAGAGGCTTGCCAAGGTTCACACTGCTAGTAAGTCTCCGTGGTAGAATTAGAATCCAAGTCCAGCACTCCCTCCACGATGCTGTTTTCCTTCTCCAAATCAGGGTACTTTAAGCTGGAATCCCATCTGAGAAAAAAAGCCTAGAGAACAGCTTTCATTGACATGTACTTGATAGGTTCACATGTGCCACTTTTCAGTTGTGAAAGATGTTTTACAAAATGTCATTCTTTTTTTAGGTCATGCGTGTTTGGAGGGATTTTCCCTAGATAAGTGCTGCTAGGGAGGCTTTGTCACTGCTATTGCCAAAGGCAACTGCTCATTTCTGCCGTTGTATGTTGTATGTGCCCTCCCTTTGAACCCACCATGGGATTGTGGTCTTGCCCCCAAGACAGTGTTTTACATTTGGAACATTTCATTCATTATGATGATTTTCAGAAAGAGGGAAAAAAAGAAGTGTTATATCATAGACTGAAAGATTTCTCTACATAATATATGTCAACTCTTGTGGACTTTTTCAAAAAAGTTTTCTTTTAAATATTTCTCTAGATATCTCCACACAGTTATGTATGTGGTTAATATATATAGAATACCTCAGTGTTTATACATTTTATTTCCACATTTTTTTTTTCCGGAAAGGGGCCTATACACACCAAGTCTAGATAAGCCCCCTCGAATTTAATGAATTTATATTAATATCGGGTCAATTCCTACAATGGAAATTTTCCACATCAACTCTGATGGAAACTTATTACTTAGTAGATCATAACATCACAAATTTAAGAGTTAGAAAGGATCTTAAAGGTGATTTAGTTCAATTTGTTCACTTTATACAAAAGGAAACTTAGATAAATCTTAGGGATATAGCTAAGAGACATAGAGGTAAGATGACTTGCCAAGGGTTGCTTATCTAATGTCAGAGATGATCTTTGAACCCAGGTCTCCCTGCTTCCATGCCTAGTGCTTGAATCATTCAGCTCCATTGCCTGTGTGCTGTCTGAGATGTTTAGTATGACACCCTTTTGTAGAGAGGAGAAGACTAAAGTTCAGAAAATCAAAATGAATTAGCCAAGTGGTAAAAGTCAAGAACAAGCTTAGATAATCTGTCTCCAGAGTCCATGTTCTTGCCTTTCCCATGCAAAGGATCTATAATTTGCTCAGCAGAGGGATGAGGGGCAAGGAAAGCAGAAACTCTCTCCGTGCAAGGAGAGCACAGATATGTCCACAATAAAATACTGATATCCTGAGGGAGTCACATAAATGAGACATGTCAGAGGCAGGATTGGAACTTGGCTCTTCTTGGATGCAAGCCTAGCATTCGTTATATGTCATACTGTGATGTGTCTTAGGAATTTAATGTAAAGTGTTTATTACCACAAATATGTCACAATAAGAACTATTTCACAACTTTGTATTTATAGCTATTTCATAACTGTCTCCTTTTATGTGGATTCTAGTATTGGCTTTGAGTCAGAATAACTCTTGTATTATCAACCCATTTTGCCTAGCCTTTCCTATCTCTCTTCCAATTAATAATTTATGTTTGCTATTATCTCCTCTGCCTTTTTTATGGCTCCTGAGCTCATATCAGGATTTGCTTACCTTGCAGATGAAGCTGCCTAGGGTAGCTAGGTGTGCTATACAAAGTCACTAAGTTCAGAGTGGTTACACAGAGTTCAGTTCAAGAAGCCAGAACTGCTAAATCATGGCCAGAAGTTGCTGCTAGTGGGCATTTATGGAACAGGAGTGCTCTCCGGACCCTTGCGCTTGATGAGTAACTGCATTAAAATGAACTGGTGAGTAGGACTCCTCTTCTACTATTTATGTTGCATTACATGATGCTGGAATAGATTGTATGAACTAGAACAAATGAACCCACTTAAGGGCAGGGAGGTGGAAGGTAATCTGAGTAATAATTAAAGGGTTTGCATGGAAAAATACATAATACAATTAATTTTTTAAGTCATAAAAGTCATAGACTAGAGAAGGTGCATCTCACTAGGTACATCCTTCATGGAGATTTCAATGTTTAGATATGAATTTTAATATCATGACAAGCATGGCTGAATTTGTAATGTCATTTCCAGACCTTGAGCATGTACATCACCTAATAAATAGCTTGATGATTCTTCTTCTATAATCTTCAGAAGATTCAAGAATAAATTGAGACAATTGAACTTTGTGTATGACTTTGTGTGCCTGGCCTTCAGAAGGAAAAGTTCACTCTCTCCCCCACTGTTTATAAGTATGGAAATATTCCAAACACTCACTTTTTAAAAATCTGTTCCAAAGAACCAGTTCTCTGTAAGCCTTTTTACATCCTGTTCTTTTTCATAAATCATATCAGAATTTGTACTCAGATAAGGGACTATCCTTGTGGAAAGCTAAGCCTCAAGATAACATCACAGAATTCCAGGTTGTCATAGCTGACGGACAATCAAAAAAGTCTTAAGTCATAATCTCTCTGAGCCTTGCTTCCCTCACTTAGAAAGTAAAGGTGTTGGGCTAAGCCTATGATTCCCAGCTAGTTATAGTAATGGGGCATCTTTTAAGGCAGAAAATTGTCCCAACAACCCTTTCAACTTGATGTTATTTTTATGATTATTATCAGATAATTGAGAAAATACTTAACAAGAAAAGAACACTCTGAATGCCATGAAGCTTTTAAATATATTTGCATTTTGCTAATCACAATGGCATTTGTATACCTTTAGAAAATAGGAATGGTAATATGTACATATGCTTTGAAGCTAAAGTAAGCTCACAGTGTCAAGTGTTCATGTACAGAGCCAGAACTAGGGTATGGCAATTGGGACTTTATCCTGGTCATCTAAATTTGAGGTTGCCATTGAACCAACCTGAAGCATGCTTCAAACCCCTTCTCACCCCCCAGTGACCTCACCTCAGGTGAGTTCCTCTCTACTTAACCCCCCATCTGCCCCAAATGATGGCTTCATCTTTAGAAATACTTTGTCCCATTGGAGGCTTCCCCAGCAGAAGTGATTCCTTCAGCACCATAGCAAACTTAAGTTGCCTCAGTGGATACTTCTTCACTGTGGCTTCCCCACGGGTTAGTCACCATCTTTCCCTCTTTTTTGTCCCTTGCCCTTCTCCTTGCCTCGGAAACAGATATAGGATCAAGTGTAACTTTCTATAGTACCTATGACTGGCATCATCTAATTTTGGTAGGAAAAGGCTTTGTGAACTTAGCTTTTCATCTATTAAACGGAGACAGCAATACATTCACCTTTTTCCTTGCGGAGTTATTATCATGATTAAAAGATGCAAAGCCTTTGAAAGCACTTTGCATAACACTCATAGGCAGCATATTGCTGGGGAATAACTCTGGATTTGGAGACAGGGGACCTAGGTCCCCTGTCTAACTCTACCACTTAGGTACCCCTAAGGTCTTGGGTCAGCCCCTAACTCTGCTAGACCTCTCTTTTCTTCATTAATAAAATTAAAATCAGACCTCTTCCAACTCCAAATCTGTCATCTTAGATATCAGTTGCATCATGGAGAAATGAATAATAGATATCTGTTAGAAACCAAATAGATCCCCAGTTGATAAATGGTCAAAAGATATGAACAGGCTGTTTTCAGAGGAAGAAATTAAGATATCTTTAGTCATAAAAATGTTCTAAATCACTATTGATTAGAGAGATGCAAATCAAAACAACTCTAAGGTATCACATCACATCTGTCAGATTAACAAACATGACAGAACAGGAAGATGATAAATGTTGGAGAGGATATGGGACAGTTGGAACACTAATTCATTGTTGGTAAAGCTATGAGCTCATCCAACCATTCTGAAGAGCAATTTGGAACTATGCCCAAAGGGCTACAAAAATATGCATACCCTTTGACCCAGTAATATTGCTTCTAGGACTGTATCCTCAAGAGTTCATAAAAATGGGAAAGAGTCCCACGTGTACAAAAATATTTATAGCAGCCCTCTTTGTGGTAGCCAAAAACTGGAGATCAAGGGGATGCCCATCAATTGGGGAATGGCTGAATAAATTATGGTATATGAATGTAATGGAATACTATTGTGCTATAAGAAATGATGAACAGGAAGACTTCAGAGAGGCCTGGAAAGACTTATATGATCTGATGCTGAGCAAAAGGGGCAGAACCAGGAGAACTTTATGCACAGCAATGACCACAGTGTGCGAGAGTTTTTTCTGGTAGACTTGGTACTTCATTGCAATGCAAGGACTTGAAAAATTCCCAATGGTCTTTTAAGGCAAAATGCCTTTCACATCCAGAGAAAGAACTATGGAATTCAATCGCAGAATGAAGCAGATCATTTTTTGTGTGTGTGTGTACTATGTTTTGATTTGTTATATGATTTCTCCCATTCATTTTAATTCTTCTACACAGCATGGCTGTAGTAAAAATGTATTTAATAGGAATGTATATGTAGAACCTATATAAAATTGTATGCCATCTCGGGGAGGGAGGGGGGATGTAGGAGGGAGGAAGGGGAAAAATCTAAATTATATGGTAGTGATTATAGAACACTGAAAATAAATAAAATTAATTAAAAATTAAAAAAGAAACCAAATAGATTAATAATAGATTTATATGTGATAATTCATAGATGGTACTATTGGCCTTATTTTCTGAAGAATTATGTTAAGTGTTTGTCATGAATATTGGTATCCAAGGCCAAATCTCTAAGTCCACCTTCCTTTCCCCATTATTGGTAAAGTCTAGTACCTTTTGACATTCTGTTCTTATCTTGGGGATCACAACCTACTCAGTCACATACAGAATCATAAAACTCTAGCCTGTTAGATTATAGGATCATGAGATCCTGAATCTTAAGAGATCGACTAGGCCCACTTCCTCAATTTGCAAATGATTTGTTCAGATTCATAGAATAGAAAGAAACTTGGCATTCATTATCATTTTTAATTTCATATTCTCTTTCCTATCTCAGGCCTCCTTCAAAACCTGGCCCTAAATAGTTTATTCTGTGAAGAAAGTTGCCTTCTTCATCTAACACTAAAGATTGCTTCCCCTTCCCAAGATTTTATATTCCCTCCACATTTATATGCTGAATTTTATCCTAAGTTATTTTGTACTTCATGCTTCGTATGATGTCCTTAAATTGTGTTTGTTCTGCTTCCTCCAAATGTAAGCTCATAAGAGTTAAGAAACCACATCGTCTCCTTCTATCTTCTTCCCCTCTCCCACTCCCTGAATTTCTTGCACAGTGGTGCTGTGAGCACATAAGAAATATTGATAGAAAAACATGTTAGAGTAGGCAATGTGTGAGGCTGTTTCACCCCTAGCTTCAGTGCAGATAATAACAGTCCAATTAAGATTCATGAATATGTAGAATACCAAGCTAAGAAAGACCTCAGATTTGTTTCCCAGCCATTTAATACATTCATCTCCAGAAGATATCTTGCAAATCATCCCCCTAACACCTTCAAAATTGTGTCACATCCAGCATAGACCTCCTCTATGCATACTTGGTTCAGTCTAACTATTTTTCCTGTCTTTGTTTCCTTTAGTGCTATTTCTACTTCCTCATACAGCAAATTCAGGGACTGTGATTTCAGAGTACAGATATGGTACTGTCCCTGTCTTTGATGGAGAAAATAGTTTGTTATAGAAATCTCAATAGATGGTTTCCATTTTTTCATGTATTTGTCTTCTTTCCTATTTCATCCTCAAAAGCCCAGGGGATCATCTGGCTTAATTGGGTGTAGTACCCATAATTTTTCACCACTTCTTACATAATGTTTTGGAAATATTTTTATAATACAAATTTTTGTTGCCCTTGGTTTCCATCTCTCTGTACTCTGCAAAGAGATCAGTTGCTTACTGGATAATGTTATTTCAGGTTTTGGGGGGCTTCCTACTTTTAACAATTGATTTACATCATTTAAACTTCCAAAGCAAATAGTGGTAGTCTATAATGATGTCTGTTCCTGTCTCCATTCATCACTTATCTAAGTCAATACTGCATTTGAGTAGGTCAGGTTGGAGCTATTTTAATTGTGTGCTAGATAGAACTTCTCATTTTTATTCCTTCCCTAATCTTGTATTAATTTTGATCTTTGCCCTAGCAAGTCAGTGATCTGACTACACACAGATAGTTGATTCTGAAAGCACTCTTAAATTGTAATCAACCATTACTTGCTAATTTAGATATAGTCAGTGATATATTTTTGTGATTTTTATTTGGTGATTCCCATAACCTGCACCTTCCAGTTCTCTTCTCCAAGAAAACCTCTATATAACATGCAAACCTTTGCCTCTTTCATTATTTGATGCTGTCATATTTTCTAACATAGGTTCTAGTGTCTTTCTTTCAAAACAGAATCCTTTTCTTATAAAACTAGACCCAAACAATTCAACACCATCTCGAAAAACTGACCTTTACATGAGAAAAATTAATAGTGTCCGTGGCACAAATAATCTATGTAGTTTATTCAGTAGTGAACATTTAACAATTGACTTCAGAGACTGTCAGAATAGTTGAAACCCAAATCCGTTGACTAAAGCAGTGGCCAATCCACTTGGGTTGCTCAGATGTCCAAAATTATCAAGACAACCCTTTGTGACTTGAATTAGCCGACTGTTAATTGATGTAATGGAGAGCTTTTAGGCAGGACCTGAAGATGGTTGTATTACCAAGCCATAGAGTGTTGGACCTTGTCAGAAAAACTCCATTTATAAGTCAGTGATAAGGACAAAGGATGAGACAAAGACTACCGTAAAAGGACACAGTTGTGTCCTCGTTTGTGTAAATGTTTATGTTATGAACCAGTACTGTCAACCAGACAGAAAATGTTCCTTTAAAAGGGACTTATATGTTAAAATCCTCCACATTAAAACTGAATTAGGACTGCTAACTTCATCACTTAATTTTACAGTCTTTTTATTCCAGTGACATGTAAGTAAACTGTTTCGGTTTTCGTAATACAGATTTCCAGCTGGAATTATTTTCATTATTATGGTAATAATCTCTGGTATCTGTAGGGGGCTGCTTCAGTATGTTTCATATTGCTCTAAATATGCCCCCTGTTTAGTATTCTTTGTTTTTTAATGGTAGTGAAACAGAAAAGATTGAAGAAAAAGATTCTAAGAGTTTGGAAATTGTAATGGTATGAAGCACTTTCCATCATCTTACATCAAATTTCAATTATCCATAGAAATTGAGAGAGAGGTAATGGTAATCCCATGGTAGCCCATCACCTGTTCATTATTGTCTGCTGCTTCCCCTGTTGACCTTTTTATTTTCAATGACTTCTGCAAACTAAAAGGTCAAACCTTGGTAATCCATAAATTGGAGGCTCACCATCACCATATTACCAATAGGCAGTAATTTATAGAGGAAAAGTGCCCAGAACTTGGAATAAAAAAGACCTGATTTGATTCCTAAGTCATGAGCCTTGGGAGTCCAGTGACTGTGGGAAAATGGCATGACTTCTCAGAGGCTCAGTTTCCCCATCTGAAAGGTAGAGATGATGATACTTACACTATGCACTTCGCAAAGGTATTGTAGAAAGGGCTTTGTAAACCAAAAAGGGTTATATATGTTTTGTTGTTATCATTACTATTGTCATTATTAATAAAACTACTAGTTAGACTTTGCACCTTAATTAGATTGTCACCACAACTTAAATGTAACAGACATACTCTGCTTCTTTGGGAGAGGAGGAGCTGTCCGTCTGCCTTTGGCATTCGTTTTCGAAGAAGACCATGACATCAAAGAAATGATGGCATGACTTGCACTGGACTTTGTTTTGAGTGAGCGAGGGGCTGTGCACATCACCAGTCTCACTTCTCCTCCAGAGCCATCTGGATCCAGTGACCAGGTATTCATCAGGATGAGTGGTGAAGGCCCAGGATGCAGTGGGAGACCTTGACCTATTCAGGTAGTCACTTAGAGTGAGGTAACAACTCTGGGGTGATTGTTGGCTTAAGCTTGTCACAGTAATTGGGACATTTCAATTCTTTCACCTTCTAGATGGCCATCACCTTTACCAGTTGATTTCTCATTGATGATAGAACAGCTTACCAACAGGAACAATAAGAAATCATAGGAGGAGGATGAAGCCCATGACCATTTTCACCTGGAGAGAGGTAACAATCTCATTTATCCATGTGCTTAATATATTTCTTTTTCAGAGGCAAATTAATCCAGGGTTAATATTTGGTAATGTTCTGCATTAGGACATACAACTGGAAAAATGGCTGAGATTTGAGGCTCTCAAAAGACAGTTGTCCTGGGCAATTTTCTTACTTATTCAGATCTGTTGTTCCTAGGCAGTTTGCAAGTCAGCCGATTCACAGGATCATTCAATAGATCTATAAAAAACCAAAATGTGGATTTGAGGTTTAGTTATGAGAAATATCAATCCACTTCAGACCTTGATGTATGTTTCCTATCTTGATAACTGAAAATAGTAAAATGTATTCAAATAGATTAATATATATGCATATACATGTATCGCACAGCATATATTAGATATAAATCTATATGTAGTATAGCATATATTATGCATAATGCAACTTGGAGTCTGGATACTAGACTTTGAATGTTAGTTTTGCTATTTAACAGCTGTGAAACAGTCACTAAACATGCCTGAATTTTAAGGGTCTTGTCCACAAAATGTGGGTAATAAGATGTGCATTGCCTATCAACGTAGGCTTGGTGTGAGGAAAGTGTTTTGTAAACCCTAAGGATGGCTAATCTTACGGTGACTTAGTATTTAGAGTTTTCTCCCAAGCAGTGCTCCCTCTCAGGAGCACACAGGGGAACAAACTCTCGGTCTTTCTCCAAGGCAGTAGACTTCACGGTTCGTTTCTTACCACTCGTTCTAAAACAGAGCAAAGTATCTGCCATGGGAGGAGAGCAAAAGGGTGGCTCCTACACATCTGCTTAATAGTCAGTTGTGCCTATTTATGTGGTTACTGGCTTCACCCGAGATATGTCCCACTAAAATCCTTTATTTTTTCTTAGAAATATTTTATTTGTTTTAATGAGCCAAGATCCGCCTTTTGATATGCCACAGTAGCCTTGGAAAGAAGCAGTAGTCACTGTTTGAGCCCCAAATAACATGAGATTAGTGAGCTGATCTTGACGTTGACTCTTGCCATTTGGAAACTCTCTGACATGCATACAGGAAAGTCACTAACGCTTGTTAGAACTTTGGCATCTCTGTGGAGACTGGAGGGAAGAACAGATCTTTCCACTCTCCATTCCAGTCTCTTCTGTTTACTATGCTATGCTTGCTTTGCTATATTCTTTACTAACGAGCAAATCCTCATTTGGGTCTTTATCATTACCTTTCTTATTATCATTCCCCCCTCATGGTGTAATGGGTGCCCTTTGCTGTCCAAGCTGCTGGATGGTAGAGAATAACTGATTTATTTTTACATTGGCCAGTGATTATCGTAACCATAACATACATATATGTATTTATGTAAATATATGTCTACATATATACATATACGTAACTGCAATTTCATATAAAAAATATGGATCATTGGTTCATAGATTTTGAACTGGAAGGAACATTACAGATAATCTAGTCCAATCTTTTCATTTTACCAATGAGGAAACTGAAACCCAGACAGGTTAATAATTTGTCTAAGGTCACATAGGTGTTTAAGCATCAGAGCCAAGGTTTACACTTAGGTCTTCTGCCACCAAGTCCTGTGTTTGGGATTTTATTTTGTTGGGGTTTTTAAACTGTAGCATTTTCCCCTGTCTAACTCAAGTGATAAAGGACATATTTTTAGGTATCTTGAAAATGATGGGGAAAAATGCTTTTCTTTTCTTTCTTTTCTAAATTCTTCTCCAGTAGTTTGTTTTGTTGTTGAAGAACATAGTCCTTGCCTATTTAATTTGCCTAGGAAGCTGCAAGACCAGCATGGTAGGCTAGTGGATGCTTCTAAATGAGGACTCTGCCACCAAGTTGGAAGTACACTGTGTTTTGCCATTTTGAAATACTGCTTTTCTGCCCATGGTTTACTAAGCTATTGAGTTGTACTCCTCAAGTGAGGAACCAAAAGGTTCATATTCACACATAATTCAGCGAAATGTGAAAAATGATAAAATTCACCTATGCTTTAAGTAGCCTTCTCTCTACATTTTGGAAATATCTTTGCTCAGTAAACCCATTTGGGAAATGTGCCTTCATTTGCTAAATCCTGATCAATTGGCACTCACTTTTGTTTGCCCTACATATGCTAGGTGATTCTGGGGTGGCTGCGCAGGCCATTATACCATGAAGGGAGCTCAGCATTTCAATCCACTCCTATAATCTCTCAGTCCTACCTCCCTGCTTTCACAATAATCACCTACTATGTCTCCTTCTCTGGTTCTCTGGCATTTTTCAGGACAAATGTCAGTTTTGCTGATGAATTCCACAAAAGCGCCGTCACTAATTGTGCCTGGTCTCACAAAAGTACTTGGAGTTGGCTCACCCAGATGGTTTCTCTTTCGACACCATTTTCAGATGCAGTTGTGGAGAACAGTTTTGTACTTGCAGGATGTGAAACTTCAGGCAGAAGGGTGACTGGAGAATGTGCAGGTTGCTGGTCACCACCTTCCCATTGCTCTTTGTCAACAAGAGGACATTTTAATTTAAACTCATTTAATGGTTGCTAGTGCAAGTCATTGGTTCATTAAAAACCTTGACAATTGTAAAAACAATAACATAATGCATCGCATAAAGGTCTGCCTCCACAAGGCTCTGGCGAGCATGTTGGAAAGGAATTAGAATATATTAGACTTGGAATCTTTATTGGGTGGTCTATTCTGTCGTAACTGGAAAACTTGGGTGGTAGGAGGGAAGCATGATGAAACATGAGTTTCGTTTTCCTTTGGGACATGTAGCAGACAGCTGAAAACTTTCCTGATAACAGCTCCCAGTTTTAAGACTGCCTTTCTAAGCTATCAAATGGAAGTATCCCTGGTTATTTGCAAATTAGTGATAAGAAAATGAAATTAGTTAAAAAATTTGGTCATGGTATAAGTCCACAAACTTGAGTTGTGTGCTAATTCACACAAAATCTCTAACTGCAATTACACCTGATATTAACGATGAAGATAAGTCAATTAGTGCCATAAAGAACATTGGGAGATGTTTCATCAGTCAACAATTCTAACGCGTTTATTAGCTCCCAGCCCCTGTGCTAGGTGATGGGGATACACAAACACTAGCCAGATATCAAGAAGATGAGGATTAAGAAAAGCCCTTTGGATTTAACAATAAAGAGACCGTTGGGGATGTAGCACAAGCATTGGGGATGAAAATCAGACTTCAAGACAATGAGAAGTGAGTGGAGGTGAGAAAGTAGTCATGAGTTTGGCCATGAAAGGGATGGGCAAGGGAGAGCTCAATATCTGGAGATGGTGATGGGGCCAAGGGAAGGGGTTTTGGTGCTAGGAGAAATGTGGCCCATTGACAGGCAGTAGGGAAGGAGCCAGGGAATAAGGAAAGGTTGAAAATTCAGAATGATCCAAGAAAAGCTCCCATAGGAGGCAACAGGCTTTTATAAAATGCTTTATTAGCATAATGCTTATACAGGCCACTTAAATATTCATGGAGCCACAACTGTCAGGACTTCTTGTGGGCTCTGTGTTTGTGTATTTACTTTTAGCAGGGAGTAAGCAGCACAGCGCAGCAGGGAGTGCCTAGACTTCGAGTCAGGGAAATCAAGGTCAGAATGTCACCTGGCCAAGTTATCTTACCTCTTTTGATCTAAGTTTCTTTGTTCTGTAAAATGGGGGCAAGTAATCACACTTACCTCTCAGGATTGTTGTTGGTGTTAAAGACGATAGCTGATATAAAGTGCTTTGCAAACATTAAGGTACTATATACATGTGAGTTCATATTATTTGACGAGTATTGAATAACTAACTACTTCATGAGCAATACCTGGCAAAGCACTGTGTCATATATGCAGGAAGCGTGAGACTTCAAAGGTCAGGGTCACTGGGGAAAAACAAAGAGACATGGAGACACAGAGGGGCAAGGTTTATAGGCGCATATATGTGTGTGTGTGTGTGTGTGTGTGTATACATATATATATATATATATAGACATATAGATATAGATATAGATATAGATATAGATATAGATATAGATATAATAGGCTTATATCCCAAGAAAGTCCAAAAGAAACAAAGATCTAAGTATTTGTGACAGTGTTCTTCATGGTATCAAAGAACTGAAAACGAAGTGAGTGCCCATCAGTTAGGGAATAGTCGAAAAACCTATGGCATGTGAATGTAGTGAGATGTTATTGTGGCATTAAAAATGACAAATATGAAGAATTCAATTGAACATGGAAAGATGTGGTGCTTCTGACTCTTGGCCATGGCTCCCTCATTAGAATGTGGGCACCAGGAAGGCCTCCTTTTCCCATTCTTGCTCCCAATACTTGGCACACAGTAAGCACTGAGCAAATGTTCTTCCACGCCTGCTATTCCACTGCACTGGAAAGTATTGGTCTAATAAATACTTTTCCTTTCCTTCATATTTAGTATATGATTTACTTCTAACAATTTGTACCTCATGAAGTCATAGGAAAAAATTAGCCAAATCTTCCTCTTCTAAAGCTTTGGGATTTGGAGTTCCAGAAATGAGTTCACTCCAGCCCCCTGTTTCCCCCTCGTTCTTCCCAAAGGAGTTGAGCTCTTTTAAACTTGATGCTTAGTATTCCCTTAATGATATAATGTCATATCATGTAATGAAGCACATATAGCCACAGAGGACACATCCTCTAGTCCCAAATCAGTCTCAATATCCTCCCTCCTTCATCCAAATAGGAGAAAACTAGGAGAAAAGAGTGAAGAAGCATTGTAAACAACTACTTAATCATGTTTTTATTAATGGTGGTAGGGGAGAGGGCAGAGAGAATTCGGAGGTGAGAATAAAATTGAATTTAAAACAAGATATTTTCTCCAAGCTTTTCTTTAAAAATTAAAAAAAGTCATACAAATAAAGAAATATTTAGGTATTACACCAGATTTGATGGAGAATTGGCTGTCTGTAAGATAACTACAAAGAATTGTTGTCGTTCCAATTTGCTGTTGGCATTTCTCGCAAAATCCAAGGAATTGTCATTCCATGTTTTCCAAATGCAAAAAAAATTCCTAAAACAAATAATCAAGCTTGAATTCATCATTTATCTTTTGTCAATTAGTTAATAGAACAGTTGTGGATTTAATACTCAATCTTTGACCTCCATGCATTTGTATAAATTGTCCCTCAAGCTTGGGATGCATTTCTTACTCTCTCTACTATTCAGAATCCTTATCTTCTTTGAAGGCTGAGCTGGGGTGCCACCACCTTAATGAAGCCTTTCTCTTCCCCTCCCTTGAAAGTGATCCTTCCCTACTCACATTGTCCTGGAACGTTTTTGTCTCCTTTGCCTCCTGCATCTGTTCTTATCTATGTTACTTGTGCTTGCCCTCTGCTGCCAGGAGAAGGTCCTGGAAAGGGGGCATTAGATTGTCTTTATTTTTGTATCTCCACAGCCTAGAACAGAACACATAATGCGTATTTAAATGATTACTGAATTAAAGAAGTTAGACATCAAATACAATTTTGTAGTCAGCACCCTAGGGGTTTTGATATTGATACTATTTCTTCTTTATTTCTGTTTTTGTTGTTTTTAAAGAATTGCTTGAGAATTGTGAAAGCCAGAATGAATCGTGGAATCTCAAGGGGAAATTAATGATGTCATTCCCCAAAAGCATCATTTAATCCCGTATTTGTTTCTCCTTCCCCTCCCCCTACCAATAAGCGATGTGCTCAATTTTCGGCCTGTTTTAGCCATGAGAGCTCACATGGTGCTTTGTACTTCATCCATGCATTTGACATGCATCGCTGTATATTGTTGTGCTCCTTCATTGACTGCTCTCCATGAAGCAGAAACCCTATGTCATCGAAATTTGGGGTACTTTCAGCAACCATTTACTAACTCTTGGCTAAATTGAGTCAAGGAAATAAGGGATGGGTTCCACTTGCTGCAGTCTAGCCTGGAGAGGGTATTTGCAGTCTTCTCTCTCCATTCCCTGGGTTGGCCTCTGCTCTTATTTATAGCATTGCCCAGTAGATGAGCCTCTGACTAGTTCCTTTTCTTCATATACATATATATATATATATATGTTCAATCTTTCATAACTATTTGGTTCTGTGTACTATAGCAGGCATTAATATAATGTAGCTCCTAGGCAAGGTTAGATAATTAATGATACTGATAATAGCTTGATTTTATTGGCATAAGGAACTACTAGGTGAGAAAACCTGTCTCTCAGTGAAGATTGGGACCTTCCCTGCAATTTGTTTAGCAAGTCTTCTTGAGCACTGAGAGGTTAAGTGATTTGCTCATGGTCACACAACCAGGATATTTCAAGAAATGGTTTTTGAATTGAGGTTTTTCTGGCTTCAAAGTCAGGGGAATTATTAAAAAAAATAATAAGACTATTGATATAGCACATTAGATTTACAAAGTGCTTTAAATGCATTAGTTCATTTAATCCTCACAGTAACCCCTGTGAGAGAAATGTTATGTGGTGATTAAAAGGTTTGAGAGGCATAATTTCTAGATAATTTAATAATTTTGTTAATAATGCTAATATTTTAATAAAAGGGTGGTCATTTGGCCATCTCTCTGTTAGACCAACCACAATCCATGGAGGGTTGGGCTTATAGCTTATATACCCTTTTGGAAAACAAATGGCAATCAACTCTGATTGGTTAACAATTGATTGAAGAATGAATATCACATTGAGGGACTGGACCTGATCTTTGATTAAATCATCCACTTAAGTTCCCTCATCCTTGGGTAATCTATTCAAAGAATTTTTCCCTCAGCCAAGCCTGGGCAGAACACAATGGCTGCTCCACTTGGGTGGGGTCTGAATATGAAAGTTAGTACAATTTCATTATCATCCATGTCCTTCAAGACTGTTAAAATCAGGACTTTAGAAAAAGGGGCAACTCTCAATATCCTCAATTCACTGGTTATTAATAATCATTCACCTTATTTATTATTATCCCTGTTTTACAGATAAGAAGATGGAGGTTCAGAGAGATTATGACATACCCAGGGCATACTGCCACTTCAAATGCCAAGATATAAGTAAGAGAAACCTGAAGGGAGGAAGTTTGGAATACATTAGGAGGTTCTAGACTAAAGAGCCAGAAGACCTAGATGTGAGGTCTAGTTCTTCCCCTCACTAGCTGTCTCGCTTTGGACAATTCACTCTATGTCTTTGGGTCCTAGTTTTCTCAAATGCAGCTGAGAGAGTCATCCTAGATGCTGTTTCCAGCTATTAAGGTAATAGGCATTGCGGTGTAATGGGCAAAGTCCTGGCTTAGCACTCATGTCCTCTGGCAAGTTGCTTAACTTCTCTAAGCCTGTTTCCTCATCTGTCAAAATGTAAGGGTTGAGCTACCTGAGTGACCCTGAAGTGGTTCCTTCTGACCTTAAAGCATTTTAGCCTGTTCAGTGATTTTTTTTTTCAAGTAAGTATTTATTGTTGGTAACTCATTTGAGGACTTTTTGGAGCCTCCAGTGAAACTATTCAATATAATGAGCATTAGATTAATAGAAGTTAAGGAGCACAATAGCCTTAGGGTACAAGAATGGTGTAATAGAAAGGAAACTACACTAAAGTGAGGAAACTAGTGCTTCAGTTCCAGTCCTGCTACCATCTTGAGGAATAACATTGAGACATTCAATTTAATTCATTTCATTTTATTTCAATTCAGTTAATTAAATTCAACAAATATCTATAAAGAGCCTACTATGTGCTAGGCACTGTGCTATGTGCTAGAGATAGAAAGAATAAAATGAGAGGTTCCCTGCTCTCAAAGAGCTTACATTTGACTACAGGGATAAAATATGTTCATAAACATTTACAAAATGTATATAAAGTAATACAAATAATCCCGAGAAATGAAGAAAGCTAATATCTGGGAGTTGGGGAGATGGGAAGAACTCATTTATGAGATGGAACTTAAGCTGTGCTTTGGATGAATTGAGGGATCCAATTTATTGCCTAGTGGCTGTTATCTACTGTTCTCCCCTTCTTACTGAGTTCAGTGCCTGGCTCCAGTCAATCCCCACTCCTTTCCATGTACTCAGGGACTTCAAAATACATGTTGATGCTGTAGCCTCCCAGTCCTTCAATCCATTCACCTCCTATGACCTGTTACTCCATTCACTGATTATGCCACGACCCACCAGTGTTGCAATTCCGTGATCAAAAATTGTGAAATTACCTTCAATCATATTCTATCATCCCATTTCTCTCTCTGTCTTACTCCTACTAAATTATTTTTGTTATTCCTGTGATTTCCAATCTCTCTCACCCTGAATACTTTCCAAGGCCATAATTTCTGTTGTGGCTTCAATTGTTCAGTGATTTTCAAAAAATCTCCACCTGATGTGATTGTCATATGAAGCCCCTTAATTGGACTCCCCCATATACAACATTTTCTTTTTATAGTGAAGATATACCTTTATACCTTGTGAAGTGCAGCCAAAAGTAAACATATAAAATACATGTGCCAATACTGCTAGAATTTACCTCTGACCTTCCCCCCACTTTAATTCTCATATAGCATGAAGTAGTAAAATAATTCTAAAAAATAAAAAGCTACACATATTAGTGAAAATCTTCAGCTGTTATTTTGTATGCAAGTTCTAATAAGGCAGCAACTGTGAAAAGAAACTTCACCTCCTCTTCCTCTTCCTCCTCCTCCTTTTCTAGGAAGAAGTCATGGCCCATTGCCCTCTACTCGCCCCCACCTCACCCATTTCTGTCACATATCAAATGTCTGCCAAGCTTTAAGAAGTCTTCAAAGTAACTGAAAAACAAATGACAGGAGAACCTTGAGAGGTTCAGTTTGGCATCATACTCAAGTGTTAGGGTCCCTCTCTGAACATTTTTTCTCTATAAAATACAATATACTTTCTTGATAGAAATCCAGTAATTTCCACTTCTAGTTATGAAAAAACAATCACACTGAGTAGACGCTGTTTGTCCTTTGTCTCTCTAGTGCCCGCTGACATGCAGAAATGCCACCATACATTTGGAGGAAAAAGGAACAGAAAACTTGACAAACTTGGGCCCTAGCTACAGTATGAAAGACCCCATATTCCAATAGACAAGAATGCTATGTGCCATTTTGCATGGCTAATTCTGAGTCCTCATTGATTTCAAACTCTTGTCCAAATAGCTTCAGCCACAGTAATATTTTTATATTGATTCTTAATAACATTAAGAATCTTTCATCTTGTCAAGTAGGGACTTCTGGGTTTGGGAATATCTTCCATCAATTTAGATCAAAACCATTTCTGAGTTAGTAGATAAGTTCTAGGGAGTTGCTTGAAGAGGCATGGAAAGAACTTTGTTTTTGAAGTCAGAGTACTTCAGTTCAAATCTTTCCTTTGTCGTTTACTACTGTTGAGACTCTGGGCAAGTCGTCACATCTCTTTGGGCTTCATTTTTCTCACTTTTAAAGCAAGAGAGTTGAATTCCATGAACTCTAAGGTCCTTTCAAGTTCTATAAACCTGTGATCCTCTAAAAGAAGCACAGTCAAGGTAAATGATTTGCCCAAGGTCTCACAGCTAGCAAGTGCCATTGGCAGGATGAACCTGGGACTTCCTGACTCTGCAGGCTCAGCATTTTATTTACTACCAATTACTATTATCAGGTATTTGAGTTGGCCTGAATTTTACCCAGTCTTACTAAGATAGCATATTGTATGAGTCATTCTAAAGTTAACTTCTGTACATTCTCTTTTCATTTAATGAGTATATATATGATCCCTACTATGTGAGTAGTGCTGTGGTTCCAGGCCTAGGCCAATCCTAAACTGAAGGGGAAACTGATCAAAAATATATGCCCTCAAAGGTCTTATAGTCAAGTAATAATAAGTAAGGTAGCCATGGCAGTTTGAAGTTTACAAAGCACCTTACTGGCATTATCTCCTTTGAAACTCACAGTAACCTTTTGAAGGAGGTTCAGTAAGGATTTTTACTCTGTTTTACAGCAGATAAAATTGAATTAGAAATAGGCTAAGGACTTATGCAAGGCTCTTCCTTATCCCAAGTTCATCCCTGGAATGCACTGCATGTGGTAAGGAGTTCGGGGGTTTACACAAATAACTCTAATCTACAGTAGCACCATCAGAGTTCCAAGTACAGTGTGAGATCAGGGAAGGTTCTGCAGAGGGAATGGTCATCAAATCTTCCTTGAAGGATGGTTAAGATTTCAACAGGTAGATAGGGGCTAAGAGGACAGGTAATCCATGCATAGGGAATGGCTTAGAGCCAAAGCAAAGTGAAAGAGATTAATGTGAGATAAGTTTGGGGAGGTATATTGGGGCCAGGCTGTTAAGGGCCTTGAATGCCAGACTTAGGAATTTGGACTTTTTTGGTAAGTATTCAGAAGATGTATAACATGTGACATACCATGAGAGTTATTTTGATTCAGTTGAATTGGCAGCAGTGCGCAGAACAGATTGAATGGGGGAAAGAAGGCAGCAGGGAGACCAATATAGAATGTTACTGTAATATTCCAAATGAGCTACAATAAAGGCCTTATCTGGGGTGTGGAAAAAGGTCCAGATGAATGTGTGAGAGAGTGCAGAGATGCAATCACAAAAGCAGTAATTGTAGAGGGCAAAGCAGTGGAAGGAATCAGAGATAAGAACTGAGGTGTTGAGCCTGAACAACTGGAAGGATGGCTGGGACATTAACAGAAATAGGATAGTTAGTAGGATAAGGAAAGGGTTTTTGTGAGATGACATAAGGATCCCTCAAAGGGTACTGCAGAGGTGCATGCTGGGTGTTAATAGGCCACAACCCATTCCAAACAAGGAACTCTACAGGAGCAATGAGGTGAAATGCCATTTGCAAAGAAAGACCTTTACCTAGAAAGATGTATCCCAGATGCAGCATTTGCATGGGATGTCCCACTAGGGCTGCATTCCTTTGATTTGCTTAATTGATTTTCTTCAAGGGAGCTATTGGGAAGTGCCAGTTGTAAATTAAGGAAAAGCAGCAATAAAAATTTTTTTTGAAGACCATTGGATCTAGAGTCACATAGAGTGATTATTAGTGAGTCAAAGAAGCATACCTTCCATGGAGAGATGACTGGAAGCCACATGGCCATTTATTTAGAAGTGGGTAGCTAGAGGATGTAGAAGCTACAAATAGTCCTTGCTGAAGTGTAAGGCACTGAAATAGATATGTATTTCCTATCATTTTTTGTTCTTCTTGATTCAGTCTTACTCATTAAGTGGGAGAAATGTTCTTTTCTATTTTTTTTGAGAAATTCTCTTGCAATGAACACTTTGAAATCTGTATTAAGACATCCTAGCACAAAATTTATGAGCTAGGAGGGACTTTAAAGCTCATCTAGAACATCCTGTCATTTTACAAATGAGGAAACTGAAGCCCAGAGAGGTTAAGTGGCTTCCAGGGGTCGCCAGAGTACACAGAGCACTGGGCCACGAGTCAGGAAGACCTAAGTTCGAATCCAACAATAGATACTTATCTGCTGTGTGACCCTGGGCAGTTCACTTAACTTTGTTTCCCTCAATAACTGTAAAACAGGAATAATTAAAGTACCTGCCTGCCAGATGTGTGAGGATCAAACGAGTTAATGTTTGTAAAGCACCTGGCACCCATGCCAGACACATGGTTGACACTTGCTTCATGTTTATTTCCTTTCTTCCTTTGGCAACAACCTGTACCAATGGGGGTCTCCTTTCAGTTTCTACGCAGTGAGTGCGGGGTGGAAGAGTTATTTTTCTACCAGTGATCTCCAACGATAGATATTTTCATGAATACTAGTATATGATTTGCTAAAATATAATAATGTTAGAAAAATCCTTTAAAATTTTGAACCCTAACATTTTGGAACATGTCACCTGAGGAGTTCTACGTTGCAAATCTCTGAACACTGAAGATGGAAGTTCATTGTGTGTCTGTGATGGGGAGAAGGGCTTCTCTTTAAATCCATCCACATTCTTGGCAACAGGGACTTGACTTCCGATGCTTGCATAATTAATCCAGGAATTTCTCTCTCAGTAGAATAAGAAAGAAACCTTGTCAAGTAGAACAGTCCTGAATTTGAAATCAAGAAAACCTGGGCTCAAATTTGCCTCTTATTTCCTGTGTGACTCATGAACAAATCATCTACCCTCTCTGAATCATGGGTTCCTCGTCAATAAAGTAAATATCAAATGGAATCCAGGTAGAGAACGCACTTGGGGGCCCGACCAGGGAATATATGGATTTATTTTACTTGGTGGTGATTATTTATCCTAATAGAAAGTGCCAATGGATGAGGACAGTTCAGGGAATTCTCAGGTGAAGAACTCACTCTCCCAGTGCTCATCAGCACCTTCTCTAGGATTTATATTCTTAGAGAGTTATCTAGACCTCCCAGAGATTAGGTCACTCCCCCAGGGGCTGACAGAGGCAGCACATGAGCCCAGGTCATACTGACTTCTGGGTCAATTTTTGAACCCTCTATGCCATTCTTCTTCTTTATTTGTTATAAGAAAAGATTTCTTTTTAAATTCAGGATGGGGTTAGATGAAAGGGGAATAGTAATACTAATGCCAAAAAAATAGAAGAAATAAAAGGAGATCAATGAAGCATTTAAAAATTTACAGAAGTGTAACTGGAAAATTGGGGTATAGAAATCTAGAAGGGGAGAGGGATAGAAGAAGGGGGAGGTGATAAAAGGGAGGATAGACTGATTAGAGGAAGGGGTGAATGGGATGCATGTTGACATGGGGTGGGGGTGGGGAAAGAGGGGAGAAAATTTGGAATTCAAATTCTTGTGGAAGTCAATGTTGAAAACTGAAAAATAAATACATTATATATTAAAAATATATACAGGGTGGAGTAAAAACATGGACTGTCTAGAGTCTCCCACCAAGCCCAGACAAATACCTGCATAAAAATGACTCTAAACAAATTCTGGAGCTGCAGAACCCAAAGAATGATGGAGTAAAGCAAATCTGCAGCTCAAAATAGCCTGGAAGGTCGCTGGGAAGTGTCTATAATGCCACACAGGGGTCAGAACACAGTCCAGCGTGGGCCATGCTGGCACAAACAGAATCTGAGCAGGCCTTGGAGAGACTGAATCTCTCCCAACTGTGGCAAGTTCCAGACTTCCGGACTTCAAGCACCAAGGACAAATTGGAAGGTCAGAGGAAAAAGCCTGTGGGACCAGTGTGGGAGAGTGGAGTGGCCCGGCCCCAGCTCCACAGTGGCAGAGGGAGAAGGGAGCAGAGGAACCTGCAGCAGCCACAGAAGCAGCAGGGGAAGAGACAGCGACTGTTTCTGGAGCTCTAGGCCCATAGGTTGTGGGGGAATCGAGAGGCTGACAGTACACCCCCCACCCTCACTGGAAGCAGAGAAGTGCCTTGACAAAGAGCTCAAAAGTCAAGTAAATGGCTAGGGAAATGAGCAAAAACTGAAAAATGAATCAGACTATAGAATCTTACCTGGGTGATAAGGAAGACCAAAACATGCAAAGAGAAGACAACAAAGTGAAAGCTCCTCCATCCGAAGCCTCCAAGAAAAATATGAATTGGTCACAGGCCATGGAAGAACTCAAAAAGGATTTTGAAAATCAAATCAGAGAAGTAGAGTGACATTGGGAAGAGAAATGAGAGTGATGCAAGAAAATCATGAAAAACGAGGCAACTGCTTGCTAAAAGAGACCCAAAAAATGCTGAAGAAAATAACACTTTAAAAATAGACTAACTCAAATGGAAAAAGAAATCCAAAAAGCCAATGAGGAGAAGAATGCCCTAAAAAGCAAAATTGGCCAGATGGAAAAGGAGGTCCAAAAGCTTGCTGAAGAAAATAGTTCTTTAAAAATTAGAGTGAAGTAGATGGAAACTAATGACTATATAAAAAATCAAGAAATTATAAAACAAAACCAAAGGAATGAAAAAATAGCAGACAATGTGAAATACCTCACTGGAGAAACAACTGACCTGGGAAATAGATCCAGAAGATACAATTTTAAAATTATGGGACTACCTGCAAACCATGATCAAAAAAAGAGCCTAGACATCATCTTTCATGAAATTATCAAGAGAAACTGACCTAATATTCTAGAACCAGAGGGTAAAATAAATGTTGAAAGAATACACCAATCACCTGCTGAAAGAGATCCCAAACGAAAAACTCCTAAGACTATTGTAGCCAAATTTCAGGGTTCTCAGGTCAAGGGGAACATGTTGCAAGCATCAAGAAAGAAATAATTTGAGTATTGTGGAAATACCATCAGGATAACACAAGATCTAGCAGCTTCTACATTAAGGGATCAAAGGGCTTGGAATAGGATATTCCACAAGTCAAAGGAACTAGGATTAAAATCAAGAATCACCTACTCAGCAAAATTGAATATATAATAATTCAGGGGGAAAAATGTTCATTCAATGAAATAGAGGGCTTTCAAGCATTCTTGATGAAAAGACCAGAGCTGAATAGAAAATTTGATTTTCAAACACAAGAATCAAGAGAAGCATGTAAAGGTAAACAGGAAAGAGATATCATAAGGGACTTACCAAAGTTGAACTGTTCACATTCCTACATGGAAAGATAATATTTGTTACTCTTGAGACTTTTCTCAGTATTTGGGTAGTTGGAGGGATTATATCCATATAGACAGAGAGGACATCGTAAGTTGAATAGGAATGGATAATATCTAAAAAATAAAATTAAGGAGTGAGCACACTCAATTTGGTATGAAAATCTATCTTACACTACAGAAAAGTAGGGGAGAAGGGGATAAGTGAGGAGTGGGGGGATAATAAAAGGGAGGGCAAATGGGAGGAGGTAATTAGAAGTAAATACTTTTGGGGAGGGACAAAGTCAAAAGAGAGAATAGAATAAATGGAGGACAAGATAGGATGAAGGGAAATATAGTAAATTTTTCACAACATGCCTTTTTTTTATTAGTGCATAATTAATGTTTATTTATTTATTTTAGTTTTCAACATTCATTTTCACAAAACTTTGCGTTCCAAATTTTCTCCCCATGTCTCCCCTCCTCCACCCCAAAACACCATACATTCTGATTACCCCTTCCCCCAATCTGCCTTCCCTTCCATCACACCCCTCCCTTCCCTCATCCCCATCTTCTCTCTTGTCTTGTAGGGCAACATAAATTTCTGTACCCAATTACCTGTATTTCTTGTTTCCCAGTTGTATGAAAAAACAATTCTCAACATTTGTTCTTAAAACTTTGAGTTCCAACTTCTCTCCCTTCCTCCCGCCCCATCCATGCCCCCTGAGAAGGCAAGCAATTCAATATAGGCTATATATGTGTAGTTTTGCAAATGACTTCCATAATAGTCATGCTGTGTAAGACTGACCATATTTCCCTCCATCCTATCTTGCCCCCATTTCTTCTATTCTCTCTTTTGACCTTGTCCCTCCCCAAAAGAGTTTACTCTAATTGCTCCCTCCTCCCATTTGCCCTCCCTTCCATTATCGCCCCACCCCACTTATACCCTTCTACCCTACTTTCCTGTAGTGTAAGATAAATTTTCATACCAAATGTAGTGTGCATGTTATTCCTTCCTTAAGCCAAATGTGATGAAAGTAAACTTCACTTTCTCCCTCTCACCTCCCTGCTTTTCCCCTCCATTGAAAAAGCTTTTTCTTGCCTCTTTTATGAGAGATAATTTGCCCCATTCCATTTCTCCCTTTCTCTTCCCAATATATTTCTCTTACCCCTTAATTTTTTTTTTTTAGGTATTATCCCTATTCAACTCACCCTGTGCTCTGTGTGTGTGTGTGTATATGTATGTATGTATGTGTGTGTGTGTGTGTGTGTGTGTGTGTGTGTGTGTGTGTATAATCCCTCCAACTACCCTGAAGTATTATACTCAGTTTTGCTGAGTAGGTGATTCTAGGTTTTAATCCTAGTTCCTTTGACTTCTGGAATATCATATTCCAAGCCCTTTGATCCCTTAATGTAGGAGTTGTTTCTTTCTAGCTGCTTGAAACATTTTGTCCTTGACCTGGGAACTCTGGAATTTGGCTACAATATTCCTGGGAGTTTCTTTTTTTGGATCTATTTCAGGAGGCAATCAGTGGATTCTTTCAATTTTTATTTTGTCCTCTAGTTCTAGAATCTCAGGACAGTTTTCCTTGATAATTTCCTGAAAGATGATACCTAGGCTCTTTTTTTGATCATGGCTTTCAGGTAGTCCCATCATTTTTAAATTGTCTCTCCTGGATCTATTTTCCAGGTCAGTTGTTTTTCCAATGAGATATTTCACATTGTCTTCTATTTTTTCGTTCTTTGGGTTTTGTTTTGTGATTTCTTGCTTTCTCATAAAGTCATTAGCCTCCGTCTGTTTCATTCTGATTTTGAAAGAACTATTTTCTTCAGTGAGCTTTTGAATCTCCTTTTCCATTTGGCTAATTCAGCTTTATAAAGCATACTTCTCCTCATTGGCTTTCTGAACCTCTTTTGCCAATTGACTTAGCCTATTTTTGAAGGTGTTATTTTCTTCAGCATGTTTTTGGGTCTCCTTTAGCAGGGTGCTGACCTGCTGTTCATGCTTTGACTGCATGTCTCTCATTTCTCTTCCCAACTTTTCCTCCACCTCTCTTACTTGATTTTCAAAATCCTTTTTGAGCTCTTCCGTGGCCTGAGACCACTGCATATTTATATTTGAGGTTTTGGATGCAGAAGCCTTGACTTTTGTGTCTTCCTCTGATGGTAAGCATTGTTCTTCCTCATCTGAAAGGACGGAAGAAAATACCTGTTCACCAGGAAAGGAACCTTCTATAGTTCTATTTTTCCCCTTTTTTGGGCATTTTCCCAACAAGTTACTTGACTTTTGAGTCCTTTGTCAAGAGCGGGGTATATTCTGGGAATTTTCAAGTTCTCAGTTCCTCCAATGTGGTGCAATCAAGGAAGAGGAGTTTACTCTGCTCCCGGCTTGCACTCTGGTCCAGAACCTACCAAAGCTTTTCTGCCCAGGACTTGCAAGTAGAATTCCCTTTCCAGAACCTCCACCAGCTACACCACACCAGCCAGCACTCTTTCTCACCCCTGGGCCACCACTCAGGGCTGAGACCCAGGTCAGTGGCTCAATTCCCCCACGGGATTTAGACTGAGGGCTCCAAAAATGGATGGCCATGTTGCTGCTGCCACAGCAGCCTGGGGCCAGGGCTGGATGAGTACCCTTCTCCCTTTTCACCCAGGTGAAAAAACTTTCTAAATGACCTTTGAAGCTGTCTTTGATGTTTATTGATTAAGGGCTTTGAGAACTGCACCTGCTGCTGGAGATTCTGCCCCTGAAGCCTGTTCTCATCCTGTATCCTACTGGTGCTGGGTGGCCAAGGCTGAGCTGGGATCCGTGGGCTGCACTTCGGTCCCCACGCTGTGTGATCGACCTTTCTTGTCAGCCTTCCAGTCAACCTTGAGCTGGAAACCTCTTTCACTCTGTCATTTTGTGGCTTCTGCTGCTCTGGAATTTGTTTAGAGTCATTTTACAGGAATTTTTTGGGCTGTGAAGGACGAGCTAGAGTAGGTGCATCTTTCTGCTCCACCATCTTGGTTCTGTGCTCTCACAGCATGACTGTTATGGAAGTCTTTTGTGTGACTACACATGTGTATCCTGTGTTGAATAGCTTTGCCTTCTCAGTGGGGATGGAGAGGAAGGGAGAGAAGTTGGGACTTAAAATATATAAAATGAATGTTAAAAATTGGTTTCATATGCAACTGGGCAATAAGAAATACAGATAATGGGGTATGCAAATCTATCTTGCTCTACAAGAAAATAGAGGAGATGGGGATAAGGGAAGGGAGGGATGTGATAGTAGGAAGGGAATATTTGGGGAAGGGGTTATCAGAATGCATGGTATCTTGTGGTAGGGGGAGGGGAGGGATTGGAAGAAAATTTGGAACTCAGTATCTTGTGGAAATGAATGTTGAAAGCTAAAAGTAAATAAATAAATAAATAAAATCAGTAAAAAAATTATACAGAACTGGTCAGTTATTGAATTAGGACTAAGGTTTTTCCCCTTCCTTTTCCTTACTTAGAAATCAAACTCTGTAGGCTATTCAGACAACCTTTGAAGTGCAGGACTGATAATGAGATGAAGTATTAGGTGAGAGGTACCCAACTGGGAAAGTTTAAATCTGATCAAAAGGTAAGGAAATTTTAGTTTAGGTGAATTGCTGAATTTTGGCCCATTGTGTTTTACTCAGATAGGTCTTAGGGGAAATTAATTCCCTCTTTTGTCTGGATTGCCCTAGACTAGAGTGGTTTGGGAAGAGAAAAGTCTGTTTGTCGAAGGCTAAGTGATCAGGCATGTCCTTCAGACCATCATTGGAATAAGCCTACCTCTGATTATAATATTCATTCTGTTATTATTTGTTATCCAATTAGAGCTCATTTCCACTCTCAGGAATACTCACTCTTCCAAAGACATCTAAATGTTGAGTGCATTCCAAAAGGGGTCTTTGGCATTCAAGAATGTCACTGACCCCTTTTATTAATTATCTTCTAGCATGATTAATTAAATGATTAATTACCCAAAAACTGTGTCTCTCAAACTTCTTTATATATCACGGAACAAAATATTAGATAGACCAGAGGGAAAGATAGAAGATCAGGACAGCTTTGAAACTTACATATTGAATTTATTTATAATGATATTATTATATTGACTTATTACATTATGCGCAAGGCACCCTGAGGGAAAGGCAGAAGACAGTGTATTCTGGGCAAGTCAAACTACCACTATCTCCTTGGCCACCATCTCCCCCAGCCTCTGATCAATAAAACCCAGGTCCCTCAACTCAGGGGACTTGAGAATAACAGACTCTCCCAGAAAGCCAAACCATCTCCACCCCACAGCTATCCATGAGGAGAGAAATATTTGTGGACAAGAAGCTGGCTTTCCTCATCACCACCAGTAACAACTGCAGACCAGTTGTCACCAATGTATAGATTAAGCACAGCAGCCCTGACAGTAGCCCTGCTTTTGGCCCAGCCCTCATTGCCCCCATTCAAGAAACACCACCTATAGAAAGGGGACCAACTATCTCCATCAGTTGACAACCATGTACTACTATATACAGGGTACACCAACCTATCTAAAAAGAGTGAGGCACCCTGTGCAGAGACATGAGGCATCATATGCCAGGAAAGTCAATCAGGACCAACTTGACCTCTCTCTCCCCTCAGACACTGATGGAGACAGCCCAGGATCCTGAACCTAAGAGCCTTGGGAAGAGCAATGTTTCTAGCTCGGTGCCTGAAGTCATCATCTGGGAAGCAATCTCTGTGGAGATACAGCCTGGCCACTGCTCCTGCTGGTGCTATGGCCACAACTACTGAAGACCCAGAAAAGCAAGTTCTTATCTCCAAAGTCCTTGGCCCTGTCACATGATGTAATATCAGAAACTAATTTTATCAGCAAAAATGTCATTTCAAGAGAAGCATCACCATCTGCTTTGCTACTGTACTCCATGTTCCATGGAACCTTTCTATCTGACATGTAAGACCTTCCATATATGTTGTGTCCTCTCCCACCCCTCTCCCTCTCCGCCCCTGATTAAAATGTGAGCTCCTTGAGGGCAGGGCCTGTCCTAGTTTTCTATTAAGATCCTCAATACTTAGATTAATGCTTTGTAAATAGCAAGCCCTTAATAAAGGCTTTTTTAATTTATTCTTTCATTTTTTACTTTTTAATTGAGATGTGTGTCTTTATGAATAACTTTCAATTTCTTTTCTTTCTAAGTGGAAATGTTTGGATGGGTTTTTTTCCAAGTTCGAGGTAACAAAAAACTCAGTCTCTTTTTTTAATGAGTAGAAACTGAGGAGGCTATACCATGGTCTGGGATTTGGCGCTGTCAGTATGCATCATCAGCATACAGGAGCAGCCATAAGGGAGGAATCTCTTTTCCATTTGGACTCTGTCATGGCTGTACTTCACAAGAGAGGCACATACATTTCCAGCCTGTTTTGTGCCTTGCCTGAGATTTATAATGGGGAAGTTGAACTAAGGCTTCTCTGAGACTAGAAAGAGGCTCTGAAAAAGAAAGTAAGAAAAAAGCAGTTTTATCTTTACCTAATGAATTTTCCAGCATCATTCTCTAGATATCCTGGGAGCATTTGCAACAGAGGGGCCTCCCACCGAAAAGGAATTGTCAAGTATCCCAGCTTGCTTGGCTTCTTTAATACCTCAGTGATGTAGACTTTTAATAGTTTCCTGACCATCGGATAACAATTCAGTTTTGCTGATTTTGCTTCCTTCACTAAAGTTTCAATTGCAGGAAAAAGGCCAACTCCATACTGTTTGCAACCCCCTCTTAGGAGAATCTGATTAGATTCCGGCCTTTTATTTGTAGAACCAAATTTCTTTGTCCTATTCCTTATTGCGTCTGTAGTGGTTTTTTTCTACACAACACTTTAATTTTGGTAGCTTAAGTCATCCAACTTGATTCAAAGCATTCTAATTTCACTACTGACTTTTCTTAGTAGTTCTTTCCTGAGATAATCTTTACGAATTTAAACGTCTACCTGTCATCATAGTTTTCTTAATCCCTGTTGTTGTCAGAGGAATCAGAATTGTAATATACTTTTCAAATTATTGACATATATGTGAAACCTTGCCAAGAAATTAGTAACGATCAGCCACTTTGTAGTGACAGTTGTCTAAAAATGACATGGTCGTAAAATGACAGGGGTGTCTCTTAATGATGCAGGATAGGTCTTTGATGAGTCATCACCTATGTGGGTACATACTTTATCTTGCCAGATCCCAATCTTCTATGCCTTTTGGTCCTCTGTGATTTGCATCCCCTTCTACCTCTCACCATGTGTTCTCCATAGCTTTCCATTCATTCTCTATAGAAGAACATTCAGTGAACTGGAAGGTTTCTTGTGGTTCTTTTTGTAGGTACCAGTGAAGGGCCTGTCTGCCCTTATCCCACATTCTTGGTACATTTTCAGCTTGTCTCCTCTTCTGGTCTTATTGTTCTTGTGAATGCCTTTTGTACTATTTCTCCCATGTATGTCATTGATGATACTATGCTGAAATCTATTTTAGATATCTTCTTGTTGCCTTCTGGATCACCTATAATTTTGATTTTTCTGCATTTGTGAAGTTCTGTGATTGGTAGAAGAATAATGTTGTTCAAAGAAGAGTCTGATGACAACAATTGTCCTGAGATTATTAAAAGTACTATACATTGTCGCCAATATGGTGCAACCCAATCTTTTCTTCTTATTTAACTCTGGATCAGTCCATTGTCTTTCTGCTGGTTCTCTCTCTCTCTCTCTCTCTCTCTCTCTCTCTCTCTCTCTCTCTCTCTCTCTCTCTCACTCTCACTCTCTATGTGCATTTTTAACTATTCTATTTTTCCTTAGTAGTGAGTATTTCTTGAATAACTATGGAATAGTACAATGCTGTCTGTGAATAAGAAAATCTCCCCATTGGTAGCGGATTTTATGCAGAGCATCCTCCATGACATTAGTGAATACTTTAGGTTAGAATATTTCCCCTGTTGTGGGACACCCTTTAATGTAGACCATGTATTAAATAAATCCTGTTCAAATGTAATTTCTGGGGTGGTATCCGTCATAGAATCTTATATATGATTTTAACACTTATGTTAAAAGGTAGGAAGAAGGACCCCTTTTTTGAGGTTGACTCTTAAGATGACGTTTTTGTTCCATTGGATCAAATACATTTTTTATAATCATAGTAGGCATAGTTATGACCCTGGACAAGTCACTTAACCTCTATTTGCCTCAGTTTCCTCAATTATAAAATGAGGATAATAATAGTATTTACCTACCAGGATTGTTGTGAGGATCTAGTGAGATAATATTTGTAAAGTATTTTAGCATAGTGCACAGTATGTAGTAAGTACTGTATAAATGTTAGCTATTACTATTTTTATTAAGTGCCTAATAGATGTTTCTTGCCTAAGGAAATCAGTGAAGATGAGACATAACAAAATCTTATATTTTCTACCCCTTCAGTCAGTTCTGTAATAGTTAAGGCCTCTACAGCAGTAGAGGACTTTCCACAAAAATCTTCCTCTTCATTTCTTCTGTTTTCTTCAAAGATCGTCTCTATTACATCGACCAAATAATGACGAGAAATAAACAATGCTCTGGTGGTGAAATATGTTGAGTTTTAAATGTGGGAACTTTACTGAAAACACAGATTTTTTTTTAAAAAGTGAATGTTTCATCGGAAGCTCAATATTAAACTTCAGTATAAACAACAAAAATTGCTTAGTAGCTATTTCCATTTAATGTCATTAATTTCAATAATTCCCAGCCTTCCCCTCCAAGAGCTCCCATTAGCATCTTTTTTCCATCCTTTTCCATTTGACTTCATATGAGGGTAGTTCGTGTTTACTACATTCTTCTCACTATGCTTTTTTTTTAACTTCATTCTATTTTATGAAAGTCTTTCCACATTCTTCCTCATGCTTGGCCATATTAATTTCATTATAGTCTTCCATTATATTAATTAACCACACATTTTGAATCATTCCCTTATTGTTGGACATTTAGAATCTTTCTAGCTTTGTTCAATTTTTTTTTGGAGTTACATATAATGTTGTTATGAAAATTTTGAACAGATAATTCTTTGGGTAGCAAACATGGAAACTTTTTAACACTTGGAATACTGTCATTCAACAAGCATGTACTTGCCAGGCATTCTGCTAGTCCCTGGGGATACAAATGCAAAAATAAGACTACCTGCCCCAAGCAACTTCTATACTCTTAAGTATGGGCAGAACACTGTATGGAGGAGTTGGGGCTAGCTAAGGGAGCTTGGGTAGAGATCAGAGGTTCTTCACTTTATTTCATAGACCTTTTTGGCAGTCTCATGAAGCCTGCAGATCTCTTCTTGGTTTTTAAATGAATAAAATAAAAGGCATAATATTACAAAGGAAATCAATTACATTGAAATACAGTTGTCAAAATATATTGGAAAAAAGTACATAAACCCAGGATTAAGAACTCTTCCTCTAGGGAGTGTTACGGGAATTGTGAATGGAGACAGAAGTGGTCACTGTTTCCTAATGAAGAGGCTGAAAGCTTAGTGGGATTCTGGAGCAGGGAGCGGGTAGAGAGAACAACATATACTCTGTAATTGGTCCCTAGGGAGGCTATTCTCATCAGACATTTTTAAAAGCATGCCAGCTTAGAAGATAGGAGAAAATGCCAAGTATAAATAAAATCCAAGCAAAAAGACCATGCTCTTTCTAAATGTTCTTTGCAACTAAGGTGGAATCTTCTCTTGGATAGGACCAGAACCACTTTTCTGCATTACTCATAAAACCTAATAAATGATTGATCACTCAGGGTCCTGGGAAAAACTTATTGAATGAGTAGATGGATGGATGAATGAATGAAGATTTATAATTTGAAATGTGAAATTACTCCTGAAGAAGAGGCTGCAATCCCGGGACCATTGTAGATGAATAATTAAAATGGAGAAGGAGTCAACAACTGGGCCACAGGGGACTAAACTAAGAAAGAGAACAGTGAAACAGACAAAGGTACAAAAAACAGTTTTGGATTTTGATTGTATTTCCCTTAAGGTAGGTTGGTGTGTGTGTGTGTGTGTTGGTGTGTGTTGTATATGTGTATATGCTCCCCACAGACATACATACATACGCATATATGTATGTTTTTATATATAGGCTATAATTATATATTCTGTTTTAAATACATGTGTACATATGTGTGTATTTAAATGGAAGGGAACTTCCCTAGATGACAGAGGTCATCTAATTCAATTCCCTCATTTTACAGATGAGTAAAATTATTCTTATGATGATTTATCGAAGATCATGTAATCAGCATAATTAAATGATCTCTGCACCTTGGCAAGAAATACTAACAATTAATCAAGAAACATCTGGTGGAATCTGGTAGGGAGATCTATGATAGGCATAGGGATATTGACTGGTCTTGTGGTTTCATTGGTGCAGGGAATTCCCTCTCCCAGTGCAGGTGGGCACCTCCTCTACAACTTCTGGTTATTGAGAATTTCTTAAAGCAGTGGTGTCAATCTCAGTTGGAAAGTGATCCCTGAGGGTTGCATATTGACCTAAAGACCCACAACTTAATGTTATCTGGATTGTGTTTTAAAATTTTATTTTTCTAAACCTTCCCCAACTACATTTTAATCTGATTTGGGCTACACTCAGAATTTAGGCCATGAGACCAAGAGTTTGACACCTATGGCCTAGACCAGAGTTAAGTGACTTACCCAGGGTCACACAGCCAGGGTGTGTTAAAGGCAAAACTTGAACCTGGGTCCTGCTGGTTCTGGAGCTGGCTCTCTACTATGTCACAGTGGTTTTCTGCATCTATATATACACATGTGTGTATGTGTAAATAGAAAATAAGCATTTGATTAACAGGGTTTTTGGGGGGGTTTGTTTTGTGGGTCATTTATTTTAGAGGAACTTGATTGGACTCTGCAGCTGCCTGTCTTACTATATGGTATGTACATACACATACATACATACATACAAACATACATGTTGTACACACACACACACACACACACACACACACACACATACCCAACCTACCTTAAGAGAGAAACGATCAAAAGCCAAACCTGCTTTTGTTCCTTTGGTGCACTGTTCTGCCTCTTAGTTTGGCCTCTGTGCCTCAGTTTTTGACTCCTCCATTTTAACTGTTCATCTCCAGTGGTCCTGGGATTGCAACCTCTTCCTGAGGAGTAATTTCACATTTCTTATTTGAAATTATAAATCTTCATATATTCATACATATATATGGTATATGTGCACATATATACATACATGTATATGGATATATGTACTGTGTATATATACACAAACATACGCATACTACACCAGGACAGGCAGCTGCAGGGTCCAAACAACTGCCTTAAGACAAATGAGCAAAAATCAAAACAAAACCTCTAACCCCTGATAATCACATGTGTACCTTCTGTTTACACATACACACGTGTATATATAGAGACAAGCAGCATAACATAGTCGTTAACCATATATATATACATATATGTATGTGTACATATACAAAGATACACACATGTATGTATATATTTTGAGAATACATAAGAATATGATTATATTCTTTTTAGTGCTGATGAAACTGAAACTTGGGGAAATGACTTAGCCAAGATCACTTCTCTAGTATGGATTGGAAACCCAGGTCTCTGCTCTGATTGCAGTCTCCACTTTCCTTTGAACTTTCTGAGAAATCAGCGTATTATCTGTGTTTCCGCTTCCAGGCAAGTTCTAGTTATTTAGTGATGATATCCGACTAGGAGGACTTTACAACCAATCTGTTGATTATTTTGATCCAGCTTAGTTCCCTAGAACCATTGCCTTCCATGTAGACAATGATATTCTGCCGCATTCCTTCCATTGGTAGAAAAATTCGCATTTTTTATTAGATCCTGTCCCTGCAGCTTCACGTATGCCACTTTCTCAGACTGTCTGTGCCCCTCCCATCTACACCTAATCTTATGGGAATTAGAAGCAGTTTTCATCGTAATATGAACTTGAAAAAAAGATAACTACAGCAATGCCAACTGATAACAGAAAATTTATTTTAATCTGTGCTTTATTTAAAGAACTGAAGACCTAAGATGTTTGGGTCCTATGTCAGTGTTACTCTTTTTTGAAACATGAGATTGAAGAAATAATAACATGGGCATGAAAACGATTTTATGTTACATGAGGAGAGTTTGTTGTCTTTTTCCTATTCTCCCCTAGGTTTTAAATGTTTTTTTCCAGCTGTTGGGCTGCTGCTAAATTGAAGCTTTCTTTTGGATGATGAATATGGTTGTTCCTTATTAATGTCCTGTATTGAGACCTATTAAACATCCTTTTTCTGATAGCTTTCTGTTTGTCCTGGCTTCAGCATCTTAATTTAACTAAACCCTGCCACCCCCACCTTCCTGGATCCTTTTTGAATGCTCATTTTTTTCCTCTTGAATGGAATAACGGGCTCCTCTTTCATCTCTTTGCCCAGGGTCCTGTCTGAGCCCAGACTTACTGTCACTTTAGTCCATCCATGTTTTTATGACTTGCTGGGATTTGATACATGAACAAACTGCACACTGGAGATTGATTACTCCTAGAAATGGAAGCATAGATAAGTTGACTGTTAAAAAGTAACCTGGGCATATTTGTGGGGAGGGTGGAACAGTAAAGTCATTGTATAAAATGGAGGTAAGTGACCTTTCCTGGCAGGAAGAGATTCATTTCCCTTTAACGGTATTGGAAAACATCCCAACCCAAGTCTCATTCATCCTAATCATTTAAGGAATGTCTGTTATCCATATAGTTCCTTGCACTTCCATGTTTCACTTTAAGCAAACTCAGTATATGTTATTTGACATGAAAAATAATTTAGGGGCTAATTTTTATCAATTAATCCCGTGCTTTATAAAAAAATCAAAACACGGGGTTCCTTAAAATATTGTGCACTCCTAATGTGTTGGTTATTATGATCATTATTGTTATTTTGACTGTGATCTATGCCTCATTGGGGAGATGAGAGACCCATTGGGGTTTTAGAGTATGTCAAGTCACACTTACGTAGCTCTTTAATATTGACACTTGTATGATTTCAGTTGCACGGTATTGATTGATCCTCAACTTCTTGTCCTAAATCTGTTATATAAAGTAGTGTCAGTGGGTTGGCCCAGTAGGCTTGCTGTTTGCCTTTACTATTAGTATGCAGAAGGGCAGACTCTGGGACAAAGATGAATCTCCTCCTCCACTTGGAGTTTCACCTTTTCCCCCATCACACTCTTAGCATGTGGCACAAAGGAGACTTACGATTTCAGCAAGTCTAACAAGGAAAAGGGACAAATCATACAATATTAAAATAATGACTGTGCCTATGAGGGGGATTCATACCACTTTAGGCAAAGATAATATTACAGAACGATCAATGTTGTCAAAACACCTGCTTTCTAGATCATGTTTCACACCTAAATTCCTTGACAATTTCAGGAAATAAGTATGAAGGGCAAAATGATTAAGGAAAAAAAATAAGCATTTAATGATGAGTAGGGTACCCTAAACTGGAAGAATTTTTTTTCCGTGAAGGTATGTTCTGTCTCCTATCTAGACTGTAAGCTGGTCATGTTGTCCTTTTTTTTTTTTATTTTTTTAGCATTCTGCCATCATTCTCAGTGCTTACAGAGTTAAGTGACTTGCCCAAAGTCACAAAGCTAGGAAGTGTTTGAGGCTGAATTTGAATTCAGATCCTCCTTTCTCCAGGTCTAGTGCTGTGTCCACTGTGCCACCTGGCTGCCCTAGAAACTATGACTTAATCTGATTGGCTATATCAGTAGTATTTTGGCCTCCTTCTAGACAGTCAGTTTCCTTTTTTGGTTTTGTATTCCCAGAATATAGCAAAATTCTCCTTATACAGTCATTGTTTAATACATTTTGGTTGGGCTGAATTGCACTCACACACCCAGAAGCCAAAGATTCATTTTGTATTTTACCTACCATTGTAGATTTCCTAATGTAAGCATTGCTTTCTCTTCGTAATTGTGGTTCATAGGAAAGCCCTGTGAATTTTCTGTTCATTATTTTGAATGCAATTGCATTCTTAGGTCCCCAGTTACACATGTGTTTGAAAAGATATGGATTCAGAATGGCTAAAAACATTACGTTAATATCTTAATTACTCTTCTTCCTTTTTCTCCAATGTTCATTTCCCCAGAGTGTGCTAATCACAACTATCCCTTAGAGAAATAGTGCTGCTACTGGAAAGTATTTCCTTTTAGAGGATATCAAACAAACTAAGCTGTTTTTCTTTCAAATGACCCAGTGCATGTAAATAACTTCTGGCTTATAATTAGGAAAAAAGTCTTTCTCAAATGCCTTCTCTTTGGTAAACATTTAAATGATCAGCCTCTGAAGCAAAGGAAGGGTAAACCATTTTTTAAAGCCACAACAGTACTTTCTTCCTCCTTTGGACTATGGTGATTGTTATATGTTTCAAAATCTTTCCTGTGCCACTTAAAATTTCTCAAGACTTTTCCTAAGTTCACCCCAGAAACAGAAAAGTTTGTGAAAAGAAAGCAATATATCTTCTCTGGCTAGTAGCAGAAGTACTGCATTTCTGGGAAGATGGTAAATTCATCTTTGTTTTGGCATTTAGATAATCCAAGAAAATTCAGTCCCATAATGTAGAAATTAAGTGTTTATCCAAAGCAAATTGTGCCTGTGACTTTCCCCATAACTATTCTTAATTTAGAAATTTCCCCCAAATGGAGCTTTTGGAAAGAAGAGCCAATATGTGCAATGGTTTTTTTTTTTAAATGAAAAGCTTGTGCATAGTAGGCGAGAAGGATTTCAAGATGTAAATGACACTAGACCTGTCATGACATTTGTAATATTTGTTTTTGAAAAATTAATATAAGGTGATTACCTGTTCCTAGGGCATAGGAGAGCGCAAAATCAGAGTTATTTCTAAGCTGGTCTCATCCTTCCAAAAGGTAAGAGCATGGAAGTGTTGACCCTTTGAATGTCTCTTCTATCTAGTCCTTTGGTTTCATGACAGATAAAACATTTTTCTGATAGTAAGTGAAGTCGAGCATCAATTCGCATCAACTCCATCACTACATTTTGTAAACACGGACAAAGGTACTTTACTTTTCTCTTTCCCCATACACAGCATTCACTGGTTGTTGAATTATTTTTAATGGAAGATGTCCAAATGAATGTGGACATCTAAATTAACTCTGGAATTCAACCATTTGGGGGGACAGAATAACCAATTAAATAACCAGTGAAATTCAGTCAGTGGAACCATTTTCAGTCACTTACAGGGAAAGACATTTTCCCACAGATTTCCAGTGGGAAGGAAACTAAGATTTCTTTGGAAAACTTGCCCTTGAGGTGAAGAGGGTTTGGGGTCTGTCGGGAAACTCCTGAATGAATCTGCCCTCTGCTGAAGTGCCTGTTCCTATGCAAGCTGGAGATAAATACTCACATAGTTTTTCATTTGTCTTTGTAACTCCTGACAGATGCTTCCTTGGTAACAAGTTCTGGTCATCCCAATGATGCTAGAGCTTTGGTAAGCCCCTAGAAGTACAGGGGAAGAGTAGGTCAGTGGTCTGTCTGTTCACTTTACCAAACTAATTTACAACAGGTTGTTGAACTAAATCTAACTGCTTTGCTCTTTCCAAACAAGTTTTTGGATAGATAAAAAAACAGCTTTAGAGAATAAATGAAATAGATGATTTGCATTATCTTCAAAGAACTGAGAGGAGGCTCCTCATTTTTATGAGCATTTTTTATACACTAGCTCACCAGTGGCTCAGACTTTGGTCTTGGAAGTGTCTTAGATTGAGCATTGCCTAAAAAGGTACTTTTAAAGGAATGTGAAAGAAATTAGTTTAGCTTTCATTATTCAATCATATCTTTTGTAATTTACACAATTTATTGGAAAAGTCTGCTTTGTGCCAAGGTGAGGAGCCTTCAGCTTTGCAAATCTTTAAAAGAGAGAAGACATTGTGTCTTTAGAAATCCTGGATTTCAGCCTAAGAACCCATTGTACTAATGGTTAACTGATTCCAGGCTCTGAGGTGGCATACCAGTAGTATCTAAAATGAAAATTAAGTATCCAAACATATTTAGATCATGCTGAAATAGATGTTGGACTATATCTCTGAAATGGCCCAAATACCAGGCAGTACAATGGGAAGCAGCAGCACTCCAGTGGATTGCTTGACTTTGCAGGAAAAAAAAACCAAAACATCCAACCCTTTAGAGACTGACTGAATTCTTTAATTTTCAACTCACTCTTTTGTCTTCTTGTAGACCATCATAGGTGTAAAGAAACTGCCTGGTGGAGGTGTGGAATAGTTTTTGCATGTGCTCCATCCATTCTCCTGCTTTAGAGTACCTAGAGGCTTCTAGGTAATCTTCTAAAAGTACTGTGCCAGGGGGTGTTGGGAAATAATCCAGTCTGGCACTGTACAATCAGTACACTCAAAAGCATCTTCTCTTCTATACCAATAACAATTCCCCCCAACCCCCAGCTATTTTGGATGTGGCTATTAGCTGAGGATCCAGAAGCAACTGTTCATTTCTTTTAATGGTAATTGTATACAGCTGAGAGGTCCAGAAATGCCCTGGCCATATGCTTCTGTGGTCTGCACGCTCCTGCTTAGCATGGATATTAGTTTAGTCCCAAGCACAGACGCTGGATTTTTAACAATTAAACATTCTCCAAATGACATCTTCTTTTTTTTTAGCAAGATTAGGATAATTGGATCCATTTTTCCTTAAATGAGACCCAATTCAGGTATTTCTTGTCGATTGTGATGAAATGAAGTACGATCATCAAGAAAAGCGATTGACTTCAAATTTTTAAAAGCCTGGGTCAGGTGTTCCATGCTTAGGCTAATTAGGTAAGAAAATTCAGGAGATCAACTGTTTGATTTTCTGGTTCAAGAAGTGAGGTCAGAAAAACTCAATATTTATAGTGGTTGAGTGAGTAAAAGCCAAAGGCAGTGATTTATGATTTTGTGAGAAATTGAACAATTTAAGTTTTAAATGTAACTGTAACAATATGAAGTTATATATTAAAACAATAAATCATTTGTATAGGGCTTATTAGCATTAGAAGTTCTAGGTGAGAAAATGTGTTGTATTTTTGAATGCGCAGATTTATTTAGTTAAAGGATCAGCTGATAGTTTTTGCCAGTCATCAAAAATCATATCACATCGCATACTGCTTTGAGATATCGATTCAAAGCAGCATAAATCCATACCTCAGAATCTGTAAACGCAAGAAATTTTTCATACCAGAGCATTCCCATTCTTTGGGCATCATTCTCACGAATTCATTCCAGCTACTGCTTGCTAGAGGACAATGTCCAAATGCAGAGAGCAGAGCAAAACCCAACCTGGCTCTGAAGCATCAGTAGTGACATTGTACCCTTGTTGCCCTCCACCCCTCCTTTAGGTGCCTTCACTGCTTTCAGCAGCTTTGCTGGGCCTCTTGCTGCCTCTTGACTATGCTCCCCAGTAGCCCTGAACAATGCCCCACTTCCCTGGCTTCTCTGCCTCTCAAGATGTTGCTCTCCCTCTTGTGATGATGGGTGCTTTCATGACACCTTCAGGTCCTTAAAAGAAGTGGGAATTCTCCATAAATCAAGCCATGCCTCACAGTTCCCCATGTTTCCCTCTGAACCTCCTCCTAATCAGCCAGAATGAATCACATGATGCCATAGCCATGCAAAAGTACATTTATTTAAAATTAAATGCAAGATATGTGATGTGAATCAAGCAGTGAGCACTTTATTGCCAGTTTCTCAAACTATAACATCCCACATATTTAAGGAATGTAGAGTGTGTCTTCTCTCAGCCTGGTACCATAAGTTTCCAGAACAGGAAAAACAAACTTGTGAGTCCACTCTTGGCATTCTTTGATTTATTCTATGATCACATTGTAAAAAAGTTAACAGTCTACCTATGTATTGAACCCAGGACCTTTATAGAATCTTGAAGGAATTAAGTCTCACACCAGTCCTGGAAACCATTGATGTCTTGCAACCATGGCATGGCAGGATAAAGACCTACAGCCGGAAGAATGTCTGCTTTTGTGCAGCTGTTGCTTTCTGTCACAGAAAAAGGAAAATTTCCCGTTAAGAGTGTCAGGAATGAGACATAGCTAACATGGCAGCTTCCTCACTCCACATGCAGTTTTCTTTTTACTCTTTGTGTACTCTGCTAAGAATACTTCTTTCCTGACCCACCACTCTTACGAGTTCTAGCTAGCGTGTCGAGAGACAATCTGAAAACACTCCCTTCCAAGTAGAGTCTAGCCTTGGATGACATAATCACCACCTATACTCTGTACAGGCTTGAGCAGGATATAGTTTCCCAGGAGAATATTTTCCCCCTATAGATGGTAATAATAAATCAGATAAGCAATCCTTGCTAATAGATTTAAGTAGGTAATGTGTTATCTCTGCCAAAGAACATGCTATCAATACCTCCTCAAATTACTTTTGTGCTTTTCCATTCAATTCAGCAAACAGTTATTAAGGGCATGCTTTGTGCAGAATACCATACTAGGCTTAGGGAAAATGTGAATTTGAGATAAGAGAGGTCCATGTTTTAATGCAGCCTTTTAGCCTCAGAGTGGGATATGATGTCTACACAAAGAGCTAGCTATAAATCAAATTAACATAATAGGTGACTTATGGAGATTTAAACCAAGTCCTTAGAGTGGTCTGAGAGAGGAGTAGCCATTGCCAACTGGGGATATCACCTAAAGCTTCATGGGAGTGGCGATATTTTTATTGGATTTTCAAGGAATTTCTCTGATCGAATCCTCCGCATTTATCAGTCAGTCCACCCTGCATTTATTAAATCATATACTGTGTGCTAAGCCCTGGGGATATAAAGGCAAAAGCAAAATAGTCCTGGCCTCAGGAAGAGTTGTAGTCTGAAAGGCCAGTATCATTGCTCTAGGGGTAAGCTTTTCTGGTTTTAAGCTTATAGAGGAAAAAGGTATCCACACAAAAAGTGGGAAAAGGAAGGCACCATGGGACCTTACCTGGGCTCATGTATGTCTAAGCAACCTGAAATCACTGCCAGTGAAATCAAGAAAAATAAGCCCAAAGTTCCTGGAGTGTTTCCAGTTGCTTTGCCCTACCTCTTGAATAAGGGTTCCAGTCAAGTTTAATACAAAGAGAAAAATTAGAAATGAGTTAAATCAATAACTTGCAAAGTGTTTTCACATCCTTTATCTCCTTCACTTCTCCCAATAAGTCTGTAAGCTAAGAGGCGCAGCCAGTACTTAGATACTTTAAATGACATCGTTAGTATGAGTGTTTGATATAGCTACTTCTCCTACCAGTGCAGGGCAGAGCCCCCTTCATGCCTTCCCATTCTAAATCTGACTCTATTTTCCCAGAAGTCCTCAATAGAGGACCAACATCCTGAGATCTTTATTTTTCTTACAATGTCTTAGCTGTACCAATAGTCCCCTTTACGTGTGTGTATGTATGTATGTATGTATAATATATATACACATATGTATTTGTATATATAGTATGCATTATGTGTATATATACATGTATTTGTATATATCTATGTACACACATATACGCAATTTATGTATATATATGTGTGTATGTATGTGCATATATACGTATGTATGTACACATACATCTTGTCTCTTATTCTTTGGATCAATTATCAATTGGATCATTGGATCAAAGATCAGAAATCTAGAGCCAGAAGAGATCTGGAAAGTCCTCTAGCACACTGTGCCAAATTCAAATTGAAATGGGGAACATTAAACCCTACATAAGTATCCCTGAAGGCCACGTATTGACTTAGAAAACCACATATTAGCACATTTAGGGTTAGTATTTTTAGGGTTGTATTTTTATTTCTTTTGTTAAATATTTTCCAGTTACATTTTAATGTACTTGGGCCTCGCTCTCAATGTTGCTACTGAAATGTTGCCTATGGATTATGTGTTTGGCACCTCTGCTCTTGACACACACCATTTTATAGATGAGGAAACTGAGGCCCATAGAGGTGAAATGAGTTGCTCAAAGTTACACAGGTGGGAAGTAGCAGAACCAGAAATCCAGCCTAGGTCCTATAACTCCAAATCCAGCACTCTTTCTACTGTAGTACTCTATATTGCCTATTATATGAATCTTCATTGTCTTTTAGACCACCTTGAGACAGTGCCAACATGCTGCAGTCTAGTTAGTCCATAACCTTAGCTGAGGTCTTCATTACTTCACTCTTTGGCCGCTATGATAATCTTTTAACTGGTCTACCTGCCTCATGGTCTACCTGTCTCAAATCTCTGCTCATTCCAATCCATCCTCAAATCAGTTGCCAAGGTAATTTTTCTAAAGTATTTGCTGTTGTTGAGTTGTTTCAACCATGTCCAACTCTTTGTGGCCCAGTTTGTTTTTTCTTGGCAAAGATACTGGAATGGTTTCTGTTTCCTTCTCTAGCTCATTTTACAGATGAGAAACTGAGACAAACAGAGTGAAATGACTTACCCAGAATCACAAGCTAGTAAGAGTCTGAGGTCAGATTTGAACTCAGGAAGACAAGTTTTCTTAACTCCTGACTCAGCACTCTATCCACTACACCACCTTATTCTAAAGTATAAGTCTGACCATATCAGCCCTTTGCTCTATAAACTATATTGGTTCCCTGTTACTTCCATGATGAAATATAAAGTCCAGTGTTTGGCATTTAAAACCCTTTGTAACTTTCCCCTTTCCTTCCTTTCCAGTCTTCTTATACTTTACTTCCCTCCACACACTGGCCTGTTGGTTGTTCCTTACACATGATACTCCATCTCGCATCTTTGTATTGGCTGTTTTCTATGTCTGAAATGCTCTACCCACTCACATCTACTCTTTGGTTTGTTTGGTCTCCATCAAAACTGAGCTCAATCCCATCTTCTGCAGGAGACCTTTCCCAGTCTCCCCTGCCAAAAAATCTGTGTGTCTATTATGGGCCTAGATATTTTCATGTTGTCTCCTCTGTTAGACTGTAAACTCCTTGAAGGCAGGACACTTTTTCTATTCCTGGTGCTAAACGCAGTCCCTGACCCATAGTAAGCACTTTATTGTTCGGCCTAGAGGCTGAGAGCTACCCGGGTCTTCTTACCTTTCGCAGGTCTTCAGTGGCCAACCGGATAAACGTATTGAGAGAAGAGACTTTCCAGAGTCAAACAAGGGTTAGGCTTTATTCAGGGTCTTAGTTACGTATCCATATGCAGGACGAGTTCTTCCTCAGGCGAGAGAAATCCTCCTCCTCGCAAGGGGCAAGGATCATACAGCAAGAGGATGGGAGCGGAAGAGGGGAGGGACCCTCTTCCCTCCAAGGGTCCCGCAGCAAGAACAAGGCCTTCAGGCTTTCCTGTCCCTACTTAAGCTCTCCCGCCGCATAGTTTGCACGTGAATACCATTCGTGCTCTCAGCCCCTAGCTAATTAACAACAGGTGTGCTCAGATCACAGCCCAATCTCAAGGGTGGGATGCTCTCCCCAGCAAGTTTCCCACTGAGAAGAGGTGGAAATACACAAGATAGCCCGTGTTTCATGCCTCAATCTCCAGCTGTTCCCTGGGGGGCCTCGTGAGAACTCTGAGGCTTAGAAGTCCTCACTTTTACCTGCCCGAGACTGTTCACGTGAAAACTGAGCTTACACCCCCAACACTTTATAAGTCTTTTTTTGCTGACTGTGGGTTATTTATAATGCTTCACTGGGATAGGGTAGTCTCATTTGGCAGAGAAAAGAACTGGGACTCCAAAAACAGAATGGACTTGCCAAGGATCCCATGAGTAATAAGTGAAAATTATAATAACCAGAACTAGAACCCAAGTGTTCTAGACCCAGATCCAGGGCTCTTTCCATTATACTTTATCACTTTTCAAATATTACCGATGTCTTTCTATTATGTATTTTATATTCTATGAGCATTAAAGTGTTTTGTTGTATTTCCAAGTGTGAATTGCTCAACCTTCCCCAAAGATATGATTCCATGAAATGATTAAACAGAAATATTTAAATTTACCAAAAAAAAAGAGTTGTTTTACTCTAATTTTTCAAGGCCACATTACTGTTATATAAATCAGTAGAAATTCATCCATCCCTCTACTGCCTCTTATTTGTCCTCACTTCTTAGAATAATTCTACCTGGAAGGCTCAGATACTTAGTGTCAACACTAATTCCTACAAAGATTCTGTTTGGATCCCACTTCTCCTAGGTAGAGATGGGATAGGGATAATGGGGATGGAGGGATTTTCTACTACCTTCTATGACTTTTCAAGGTTGCTGTAAAAGCACTCTTTGCCCATTTGAATTTGCATTTTCAATTTTAGAAAATAACTATCAGGTTAAAAAATATCCTTTCCAGTATTTTATAAGACCCCTAATACAGGAATTGCCCCCCAATTAGAATCTTCCTTCTGAAATTGATGTCAAATTTTGTGACAGCCCCCTGGTGTTTGCTTCCTTGGGCATAATTTATATTTCTGGGAAGGGAGGAAGTTGGGCTGATTAAGGATTTGATTACCTCTCATTTCTAATGCAAAGGTTTCCTGCTTAGTATATCTTTCATATCCTTGAGGAAATCAAATTGATATCAGATTGAAAGTCAGATAGATTTGACCACAACAGCAGAATTGCAATGCCCTTCTCCCTCATTTCTGTTAGATGAAAGCAATTAAAAGGTCCACAATAAGTCCAGTTTCTCTCCACCCTGTATGGAGGAAGGGGCCATCAAATACAGCTGAGATTGGATCATGCTCCCCAGAGTCAATCATAAGAAGCAGGGGAGCCCTTAAGGATGGGAAATGCATTGCCCATGTCTGGAAGAACTGCCTACCAGTGGAATGGAATGGAATGATATTGAATGGAAAAACATTAAATAAGTGCTTAATATATGCCAGACAGTGTGCTAGCACCAGGAATATAAGCTTGTCCTGCTCTCCACGTTCACATTCCAGTTGGGGCAGACAGCACATATAGAAGAGTCAAACTGCAGCACAGATAAACTGGCCCACTTGTCCTTACGGTGGACCAGCAGTACAAATGAAGGCCCAGGTATCAGTAGGTGGCATTGATGGAGGGGGTAACCCTAGTACGATCTAGGTGTGGCCATCCAGTATAGGAGTCACAGTATTATTACAGGGTCAAGGTCTTAGCTTAAAAGGGCCTAGGTCTCATTATATCCTGTGCCATCTCCAGCCATTCGGATGAATATCAGGGCACTGGACACAGATGGCTCGGGAGAAAAAAGTGAGGTTGATGACCTTGCACAGCCCTACCTCACTGAAATCAAGGTCAATTGCAAGTCATGTCGTCTCCTCGCTGATGTCATGGTCCTCTTTGAGAATGAAGGACAAACCACACAACACAGACTGGATTGGGGTCTTTGGGGAAGTGTCTGAGGAAGTCCCATAAGGTACTGGTGGGCCCCTCCAGCACTCCATGGTGGTCTCTGGGCAGGAAGGGTTTAAAGTAGAATAAATGGGATAAGAAGAAGTAACCATTAATACAGTATAACATGAGTAGGACTAAGAGAGGCTACCACCAGGTGATAGATTTGAAGTCAAAAGCCCTGGATTCAAGTCCTGTCTACAATTGTTTTTTTTACTGTCGTGACCTTGGACAAATCACTTCTCTCTGAGCCTCAGTTTCCTCATATGTGAAATGAGAGGTTTGAACTAGATTCCTCCAGGATCGTAAGAAAGAGATCTCCCTAACCAAAAATATTTCCCTGAGCCTCTCAGGTGCCTGGAGCTTAATATTCCTGGTGGGCCTATGGTAACCTAGCATATGGTAACTGAGATTAGGTAGAAAGAATATTGGGACTTGGAGATCTGGATTCTATATCTCACTTTGAACTTATTGCCTCATGTGACTTTGGCTCAGAGGAAACAAGGGTCTTGCTCGTGATTACATGACTTGTGAGTTTACACCTTCAGCTCCCTTATCTAAAAACTAGGGATAATAACACCTGTAATTTCCTACCTCAGAGATATTATGAGGATCGAATGGGATCATGCATGTAATGTACTTGGTGAATAAAGCCTAAGATGCTAAATAAATCTCAGATACTATTGTAATCACACAAGAATAATTTCCATGTCCTTGTTCTCATCGTGATAAGCAAGACAAAAATTGATACTGGACATGAGGGCAACTAGATGGTGCAGCAGATAGACTGCTGGGCTTGAAATCAGGAAGACTCATCTTCCTGAGTTCAAATCCAGCCTCAGACATTTACTAGTCATGTGACCCTGGGCAAGTCACTTAACCATGTTTGCCTGAGTTTCCTCATCTGTAAAATGGCTGCAGAAGGAAATGGCACACCACTCCAGTATCTTTGCCTAAACTCCCCCAAAATGGGGTCCCAAAGAGTTGAAAATGACTAAACAACAATACTGTTGTATTTGACTGAGATCCTTTTCTTAAACTTAAATAGCTAGGTGATAACACAGTGCACAGAGTGCCAGGCCTAGAGTCAGAAAGACCTGAGTTGAAGTCAAGCCTCAGACACTTACTGGCTGTGTGACCCTGGGCAAGTCACTTAAACTCTGCTTCAGTTTCCTCAACTGAAATGTGGATGATAATAGCAACTACCTTATAGGGTTATTGTGAGGATCAAATGAGATAATATTGATGAAGTGCTTAGCATGGTGCTTGGTACAGAGTAAACGCTATCTGAATGCTATTGTTCTTAAGCTTCGGACCTTCTCATTCTAACAACGTTACCAATAACTCTCCAAAGTTACCAATGATCTCTTAGTTGCCCAGTCCAATGGCCTTTTCTCAATCCTCATTCTCCTTGATCTCTCTGTAACCGATCACTCTCTCCTTCTTGATGACCTCATTTCTTCGGCTTCTCTTCCCTCCTATGTGATTGCTCCTACTCAGTCTCATTTGCTGGATTGTCTTCCAGATCGTGCCCTCTAGTTGGAGGTGTCCGTTCTGATTCTGTCATGGGCCCTCTTCTCTGCTCTCCTGTTATTACTTCAAGTGGTGATAAGATCAGCTTCCATGGATTTAATTACCTTCTCTATACTTACTATTCTCCAGTGTGGCTATTCTGCCCTAAACTCTTTGCTGACTTCCAGTCTCACATTTTCAGCTGCCTATTGGGCATCTCAAACTGGGCGTTCAATAGACATCTTTGGCTCAACATGTCCAATACTGAACTCATCATCTTCCTTCCTAACTCCCCTTCCTCTCAGCTTCCATGTTACTGTAGAAGGCAATACCATCTTCCTATTCCCTCAGGTTTCCCACCTGGATGCCTCACTCCCCATATCCAATCTATTGCTAAAGCCTATAGATTTCACCTTTGCAACATCTCTCAAATACCCCTTTTTCAGTCACCTGACACTGCCACCACTCTTGTGCAGACCCTTATCACCTCATGCCTGGACTATTGCAATAGCCTCTAGATGGGTCTGCTGCCTCAAGTTTCTCCTTACACTAACCCTAACCCATCCTCCATTTAGCCACCAAAGTAATGTTCCTAAAGAGCAGGTCTGACCATTTCATCCCCTACTCCATCAAGTCCAGGAGTTCCCTATTGCTTCCTAGATCAAATACAAAATCTTCTGTTGGGTATTCAAAGCCCCTAATAGCCTAGCCTCTTGCACTTCATTTCCTACCATGTAGTCTTTGATCCAGTGGCATTCAGGCTTCCTTGATATTTCAGAAACAAGACACTCTCCATCTTTCATTTCTGGACATTTTCTCTGTTGTCCCCCCCGTTCCTGGATTTCTTTCTCTCCTCATCTCTACCTACTGCCTTCTCTGGCTTCTTTTAAGTCCCAACTAAAATCCCAACTAAATCTTCTATAGGAAGGCTTTCATGAACCCCTCCTAATTGTTTTCTTCTGTTAATTATTTCCTAGTTATCCTGTATATTACTATTACACTGTGAACTCTTTAAGTGTGTGGCCTGTTTTTTGCCTCTTTTATTCCTCCCAGTACTTAGCACAGTGCCTGGTACATAGTAGTGCTTAATAACTATTTATTGACTGCCTGTCTTCCTTCTCTGCCTCTTCTATAAAATGACCAAGCTGGACTGTAATCTCCCTAATGCTAGACACTAGGCTTCTCGCTTTTTCATTTTTTAGTTATTTTTTTTTTCAGTTAACAAGAATTTATTTTCTCTCCCTTTGTCCTCCCCTCCCTTGGGAAAAAAAAAAGGAAAATGAAAAAAAAAGAGAACAAAACTCTTGTAACAAATATTCATAATAGAGCAAAACCAAAACTTGTATAAATGGATACAGAGTGAAGTGAGCAGAACCAGGAGAATAACAACAGCACTTTAATAGAAACAATCAGAAGTCTCTCAGTACAGCTTATGCTGGCATTAGCTTTGACGCTTTGAGCCTTGAACCTGCAGTCCCTTGACACTAATTTACGTTAGTTATGAGTGTTTTAAGTAGCTCAGGGCCTCCTTTCCTTTCTGTGTCATAGACATCCCCTTTGGCAGTCTGGCAAAGTCTGTGGATCCCCTCCCAGAATCATATTTTCAGATACATAGGATTACAAAGGAAATCAATTGTGTAGAAATACATTTATCAAAAAATTTATAAAAGTTCATGAACCTCCAAAATGTAGGAATATTCCTAACAACTTTCCTATTCTTTTGGGCAGGGGTGATCATTAGATGATCCCAAATCATTCCATGCTAAACAGTGGAAATTTTATGTAATATTAAAAAATAATTACCCCTAATGTATTGGTATAAAAGTTTCTTCCCACTAAAAAAGTGTTACATTTCTTCCCATTTGCCAAAACTTACAAATAAATTCCCAAGAAGCAAACAAAATTTAAAGACTTCTGTGTCTGCTTGTTTTGAACTAAGATTTTGATGTTCAGTGCCAACAGTGTTATCTTCGCCTTCAATTGGTCTTCCAAGGGAGCGGCTGTCAGCTGTGATGGCAGCCACGTCTGAATTCCAGGCATGTGAAAATGTTGATTCACACCAGGGCTCCTACATTGCATGAGAGCCATTTTGCTGAGTTGTGTGTAACTACTTTACAGACACTGACATAGCAAGGAGGAAAGACAACAGCAGTGGCATGAAGTCCCAGAAAAATTAAGAACCATTGTGCTCTTCTATGTTGCCATGCGCTCTGCCATGTACTGTGGTGTTGGGGTTTCTTTAAGCAAGTTTGCAAAAAGGCTGCCTTAAGGGTTACAAATGATCACAGCTGCCTCACTTCCATTAGGCTATCCTTGAGATTAATGCAAACAATTCTGGTTTGTTTTGGTTATAATGCCCTACCACTGTTTTACTTTCCAGGAAAGAAAAAAATATATATATGTGTGTGTGTGTGTGTGTGTGTGTGTGTGTATAAATACACACACACACACATAAATAGATATATTGAAGGGCTTTTTCTCCAACAATTACTTTTAGTGTTTTACAGTGCTGTTGTATATATTCAGTTTTTGAAAAGCTAAGGAAAGAAAGATCATTTCTCATTATCGGGCAGTTTCTCACATGGAGCATCAGTTAAACACCTCATCCTGCCTTCTTCAGAAGGATAATGGAATCAGTGAATCCAGAGATGGGCAATGTTTTCTGCTTTTTAATAGCACTCTACTAGTCAGAAATGACAAGAATGAACTTGCCGCACAAATCATGATTTCATTAACATGGGCCATCTCTTAAGTGGACTATTATGGGTGTTTGATCCCTGGGTTTTAGTACTGTACTAACAAGAAAATGTGCTTAAAAAATCTTTTGCTGTTATTTTCAGGTAGATGGTTTGCTGTTTAATTCTTGCCATCCCTTTGCTTTGATGTTGAACAGTTGCTGAGAAAATAAAAAGCCAGGAAACTCAGTTGGATCCCCCTTTCCTTCCAAATTGACCTTTATAGTCTTGACTTTTAGTTGTAAAGTTGCAACTTCTTTTGGAAGCCCACTGGCTTCAATGCCAACATCTTCTGTGGTGATATGATTTTTTTTATTGTAAACTTACAAATAAAACTTGAACCGAAACATTTAAAATTTTTAAAAACAACATAAATTCACCTAATTTGCTGAATGCTCCCCAGACCAACCAAGAATCCATCTCCCTTCTTCCTTGACCCCACTTAGGTTTTTTCTACTCCTGTCTCCTAATACTGAAAGAAGTCTACCAACTTATTTATACCTTTCCCTGAGGGAATTGACTTCTGTTGTTAGATTTTCATTTTATTGATGTCTTTTGGTCTTATAATAGTCATTTCCAGCCTTACCTTCTTAAGCAATGAATTTTCCTTTGTGATACATTAAAAAAAAAACACTTTACCAAACCACAAAAGGACTACCTATGACAGGGTATACAGCATTGTATAAGCGTAGTTCCCTGCCTCTTGAAGAAAAGGAGGGAGCTGTATCTCTTTTTAAGAACCAGCATTAGTCATTAATTTGTTTTGGGTTTTGTTCTTTGTTTTCAAGTAACTGTGATGGTTTTTTATGTTTATTTATTTATTTTTAGCTTTCAACATTCATTTCCACAGGATTTTGAGTTCCAAATTTTCTCCCCTTCTCTCCCCTCCCCACACCCCAAAACACCAGGCATTTTGAATACCCCTTCCTCCAATCTGCCTGCCCTTCTATCACACCCCTCCCTTTCCTTATCCCCATCTTCTCTCATCTTGTAGGGCAAGATAATTTCTATATGTCATTACCTGTATTTCTTATTTCCCAGTAGTATGAAAAACAATTCTCAAAATTCGTTTTTAAAACTTTGAGTTCCAACTTCTCTCCCTTCCTTCCTCCCCACCCATCCCCACTGAGAAGGCAAGCAATTCAATGTAGGCTATATATATGCAGTTTTGCAAACGACTTCCATAATTGTCATGTTGTGTAAGATTAACTATATTTCCCTCCATTCTATCCTGCTCCCCTTAGGGGCAGCTAGGTGGTGCGGTGGATAGAGCACCAGTGCAGGAGTCAGGAGGACCTGAGTTCAAATCTCACTCAGACACTTGACACTCAGTAGGTGTGTGACCTTGGGCAAGTCACCTAATCCCAATTGCCTCACCCTGGGTCATCTCCAGTCATTGTGATGAATATCTGGTCCCTGGCTGCAGATGGTTCTGGAGGAGAAGTGAGGCTGGTGACCCACACAGCCCTCCCTCACTCAAAACAAAGTCAAGTGCAAATCATGTCATTATTTCTCTGATAGCATGGTCTTCTTTGGCAATGAAGGACTAACACACATCCTGCTCCCCATTTATTCTATTCTCTCTTTTGACCTTGTCCATCCTCAAAAGTGTTTACTTCTGATTGCTCCCTCTCTTCCCATTTGCCCTTTCTTCTATGGTCCCCCCTACCCCACTTCTCCCCTTTTCCCCTACTTTCCTGTAGTGTAAGATAGATTTTCATACCAAATTGAGTGTTCATGTTATTCCCTCCTTAAGCCAAATGTGATGAGAGTAAGCTTCTCTTTTTCCCTCACCTCCCCCCATTTCTTCTCCATTGAAAAAGCTTTTTCTTGCCTATTTTATGAGAGATAATTTACCCCATTCGATTTCTCCCTTTCTCCTCCCAATATATTTCTCTCTTACCCCTTAATTTTATTTCTTAGATATCATTCCCTCCTATTCAACTCACCCTGTGCTCTCCATCTATATATGAATATGTGTGTGTGTGTGGGGGGGGTGTATAATCCCTCCAACAACCCAAATACTAAGAAAAGTTTTAAGAGTTACAAATATTATTTTTCCACGTAGGAATGTAAACAGTTCAACTTTAGTAAGTCCCTTATGATTTCTCTTTCCTGTTTACCTTTTCATGCTTCTCTTAATTCTTGTGTTTGAAAGTCAAATTTTCTGTTCAGCTCTGGTCTTTTCATCAAGAATGTTTGAAAGTCCTCTATTTCATTGAATGACCATTTTTCCCCTGAAGTATTATACTCAGTTTTGCTGGATAGGTGATTCTTGGTTTTAGTCCTAGTTCCTTTGACTTCTGGAATATCCTATTCCAAGCCCTTTGATCCCTTAATGTAGAAGCTGCTAGATCTTGTGTTATCCTGATGGTATTTCCACAATACTCAAATTGGCTGCTTACAATATTTTCTCCTTGACCTGAGAACTCTGGAATTTGGATACAATATTCCTAGGAGTTTCTCTTTTTGGATCTCTTTCAGGAGGTGATTGGTGGCTTCTTTCAATATTTACTTTGCCCTCTGGTTCTAGAATATCAGGGAAGTTTTCCTTGATAATATCATGAAAGATGATGTGTAGGCTCTTTTTTTGATCATAGCTTTCAGGTAGTTCCATAATTTTTAAATCGTCTCTCCTGGATCTATTTTCCAGGTCAGTTGTTTTTCCAGTGAGACTGAATTCCCTTCTCACCCAGGTGAAAGTTTTCTCACTGACCTTCGATGCTGTGTTTGGCGTTTGTGGGTTGAGGAATCTGGGAACTGCAGCTGTTGTCTGGGGATTCCTCCCCCTGAGACTTGCTGTGGTCCTGTTCCTACTGGTGCTGTGCAGCCAAGGTTTGGCTGCGCTCAGTGGGCTGCGTTCTGCCCCAAGCCTGGTTTGATATATCTTTACTGTCAGCCTTCCAGGTTGCCTTGGCCTGGAAATCTCTTTCACTCTGTCATTTTGTGGCTTCTACTGCTCTAAGATTTGTTTAGAATCATTTTGTGCAGGTATTTTATGGGCATGGGGGGGGGGAGGTTCTATAGGACCACCTTTCTACTTGGTCTTCTTGGCTAACATCCCCAGTAACTGTGATTTAAAAAAAAATATTGTTTTCATGGTCCTGCTTACTTAAATTTGTAACAGTTCATAGAAATCTTCCTAAGTTTCTCTAAGTCATCCCTTATTGTTTCCTATGGTTCAATAATAGGTATTTGGCTTTTAAAGCAGATTTTTGATATAAGGCAGTGTAAACTAAGGTAATAAGGTTACAGCCTTGAAGAGCAAAAAAAAAAAATGAAGGGAGTGTACCATGCAGTCTGCATGATTTATGGAAAGAGAGATAGGACACTAGTGTTGGTAATAATAATTCACACGCATATACTGCTTTAAGGTTTTCAGTGTGCATTTCATATATTGTATTATCCCTTTTGATCCTCCTCCATCTTTCATTTGTGTCATGCCTGCATACAGATGAGGCCTTCTTGGTTTTGAGAGGTCTAAGGACTGGTTTGGGGCAGAATCTCCTTTTCTGAGCCCCAGCCTGACAATTTCTGCTTCTTCTTCCCCACCCCCCACCAAAGTACTGTGAGGCTCTGCTTTTATGGTTTGTAGTTATAGTGAAAATCACAATCAAGGGAGCTTTTGGCCTTCTGCTTTATCCCCTAATTCTCCACAAACACAGGACTCCCAAATGAATAAGGCCTAGGGCTCTTACCCCAAATCATCTTTCTTTAGGGAGGACTTTGAGATGGAGTATTTTGGCAGGGTAAGGGAAAGCCTATGAGTAAATTTTAGCCTTGCTACAAGAACAAAGACCCACTTTATACATATGCCTGGATACTTAAACATGACAAATAGGCAAATACTATTCATTCTCTATCCACCTTCCATTTTTTGTGATGTGCATATGAAATAACTTTACTTTGATCATGGAAAACAGTACCTTTTGTGCAAACAGTCACTAGTTTTAGTCTCTTGGTTGAATATTTGGATCTTTCTTACAGTCCTTCTTCTCTTTCACTAAAGCCTTGTGAATCTGCCTTTAATTCCTTCCCAGTCAGCTCATTCTAGTGGGAGTCTGACAATCTTTTTTTCACTTCAGTTCCTCCATATAGGAGAATACTCCCTCTCTCTCACTAATACTGGCAGCAAACAGAGTTTGAGAGCAAGATGGCCATTGCATCTTCCACTCCTAGAATTGTGGGACGCAGCAGAGAAGACCATGGCAAACCCATGTGGGATAGCGAAAACAATGAATGTGGATTTTCATGGAATGCCATCACTGCTGTCAGTTCTGCTGGGAGACTTGGTTTAGTAGTGCTGGTGAAGTACAGTAGAGCATACTCTATAGTCAGCTCCAGTCATTGCCTAGGGAATAGAAAGGACTTCCAGACTTGGTGGTCATGCAAATAGCCATTCTGCTCAAGTTTGAAAAATCATTGGGCAAGAACAGGAGTGATTTCTTAGCACCGTTTCCTCTCGGCAGGTCAGTGAGACCAGCCTCATCCCTTGTTACCATCATTGCCATTCTCCTATTTCTGGAGGTGTAAGTTGGAGTCAGTGTGTTTCTCTGCCAGGCTGGGATGCATCCACAGCATCCTGGTCTTCCATTCTGGAACGTGTGCTTCACCAAACTTTCATCACTCCCAGAATCAGGCTGAGATTACACACTCTTCCTTTCTCTTACATCTTACACAGAATGGGGCTCATCCTTCTGTTTTGCTAACTCATCTGTTCTCCAAAGCCCACTGGAAATGTCCCTTCTTAACAATGATTATGTGATCATAAATAAACTCCTCCAGGACTTATCACTGGACTCATTGGGTCATGTGATCATATGTACCTTATTTGATCATAGAACTTTATGGGTCTATGTTCTGTTTCCCCATCTAGCCTCTGATACCTTCAAGGGCAGTTATTATGTCAGCTGCTTCATCTGTGTGTCCCACACAGATTAGCACAGCATGGGGATAGAACAATACGTGTTGAATTGAATTGAGGTGATGAATAATAGCCCTGCTCTGCCCAGCTTTCCTCAAGCAGACTTTTTAGGGAATGAACCATAATGATCTCACTGCTTCCTTTATTATCTCTCCTTTCTTTTCTCTGTCTTATAAGTTGGATGGCACCCAGTAACACAATAAAGCTTGTGTCTGAGTCATTTTCATTATTTACATTCCTATTGTTAGCTCTTTGAGGCTTTTTTTGAAGTTTTATTTTTTAAAACAGATTCACAACATATGATCTTTTCATTTCAATATGATGGATTAACAGCAAAATATTGGCATGTTTATTGTGACATTCTTCTTATCCCTAGCAAAATGACTTCTTTCTCCCTTGCTCTTAAAGTTCTCTTACTATATAACTGCTTTACCAGCTTCTCTTAGATTGGCCCATTTGTTTCGATTGCTGAAGAGATGCATGACTGACAGTCCAAAGCATTTCCACTTTGTGGTTTTTATTTTGGGTTTCTGTTATGCTGGCCCCTGTGGTAAAGTGGCTAGAGGGCTGAGGTGACCCCAATACGCTGGAATCCAAAGACATAAAGTCTGCCAGAGCCATGACAAGCAACCACTATTAAAGGTACCCTCCAATCAAGGTTCTTAGACACATTCTTAAATTGGCCTTCAAAATGTAAGGGGAAGGGAGGAGACAGAGCCACCTATATGCTTCAGGAGGATAGAGATCCCAGGTCACAGAACCAAATGTTCCTGGGGTGGGATCTCAGCTGGAATGTGGTTGTTGGAAGTACAGGTGAGGCAGGGTTCAGGAAGCTCTCCATTCTGGTAGCCTCCTATTTTAACTAGTTCTTAAAAGTAGGTCCCAAGCTCACCTTCTAGCTGTGGAAGGAATAAAAGTACTGTCCCTGTTGATAGTCACAACCTGAGGCAAGTTACTTCACCTTAGTTCATGCCCTCAAGTCTGCCAAGGAAGCAGCCCAGTAAGCTATGCTCAGTAGGAGATTTCAGTTCCAGGACTTGGCATCTGGGCCTAAGGCAGACTCACCTAAAGGAAGGAGGGTTGCTTTGGAAGAACTGAGGAGGAAGGAGCCTTGTAAAACAGTGTCCACAAGAATCAGTGCTAAGAGAGAAAGGGAATTAGAATTCCAAAGGGAAAGGCAGCTGAAGCACACCTCAGACTTCATTCATTCCCTCTGCTTGCACTTGGCTTATAAGGGAGAATTCCAAGGTACTGGCCAGGTGCTGGACCAAAAGTCAGGAAATTCCAGAGGTCAGTGGAGTGATAAAGGGAGGAAAGATATAGCAGAGGAGCAATAGAAGAGACCAAATGAGCAACAAGGGAGCCACAGCAGGAAAGGAGAGCAGCAGTTCAGAGGCTTTATCTGGGTGGGAATCAGTGGTGAAGTGGGGGCTGCTTTGGTAAAGGTCACTGTTTGGGCCTGGGCAATGTTCCTGTGTGCGAATAGCTAATAAGACTGCTCTCTAGCAAATCTGCTTTTGTTCAAAGAAGTCAGAATTTATGATCATAATAGTTTCATCCTGGGAACGGTGTTGGGGATTTGGTTTTCCAGGTTTGAACCAGTTTCCTAACATATGTCCTTGCTAGAGATGATTCCTTTAACTTCAAGCAGGAAACACTGTTCCTTTTCACTTCAAACCATAGACTTAGGAGGGAAAGGGGGTGGGGGACTTCTCTAGGATCTAAGCAGTGCTGGGCCATCATCCTCTCATATATGGACTCTTGGGGAGAACTAACTCATTGTCAAGGTTACTCTGTGGATCTGTATCCTTTCAGAATGATAACTCCTGAGCCCCTTCAAATGCATTTACTTTCACTGATCAGCTAAAGGACACAATTAGTTCCAAACAAATGCATTTAATGAAACAGCATAATAAGAAATATAGAAAAGAACACTTCTCTAATGAGAGAAGGGGCACATTCTTCCACAAATCTACAAGCAAGAGTGGACATGCATAGTGATGCACAGTGATGGGGGAACATGTCTAGGAAATACCTACTCAGCATGGACAGTTATGTGGATGGGCAGCTCGTGCTTCTGCTGCTACAGAACTGCTGAGATCTGCTGCTGTTAGCATCGTGCTGCTCTGCTGTTTCTGTTGCCAACTGGGCATCATCAACCTCTTCAACAAGCAGTAATTAGGAGACACATACTGTGGGCTTCTACTTTACTAAGTGTTCCAGATACAAAGAAAAGCCAAAATAGTCACTGCCTTCAAGATTACATTCTAATGGGGGTGGTGATGCATACAACTGTGTACAGATAAATACAATGGTTGGAGATCTATTTTGTACATACATTAATATGTTTACATTACATGAATTTTTGTTCAGTTGTTCATGATCCCATTTGGGGTTTTCTTGGCAAAGACAGTAGAGTTATTTGTCATTTCCTTCTCCAGTTCATTTTACAGATGAGGAAACTAAGGCAACCAGGGTAAAGTGACTTGCCCAGCTAGTGACTTGACACAGCTAGTAAGTGTCAAATTTGAACTCAGGAAGATGACTGTTCCTTCTGCAAGATCCAGCACTCTATCCACTGTACCACCAAGCTTTCTTATTATATGCATAAGATAGATAATAGGTGTACCCATGCACATGCACACACACACACACACACGCACACGTGCACACATGAACACTCACACACACATACAGAGTCTAAACTGGAGAATAGTAGAATCCATTACTGTATAGTTTAAATGGGAGGTGACTCTCCCATTTGGGGAATCTCTCAGGTGTCACATCTCTGCCATTCTCCACTACTTCTTCTTTCTTTGGGGATGTTCTTACTGCTGCCGCTTCCGGCCTTCCACTCTAGTCTTTCCTTTCAGAGTAGAGACATGAGCCTCTCCTCATTTGTTATTATTGTTATAGATTGTTTTCCTTCCTGACAAGGAGGGAGGCAGAATGGTGGTGGGCTTTCAAGTACAGGGAAGGATGTCTGCCCTATCTCCCACCCAGTCACTATATGTCCAAGAGTCCCACACCTCTTTCTTTTTGTCTTAATTCTCTCATGAACTCAAGTGAGTAACTGTTCCCAGAAGAGGGTGCCCAAGTGACCAAAAATCCATCACAGTCAGAATTAGTAGCAGAATCTGCCAGAGAAGTAGTGGGCAATGAACTGACCCTGATAGCCTCAGAGTCGTGACCCTTCCCGATGGAGGAAATTGATTTCTCTGGGCTCCATTAATTCTCAGAACCCATCAGAGAGCTACATCTAAGGGGAATCTTAGAAGGACTCTATAGAAGGAGGGGAAAAAAAGCTTCCAGAACATGTGGGAGCCTGGTCTACCATATTTTTTAGAGATAGCAACCATATCACACTTGAATCCAACTCTACAGACCCAGACATATTTACATTTGGAGATCTTTATGTCAGACATACATCTCATTTCATAAACCACAGTCTCAGGGGCTACACACTTTTACAGCATATACCAGCCTATCAACTAAGTAGAAACCAGAGGCATTTAGTCTGACAGTGGATTCATTCCTTCCTGGTGGAAGCACTTTAAGAATTTATCTTACCAAGGGTTAGAAAGTTCCCTTTATTAACCTCAAACCCTCCAAGTTATCAAAAATAACAAAAAAACCACATGAACCCAGCAATGGTCATTGTTGAAGGAGTTATTGAATGATAGGCATAGTAATGCATTGTTCGTGATGCTGTGGAGTGGTACAACCTTTTTGGAAAGCAATTTGGAATTATGCAGATGAAGTGATTAAAAATGTTCATACCCTTTGAACCAGAGACTCCATTACTGAGCTTATACCCCCAAGGAACCATTTGATAAGAAGAAAGTACCCACATACTCTAAAATATTTATTGCAGCACTTTTGTGATAGCTAAGAATCAGAAACAAAGTCGATGCCCACCATTTGAGGAATGGCTAGAAAGATGATGGTATATGAGTGTGGTACAATATGATTGCTGTAATAAGTGATGTGTGACAAATACAGAGAAGTACGAAAAGATCTAGATAAAAACGGATGCAGAGTAAAGGAAGTAGAGGTAAAAAAAAAGTATGCCCAGTGACTACAGCAAGGTAAATGGAAAGAACAATGACACAACAAGAAATCAATAAGAAATGTAGCAAAAATCATAAAGATCAAGCAGGATTCCCCTAACTCACCCTTTCTTGGAGGTGGGAGACCCACAATGTTACACATTGCAGAGATTTTTGCACTGTTTCAGTGTCTCTATCAGTTGTGCTAATCTTTTCCCCTCTCTGAAAAATACTGCTTATCATATGAGATGACTCTCAGGAAGGGGGAAAAGAGGATACATAGGATACAGTGGTGATAGAAGAAACAGAAAATACCAATAAACATATTTTGAAAAAGTCCCCTTTAAATCCTTTCAGTTCCTGAGTGTTGACCTGAATTCCCCCTCAAATTCACTTTTTGGGAACAGGAGAGACCCCCAAAATCCTAACAAACTGAAAAGGATTGTGTGGTCTGTGTTCCTACAGTTTCTTTTAACTCCCCAAATTGTCTGGATCTCCCATGCACAAGAGTGGTTGGGGAAAGGCCAAACAAAAAGGGATTTATAGACACCTAGGAAGTCATTCTCCTCTCTCTCAAATCTTTTGTTCTAAATCCTTTCCTTTCACATGCAAATATTTCCAGCAGTAACCCCCTGAGGTTTGAGCTGCCTTCCATAACTGACAAATATTCCATTCAAAATAACAAAATTAACTAAGTCTATACAATAGTACATCATTTATCAATTAGTCCATCTTTTATTGAGTGTCTACTCTGTGGCCAGAGACCAAACATAGTCTGAAAGAACAATGGTTTAATTGTGCTTTTATGTTCTGAATGCTACTAAGGACTGCTTTGATCAATGGCCATTAGTATTAAAGTCATTATGACATAACTCATTATTATACAGATTCGACAGAAAATCAGTCAAATCACATCCTGAAACCTAACAGCTCCATTCCCTGGATTTGATGAGCCTGGCTTCCTAGAGAGGAGAGTTGTATATGTGAAATGCAAATTCTTCTGTCCCTTCCTATGACTGGAGAAAGAAGGCCTGGCTTCTTCAACCAAACCAGGAAGCCACCACTTCCAGTTCTGGGAATAGCCATGCAAACAAACACAAACCAAGACTTTGCTCATTGTTTTTCCTTGAACTAACATTAGACAGCAAGGTCTTAAATCCTGGCTGGAATTCATATTAAAAAAAGCTAACTCAATACAGTTCCTTTGCTCCCTCCAAGTATAATGTTCAATTCCATATCTTGCTTTTAAGGGGAACAAGAATCTCCTTAACCAGTCTTTGTTGTTCAGTCATATCCTACCCTTTGTGGCCCCAGTGGGGGTTTTCTTGGCAAAGCTACTGGAATGATTTGCCATCTCCTTCTCCAGTAGATCCATTTCGTCCGTCAGAGGCTAAGCAACTTGCCCAAGGCCTCACAGCTAGTAATTGTCTGAGGCTGGATTTGAACTCAGGTCTTCTTGACTCCAGTGCCAGTGCTCTATCCACTGGGCCAGTGGCTGCCTGTCCTTAATCATTCTACTGTAACCAAATGGAGCAGACTGCTTATAAGAATCTTGTTATAAAAGCTATTAGTCTTATGAGGGGTATTAGACTTCACTATTTGGGTTTGAACAATATGGTAGACTAGCTTGCTTTAGTGACTGCTTAGAAATTGGACACCTTTGAAGAGTGCATTCATTCCTATATAATTCATATATAATATAATATAATATATAATATAATATATAATTCATTCCTATAAAATGTCCAAAGCTAGTAGAACCCCAGAGACTGTCTTGTCTAGCCTGCTTCCTTTTCCCTCAGCATGCTGATCAACACGTGCCTGGAAAACAAGTCAGACTGGAAACAGTGGGGCAATGGGGCACTACCTAAAACTTCCATTTCCAAGCCTTGGTATAGATCATCCCCAAGTTAGGACACATTCCCTTCTCACCTCTCCTCTTAGAATTCCTTCTCAGTTCAAGGACCATCAAGACCTTTTCTCATTTCTGCTCTAGAGAAATGCTTGTCTCTGCCCAGGGTTGGGGGGAGGAAAATTAGATATCTCTTTCTTATAATTACAGATATACTTTCTCTTCACTTTGTATAAATTTTGTGTTTCTTTGTTTTCCCCCGGAAAAATGTCAGGTTCTCAAGGTCAAGGATGTTTCTTCTTTTGTCTTTGTACCCCCAGCATCTGAAATTGCAGATTACATGCGCTTAAGAAGTGCCTGTTAGGTTGAATTCAACTGAACCAATTACTTCCAAATTGGATGTTTTCCCTATTTTGTGGGTTCTCATTTTATATTATATACTTTCTCCTTCAGTTTCAGACTTTAGATTCTCTTTAATTTTTTTTCTTGTCATCAAAGACCATTTAAGAGGCAGTACCATATAGTGGAAAGTAAGTTAGAGCTGGAGTGGAGGGCCCTGGATTCCAATTTGGCCTCCAATGTCTATGGGATTATTTTTGGGCAAGTCATTTGGTTTCTCCTAACTCCTGCTCACCTGACTGTGAAGTAGGCAGGTGATACCTATACCCACTACGGATATCCAGTGAGATGATGGCCCTAAAGTGCTTTCTGCCAAAATGTCAGTTGTTCTGTCAAACACGCGGAGGAAAGGGCGGTTTCGTTTTGCTATGTTTCAATTTGTTTTCAGACTCTTCAAGGTCTGGCTGAGACCAGCAATAGGATGAGTGGAGGATTTTCAAGAGGGGCCTTATACCCCAGATGAAAACAATATAAAGCATCCCACTGCCTCCCTCCACCTCAAATCAGAAGCTTCTATTACCGTTCCTTCTCATTCAACCTGGCCTATTGTGTACCTTCCAGCCAATTCAGTTAAGACATTGTTCATTCTTTTAAATATCTCCATTTTTAAAAACATAATTAGGGAAAGAGAGGTGGGACATGGTGCAGTTAACAGCATGTACAGGCAGAATGATAATTACAGAACTTTTAATTGGGTCCCTTTTAAAGGGAGCTCATACTCTTCTAAATCCCAGTTTGCCCAGAATCCTCCCCAAGCTAAATGAAAATTTCTCGGAAAAAGTCACATGGCTTTCTGTCTTAACTTTTTCAAATACAAATTGTTTTTTGTCTATTTACCAGTAAATGGCCTACTTGACAAAAATAACACATGAAAATGAATTACGGTTGGTGACAGAGGCTGTAAATTTTCTGGTTTGAGGTAAAAAAAAAAAAATGTTTTCTCTCATTCCCATTTGATTTAGCTAAAGAATTCCTCATTGGAGAAATGCTACCTAACTGCATAATATTTTATGAAATCTTTTCTATTTGTTACCATAGTGAAACAACAGAACGATATACACATATGTGTGTATGTATGTATGTATTTTTCCCTGCAGATGGTCTGGATGAAAGAACCTGTTTTCTTCACCCAAGTGGAAGAGTACATTGTGTACGTGCGTGGTGTACTAGAGTGAAGGCTCCATCGTCAGACGGAGTCTTGGCTCTCTTTTCTCAACCAGCACGGGAGCTGCTGTCATGTCTTCTGTCAGCCAGGCAGAAGCACACTCCATAATGATCCCTGCATCTTCCCTCCTGCTGCCTTGTTTTGGACCATATCACTGTTCATTAGCCAGTTGGTCCAAAGGCCAGCATGGGCTGAAAGAGACATGTTCTGGCTGGAGAGGAGCAGGCCTGTGGAGGCGCCACTTGTATCAGTCGATTGGGCAGCTGATTAGCATTTCTTGTAAAGGTTGTGTGCTGGAGGGAGTTGGAACCGGGGGCTCATCAGGAGTGTGGTATTAGTTAAAGGGTTCACTTGGCCATGCTATGTGCAATTTCTCTCCGTGAGAAGAGATAAATGAGGATTTTCTGTTCCTATGAGGTGTCCCATAGGAACAGAAGGAAGGAAAAGTACGTGCCTTTGTCTGAAGCATAATTTGCTTTGGTCCAATTGTCTGTGTGACTTTGTATACATTGTAACGATTTTTGTTTTTGAATAGATGGTGGGAAGATTTAATGCTAAAAGAGAATCTAACATTCTATTAAAATCATTGTAGAGATGTTGTTATCTCAAACCATTGCTAAATTGTTGATGTATATGAATTGTGCATAGCGTCATAGACTTGGAGCTGGAAGAGACCCTCAGCACTATCAACCAGGGGTTCTGAACTTGGGGTTTGTGAATGTTAAAAAACTTTTTTTCTTGATAAGTATTTTAATGCACTTGATTTCCTTTGTATTTTATTTTAAGCATTTAATGTCATTCTGAGAAAGATCCTTAGACTTCAGGTCAAGAACCCCCAATCTAAACTAAGCCCCTCCTTTTAAAGATCAAGAGACTATATAGTCTAGAAAAGCAAGGAGATTTGGGTAATCATACAACCAGTGGGGCAGCTCGGTGGTACAGTTGTTAGCGTGCTGGTCCTGGAGTGAGGAGGACCTGAGTTCAAATGTGCCTTCAGACACCTTGTGTCACTTCACTCTGCTTGCCTCAGTTTCCTCATCTGTAAAATGAGTTGGAGAAGGAAGTGGCAAACCACTCCAGTATCTTTGCCAAGAAAACCCCAAATGGAGTCACAAAGAATTGGGCACGACTGAAACGACTGAATGACACCTAATTTGAACATCACAAAACATTTCTGAGGTAGCGGGTGAAGATCAACATCATCCCCTCTTCCAGAAGAGATAACTGAAGCTCAGAGGGAACTGTCCAAGGACACATCGTTAGTTTGGTGGCATGGCAGAGGCAGAGCTAGAATCCAAGTGTCCTGATCCCTACATTGTGGAAAGTCATATTGGAATCGAGGACCTGAATTCCATCTCCAGTTCTCTTCCACTCTGCCAGTATGTCCTTAGATGAGTACTTAACTTCTCTGACTTTCAGTATCCTTGTCTATTAATGAAAGAGTTGGGGTCAAATGACCTCTTCTGTCCTTTCCAGTTTTAAAACTATGGTCCTTGCTAAGCATAGCTAACATTTGTAAAGAGCTTATTTTGTGAGTCAATGAGAGGCCAAGTGACTTGCCCAGGGTGACACAGCCAGTAAGTGTTTGAGGCTGGATTTGAATTCAGCTCTTCCTGACTCCAGGCCTGATGCTCTACCCACTGTGACACCACCTAGCTACCTAAGTGTAAAGGACCTCATCTATGTCCATTACAGTGGTGATCAACTTCTGCCTTGCTTGCTTTGACATTTAAATAAATGCAGTGGGTGTTCTTTCTTGATGATCACTGTCTTTACTTGGATATCCTTCCCTTGTTAAAGGCCTCATTCAAGAGATATCTCTCCTCTGAAGTCTTCCTTAACGTCCCTTTTGCCTACCCTTCCCCAATGCTGAAAGTAATTTCTTCCTCCTAAAATTTCTCATCGTACTTTGTCCGAATCATTTTCTTCATTCTCCTTCTGTCCATGTCCCCTCCCCCAAGGAGATAATGTGAGCTCCTCAAGAGAATGGCCTATGTAATTTTTCATATATCTCCATACCATTGGCACAGTGAGTGCCTTTCATCTAGGAAGCACTTGATAAATATTTATCCAGCTGAGTTGCTGAATCCAAGTCTGTCAGACTCCAGTTGGTGAAACTTTTCTCAGTGAAGGATGTGCTTGGTGTTAGTGCCAGTTCAGCTTCTTCCTTCCCCACCCCACTCATCCCCCAGTCTCTAGATTCTGGTCCTCTTGTCCCCTTTAACAGAATACGAGGCTAGCCTCAGTGCCCAGATGGACTCTTCTTGTAATTTGACCCTGCTTCTTGCCAGGCACTGAGAATTCATTCAGGTACCACAAGAGGAAACAAAGGACCCTAAGACTTTCTCCTCCACTTCCTAATTTTTGTACTTCAATTTTCCATTACTTTTTCACCTCTCTTCCCTGAGTCACTAGCATATGTCCTATTGATTTTTTCTTCATCATTACAGTTATTTTCAAACAAGTAGTTCGAACTAATGCTTCCTGGTGAAGTCCTCTGCCATCCATCGCCTAATATTTTCTGTGCTTTTAAATAGCATGTTTCTCTAAAGAAAGTTCTTTGGATTCACATTTTTTAGGAGACCCCGGGAGTACTGACTGGTCTCATCTGTTCTATGAAGTTAGCAGATCACATATTCAGTGTCTCCTTGGTCTCCATCTTTGAATATATGACTTCCCCTCTGTTTAAATCATTCCTCCTCAGCAATTAGTTATGATCGACTCATATTACATTTACCACAGACCTAGTGTGGCTATGGGAAAAATGAAGGCTGAGAATGCGATCAAGAAACTGGCTCTCTGCAGAAGAAAGAGTGCAGAAATGAATGCCTTGGCACATCTGATAGACTGTCATCCAGAGGCAACCTGAAGAGATGCCAGCTTTCCCTCTCTCTTTCAAAAAGAAAAAAAAAACCAGTATTTTAATGAAACACTTTTCCCCTTGTATTATGGTCCTCCCCAGTCAAACCTTGTCTGATAATGAAGAAATGCAATTAGGAATTTAACTAAATGAAATGACACATTGAGCATGCTGGGCAATGTAGCCCTCATTCTGCATGTACATTCCATCCACCCCTTTGCTGTGGAGAAGATCTGTTTCACTGCTAATCCTCTGCCTTGACAGCTGTACTTTTGTGAGGGGGTGGGGGTGGGGGCTACTTGACCTGATTGAGGCTGCAGCACACCAGCCACTTCAAGGGATGGGATCCATAATGAGAAAACATTAGTTGGTACCTTGTCCTTTGTGTATGTGGAGTTCGGAGCCCTGGGGCTGAAAAGTGATCTGCAGTCCTTGCTCTTTCTCTCATTACCTCTTTGCCTTTGTGTAGATATCCTGTCCTCTCCAAGGGGTGCGAGGACTGGGGGGTGGAAGGGGAGAAAGCCCGAGCATCTTCTGAAGAATGAATGAGTTGGGTTCTATGTTTTCTACAGCTGCTTCTGATTCCCTATTCTGTGATCGCTTTTAGGCTGACTGGATATCTTTGGCTAAGTCAAGAATGGCCCTGTGTAGGCCTTTGGTGAATTGTGGGAGTAAAAGCTGAAGGTGACACTGAGAGTGAAAGCTTGTGTTTTGTATCTGTGTGATCCAAGACAGGAAGTTTATAGAGCTTGGTTTATGAATTCATTTGTGCACTGGAGAGAAAGGGAAGCAAACACTTCCACCCCTTCCCCTTCTGAAAGGGAGGTCGCTTCATTCAGTTCTAGTTAATTAAGCAGGGCTTACTTCCATTGAGGGATAACAGGAAAGGTAGATGTGGAGCTGTCCAAAGGCCCAGTGGATTCAGCAAGGCTGCCTCCCTCCCAGCCCACAACTTTGTGGTTGGTACAGGATCAGAACACCACCCAGTGAACAGTACATATGAAAGTCAGAAAGTTCCTTCTTCTTGGGTGACACAGAGGCCAAATTCAAGAGAATTTTCCCTTGTTCAGAAAGCTTTTCAACTGAAAGAAAATCAGAAAGACATCCTTATTCTTACCTCAAGGCATTACTTAATATTCTCCGATTCTTCCCTGTGTTCAGTAGAATTCTCAACTATTCAGCTAACCTGCTGGGTTTTTTTTTTTTAACATGAAAGTTGTAAGGGAATGATTCTGTGTTTCCTGCTACTTTCTTTAGAGCAATTTTAAACTTGAAATATATACTTCAATAAAAGCCAGACCAAGGGAAATAGATGATGACAAGCTAACTGAAACATGGAGCAAGATTCTTCTTCCATCCATTTTGGCTTTCCACAAATTCATTTACGTGGTTAATAATTTCTGATTAATGCATTTACAAGCTAAGGCATGCTTTGGGTTTACAATTATCAATATTAATTTTGCACTGATTATGGGAGAACTGTTCATTTACCTTTTATGTAGAATGGGAATCTTCTCCCATCCTTGAGATCTGAGCAGATATGAATAGGACTTCATTTTACCAAAAGGAATGAAAAGAATGGTCCATCTCATTTTGAAGTGTCCTTGCATTTCCTAAGCATTGAACCATGAACCATTTAGGACCATTTATGGACATTTGTTTGAATGCAAGGCTCTGGCAGTGTACTTGAGAAGGGAGAGGTAGATGAAGGGAAGGGAAAGAGTTATTGCTATCGTGCCTACTATGTGCCAGGCACCTTTTGCAAGTATTATCTCGTTTGATCATTACAACAACCCTGCATGGCAGATGCTATTGTTATCCTTATTTTTTCAGTTAAGGAAACCGAGGCAAACAAAGGTTAAGTGATTTGCCCAGGGTTACACAGCTAGTGAATTAGATTTGAACTCAGAGCTTCCTTATTCCAGGCTTAGTGCTCTATCTATTGCACTCTCAGCTGCCTGGGGACAATTGTGAAAGTTTAGTAGACTTTTCTATTTAGTCTTCTCTCCTCTCTGAGCTTGATTCTATTACTTTGGAGAGCTCCCACAATGCACTTCACCTTCTCTAAATGCAGTTTAGCAACTAGTCTGTACTTTACCATCTTAGAGAGTTACCTGCTATATTCAGAGATCAACTGATCAAATAGTCATTATCTCCCAGAGGCGGGGCTTGATCCCATGTCTTCTCGACTCCAAGACTGGTCATGGTTCCACTAATGCACACCGCCTCTCTGGTGACTTCTAGGTGGACTAGTAGATGTCCAAAGCATCAAGGTCATTTCTCCCTGACTCCTTATGTTTAAGGAACCCTTTCTACAACACCGACGCTTGGGCATACTAGTACCAGGATTTCTTCCTGCAGTTAAAAAAAATCACCAAACTTGTGTTAGATGCTTCCACACGTCAGGCCCCAGACAAAAGTGAGATAGCCCCAAATTTCAAGGAATTTATATTTTATTGGGGAAGATCTGCCTTGTCCCTCAGACAATGACATGGGGGCATACGTTCTTGACATCTCAAATCAGAACATTAAAACTGTTTTCCTATAGAAGTATCACTCAAAATGGTGTTTGGAAAATGACAGTGATGGAGATAACCATCTTATTTATCTAGAGCTTTGAGCTTCTTAGAGATGGGGGAGGGGCTTCATCCTTTTATTGATGTCTCATGCAATTTTTTCCCCTCGATTTGAACTTTTTCTCTATCAAATAAGCCAACAATGAAATGATTGTTTTCCACAATCAGAGCTGTAATGAGCAGTTTCTGGTTCCTGAAACAAGTAGCACAAAACACACCCAAAATAAATCGTATGGTGTGGCCCTGAGGCCCAGGTAGGTCTGGGTGGATTTCTCATTGAACCATCTTTCTTTACTGGAGGAGGTGGTACAGTGTCCAGAGCACTAGACCTGGAGTCAGGGAAACCTGAGTTCAAATCCAGTTTCAGACACGTATTAGCTATCTGTGTGACCCTAGGCAAATCACTTAACCTGTTTTCCTCAGTTTCCTCAACTATAAACTGTGTATAACAGTAGCACCTACCCCACAAGGTTGTTGTGAAGATTAAAGGGCACATAGTGGGTGCTAAATAAATGATTCTTCCTTTCTATAACTAATGATTTTTTTTATATATAGAAAGGTTATACACAGTTGTTTCTGGTGATAGAAGGACTAGAAATTTCAGCACTCTCTGAATTTCTACACCCTCAGACAAAGTCCCAGTTACCCTTCCCTAGTTATGGGCCTAGGAAGAACTTATCAAAATGGCCTACTGGCTTTGTGCACCGTGAGTCCTGCCACAGTTAAGGCAATATGTTTCATTCCATTGTTTCCACATCCCTGTGGTTTCTCAAACTCCTTTAAGGGTGGTACTAGGATATGAATGAGACTCAGAGATTTCTAATTGAAATAATTTCAGACCTAAAGCAAAGTTGGAAAAGTACTGATCTTTCATCATGAAATTGTGTGGATTATGCTAAGATAGCATGCGTATGAGTGTGACAGTCAGAAGAATTAGCCACTTTGGACAGTTACCTAGGTTGGATACTGACCCCTTCCCTGAACTCAGTGCCCAGGACTCTGCCCTTTCCCAGCTGCTCAGCCAGGCTGTCCCTAGCCACATGTTTTGTCATGTGCTCTGCCAATGATGTTGGATTTTTGCACTGTGCCCATAAATTAATACATTCTTTGTCATTCGTTTTGCACACATAACACCATCTGCTCCTCAGATTCCCAAATGGTCTCTTGACGTGCTTTGCTGCCCATCCTAGTGAAGTGCCAGTTGTGCTGCTGGGCTCTCTGGAGCATCTATAGGGACACAGCAATGGGCTCATGAGTTATCTTGCACTCGGTGCTGACACTTGCCAGTTATTCCTAATTGAAATGATGTGGCCTGCCATCCGCGGTTCCTCTTCTATCCTGACCTCTCCCTGAGGTGCTAATGAAAATCCTCTGGCTGAGATGACCAGCAGCTTAAGCTTGTGTGAAAGTGTACCATCATATCGACCAGCCCCCAGAGAGGGAAGGAACAGCTCAGCATATGCCATTTCTGGTGATTAGGAGATGATCTCTGGCCATGTGCTTGGGGTAATAGGGCTGGCACAGCAGCTCATGTTCCTAGGATTCTGACTAGTATAGAAAGGAAAGCCAAGGTACTAAGGGCATGTTTTCCTAATTAGAGTTCTGGTTTGGGCTAGGATGAGGGTGGGAGGCTTAGTCTGAGAAACAGTGTGTTATAGTGGAAAGAGTCAGAGCACATAGGTTTAAAGCCACTTCCTCTCTCTGGCCTCAGTTTTGTTATCTGTGAAATGAGAGGGTTACACTTGAACACTAGGTTTCCTTCCCACCCTGATTCCTGGTCTCTTAAGACTTATTTATATACATATGTATGTATGTATGTATGTGTATATATACATACATATATACACATATATATATGTATGTATATATGTGTATACACACACACATACACACACGTTATTGACAGTCCTGGGTAGAACCATGCAGTGGTAGAGCAGAAAGGAACCTTCAGGATCCAACTCCTTCACTTTACATATGGAAAAACTGAGGCACAGAACAGGAAAGGGACATGTTCAAAATCACAGAGTTAGTTAATTGCAGTGTTAAGCTCAGAACTTAGCTTTTCTGATTCCCAGTCTAGAGGACTTTTCCATATACCAGTAGTTCAAAAACTGTGATCCAGGAACCCCTTGGGGTTCCCAAGACTTTTTCAGACAATCAGAGAGGTCTAAATTGTTTACAAAATAATTCTAAGGCATTTTAATTTTGAATATGGTAAACACTGATAGATATAAGCCACATGAACAAAAGCTCTTTGGGATTTTTTTTAGAATAAAGGGATCCTGAAGCATAAAAGTTTGGAAATCACTATCCTGTGCCATGCTACCTCTCTGAAGTTCTCTCTAGATTCCCATTTGGGGAGTTACCTGACAGCTCATCACTAATTGAGGTATAGATCCTTAGGGCCTCTATGTTCATCTGCTCCAGAAGCTCTTTCCCAATTTCCTTCCCTTAAACTCTGTTTCTTATCTAGCTCAGTCTAATCAAGCCTTAAGCCCTAAACTCTGCATCATGGGTTACCCTCTCCAGTATTAGTTACTCTTTGTTTTCATGTCTCCTAATGCACTGGGTCAGGAAGAAGAATAAAAAACATTCCTCTGCCTTCCTGCTCCTTCCAGACCCAGTCAGTGCTGCCATTACTAGGCAGCCTCTTTTCTGTTGGAGCTGCACTCCAGTTATCTCTCACACCCAGTCCAGATCCTTGTGGCTGGGATTTAATAACCTCCCATTCACCTCCCTTTCAAGGAAGCCCAGCCTTTACTTCCTAGCTGCCAACTTCAGTAGACCAGCTGATATCTTTGCAAACATTCTGTCTTCCCATTTTTTTAGTCTCCTCAACTCTCAAGATCTCAGGATGCATTGCACGTGAGCCCTTCACAGGGGTGGTGATATCTTAGCTCTCACCTCCATGGAACTGGTGCTGAGATTCCTCTCTGATCACAGCGTCTCTCCTTCCTTCCTTGTGCCTCAGTACTCCTGAACTTCTCTTTGTCCTTGCCGTAACTTCTAGTCCCTCCATCCTTCCCATTATGCTTAGTCTTGGCTTCACCTTCCTCCCTTAGAAGTTTTGATTTTATATTTAATATGTTGTGATAGAAATTCTCCTCTACCCTTGACTCCTTTATACCTTTTTCCTCCTGCCAGTTGCACTTCCCATCCCGAATCACCCCTACCATTCACTTTCTCTCCTTATGTTTCTGTACTGCTCAGTAGCATTAGAAGAAGTCACAAGCAAATTGAGGCCATGCACTGGCAGCACCCTCTCCTTTCCTGTTTCATATGTCAGAACCCCTTTTACATCTTTATACATCTCCTTCTTTACTTCTGTCTTTTCCTTACTGGGACCAATGCTTCTACATAAGTACTCGACTATGCCCCACTCCTGTATCCTCTGGCACAGGGGTGCCCAACTCTTGGTCACAGGCTGCAGGTAAGGTGCCTGCAGAACTTCTGGTGCATCTAGAACCAGATTAAAATATAATGGGAAAATGTTTTTAAAAATAAAAAAAAAAAACATGATGTGGAGAATGTTAAATCATGGTTTTCTACATTAATATGTGGTTTGCAGGGATCAGTTTCTCTATGGCACTACTACTAGCAAACCTTTCTGATCATTCTCTCATTCTCTGCTCCCTTCTCTCTCCTTTTTCCCTCACCCTGCCTTTTTCATTTCTCCCTCTGATCCTGCCATCTCCTCGTGTTGTCTGCCTCTGTTTCCCTCTTACTGGCAAATTCCTAGATATCTATGTCTCTTTGCAGAGATATCTATATAGACAGTGATACTGATAGACATATTCCCAAATTTATACAGTCAACCTCTAATTTCTCCCCTGAACTCAGGTCACACATCTATCGACTGCTAGACACTTGGGCAGCTTAGTGGTGCCAAACAATGCAAACCTGAAGACAGGAAAAGTCATCCTCCTGAGTTTAAATCTGGCCTCAGACACTCGCTGGCTGCATGGCCCAGGACAAGTCATTTCACCCTGTTTATCTCAGTTTTCTCATCTGTAAAATGAACTGGAGAAGGAAATGGCAAACCATTCAAGTATCTGCCAAGAAAACCCCAAATGGGCCATAAGAGTCATATATTACTGAAATGACTGAACAAGAGCAGCAGACAGCTCCTCTAAAATGTCCCATTTTGGGGGTTATTCTAGAACTGTGATTTCACTGGTATAAAAATTCCCAGTGTGGAAACTCCATTGACCAATGCAGACTAGCAGCTGTTCTGCAATTTATGGTCTTAGTGGTCTAGGACAACTCTGAAGTTGTCTGAGGTATATATATAGCCCAGGATCACAGTCAGTATGGTTCGTGACTCGGAGACTGAATCATCACCCATTATTTCACACTGTTCCATTGGTGTCTCAAATTCAGCACATAAAAATTTCACCTTCTTTGTGTACAAACATATCCCTCCTCTGAGCTTCCCTGTTTTTGTGAAGGGAAGCACTCACCCAGATTGATCAACTAGGAGGCTTCCTTGGCTCTTACCTTTCTCATCTATATCTAGTCAGTTGCCAAGTCTTGATTTGCGTTTTTGCCATATCTCATTTCTGTGACCTCTTCATCTCTGCTCCTTTTCCTGAGCTAGGAGACCCTCCACAGTGTGGCGACCAACATTCTTTCCAGCCTTTATTGCATGTTCCACACCCTGAGGAATTCTCCTCTTCAGCTAAACTGAGTTGACTCTACTAGTTCTTCTGGGAAATCAATGTTCTTTCAACTCCACGGATTTGTATAAGTCTGGAATTTTCTTCTTGTTCATCTCTTCCCACTCCTGCTTCAAGGCCACCTCCTCTGATTTCTCCCTCCCCCTCTTCCAGTTGTTACTGCTCTCACTTTCCTCCATGTTCCTTGCACCTTCTTGAGCACATCCTTTTGGCACAACGTGAAGCCGGGCACTATTCCATTAATATCTCTGTATCCTCAGTGCCTAGTAGAATACCTTGGATGAGCAAGTGATTTCTATTGCTTATTGAATTGATCTGTCTCCTACAATTGGAGAAGTTCTGGAGGAAAGGGACAGAACTTTCTGTGAAGAAAAAGAAGACACTTACTATGCAGTTTGGGCAAAATGCTCAGAAGCAAAGGCCTTACCCAAAGTAAAACAGTCTGAGGAGGAGAAGCCTGCTGTTATGGTAATAAGACATGGGAGCAGAGAGCCTTCTGAAAAAGAGGATATTCCCCCATGAAACATTGTGGAGCATCTCTTGTGTGTAGAGTGCTGTTGAGTGCCAAAAGTGGCAGACCTTTTAGGTGTAGCTCTCATTCATTTGGACAGTGTGGTGGAAGGACAAAATCCTGGATTTACATTCAAACTTTACCTCCCAAGGTTATTAGTTGTGTGATGGCTCATATCACCATCCATTTTGAGAGCATTTGATATTAAATGATAATCAGGTTAAGAAACACCTTTCTTGTCAGAAAATACATCCCTTGGACCCAGTACAGTCATACGCTTTATAGGTATTAGAGGCAGGTCTTGAACTCAGGTCTTCTGATCTCTTAAGCTAAGGTTTGATGCTATTTACACTTCCTCTTATATCCTATTGTGTAGTGGTTTAAGATCGATAAAGTGCAACTAGTTCTCCTCGATCTGTAACATTCAGTGGTTTTTCCAATTTTCTGGTTTTAGTTTAGGCTTTGTTCCATATATATATACCTATATGTGTGTGTGTGTGTGTGTGTGTGTATATATATATATGGCTTGGCTGAGGTTTTTGGAAGTGAAAGAGTTGATGCCAGCTTACTGGACTGCCAGGTTCCTGTAGCCATTAAAAGCCTGGCACTCTTAAAGATTGGGCTGTTGACATATGAGTTATATATTCACACAGAAGGCCCTCAGGGCCTCTCCTTCCCTCTTCCCTACTATAGGCAGATGGGGCACTCTCCTCATTAACAACCTACCCTAGTACTGAGAACTGGCCCATTTCAAAGGGTGCTATTTTCCTTAATTCTTAGTGGGTGCAATATAAACATATATGTATCTATATCTATATATCTATATCTATATCTATATATCTATATATCTATATTTCATGAAGAGAGTAAGCAAAGGTCTCCAAGCTGTTTAAGTTCCTGTCCCTATTTTGCACTCCAGAACGCTATAATATTGCAGTGTAATCATTCAGGCCTGCTAACCTGGATTCTGAATACTCTCTGGAGAAGTATCAGGTTAGGTGCAAATCACATATGGATAAGTTTCTGGGGATGACAGTTACATTCTTGTGAAATGCACATTGCTACTTTTAAGATTCTAATTTAAATAAGGATCTGCATAGCATAGTAACTATCCAAAAGGCAACAGAAAGAAACAGTCAACCACTTTACCGACATCTTTTCATTAAAATCTTGAACATTGGCATAGGATAAGATAAAATCCTGGTGATAGATTTTGTGCACCTCAAGACTAAGTAAATCTCTCCTGGAGCTTTACACCAGGTGAAAAATCTCCAGTCAGCAGACCTAGCTAATTGATTTCCATTGTTTTTAGGTAGTAAATGAAAGAGAATTTCCTTTAGTCACCCGTTAGAAGGTAATAGAGTGCTACATTTGGCCAATTTGGAAATCCAGTGTGATTAAACTACCAAATGGAGTAACAACTTTCCAGATCATGTGAGAGAGAATATTCTGCCTGGGGAATCCAAAAAAATATTTCTAAGGAGAGAAAATAGATTTACCATTGGCTGAAAACTTAAAAAAAAACAAAAACAAAACAAAACAACCAGGCAGTTATATCATTATCAAAGAAAAAGTTACCTGTTTCTAGCAAAAGAATAATTAGGAAGCAAGGAGCTCAGAAAACTGATTTGGAAAAAAAGTTAAATACCTTTATTATGAACATTTAAAAAAAAGAAAAATGAAATTGACTGGTAGTAATCCAAATAAAAGAAAGGCGTACATTTTGTTTTTTAAATAGCTATTCCTTCAGCAAATCTTTAGTGACTTCCTGCTATGGAGAATGGACAGAACAGTTTCCTTTGTCTGGGGCCTCTGTTATTAAAATGATTTTCATAGGTAATAATTGACATTTTAGTAGTACTCCAAAGTTTGCGAAATGTTTTATGTACATCATGTGACCCTCCCAATGCCCTTGCGAGGGAGGTACAGCAGGTGTTATTTCCTCTGTCCCAGGCTCAGAGAAGTTGAATGAATCACCAAGGATGCCGCAGCCGCCACCGCGAGGCTCGATCTTCTGGACTCCAAGCTCGGAATTCCATCTGCTGCTCCATGCTTCCTCAGTTAATGTTGATTTCGTTCAGCTCTCCTTCCTGCGGTGACCAGGACGTTCACAACCCTCCTAGCAACCTGGGGTCACGGTTCCTCAGTTTTTGGCTCTGCTGTTCCCTGTGCTCTGACTGGCTGTGTGGTCAGATCTCTTTCTCTGTGTGGAGCACCCCACAGGTCAAAGGCTTTGCCCTGCAAATACACCTTTCCTCTTCCTGATTGGGTATTGACTGGAATGACCTTCCCTGTGTGGGGGGCGCAGAGACCCTTATGAGTGAATCAGAGACTGAGAGATATTAGCAAAAGGAATAGTTTGTTTATTGACTTTCTCGAGAAAGGCCTCCTTCAGAGTGCCCGAAAGATGGCACCAACGGAAGAGAGCCGAGCTATGTTTAGCTCAGCAGATTACATAGGCCCTAACCTCAATCCCCCCCTCCCTAGTCCCCCTCCCCAGGGCTCATTGGTGCAAGCCCTGAGGGTACAATCTATTTGAGGCAATCTACTCCAGCAACACAGAACAAAGACAGTTCTCACACGTTAGCCGTAAAAAAAGGGGGGGGGTTTATTCCTCCCTGCTATGTACCTAAAAGCAAGGGGGGAGAAGACTGAGAAAATACAAAGGGCAGTCTGGGAAAGTAAAGGGGATAGTCTTGGGAAAATATAGGGAGTAGTCCGGGACAGTGCAGAATATGTTGAGACATTTCTTCTACAAGGTCAACCTGCTGCAAATGTTTCAACCAGACAAGAAACAATTAACCCCTTGAAGAGGCTTCACTCCTGAGAGAGATCCTCACAGATCATCTCTCACACCTGGAAGACATCACAGGGCATCAGTTAACGTTAACCCTTACCTTCCACGTTCTTCCCAGATAAGACATACCCTTTACTCCTCTTTATTCCTACAGGTTTTTCCAGAGGTAGGACTGGGCAACTGAACTTCCTCTCTATAAGGAACAATGGGTTTGCTGTCAAACAACCTAAGTTTGAGTCCCAGCTCTGACCTCTTAGGCATGTCCCTTTGGTTCTCTGAGACTTAGTTTCCGTATCTGTAAAATAGAGGTAACAACTTATATATAATGCTTATAACTATATACCTAACAAGATTTTTGTGAGGGGCAGGTGACATCCTGTGTTCTGAGTACTCTGAAGCTGGAAAGAACGAAATAATAACACTCTTGCATATATTATTTTTGAGGCAGCTAGATGACTCAGTGGATAGAACATTGGTCTTGGAGTCTGGAAGACCTGAATCCAAAGCCAACCTCAGATACTCACTAGGCATGTGACCTTGGGCAAGTCACTTAATCCCTGTTCACTTTAATCCACTGGAGAAGGAAATGGCAAACCACTCCAGTATCTGCCAAGGAAACCCCATAGGGGTCACAAAGACTCAGACACGACTGAGTGGCTGAAAAGCAGATGATTGTTTTTAGCATAATAGTGATCTGATCTGTCAGAGCCTGCCACAATGGAGCTCAGTTCACATGGGCTCCTCATCACGAGGTTGCAGGCTAGGCCAGCACCTTGAAGGCTCTTGCATGGCCAATAGAGACTGAAGCTTGAAGCCAAATGTCATTGATCTTTCAGTTCTGGCAGCAATCTGTATTGGGAGACTGTATAGGCAAGTCCTTTAACTTTGCTCCTGTTCCTTGAGTGCCTTACAAGCACTACCTTAGAAGGATATGGAAGTGGGGACATGAGACAGCTACATGGTGAACTGGACTCAGTCTTCTAGGTCCTTGGGTACAGCCTTTTGACTGAGGCCAAGTTTTACAGAACAAATCCTTTTATTAAGGGGATTTGTTCTGTGAAGTTTGGATTCCCCACCCCAGGTAAAGCATCAGGCCTAGAGTCAAGAATACCTAAGTTAAATCCAACCTCAAACATTTACTAGCTGTATGACCCTGGGCAATTCACTTAACTCCTATTTGCCTCAGTTTCCTCATCTACAAAGTGGGGATCTTAATAGCACCTACTTTATAGGGTTGCTGTGAGGATCCAATGAGATAATATAGAGAAAATGCTTTGCAAAACCTTGAAGTTCTGTATCAGTGTTACAACAAGTATCATGCTGCCTTTCTCATTTCATCAACACAAACCCCGCAAAATAGAGTATTATTATCCTCATTTTGTAGCTGAGGAAACTAAGACATCCGGAAGTGAGATAACTTGTTCAAGGTCCCAGTCTGTTAAGTGGTAAACGTAAGACTTGAACCCTCTAGATCTTCTGAGTGTAAGTCAAGTGGGTTTTTTTTCTGTGAATGTCTGAGGATGTCACTTCAGATCTCTAAGACTCAGTTTCCTCTAATGTAAAATAGAGATATTAACACTTGCATCACTTCCTGCTGGGGCTGACATGAGGAAGGCACCATATCAATCTAAGGAGAGAGCTCTTTGGTCATAGGTAGTATGGGATTGAAATAAGCATTGGCTAAAACCCTGTGAATTTCATCTTTTGAAACTCTGCATTTGTTGAGACTGAACAATTGTAATGTCAAATTAGGACCTTTTGCTGCTTTTGCTTTACTAAAAGTGTCTGACTGAATAATGTGATTAAGGAGGATCTTTCCCATCCATGGATGGGCCTGCCCATCGTGGGAAGCCTGATTAGGGGAGTTGTTTTGTAGGAGTGTCCCAAGTATCTTTTTGTTTTTTCATTGAGGCACAGGGTCAGAGGGTTATGCCCTCTGGCTCTCAAAAGTGTATGAATACTCTGAGGGGGAGGTTTCACTTTGGGGCTTAGTGACTGGAAGTGTTTCTTTGGCCAGAGAGACTCAGGGAAGACATTAAGGAGCGCCCCCCCCCCCCCAGTGGTCAGACATGTGTATGCATGTAATGGTCAGGCAGTTTGAAAGCGCTGTCTGTGGATTTATGTTTGATTTCTCTGAAATTTTGGTTTTGATTTTCTCTGATACCTGTGCTTGATTAAAGTGATTGTTAACCCCTTGAAAGCTGCTTTCCTTTTATGAATGCAGACTTAAGATCCTGTGGTAGCAGGTACCTGTGTATGTGCTTACTGTTACATATGGGAAAAAAAATCACCCATTACAATAAAAAATGGGTCGTTCTTTTGCCAGTTGAGCCAGGCCTGTATTAGTGCCATCTTTCTTGGTGCCATGACAGTACTCTTTTGCCTTGCATACTTTCAGGAAAGAGCTAAGTATCCACATAAAGAGTTATCGTGATGGGATAGCAAAGCCAAGTATTGTACAATCTGGTTAAACATATGCTGGAACCCTAACTGGAGGCATGGCTGAGATTGTACCAGCCATTTTTGTGCGTTAAAAATGATTTTGTTTTTCTTGAAAGAGTGTAATCCTGTGAGTGCCTTTCATATCCTTGCCTTACAAGCTAAGATGAAAATGTTTTCCCTTTATCCCAAGTCAGATTTAGTTGTGATAAGACACATTAAAAAAAGGCAAGGCATTTTTGAAAAAGCTTTTCAAACAAGTAAACTTGTTAGGGGATGGGAGGGGGGAACATTCTGTCTAAGAAAATGGGAGAATCTGTCACTAGAGTCTAAGTGTCACTTTCCAAGCCAATCAATGGGCAGACACAGGATTCTCAGGTACAGCATCAATGTAGCAATGATTGTGGAATTAGCAGCAATGACAAAACTCTTGGTAAAGATGGAAGATCTGTTTGCTGTTTAGCTCTGAAGCTTTTAGGGATGCCACCCGTTCTTTGAAAGCATCTTGAAGCTTGTTTTGAACATAGCAGAAGAATTCTGCCATTTAAAAATGGATATAGGGGGGCGGTGGTGAGAAAATATAAGGTGCCAGAAATGTACTGATTTGCCATTTCCCTTGGAAAATGTGACTGCTGTAAAGAATGCAATTCTGGAATTACCATATTTTGTAAGGGTCTAAGTCAATCCAGGGTATTTTATTGACTTGATTTTTTTCTATGTTAAAAAAATAATCTGTTTTTAACTTTATATTCACTTCATAAACTCTTGACTTTAGACCAGTTTCCTACCCATGAGAATACAAAACCCAGGGTTTGTGGTCCTCCTGTTCTCTGCCCTTGACAACCCCTGTCAATCAATCAGTCAGTAAGTCTTGATTAAGTGTCTCTTCTGTGCTGGAAATATAGAGACAAAAAGGAAGCAGCCTGAATGGCTCAAGGACCTTGTATGCTGTTAGGAGGAGCATTATGTTCAGTGCTGGGTTCCATTTCGGAAAGGACATTGACAAGCTACGGTGCGTCCAGAGGAATGTGACCAATGAGGTAATGGGACTGAAAACAATGCTATCTGAGGATCAGATGAAGCAATATGGTGGGTGAAAGATGAAATGACTGGAGAAACACAGGTTCCATCTTCTGAACATGTCGATTGGGTGAGCAGTACATGACAATTGCCTGACAAACCAGGACTGGACCCATTCTCAGCCTAGGGCTGGACCCTGAATACAGGGGAGACTTTTTTATACCTTAAAAAGTTAATCCAATACAACCCATTAATTAAAGGGAAATAACACTTTAGGTAGTCTGATTTCTAATCAGATGAAAGGTTAGGGACTTTGCTAGTGGAGAGGGAGAGTGAACAGGTGCAATTCCCTGAAATCAGAAAAGGATGTGTCTTCTCCTCAAATGTCTGAACAATCTAAGGAGCATAGAAGCAATCCCTGGGTGATCAGTGTGGGGCCAGTTTGCAGATTAGACACGTGTTGCTTGAGATGTACAATTGTGAGAAAACTCCTTGTGTCAGACTTTGGATCTGAGTGGGTTTCTGATCAGCATAACCTAGGTTCTTGGTTCAGGGTCTCTAAGCAGCAGGGGGAGATGTCCAGCTGCTCAGACACACAATGCTAAGTCTAAACATTGTTACAGAGTTTTCTCTCAATTCCCACAATTGAATGAACTTTTCTCACAGGACCAAAGTTGGACTTGACCTATAGTTGAGTGGAAAGGGAGCTAAGCTAGCTCCAGAATCAGTCAAGAGATGGAGTCATTGTGATTCACTCAAGTCACACAGTTAACTACTTCCTTTCCTATCCCCTCATTTCCTTCAACTGCTAACTAGGCACTTAACTGTTTGTTGATTGAAACTGAAAGCAGGCAAACATGAAATGAGAAGTTAACTGAAGCAGCTCCCCACCCAGAAGTGAAATTTCAGCAACCCTGAGCCAAAATGCTTTCAGCATTCAGTGCATAGAGCTGCCAAATAAAATCTGACCTTGAGGAGACATTATGGGTCTTGGTCGATGGTTGAGATTTTGATCAGAGGCTTGGGGCTCTGCTTGGTAATTATCTGTCATCTGCTACCATCCTCCTTTAGCTCCTTATCATGGCACAGAAGTACCGTTGGCTTCTAAAAGTTAGGACAGCAGAGCACAAGCTCTGGCACATATTGAAAGTGTCATTAAGTCATGGAGAATGTTTATTCCACTTGAAGATCACCTTATTTGTTGTGGCAGAGATGCTATAAATAAATGTGACAAGACCAGTGTGATACAAGAGAATGCTTAGCTTGTCCACAAGAGTATTTGAGTTCAAGGCCTACCTCTGATACTAACTAGTGGTATGACCTTGGGTATGTCATTTAATCTCATGATGGTTCAGGCAGCTACCTGTTATCCTCTAAGTCAGTATTTCAAGCCTCCCCAACCTGTATGGCCTCTTAGTGTTAATGCTCCTCTATTGTAGCCTTTGAGAATTCAAGGTAACCTCCAAGGTGACCACCCCCCTGCCCCACCCATCCCATGAGGCGTCACAGAAGGAGGATGGTGTAAGAACAGCTTCAGATGCACTGCACGTTATTTAATGGGCTTCATCTCATGACCAAATGACCCTCATGGTCAAAGAAAAGTAATGCTAATTGCGTATTACAGAGAAACTTCTGAATTTCTTTTAGTCAAATCAGTTTTTACGTGTGACTGTTACCTTACTGAGGGAAGAGCAAAGAGGCTTTTCTCTATGGTATTCCTCCTTTTCTTCTCCCCCAGTTCTATTCCATTTCAAGGGGCAATAGCTTTCCCAACATTTCTTGTTCAGAGCTTATTTTTCAGATTTGAAATCCAGTAGCATTGATTGGATTTGCTCTGAAATCAGAGTGCAAAATAGAACTGGATAGATAACACATGACTAACTATGACATCACATAATTGAAATCTTTTTTTTTCATAAATTGAGCAATGCTACCCTATGTATGGCTAAAAAGAGCTGGAATGGAGGTGTCCTGTGGCATGTCTGCCCGCTTCTCACTCCCCCAGCATTTTGTACTCTGAGAATGAGCTAGTTCTAGGTAGAACTCACATTTCCTTACACATGTGTGACCTTGAGTAAGTCAGATATTCTCTAGCTCTCAGCTTCCATTTTTTTTTTACCAATAGAATTTGGATAATCCATTCCCTGTCCATCTTAGAGGATTATTGTGAGGATAATGAATGTGAATGTGCTTTGCAAAGTGAAGTGTTATAGAAATGTAACACTATATATTAGACTACACTCTGCTGGACCTGGCCATAATCATCTTTTTTTATTCTTTTTTGTTCTTTGTGGTCATTTCCCAGGAGCCATCTCTCCCACATAGACAGGGAGAACTACTTGTGGTGATAAAGGAGTACAACTCAGGAAAACAAACTGAGCCATGGATCATGAGCAATGGTGGATGGCTCCCTTTTCATTGGTAGTCTTCCACCTCCCAGTCTTCTGGTCACTGTCTTTCTCAAAGTTCTGAGGTCCTTAGAGTGTCATTGTTCTCTTTGTCCTGCTTGTCCTCCCATGTTCAATCAGTTGCCGCATCTTGTCATTTCTGGCGCTACAACATCTTTGCCATCTGTCTCCAGTGCTTTATTCATCTGGCTGCTCTTCTAGTTTAGGCCTTCATCATCCTTCACTGGTTCTCATCTTGGGGATTCTCTTCTTCAAGTCGCTCCCTTCTCCAGTCCACGTTCCACACAGCCCTAAAAGCGATTTTCCCTAAACTACAGTTCCCATCATAGCAGCAAACTCTACTCAGTGAACTCTGGTGGCTCTCATTACGTTTCTCTACTTGTTATTTAAAGCTCTTTGTAACCTGGCCCCAACATACCTTTCTAGCACTGTGATCCATCCAGACTGGTCTTCTGGATACACAGTAGTCTATCTCCCATCTCCATGCCTTTGCCAGGTTATCCCCCATGCCTGGAATGCACTTCCTCCTCACTAACACCCCTTAGAATTCCTAGTTGTTGTCTTATTCTTTTTCCTAAGCTGAACTAAAGCACCACCTTTTACATGAAGGCTTTCTTAAAAAATCCTTCCAGCTACTAGTGCCCTGCCCCATCTTCATTACCTTCTATGAATTTTGGGTATATGTAGCTATATCTATGTATCTATATCTGCATGTCCCTGTTTTCCACTCCAGCATTCCACATGTTTCTTGAGAGTAGGTTTTTTGACAAATAGTAGGTGCTTAGTAAATGCTTGTTTATTCATTGTTAATGTCATTCTTTATCAGAATCCCAAATCTACCTAAATTTTTTTATCTTCATTATTTCTTATGGAGCAGTACTTTTCTATTATGTTGGAAAAGTAAAGTTTCTTTAGCCATTCTCTGTTTTATGGGCACCCACCTTATTTCCTACTTTTTGTTACCCTAAAAATGCTTTTGAAAATATTTTGGCATGTATGGGACCTTGATCATGTCTTTCTTCTCCTTGGGACACACACCATGAAGTGAGATCTCTGAACTCAAAGGGTATGAACAGTTTAGTCACTCTTCTGGCATAGTTTCAAATAATTTTGCAGAATGGATGGACCAATTCATAGCTCAACCAATAGCATAGCAGCATGTCTCACTTTGAACAGCTCCTCCACTATTGATTCTCACTCTCTTTTATCATCCTTATCAATTTGCTAGGTAGCGTATGTGCTGTACTAACATTGTAAATAAATATCTCAGTTCTCTCCCTCTCACAGGACTCTTGACAAGGATCTTCCTTCCTTGCCCAGACTACAACTATAGGTTTTAGGGGATGATGGGGAGAGAGGTGCAGAACAGAAGCAAATTCAGCTGTAATTGAAAACTCCTTCCCCAACTGATAAATGGTCAAAGGATATGAACAGGAAATTTTCAGAGGAAGAAATTAAAGATATCTATAATCATATGAAAAAATGCTCTAAATCACTTTTGATTAGAGAGATGCAAATCAAAACAACTCTGAGGTACCACATCACACCTATAAGATTGGCAAACATGACAGAACAAGAAAATGATAAATGCTGGAGAGGATATGGGAGAGTTGGAACACTAATTCATTGTTGGTGGAGCTGTGAGCGCATCCAACCATTCTGGAGAGCAATTTGGAACTATGCCCAAAGGGCTACAAAAATGTGCATACCCTTTGAGCCAGCAATATCGCTACTAGGACTGTATCCCCAAGAGATCATAAAAATGTGGAAGGGTCCCACATGTACAAAAATATTTATAGCAGCACTCTTTGTAGTTGCCAAAAACTGGAAGTCAAGGGGATGCCCATCAATTGGGGAATGGCTGAATAAATTATGGTATATGAATGTAATGGAGTACTATTGTGCCATAAGAAATGATGAACAAGAAGACTTCAGAGAGGCCTGGAAGAACTTATATGATCTGATGCTGAGTGAAAGGAGCAGAACCAGGAGAACTTTGTGCACAGCAATGACCACAGTGTGCAAGAGTTTTTTCTGGTAGACTTGGAATTTTGTAATAATGCAAGAACTCATTAAAAAAAAATCCCAATGGTGGATTTCTAAGGCAAAATGCCTTCCACACTCAGAGAAAGAAGTATGGAAGTCATTCGCAGAATGTAGCAGATCATGTTTGTGTGTATGCATGTTTTTGTGTATCATGTTTTGATTTGTTATATGATTTCTTCCATTTATTTTAGTTCGACTACATAGCATGACTATAGTGAAAATGTACTCAATAGGAAAGTATATGTAGAACCTATACAGAATTGTATGCGGTCGTGGGGGGGGAGGGGGGTAGTGGGGGGTAGGTGTAGGGGGATAAAATCTTAATTTTATGGCAGTGATTGTGAAACATTAAAAATAATAATAAAAAAAAGGTGAAACCAAAAAAAGAAAAAGAAAAAAAAAGAAAAAGAGCACTTGAGAAATTGAGAGTAAAAAAAAGGCAGAAATCAGTCATTTGGCACCAAAAGGAGACTTTCCAAGTCAACATGGCTTCTAGACAAGTATTTCATCTATTTGAAATTATCCTCCACAATAAGAATCTCTAACAAATAAAGCGTTAACTGGTTAAAAAAAAAAACTCCACCAGGGAGAAGAAAGCTAATGATTAATTTTTTGAAGTCTCGTTCTTGCTGGGAAGTTGCCCTTTCCTAAAGACCTAACACTTTTTGAGAGAGAATTGTCTTCTAGAAGGACTCCAGCTAATAAATGCTTTCACCTTCAGCACTTTAAAGACTCAGTGTAATCTGGAGTCTGTGTGTATTTTTAACATTGGCATCAGGGAACAAAATCCACTCTTCCTGATAAGACTAGCTATGGGCTCCAAAAGGTTCCAGCTTCAAGCAGATCATTTCCCCTAATTGTGCAGGTCCTTCTAAAAGACTCTGGAAATTCTTTTGTGTTTTGGACTCCTCTTAGTCTCTTTTTTTTACTACTCAAAGGACTGAATCGTGGAGATATCCCAAATAGCAATCATTATGAGATTCCCTTTTTGGAAATTCAGTTTGGTGGAAAACATTTCTTCTTGTACCCCAAATCCTTCCCATTTTGATTCTTTTAGCTGTGGCATAGGTGTTTCGAAAGACAGAGCAATCTCACTCTTTCCAAAGTATTCCAAATATTGGTTACAAAGGTATTGGCTATTTGCTACAATATGTTAACCTCTTTGTTCTCCAGCACAGTTAGGTTATTGGGATTTAGTAGATATTCTCGTTTTAGAGTGCTCCCGTTTATACCAGACATGAATTTTTGTTGTTGTTCAGTCATCCAGTTGTGTCTGACTCTTCATGACCCAGTGGAGCATAGCGTGTCAGGTACACTGTCCATGGGCTTTTCTCAGCAAAGATAATGGAGTGGCTTGGTATTTCCTTCTCCACTCAATCACCTTTTGTCAAGAATTTTTTTTGGACATCGGTTACCACTTGTCAAAGAAGATAGTAACCTCCACCTTCTGCAGCACAATGGCAAGAGGGCTGGGCATAGAATCAGGGATATCTCCTTTTAAGTGTTGTCTCTGGCACATCATCGCTCTGCTACCCTGCTCAAGTCATTTAGTCCTTCGGGTGACTTAGGCACCTCTCCAAAAACATCCAAGTTATAGATGGGTTACCCATTTGCCACACTGATAAAATCATGTCAGGATTTATGTCCCTCCCTCTCCACCTTCCTCACAAAAGGAACCTGCATGAAAATTAATTAACTTCAGATTTAGTTGTGACTAGAATGCCCGATTCTTTGTTACCCACGACAAGAATATTCTCCAGATCAAGCTAAACAGAGATTAAATAAATACCAGTTTCAGAGAGGTATGTGAAGATCCTTTTAAAGTATAGGAGCTAGGCATTGCTGTGGGAGATAGTGAACTCTATGGTCATACAAGGGTCACCTTCAGCCATGTCATAATGGCCTTACTAAACAGGAAGAGCTGAGCAATAGTGTCTAGCATAAAAAGCTATTTTCCTTTGGATTCAGTTGAGTTTCCCAAAATTATTTGAAGTGCCTACTCTGTGTGAGGTCCTCATCACCACGGTCAGTTACTTTGTGGTCTTCCTTGCTATGGTTCTTTCCTCTTCTGCTCTCAGAGTTTCTCTCTTTATTCTTTCTGTCTTGAAAAACTCGCTTTTTCTTGTGTCTTTGGCTAATACATCTATGCAGATGACTAACAAATTGACAAATTTGTTACATAACTACTTATTCAATAAATAAATAGATGAATGTACCATATATTGCCTTTTTCTATCCAGAAAGTAATGATCAGAAAGCATGGAGAATCACCCTGCCTTTGTGGATAGAGTTGTACCTGAAGTAAGGAACACCTGGCTTGTGATGCCCCCTCTACTTATATTAGCTGTGACCCTGGGCAGATCTCTTACCACCTCTGAACTGCTCCGTCAGAAAGTTTCAGATTTCTTTTTTCTCTTTCTTCCTTCTTTCTTTTCCTGTCTCCCTCCCTGCCTCACTTCTTTCCTTCCTTCCCTCTATTCCTCCCCCATTTTCTTTAACGTTTCAGAAATTGTGCCCAACTACATTAAAGATAATTTAAAATATTATTAAAGAAATGATAACTCAACATCCATATTGTAGAAAGGCTTGATTTTGTTATAAGCTAGATAAGAAATCTTGTGGGAAGTGGGAGTAGAGGGAGAAGTGAGAAAGAGAAGGAAAGAGTACTCTGGAATCCTTTGCTAGTGATGTCTTCATAGCTTGGAAAAGCCTGTACCAAAACTACAGACATCTTCTCGCTGACTCTCACGGACACTAAAGTGAGCTGGGAGACAAAAGACCCGAGTTAGAATCCTGGCCTCATAGTGTGACCTTGGGTAAGTCACTTAATTCAATACAGTTCTCTTCTTTTCAGTAAGCATTTATGAAGGATTTATTCTATACAAGGCACTGCACTGAACTTCAGAGATACAAATAGAAAAATGAAAGCAGTTGCATCGCACAAAGAACTTTTAGCCTGCTGTTATATTGGCCTATGCAGCCTTAGTTTCCTACTTTGTAAAGCCTGTGTAATAATAACTGAGAGTAAATTAAAAAGGGCTATAGAAATGCTATTATTATATTTATTGGTAGATTCTTTCACAGCCAGGAGCAGTCATTAAAAAAAGATTTGGATATTTCTAACTACCGGAAAATGAAAGGACGTGTCACGTTCTGAGGTAAGCTCCTCACCTGCCAAAACGCATTAAGCATGGATTTATCCATGTTTTTATAGATAAAAATCTTTAATCATCTCAAAAATATCGAATATATCTTTGTTTGTATTTCATCTTAAATGGAAAATTCATTACAATGGGATGATCAAAAGAGCTTGCTTCAAATGCCAAAGGAAGTGTTTAGTGGCAGCAGTGAGGAAGGGAGCCATTAAATTAAAGAAAATTCTAAATGTAGCATTATCTATATCTTATTTCAAATACTTTTAGGTTTTAACATGTGAATCTTTTTTCCCCTACGTACGGAGGAGAAATTTTCTGACATGACTCATTTACACTGTGGTTGTCAGGCACAAACAGTTTTTAATATTATTCACTGCCCTGTGTATATTAAAGAGCTTGTCCACTCCATGTTGAACACAGCTGCATTTCCTGATGGAGTGTGTTACTTGGAAAATAAAGTGGTTACAATTATCCGCACAACAAATGGAACTTGTCAGACGGCAGACATGCAGAACTAATGTAGATGGCCAGCTTGGGAAAGCCGTCAGAAAGATTGAAAAATATTGAGGCTCCGGCCTACTCTGGTTCCTGAGAAATGGACATCAGCCTTTCTCTGGTCAATTCCTCAGGAAGGAAGAGCAGAAGGCAGGCTGGATTATCGTGCCTGTTGTCATCACCGTTGTGGTTATCATATTATTATTTGTTTTGCCAAATACTCCTTCAGCACATCCTCTAACGAATTCACAATGGGCTATCTCACTGTCACAAAGTATGGAAAATCGAGACAACTTGGCAGTGAACACTGTAGAATAGGTGATGTTTGTCGTTCTGCCACGTGACTAATTGACAGAATCATCTCCCTCCTTGAAGAGAGTGTGAATGGTTTCAGGAATGCCTCTGTACTCTTTAGGTTTTCAGGTGAAAGAGCTTCAATGTAAAAACGTAAAAGAAAAAAGGGATCTGACAAAGCAGAAGGAATCTGATATGTGCTAGGAGCTTAGACAATGGAGGAATGTCCCTTAGAGGTGAAAGGGAAGAAAGGTCTTAGCAGTCTTTAAGGCTATTAAGTCAACAGTATCATATGGCAGCCAAGAAAGCTCTATTTTCTAAGCAGCTTTAAAAGAGGCATAGACCTGCTAGACCCTCTCCTTCTCAAAACATGCATGTTTCAGGTCTGAGGGCTACATTTTACTAAGGTCACTGTTCAGCTGGAGAGTGTCCAGGTAAGGGTTAGGGTTAGGATGGACAGGATGGTAAAAGAGTTTGAAATTGTGACATAGGAGAGTTAGATGTAGGAAATGGACTTGTTTAAGCTACAGAAGAAAAGACCGGAAAGATAACCCTGTTTTCTTTTCTGCATTATCATCTGTCCAGTGGCCATCTTCATCCTGATATCTGGGGGCATTTAAAATTCAATTCCAAATTGCAGCTCCAAACTTCCCCATGAAGCTACAATTCCTCCAAATTTCTGTATTTCTCTTGAGGAGATCATTGTCCTTTAGTCACCTTGATAACCTTGAATTCATCCTTGATGTTTCCCTCTTTTATTTCCTTTTGCAGGCCATTGCTAAGCCTTGCAGTGTTAGCTCTCTAGCATCTTTGGAATCTGAAGTCAGTCCCTCATCACTTCTCAGATGCATGGGTACAGTAGCCCAATTGGCTCCTGCTTCCTTTTCCTTCCTCCATTAAGCTTCCAAATTGATATTTCTAAAATACGTGTCTGACCATGTCCTTCCCTACATGTTAAAAAAATCACTTTTTGTTATTTTTATTTTTCAAGTACTGTTTTTGTCAATTTGTCTCTCCTACTAACTCCCAAATGAACAGTACTCTGCTTTGGGCCCACCAGTGTCTTACCTTGGCTCCACTTTGGGCACAGCTGTTCTGCCCCTTCTTGGGGCCTGACTCAGCTTGCTTCAACAAGAGGGTAAGTGCTGGCTTCTAACTAACTTCCTGTAGAAGATGTGGGAAAAGTTGCTTTGTTCTTTTTAAGGCAAAGCAGGTTCTTCTTTTTCCTGATTTCTGCAGATTTCTCTTCCTGTTGTGCTGGTCCCTGAGCATTCCCTCTTCCTAGAACCATCATCCCCACCAGTTTCTGATAACCTCCAAATTCTGCTATCCATCACTTCTCTGTGAATTCACTCTCCCAGATCTACCCCCTCAGAATCTCCTGGCAGTGCCAGCTGATGAACCCATTCCATATCCATTACTCAGAGTCCCAATTGATTCTCATATTTGATCATGCTCTAATTTTCCACTCCCTCTCTTCCTTATGGATCTCTTTCAGGACCTTATGAGAAGACTTGGGAAGTTAGAGCAGTCATGTGGTCAGTGGTAGAGTGCCAATACCTCAATCCTTCTGTGCTTCATGTATCCATGATTGCTTTGGTACAGCTGCACCCTACACTAACACATTTTGTGACCATCACCTCCCCCTAGACATTTTTGAAAGTTTCTATGGCTGAAAAATGTGGCAGCCTGTGGCCAAGGTAGTGATGAACCTTGTGGAACTTAACTGGGCAAGTCACTGGCCAGCACATGTACAATCTATCCAGGGCCCTATCCATTTGAGTAGGCCTTCCTGGAGCTTGAGCCTCACTGACCTGGCCTTCTAGAAATTAGGGCCACTTCTTTACCATGCTGAGGCATTAGGGGAAGATTGTGGTGAAGGCTAATGGCATAGAATGGACAAAATAAAAGCTTTTTAATCTTCCTGCAGTGCCTTTGTAAGAGACTTGATGACTCTGGGCCTGAATTGAAGTCCTGAACTCAAATATTGGGTACTTCCATGTTCTAGAAAGAGTGTCTGGATATGCACATTGAGTCCTGTCAGCTCCTGGTCCTGTCATGGACCCAATCTCTAATGCTTCCTCCCTCAAAGTGAATACATCAAATATCTAGAACTTTGTGAGTGAGGTTTCCCTGTTTAAGCATATCCCTAGCCCTCTAACACTTAGTCTTACCATGGTGTTTTAGGTTCAGTGATGGGTAGTGGTTTGCATTTGGGTGCACAGCTAATGAAGTTTCAGATTGTTATTTAGCTGTTTCAGTCATGGCTGACTCTCTGTGACCCCATTTGAGGTTTTCTTGCCACAGATATTGAAGTGTTTTGCCATTTTATTCTCCTTTCATTTTGCAGATGAGGAAACTGAGGCAAACAGGGTAAAGTAACTTGCCCAGAGTCACACAGCTAGTAAGTGTCAGAGGTCAGATTTGAACTCAGAAAGATGAGTCTTCCTGACTCCAGGCCTGGTGCTTTATGCACTGCAGCGCCACCTCGCTGACGCTCGACTTTGAAGAGTAGGACTTCAACCACGGGCTTCCTGCCTTTCCAGGTAGCATTCCAGATTCTGTACCTGCTGCTTCCCAACATACTCAATTTATTGTTATAGAAGTTATAAATTTGGAGATTGTCAGTACTTTGCAGCTTATTTCCTAGTGATCTGGCAAGAAAAGCTTTACTATTTATCAAAGGTAAAACTGTTATATACAAGAAGTAACAACAAATATTATACTGTCACTTGTTAGTGCTTGTTGGAGCTTACAACTCATTATAATATAATAGAAAAGTTCTAGTGTATTGTTAGGATTATTAACATGTATCAGTCATTCCCTAGTAATCATGTCACCCCCCTGCTCAATAAACTCTCCTGGCTCTGTATTATGTCTACTGAGAGAACTGATTATTAAATAGCATATGACTTGGGAGATCCCTGACCTTTCCTAAAAAATTTACCCCACCTAGACTATCTTCACCTGAAAACTGCCTATTCATACCCTTTAACCATTTCTCAATTGGGAAATGACTTGTATTCTCATAACACTGACTTTGTTTTCTATATATTTGAGAAATGAAGCCTTTCTCAGAGGCACATGCTGTAAAGATTATTTCCCAGTTTTCTACTTTTCTTCTAATCTTGGTCGCATTAGTTTTGTTTGTACAAAAGCTTTCTATCTTTATTTTTCTTGCTTTGAGAAGGGGGGTGGCTAATGTGGAAATATGTTTCGAATGACCCTAAATGTATATAATGAGTATCATATTTCTTACTATCTCAGTGGATGAGGGAGGAGTGGTAGGAAAGAGAGAATTTGGAACTGAAAATAAAAATAAAATTGGAATCTCCAGCTGCTAGTGCCTCCTTCCCTCCCTCCCATACACACGCAAACACACACACACACATGCACGCACGCACGCACGCAGGTGTGCGTGCTTATATTAATTGTGTATGTAACTTATATATACTTCTCTTTGTATGTATTTTATGCCCCTATAGAATATAAATTCCTTGAGAGCAGAGACTGAATTTATATCCTTAGCCTGTATGTAGCACAGTACATGGAACATAATAAATGCTTATTGACCAACTGTCTTTGCCTTCCTAGTAAAGTAATCATATTGATGGGATCTTGTGTGCTATGATTTGGAGCAGATAAGGGCTTGCAAAATACATTGAAACTGGAATATTCCAATCTGGGGGACCAATGTGTGAATTAGAGGCAGAAGGGACTTCAGGATTCATTTAGTATAACACCCATTTTATAGATGGGCAAACCAAAATGCACAGAATTTCAATAACTTGCCCAAGGTTACACAGTCAGGAAATAGCAGCGCTCAGTTTCAAATCCATGACTTTATATACAAAACTCTTCCCACTGTATATTATCTTTATATGGTCTACTAGGTGGTGCAATGGATAGAGTGCTGGACCTGGAGTCAGAAAGACCTGAATTCAAATTTGGCCTCAGACACTAACTAGCTGTGTGACCCTGGGCAAGTCACTTTACCCTGTTTGCCTCGGATTCCTGAGGTATAAAACAAGCTGGAGAAGGAAATGGCAAAGCATCCCAGTACCTTTGTGACAAAAACCCCAAATGGGGTCATGATGAGTCAGGCAAAGCTGAAACAATTCTGCAACAGCAGCGATATTGCTTTATAAAGATAATAAAGTGTTCTCATATATTCAACATCAGTTTTATTACTACTTATTAATATAGTTATAATTAACATATATGCTGTACTTACCATTCTGTTTTTCTCTTTATATCAATTTATAGAAGTCTTCTATTTCTATGAAATATGTATAAACAGATACTTTTAAATTAACATCAACTGTGTCCATTATTATTGTCTAGAGAAAACAATACATGCACAATACATATAAATATATGTGGAAACTAGACATGGAAATAGACAGATATAAAACCATTGTCGCTGTCCTTAAGAAACATAATCTAGTTACCTTTGGAGAAGTCCTGTGGTCCAATAGTATTAAACTCAAGTTAAAACATATCTGCAGGCTGCACATTGACAATGGTCTATCAGTCTGTCCTAATGTGTCTATGTTCAATCCTTTACTTGCTCTGTAACCTTTAATCTTCACAAGTATCTTTGAGCTCCATTATGCCATTTTCTATATAACCTAAGGAAAGTATTTCTTTTCTCCTTAACTACTTTAGGGAGGAGATATCATCTTCTTGCTGCACTCATTTCTTGAAGTTGCCACCCTCTTAAGCAAAGTGCTGCCTACAGTTGTCCTGAATGTGATTCGGATAATTTGTGTTAAGATAAAATGGAATGAAAGGTGTTTTCTGAACTCTCCATTAAAGTCTTGCTGCTAGGTCCTGAGTTACTGTTGTAATTGGCTCTTCTGTGTAAGACATAGGCACATTTAGATTCACTGAGGAAGCTTGGAGGTGCTGGAGAGAAACACAACTTTATTATTTCTTAGTATTAATATAGCCTCCCATTCCAGTATGCATTGCTTTGTAAAGCAGAGGCCAAAGTGATGCTGAGTAAGGCAAAAGGACAATTAAGCATTCAGTATTCATTTGCTAACAAATTGTTCATGTGTCTCCGTGTGTCTGTTTGTGTGTCCCCATCTGTCTGTGTGTCTACATCTGTGTGTCTTCTGTCTGTGTGTCCCCATCTATCCCTGTGTCCCCATGTGTCTTTCTGTGTGTCCCCATCTGTCTGTGTCCATGTCTGTCTGTGTGTCTTCTGTCTGTGTGTCCCCATCTGTCCCTGTGTCTGCATGTGTCTTTCTGTGAGTCTCCATCTGTCCATATGTCCCCATCTGTCTGTCCGTGTGTCCTGATGTGTCTGTGTGTCCCCATTGATCTATCCATGTTTCTCCATCAATCTGTCCAGGTGTCCCCATCTGTCCGTGTGTCCCCATCTGTCTATGTGTCCTCATCTGTCCTTGTGTCCCCCTCTGTCTGTGTGTCTTCTGTCTGTGTTCCCATCTGTCTGTGTGTCCCCATCTGTCCGTGTGTCCCCGTCTGTGTGACTTCTGTCTGTGTGTCCCCATCTGTCCGTGTGTCCCCATCTGTCCATGTGTCCCCATCTGTCCGTGTGTCTTCTGTCTGTGTGTCCCCATCTGTCTATGTGTCCCTCTCTGTCTGTGTCCACGTCTGTCTGTGTGTCTTCTGTCTGTATGTCCCCATCTGTCTGTCCGTGTGTCCTGATGTGTCTGTGTGTCCCCATTGATCTATCCATGTTTCTCCATCAATCTGTCCAGGTGTCCCCATCTGTCCGTGTGTCCCCATCTGTCTATGTGTCCCCATCTGTCCTTGTGTCCCCCTCTGTCTGTGTGTCTTCTGTCTGTGTTCCCATCTGTCTGTGTGTCCCCATCTGTCCGTGGTGTCCCCGTCTGTGTGTCTTCTTTCTGTGTGTCCCCATCTGTCCATGTGTCCCCATCTGTCCATGTGTCCCCATCTGTCCGTGTGTCTTCTGTCTGTGTGTCCCCATCTGTCTATGTGTCCCTATCTGTCTGTGTCCACGTCTGTCTGTGTGTCTTCTGTCTGTGTTCCCATCTGTCTGTGTGTCCCCATCTGTCCGTGGTGTCCCCGTCTGTGTGTCTTCTTTCTGTCTGTCCCCATCTGTCCATGTGTCCCCATCTGTCCATGTGTCCCCATCTGTCTGTGTGTCTTCTGTCTATATGTCCCCATCTGTCTGTCCGTGTGTCCTGATGTGTCTGTGTGTCCCCATTGATCTATCCATGTTTCTCCATCAATCTGTCCAGGTGTCCCCATCTGTCCGTGTGTCCCTATCTGTCTATGTGTCCCCATCTGTCCTTGTGTCCCCCTCTGTCTGTATGTCTTCTGTCTGTGTCCCCATCTGTCTGTGTCCACGTCTGTCTGTGTGTCTTCTGTCTGTGTGTCCCAATCTGTCCCTGTGTTCGCATGTGTCTTTCTGTGTGTCCCCATATGTCCATACGTCCCCATCTGTCTGTCCATATGTCCTGATGTCTCTGTGTGTCCCCATTGATCTATCCATGTTTCTCCATCAATCTATCCAGGTGTCCCCATCTGTCTGTGTGTCTTCTGTCTGTGTGTCCCCATCTGTCCATGTGTCCCCGTCTGTGTTTCTTCTGTCTGTGTGTCCCCATCTGTCCGTGTGTCCCTATCTGTCTATGTGTCGCCATCTGTCCTTGTGTCCCCCTCTGTCTGTGTGTCTTCTGTCTGTGTTCCCATCTGTCTGTGTGTCCCCATCTGTCCGTGTGTCCCCGTCTGTGCGTCTTCTTTCTGTGTGTCCCCATCTGTCCGTGTGTCTTCTGTCTGTCTGTCCCCATCTGTCTGTGTCCCCATCTGTCTGTGTCCACGTCTGTCTGTGTTGCTTCTGTCTGTGTGTCCCCATCTGTCCCTGTGTCTGCATGTGTCTTTCTGTGTGTCCCCATCTGTCCATACGTCCCCATCTGTCTGTCCATATGTCCTGATGTGTCTGTGTGTCCCCATTGATCTATCCATGTTTCTCCATCAATCTGTCCAGGTGTCCCCATCTGTCCGTGTGTCCCCATCTGTCTATGTGTCCCCATCTGTCCTTGTGTCCCCCTCTGTCTGTGTGTCTTCTGTCTGTGTGTCCCCATCTGTCCCTGTGTCCGCATGTGTCTTTCTGTGTGTCCCCATCTGTCCATACGTCCCCATCTGTCTGTCCATATGTCCTGATGTGTCTGTGTGTCCCCATTGATCTACCTGTGTTTCTCCATCAATCTGTCCAGGTGTCCCCATCTGTCCGTGTGTCCCCATCTGTCTATGTGTCCCCATCTGTCCTTGTGTCCCCCTCTGTCTGTGTGTCTTCTGTCTGTGTGTCCCCATCTGTCCGTGTGTCCCCATCTGTCTATGTGTACCCATCTGTCTGTGTGTCCCCATCTTTCTATGAGTCCCCGTCTGTCTGTGTGTCCACGTCTGTCTGTGTGTCTCCATCTGTCCCTGTGTCCCCATCTGTCTGTCCATGTGTCCCGATCTGTCTGTGTCCCCATCTGTCTGTGTGACCCCATTGATCTATCCGTGTATCCCCATCGATCTGTCCAGGTGTCCCCATCGATCTGTCCAGGTGTCCCCATCTTTCTGTGTGTCCCCATCTGTCCATGTGTCCCCATCTGATGGTGTGTATCCATCTGTCTGTGTGTCTTTTGTCTGTGTGTCCCCATCTGTCCCTGTATCCCCATGTGTCCATATGTCCCCATCTGTCCGTATGTCCCCATCTGTCTGTCTCTGTGTCCCGATCTGTCTGTGTGTCCCTATTTGTCTGTGTGTCTCCTATGTGTCCATGTGTCCCACTGTCTGTCCCTGCATCCCCATCTGTCCATATGTCCTGTATTTGTCTTTATATCCCCCACCTGTCTATCCATGTTTCCCCACCTGTCACTGTGTCCCCATCTGTCTGTGTGTGCGTCCCATCTGTCAATCACTAGAGCCTCTTGGAGGAACTCCTGCTGTAGTTGCTGGTACCTTGGATGGTTCCTGTATTTTCCTTTTCATGGCACTAAGAAGCTTTGCTTGTATTCCTTTGAGCATGACACTTTGTCTGTGGTCCCCATCTAGGCCATGGCATAGCATCAGTGTCCCTGCATCTAAAATCTCTCTGGGCCTATTTCTTTGCATCAATTTGTTACTGGGTTGGATTTCTTCTTGCACATTCTTCTCCTCTATCCTTGAGGGGTTCTTTGGGAGATTATGGCCTAGTTTCTGGGATGCCTCTTGACCAAGGGGCTGTCTACTCTCCAGTTCCTGTTCGTGGAACATTTTAGTGGGTTGGTACTGGCACCTCAGGTGGGACTCCCAATCATTCCTTAGGTTTTAGACTTTTTCCTGCAGATTCCTCTTCCCTTTCCTGGGTCTCGATTTCTGGCCATTGTAGATACTCTGGTCCTTTCCATGTATACACTGAAACTGTTCTGGGCCAATAGGCAGTCTGTGAATAGATTTCTGGGGTGTCTGCTAGAGTCCATCCTCAGCCCCCATGAGTGATTGAATTCTGGGTGAATTCTGGCTGTCCATTCTCTTTTCTTGACCAGGGGCATACTTTTGGGCAATTCTGGTCTGGCTCTAGTTGTGCTTTTCCACCATTGTACTTTCTCGGTTCAGCAAACTGTTGGTGGATACCCTTTAAGGAATTTGGCCCAGATTTCAAGGTAGGCTCCCCTGCTGTGAGGGCCTGGCCCATGGATGGGATTTTGGGGAAGATTCCTCTACTCTCTGCCTAGGTCTAGATTTCAGGCCTTTCTGGTGCCTCTGCTCCTTTCTGCGTACAGCATACAATTGTCCTTGACAGACATACAACCTGTGGAGACATTTCTAGGGTCCCTTGTAAAACCCATGTAGGTGGTTTCCTGACTACTTCTGCATGGGCTTTCTTGTTGTGCCTTCTGACTCTGTTTCACTGGGCAGCTGATTTAGGGGATTCTGGCTGAGATCCTTTTGTCAGTCATGACTGAGGGAATATTGGAGGTCACAGGACCTTCTTTTGACAGATTTGAGGGGATCTGTTCCGTGGTCCATGGAAGGGTTACCTGCTGTGCCTTTGTGCTCCAAGTTAGTGGCTTTGCTTCAGATTCAAACTCTTTTGTTCTATGGCATACTTAGCAGGAAATTTCCCCCAACATTGATGCACCTCCTTATCCAAGAGGTTTTTACCTGTACCCAGAATGTCCCCAGATCAATTTCTGTGGGGTTTCCTCTCCAGAGCCCCTTGGCTAGTCTGTGTGTCCCCATATGTCTGTCTGTGTGTCCCCATCTGTCCATGTGACTGCTATCTGTCTGTGTGTTTCCTTTTGTCTGACCATGTGTCCATCTGTCTGTCCATTTTTACACACCTGTCCTTGTGTCCCCATCTGTCTGTCTCCACTGGTCCATTTGTTCCCATCTCTCTGCTCATGTGTCCTCTTCTGTCTATATGTCCCCATCTGTCTGTTGTTCCCCATCTGTTTGTGTGTCCCCATCTGTCTGTCCACGTTTGCCCACCTGTACTTGTATCCCCATCTTTCTTTCCCTGTGTCCCCATCTGTCTATGTGTCCCTTAACTGTCCATATGTCCCCTATCTGCCTTGTCCCCTTTTTCTGTCTGTGTGTCCCCACCTATCTGTGTGTCCACATCTGTCTGTCCATGTGTCCCCACCTGTCCGTGTGTCCCCATCTGTCTGTCCATAAGTCCTTATCTGTCCATGTGTCTGCTGTCAGTCCTTGTGTCCCCATTTGTATTTCCATGGGTCCCCATCTCTCCATGTCTCCTATCTCTCCACATTTCCCCTATCTCTCTATATTTCATCCTCTGTCTCTCCATGTACCCCTACCTGTCTGTGTGTCTCCATCTGTTTGTCCAAGTGTCCCCATCTGTCTTTCCAGGAGTCCCCATCTGTCCATGTGTCCCCATATGTCTGTGTTTCCCCATTTTTTCATTTGATGGCTCAGGACGAGATCTTGCACAGCCCTCCCTCACTCAAAGCAAAGTGAAGTGAAAGTAACATCATCATTTCACTGATGTCATGGTGTTTTTTGAAAGCAAAGAATGAATGCAACCTGTGAGTAGACCGAGTTGCCTGATTGAAGACCCAGCCAGCTTGGTAACCCAGCTCCATCTCTCCCTTCTCTCCCCCTTTCCTCTTCCTTTGAGGTATATTGGCTAGATGTCCTTCCTTCCTTCCCTCCTTCCTTCCTTCCTTCCTTCCTTCCTTCCTTCCTTCCTTCCTTCCTTCCTTCCTTCCTTCCTTCCCTTGCAGCCAGTGCACTCTGAAGTCCATAGGTCTGACAACAATATGTCTGTGCCCAAGCTCCACTTGATGACTGACTTAGAGTGTTTATCAATAGTAACAATTTCACTTTCCCTGCAAGCTTGATTTAGTTATGTGTTTCTCTTGTTCATTAAAAGGGTCATTCCCTGACTACTTCTTAAAGAGACCTATTACTCAATGGTCGTTGCCTCCCTCTAAGTGAGTACCTGAAAAGACCAGCCTAAACAGACTGAGGTGTCTCATTGCATCCTGGGCTATCTCCAGTCATCCTGATGAATATCAGGTCACTGGACCCAAATGGCTCAGGAGGAGAAAGTGAAGTTGTTGACCTTGCACAGCCCTCCCTCACTCAAAACAAAGTCAAGTGCAAGTCATGTCATCATTTCTCTGATGTCATGGTCTTCTTTGGGAATGAAGGATGAACACAATGACAAATTGGCTCTAATCCCCTGAAATCCAGCAGAATGAATAAATATGAACAATAAAGAGTGACTTGTAGACAAAAATTAAGAATCATCATAGCTATTATGCTAAAATGTACCTCTACTTTGAAAGTCTTGAGTACTCTGTCAAAGGCTATAATCTCGGACATAAGTGGGCTATTAGAATCAGAGAGCAATGCTACTGGCTTTTAAAATGGCTTTGGTTGGAAGTAGAGGGAAGATGGCAGAGTAAATGCAGGGACTGGCCTGAACTCTCTCCTAAACCTCACCAAATATCTTTTAAAAATGACTCTAAACAAATTTTGGAACAGTAGAAACCACAGAAAGACAAATTGAAACAAATTTCCATCCCAAGACAACTTGGAAGGTTCACAGCAAAGGTCTATTACACCAGTGTGAGGGAGGAATGCAGTCCAGAGGAAGTGAAGCCAATACAACCTAAGCCACCACAAACCAGGAGCAGGCCTTGGGAGTGACTCCATCAGCAGTGGCAGTGAATGCTTCTGGAGCCCTCAGCCTGCAGACAGTAAGGGGGTCGAACAACTGTAGGAGATTATAGGGGTCTTTTGCTGGCACTGGGTCAGGACTGTGATATCTTGTCCATACTTGGATCCAGGTCACAGTCTTAGGTGGCAGTCTTAGGGTGAGGAGGAGCACTAGTATAGCAGAACTGGGGATCACAGTAGATCAGATACCCTCCTCACAGTTCCAGGGCAGAGGAGTGCTTTTGGTTTCTAAGAGACCAGAGCACAGGCCAGGACAGTAGTCAAAGCTCCTATATTCAAAGCCTCCAGGTGAAATATGAATTGATCTCAGGCCATGTAAGAGTTTAAAAAGGATTTTGATAATCAAGTAAGAGAGGTAGAGGAAAAATTGGGAAGAGAAATGAGAGTCATGAAAGAAAATCATGAAAAATACATGTCAACAGATAGGTTAAGGAGACATAAAACATAGTGAAGAAAATAACAACTTAAAAAACAGAGAAGCCCAAATGGTAAATGAGATCAAAAAAGCCAATGAGGAGAGCATAATTTCTTAAAAGTTAGAATGGAGCAAATGGAAGCTAATGGCTTTATGACAAGTTGAGAAACGATAAAATAAAGCCAAATGAATGAAAAATAGAAGAAAATATGAAATATCTCATTGGAAAAACAACTGACCTGTAAAATAGATCTAGCAGTGGTCATTTAGAATTTGTTGGACTATCTAAAAACCATGATCAAATAAAAGAGCCTAGTCATCATCTTTCAAGAAATTATAAAGGAAAACTGCCCTAATATTATAGAAGCAGAGGGTAAAATAGAAATTGAAAGAACCCACCAATGACCTCCTTAAAGAGATCCCCAAATGAAAGCTGCCAGGAATATTATAGCCAAATCCCAGAGTTCCCAGGTTAAGGAGAAAATATTGCAAGCAGCCAGAAAGAAACAATTCAAGTATCGTAGAGTCACAATTAAGATAACAGGAGATTTAGCAGCTCCTACACTGAAGGATAAGAGGGCTTGAAATATTATATTCCAGGGGGCAAAGAAGTTAGGATTACAACCAAGATTACAACCTACCCAGCCAAAATAGATATAATCCGTCAGCGGAAAAAAAAATAGATATTCAGTGAGATAGAAAACGTTCAAGCATTCTAGATGAAAAGCCCAGAGCTAAATAAAAAATTTGACTTTCAAATACAAGACTCAAGAGCAGCATAAAAAGATAAACAGAAAATAGAAATCATAAGAGACTTAATAAGATTAAACTGTTTATATTCCTACATAGAAAGATTATATTTTTAAATCATAAGACCTTTCTCATTATTGGGGTAGTTAGAAGGAGCATATTTTTTTATTTTTTTATTCAAGTAATTTATTATGATCAACTTTGATTTCTACCAGGGATTCATTGATGGTGTAACATCATGAAAATGTTCTATATATTCATAGTAAAAATAAATATATTCATTATCATGTAATTATCTCAGTAGATACAGAATGAATCTTTGTTTTACTTATTTTCTTTTCAGTGTTCTGCAATCACTTCCATATGTTTTAGATTGTTTTTCCCTTCCCTCCTCCTCCTTCGCTGCTACCTCACCACTCCCTCCCTGAGATGGCATACAATTTTATTTAGGTTCTGCACATAAATTCCTATTTAATACATTTTAACCTTAGTTATTTTGTATAGAAGAATTAAAATGACTGGGAGAAATCATAAAACAAACCAAAACGTAATAAAAAAGAAGATGATCTGCTTCATTCTGCAATCAAATTCCAAAGTTCTTTCTCTGGATGTGGAAGGCATTTTGCCTTAAGAGACCGTTGAGAATTTTTTAAGTCCTTGCATTGCAATGAAGTTCCAAGTCTACCAGAAAAATTCCTTACACACTGTGGTCATTGCTGTGCACAAAGTTCTCCTGGTTCTGCTCCTTTCACTCAGCATCAGTTCATATAAGTCTTTCCAGGCCTCTCTGAAGTCTTCCTGTTCATCATTTCTTATAGCACAACAGTATTCCATTACATTCATATACCATAATTTATTCAGCCATTCCCCAATGGATGGGCATCCCCTTTATTTCCAGTTTTTGGCCACAAGAAAAAGAGTTGCTGTAAATATTTTTGTACATGTGGGACCTTTTCCCATTTGTATGATGTCTTGGGGATACAGTCCTAGAAGCAGTATTACTGAGTCAAAGGGTATGCAAATTTTTGTAGCTCTTTGGGCATAGCTCCAAATTGCTCTGCAGAATGGTTGGATCTTCTCACAGCTCCACCAACAATGAATTAGTGTTCCAGCTCTCCCAACATTTATCATCTTCCCGTTTTGTCATGTTAGCCAATCTGATAGGTATGATGTGGTACCTCAGAGCTGTTTTGATTTGCATCTCTCTAATCGATAGTGATTTAGACCATAGCTTTAATTTCTTCCTCTGAAAACTGCCTGTTCATATCTTTGACCATTCATCAATTGGGGAATGAAATTGTATTCTTGTACGTTTGCTTCAGTTCTCTATATATTTTAGAAATGAGGCCCTTATAACAGACACTATTTGCAAAAATTCTTTCCCAGTTTTCTGCTTCCCTCCTAATTTTGGTTGCATTGGATTTGTTTGTGCAAAAACTTTTTAATTTAATGTAATCAAAATTATCCATTTTGCACTTCATAATGTTTTCTATTTCTTCTTTAGTCAAAAATTCTTCGCTTCTCCATAAATCTGATAAATACACTATTCCTTGCTCCACCAATTTGTCCATAGTATCAATCTTTATACCTATATCATGTACCAATTTAGACTTTATTCTTGTGTACAGTGTCAGGCATTGGTCTATGCTTAGTTTCTGTCACACTGTTATCCAGTTTTCCCAGCAATTTTTGTCAAACAGTGAGTTCTTATCCCTGAAGCTGGGATCCTTAGGTTTATCAAACAGTAGATTGCTATATTCATTGCCTACTGTGTCTTGAGTACCTAAAATATTCTACTCATCTACCCTTCTCTTTCTTAGCCAGTACCAAGTGGTTTTTATAATTGCTGCCTTATAATACAGTTTGAGATCTGGTAGCCCTAGGCCACCTTCCCTAGTATTTCTTTTCATTAGTTCCCTTGATATTCTGAACCTTTTGTTCTCCAAGATGAATTTTGATATTATTTTTTCTAGCTCTAGAAAATAATTATCTGATAGTTTGATTGGTATGGCACTGAATAAGTAAATTAATTTAGGTAGAATTGTCATTTTTATTATATTGGCTCGGACTACCCACGAGCAACTGATGTTTTTCCACTTACTTAGATCTGACTTTATTTGTGTGGAAAGTGTTTTGTAATTGTGTTCATAACATCTCTGGGCTTATTTTGGCAGGTAGACCCCCAAATATTTGATAGTATCTACCCTAGTTTTAAATGGGATTTCTCTTTCTATCTCTTGCTGTTGGACTTTGTTAGTAATATACATAAAAATGCAGAAAATTTGTGTGGGTTAGAAGGAGCATATTTCGAGGGCACAGGTGTGATTTGAATATGTAGTGTTGATATCTAAAAATAAATTTAAAATTTAAACATAAATTTAAGAGTTTAAAGAGGAATGTACTGGGAGAAAGAGAAAGGGAGAGGTAGAATGATGTAAATTATCTCCCATAAAAGAGACAAGAAAAAGCTTTTACAGTGGTAGGAAAGAAGGGGGAGTGGAGTGGGAATGAACCTTACTCTCATCAGAATTGACTCAAAGAGGGAATAACATGCATTCAGTTGGGTATAGAAATCTACCTTACTCTACAGGATAGCAGGAGGGAATGGGGATAACACAGGCAGGGGGAGAGGTGATAGAAGGGAAGGCAAATTGAGGTAGGGGGTAGTTAGAAGCAAAACATTTTTGAGGAAGGATGGTGAGAGGAAAGAATAAAATAAACAGAGGTAGCGAGGAATAGGATGGAAGGAAATACCATTGGCAATAATAACTGTAAAAAAAATTTGAAGAAAATTTGTCTAATAAAGACTTCATTTCTGAAACATATAGTGAACTGAGTCAAATTTATAAAAATAAATGTCATTCTCCAGCTGATAAATGATCAAAAGACGTAATCAATTTTCACATGAAGTAATCAAAGCTATCTGTAGTCATATGAAAAAATACTCTAACTCACTATTGATTGGAGAAATGCAAATTAAAACAATTCTGACTTGCTGCCTCATACCTATTAGATTGGCTAATAGGACAGAAAAGGAAAACAACAAATGTTGTAGGGGATGTGGGAAAAATGAGATAGAAATACACTGTTGGTGAAGTTGTGAACTGACTCAACTATTCTGTAGAGCAATTTGGAACTATGCTCAAAGGGCTATAAAAAAAAAAAAAATGTATACCCCTTGCCCTAGCAATACCACTATTAGGTCTGTATCCCAAAAGAGATTTAAGAAATAAAGGAAAAGAAACTTTGTGTACAAAAATATTTATAGCAATTCTTTTCTGGGGGCAAATAATTAGAAATTGAGAGTATGTCCATCTATTGAGGAATGACTGAACACGTTGTGTTATGTGATTATGAGGGAATACTACTGTATTATAAGAAATGATGAGCAGTATGCTCTCAGAAAAACCTGGAAAGACTTGCATGAGCTGATAAAAAGTGAAATGTACTGTGTACAAACAAAGTAACAGTAATATTGTAAGATGATCAGCTGTGAATGACTTAGCTATTTTCACCACTACAATGATCCAAGACAACTCTGAAAGACTTATGATAAAAAATGTTATCTCTTCCCAAAGAAAGAACTGATGATGTCTGAATACAGAGTGAAGCACATTTTTTTTTTACTTTCTTAATTTTTCTTGAGTTTTTTGTCTGTGTTTTCCTTCACAACATGACTATTATGGAAATATGTTCTGCATGGCCACACATGTATAACCTATATCAAACTGATAAGAAGTGAGAGAATTAGAAACTCAAAGTTTTAAAAAACAGAAGTTAAAAATTGTTTTTACTTGTAGCTAGGGAAAATAAAATAATAAATTAAAAATGAATTAAAAAGAACAAAACCAAAATAAAATAAAATGAGTCTTGTTCTTTGGGCTATACCCAGTGAAATTGAAGTAAAGCAGGAAATAATAGCAATTAGTTTACAATTTGTAACTTTCAACCAAGTTGGGCTAAAAGGTAAATATTTTGTTAACTTTAGGAACTTAGACAGAATAGCGGGTTTGTGGACTTGGGGTGAAGACCTAGGATTAAATCTCACCTTAAATGTATCTAGAGCTAGCTTTCCTTTGGACTACAGTTTGAGTAAGGCACTTAATCTTTGTGAACCTTGGTCTCCTCAGCTGTAAAATGGAGGTTTTGGTGGCACCTACTTGGCAGGGTTATTGTGATTCCAAGTGAGATAATGTATGTAAAGTACTTTGCAAATGTTAAAGTTCTGTGTAACCTTAGGGAACACCTTGGGTCCCTTCTCCAGGCCTTGGTTTCCTTTTCTGTAAAATGAGAATGTTGAACTAGGTGACTTGTAATTTCCTTTTCATTTCTAATTCTGTAATTGGGCTTAATAGAAACAGTATTTATATAGCGCAATATATTGTTGAAGTGATCTTTGATATTTTATTAGTCAATACTTTGGACACCCCTTTGAAGTGTCAGTGCCTGGAATGAATAAGACTTTGAACTGGAGCAATGTGCACGGTTTCAGTAGGAAGTGATCCTCTTTTGAATGATGGAGGTCCAATGAATAAATCCTTTTGTGGCTCTACAGCTACCCATATTCTCTTCATTTTGTGGTTACTGTCTTAGCTTAGGAAAAGCTTTTCTGAGTGTATTCCCAAGCTGTAATGAGGCAACTCCTAGAGTTGTGTATGAGTATTTGATCCTTTCTGTAGGAATTATGCTTTGGCCCCTTGATGAAAGACGTGTGTGACTGAATACCTTCTGGGTGATTTTGGTCTCCATGACTGTGGAGTTTTGTTGGAGAAGACTGATGGCTGAACCAGGAAGAGCTTCTCCACTTAGTGAACTGTGAGAAAAACTGAAAAGAAACCTCTCTCTCTCTCCTCCTCCTCCTATTTCTTCTTTCTCTCTTCCTCTTCCCCTGCCTCCTTCCTTTCTTCATGTCTAATAATAACTAATTCTTCCTTGGCCTTCCAGCCAAGGGGTTGGAATTTCTTTCCCATTCTCTTCAGCAATTACTGCTGCAAGTGAACATATATGACATGTGTTTGCCTAAGTAAATCTGAAACTGAACATCAAGTTCCTGGCTCTCCCTTCTATTCTCTATTTCTTTCTTTAATGGGATCATTTCAAATCTAAAGAATTCTTTTGTGTGACCAGATAATCTGGACTTTGTGAGTTGCTTAGATTGTACAGATCCAGGATTAATGTGAAATGCCATCTCATCAGTCTTAAAACATTGTTTCACCACTCAAAGAAGTATAATCAATGTAAAGGGTTTTGTTTTTTAATTATTTGTTGATATATCTGTATGAGTGTTTTGTGTATTAAGCATTTCTGTTTCAGTTAAAGAAGAAATCAGTAGCTGTCCTATACCTGATACTATTTTGTACATTGAGTATTTTTCTGTAGATGTGCCCCTGATATTCCTTTTGGAAAGATTCTAGACATGAGCCATAGCTAAGCTTTAAATTTTCAAGATTTTCCCCAGTATTCTACTCTGTGATGGGGGCATAACAAGTCAGAGTGAAAAAACCCTGATTTCCTCTCTTTGGTATCAAGCCACTCCCAGGATAAATCAAGGTTCTAATCCAGAGCTAGAGCCCTATTTCCTGGAAGGTCATTCATGTATGCCATATCTACAAGTTATTAATCTTTAAACATGGCATGCAGATTTTGGTGACTGTTGTTTCAAAGACTGTCTCCAAGATTTCTTTAAAGTTTGCATCAAATGTGAGGAACCCAGATCAGAGACTGAGCTCACGTAGAAGGCTACATATAAGACTGTACTTTGTGGAAAGCAAAAACTTCTAAGCACCTACTTCATTATCTTTCTATGGTGTCTTAGGGTAATAGGGATCTGAAAGGTGGGAGAAAATGTACTTGTGAGGCACCATTAGATGATAGAGCTCCTCGGGGGGATGAGCAGGATAGATGGGGAAATTGTGCCTCTTTAAGAGAGAATCAGCTGGTATCATTAAAGGCTCAGTAGCCATTGAAGAGACTCAAATAATTAAATGGAATCCAGAGCGAAGACAAAGGTCCAGTTAGTGAGGCTCAACTTCTCTCTTAAAGTTCAGCAAAGCTTGAACTGAGGACAAAGTGGTCCATACAGCAGATTCCTATGAGCCTCATCAATTGGAGGGCAGGTGAGGGGAAGAGTATGTGGAAGGATGGAGACAGAGGAAAGATTTTTCCAGGTCACGATTGTGATTGAAAATGGTATTTTTGCTCTGGAGTTGGGAGGACCTGAGTTCAAATTTGAGCTCAGACACTAGCTGTGTGACCCTGGGCAAATCACTTAACCCTGATTGCTTCCCTCAAAAAATATAAAAAAGGAAAATTATGTTTTCTTAAGAATTAAAGTGTCCAGACTGTCAACACAAAGTCCAATTAGCAAAGCTATTCATGAGTGTACTGTGGAAGTACATGGCATATGGAGAGAGCAGCAGGTATGTGATACTCTAAGGCATTTGTTATAAGTGTACTAAAGTTATCTTATTCCTTATTTTTAGACAGTGAATGGACAGTGAAAATCCCTTCCTCCTCTTTCAGGTCCTGATAGAACAACAGTTTGGCTTGGAATCATGACTTCCATTCTATTTTTTCTGACTGAACAGTCTTGTTGGCCTTCCTGATCTGATGAAATCTGATTGAAGTCCAGTGGAAACTAGCCACAGTTTAGCAGTACAGCTGCATGATACACAGTGTGATTTAGAGTCCAAGTAAGGCCCACCACGGCAACTTGAGCATGAAAGGTGATTTCTGTTTTTATTGTTGTTGTTGATCCTTGGGGGACTGGATCAAGTCTCAATGTGAGAGACAAGGGAAAGAATATTTTGGAAGGGATCAAAGTCTTACTTAAAGTGAGTGACTCCCATAATTCTGAAAAAAAATTCCACATTCCATTTTCTGAAAAAGTAATTGAGTCTTAAAGGATCAGAGCCCTAGAGCTGAAGGGGCCCCTAGAGGCCATCTAGTCTGATACCCTCATCTGATAGAGAACAACAGAAGACAAGAGAGGTGACATGGTTTGTCCCGCATGACAGCTGATCAGCGGCAGAATCGCAATTCAGATCTAGGCCCTCTGACTCTAAATCTATTGATGTTTGGAGCATATTGCATTGTCTCTTTTAGTCAGAGACAGACAAGTCTCATGGCTCTTTTGTGCCTGACTTCCCTAATGTCTTGTCGATTCAGGCTTCAGGGCTCCCTCTCCCTTACAGGTACTATTTTCTCTCTTTTCTCTATATCTCCTGGACCTACATTATCCCAAAAAGTATATTTGCTACTGGATGAATTGCTCTTTCTATCTGTGTATTAGTCTGCTTTCTTACCTTTTGTCTCCCAGCTGGGCTCAGAGGCTGCTAGGCCTAATGTAGAATCACAGAATATTAAAGTAGGAAGGGACCCTAGCGATCATTTATCCCAATCCCCTCATTACACAGATGGGAAAACATTAACCCAGAGAAGGCATGTGACTAGTGCAAGGTCACCTAGCTAGTTAGTGGCAAAGCCAACACTAGAATCCAGATTTCTTGACTCCCCAGTGGTGGTCTTTCTATTATAGTAGATTTCTCTCTTCCATGGTTCATGGTAAGCTATTTGCTGATAAAGTAATAAGGTTTTATCACCCTCCCTCTCAAATACTACTGTATATTTTTAAATGTTTTATTGATGCTTTTTGCTTTTAACACTCATTATTTTTAATAAGCTTTCCCTTATATTAAAGAAAACACAATTAAGTAAAACCAACATAACAGTAGTATTTGACAGCATATATAACATTCCATACCCATAATTTTTCACTTCTCTATTGAAAGGAGACAAATATTTTTCATCATCTATTCTCTAGGACCAAAGTACATCCTTACAGTTAAGTGGAATTCAGCTGCCTTTAAATATCATGGTCATTTAAATCATTGTAATTGTGCCTTGTGCGCTTCTGTTTCTTTTACTTTGTACCAGTTCAGACAGATTTTCTCATATATCTTTATATTTAAATGTTCCATTATATTCCCATATCACAACTTTTTAGCCATTTCCAAAGTTGTGAACACCAACTTCCTTACTGGATATGCTTGTTATTCCTACCTCCAAATGGCCTTTATGTATGGAACTTGTTTTTCTGTATTTAACCTCTCTGAAGAAAGTATGCAGTGGTGAGATTGCTGGGTCAGTGGGTATGAACAATGCAGTGACTTCTCTAAAGTAATTAAAACAATTTCTCATATAGTTGTGCACATTAATAGCTCCATCAGTGGTATATTACTGTTCCTGTCTGTCTACAACCCCTCCAGCACTGACTGCTTTAGTCTGTATCATCTTTGCCACTTAGATAGATGTGAGTTGAAATATCATATTTGTTGTCATTTGAATTTCTTTTATTTATTTATTAGTAGCTGGAAATCTTTTTTCATGTATTTTTTGTTACTTGTACTATTTTTTAAAGAAACTTTATAACCTTTGACCATTCTACCTATTACATAACAGCTTGTAGTTTTATTCCTTCTTTGGTAAATCATTGTTATGGTTGGTGAGATAATATAAATACATTCTTACGCAGGGAAAGCTGAGCTTGTAACTCACAGTCTACTTCTTTTTTTAATCTTCTTCCCTTTCTTCACTGTTTCAGGTAGCTGAAATAGCTGCTCTGATGGTTAGGACTCACCTTTATCTGTTGCTACTTGGATCTCCGTGGATTCAGTGACCTCTCAGAAGGTGAGGTGGTAGGTCTGACTTGATATTTGCTAGGAAAAAACTCTGAGGGCAGACAGCTGCAGAGTGATTATACCATCTTTTGCTTTAGATATGAATGTTGCTTCACCTCTCACTGACTTTGTACTGCCAATATTCCCTGCTCTCCATGGTTGCTCGTTTTCTCCATTATTGGATTGGGCAAGTTCAGTGCTCTCCCTGGTTTTTAGGGGGAGATGCGTATACGTGCATATGTGTGTTTCAGATTAGTTTCCTACTAAGAGAATATTACATAAATCTGCCAGAGCCAAAGCTTGAAATTCAGATGTTTTGTCTCCACTGGGCCCAGAATAGACTGGGGATGATTAGAAAACTTAGGATCAAGATGGAGCCTTCTGGTTTTTTTAAACAAGGTTTAATTACATTCTGGAAAGATATTTCTTCCTCTCCATGTTTTTTTGTGGTTTCAACTCCTTTATTTGACACATTGCTCATTTTGAAGAGGTCGGATGGCAGCTCTGCTGAGATCGACACTTACTTTTCTGCCATCTTTCTGGGAGACCCCTGAGTAGGTGGGTTTGAAAATGGACTCATCTTTCATCTCCTGAGACCAGGAGGTGAGTTCACCCTCATCCCTCTTCCTCTTAAACACCTATCTCTCATACTTCTAGAAGATTCTGGGAATTGGGTGCCACATTCCCTCTTCTTCTTTCACCATTCCCTTTTGTGAATAAATTTATCCTTGGTAGGTTGCCCACCTCTATTATTGGGAATATTGCTATAGGTAGACTGTCCCCTCTTTAACTGCTGTGGGAGAGAAGGCAGTATTCCGTACCCTGAGGATCGAGGGCTATGATCTCCTGTGTGTTTCTTATATATCCCATAACTGGGACCATCGAGACTATTCAAGAAGAAATTGACAGAGGGCCACCCACTTGAAGAAGAGAATTGTGCCAGTGCACAAGCCCATGTGTTCTCTACAAAATATAGATTCTAGATAGTAAGTACACTACAGATTTGGCACTGAAGGATGGAATAGATGTCATTATTTCTAGAAAGGACTATTATAAAACATCTCAGTTCTTCATAGGATGGTAAAGTAGGCTTTGTCCTACTTTTAGAAAATTCATCCCACACCATTTGTGGCTACTGCTAAACCTTCTTTGTTTAACTTTGTCTAACCATAGTAGCAACTAGTCTTGAGAAAGTGAGTTAATTCCTAGTGTGAAGAAGGCAGAGCTATTTTATTTAGGAAAAAAAGATTAACAGAAATGTTGTTTTCTTGGTGCTTCTAACATTTATATAGTAAAAAGTATCTTACATCTGCTATTCTGCAGATCTTTTGATCTGACTTTTCATGGACCTTTGGGCTTTCAAAAACACTGGCTGTTGGAAGTGGTGCTTCAGAAACCCAGGGGGATGTCATAATCATGGCAGATTGGCCTGGAACGATAGTGCTCTGCTCTTGCATTTATTTCCTTAATTTTAAAAACATCTGACACATGAACTTAATCTTAAAGAAAATCTTTTTCTCTGTTCCTAAGCATCATGTTTGTTATCCAGGGACTGTGGAAGGAACATAAGCTTTCACTGTGCTGATCATTCAGGAAGCAGTCCTTTAAGCAATTGAATCCAATTTAAACATGAATCAATGATATGATTAACTCCTAAAGTAGGCCAGAAATGGGAGTGGGATAGAGGAATTTTTGTAATTCTCAGAAATAGTAGTTTAAAACATTGACCTTTAATTCAGTTCAACAAGCATTTACTAAGTGCTGGGGTCACAAAGCTAGGTTTCCATCATCTGGCCCTACCTCTTTTTTTTTTGGTCAGTGATTTTTTTATTAATTGATTTGTTTTCAGTTTTCCACAATCACTTCCATAAGTTTTAGATTTTCTCCCTCTCCCTCCCCCTTTCCTCCCCCAGATGGCATGTAATCTTATATGGATTCTACACATACATTCGTATTAAACACATTTTCACATTAGTCATGTTTCATAGAAGAATTAAAATGCATGGGAGAAGTCATGAGAAAAAACCCAAACAAAACAAAACATAGCACAAGAGAAAATAGCCTGCTTCACTCTGAGTTCCAGTTCCATAGTTCTTTCTCTGGATGTGGATGGCATTTTGCCTCGAGTCCTTGGGGAATGTTTTACGTCCTTGCATTGCTGTGAAGGGCTAAGTCTACCAGAAAATTTCCTCACACACTGTGGTTGTACTGTGTATCTTCTGGTTCTACTCCTTTCACTCAGCATCAGTTCATATAAGTCCTTTTAGGCCTCTCTGAAGTCGTCCTGTTCATCATTTCTTATAGTACAATAGTAATCAATTACATTCATATACCACAACTTGTTCAGCCATTCCCCAACTATTGGGCATCCCCTCGATTTCCAGTTCTTGACCATCACAAAGAGAGCTGCTATAAATATTTTTGTAGATGTGGGAGCCTTTTGTAATTTCTTTGGGATACAGTGCTAGAAGTGATATTGTTGGGTCAAAGGATATGCACATTTTTGTAGCCCTTTTGGCATAGTTCTTGATTCTCTCCAAAATGATTAGATTAGCTAACAGCTCCAACTCTCCCATGTCTTCTCCAACATTTATCATCTTCTTGTTTTGTCATGTTAGCCAATCTGATAGGTGTGATGTGGTACCTCAGAGTTGTTTTGATTTGCATCTCTAATCAATAGTGATTTAGAGGATTTTTTTATATGACTATAGCAAATTTTAATTTCTTCCTCTGCAAACTGCCTGTTCATATCCTTTGACCATTTATCAATTGGGGAAATCGGGTCCTACCTCTTAAAAATGGTTCAATTAAATTGATCAGCCCTCAAATGGCTTACATTCCAATGGTAAATATGATAAAACTCATACAAATAAGTATTCCACAAGGCAAATTATCATGCAAGTGCAAAGGAGGAAGTTAGGCAAAGTACTGTGACAAGAACATTTGAGCACAGAGAGATTGCTCCACCTGGGAAAGTCAGACAAGGTTGTACAAAAGAGAGAGTACCTAGGTGGGTCTTTAACAAAGAGAGTGTATTACAAATATGAGAACTGACCAATATGCTTGATTGCAAGGAAGCAGGAGAAGACAGGATGAGGTCAGGAACCAAATGTGGATGCAACATGAAGCCAAGAGGGATAGCTAATAAAGTGGATGTTGGAATCGGGATACAGAAACAAACAAACAAAAAGGTCTCGATGGGCTTGGGCTGAAATGATGTAATTCACTAAGGATAAATGTAAAGGCTTATACTTGGGTGCATATAGTCAACTTCACAAATAATAGATGGGCAAGGCATGGTTAGACAGCGATTCACAAAAAAGTGGGTGTAATGGATTGTAATTTCATGAGTCAGCATTGTGATGTGGCAGCTACAAAAACAACTGTAATCTTAGGCTTTGTTATGACAGGCATGACTTATGGGAAGGAAATACTTTATCCTGTACTTTTTCCTGGTGAGAACACACCTGGAGTATTGTGTGTGAATAAATCTTGTATATTTTGGGGTTAAGTTAACTCTTAGCTTTTTTGAATTTTGTGATCATTTTGAAAAGAATTTCTCTTATTAACATTTTTTCTGATTTTTTTTGTTATAGAAATATTGACAATTTATGGATTCATTTTTGTATTCTGCCACTTTATTGATGTTCTTAATTGCCTCAATTAGTTTCTTCACTGATTCCCTGGAGTTTTCTAAGTATAACATGTCAGCAGTAAACAGGGATGATTTTTTTTCCTCTTTGCTAATGCTTATGTATGCAATTTTGTACTCTGGTTTTAGTTAGCATTTCTGAAAGTATATCAAATGGTAGGGAGAAACAGATGCTTTCATTTTTCTATTTAGATATTATGTGGGTTATCCTTCACTCTCTCTACATGACCACCTTATTTCTGTTTCTATCTTTTACCTCTTTGGTGTTGGCAGTGGGGGTTGATTTTTTTAATTTTAAAAAATTCTCAATTATGTGTAAAAATAATTTTTTAACATTCTTTTAAAATTTTTTGAATTCCAGATTCTCTCCCTTTCTCCTTCCCCTTCCCTTGATTATACATGTGAAGTCCTGCAAAATATTGCATTTCTCTTTGATGAAATCTTTTTTTACCGCTTCATTCACACAAATCACCATTCATATGATGTTCCTGCCTATTTGTTCCTACCACTCATTTCTCCATTCGCTGCCTTTCATGTAACCTGCATTTGAATTCCAGGGAGATTTTGCTCTCCTATGATGCACAGCCTTATAGCATTTTTTGGAAGAACATCGGTGCTAAAAAGATGGGTTTTTATTTCATTGAGAGACTAGGAGCTATTGAAAGTGTGCACAATTTCTCAAAGGCAATAGAGTCCACTTTCTTTCATCTATTTAGTCCTGAGCCTGGTCATTGTCCATCTGTGCTGTCTGCCCAAGAGGAATGTGCCAGTGAATCAACTCAAAGGACTATTCAAGTAACTGTCTAGCATTATCTGGACAATAGACATTCTTCATCTACTTTCCCCTGTGTGAAGTGTTAACCCTTTCGTGGGATGTTAGATCTTTGCAATGTTCCATGGCTTGATACACCCGGTAAAATGTCAATGATATATGGCAGTGTCTTGTCCGAGGTCCTTAACATCCACAGAGAATTCCCTTCTACTTGACTCTATTTTGACTTTTCTTAGTAAAGCTGGCCTCTGTTTTATGCTTCACTTGATATTCATAATCAGAGGTTAACAAACATATCTATTGTTAAATCTTTTGAGGAATCTTGTAAAATTTTAACGTATATATATGGGAAACAAATCTTGTTGTAGTCAAACCTTTAAGGCAAAGGCACTTAAAATTTTTTAAGGTGTGCCAGGTACCCCTTTGGCAGTCTTGGGAAGCCTATGAACCCCTTTTACAAAATTGCTAAATTTCAGTAAGAAATGAGTGAAAACGAAGATATATTTTTTTATCCAAATTCATAGACTCCCTGAAATCTGTCCTCAGACCCCATAAATCCCCTGTTTATGGTTGTATTTGTGGAGACAATGGGGTATGGTGAAGAGGGTGCAGGATTTGATATTGGGAAGAGCTGGGTTTGAATCCCACCTCTGAGATGTTCTAGCTGTATGACCCTGGTAAAGTCACTTAAGGAACTTCCCTGTGTCTCAGTTGCCTTGTCTATTAAATGGGACTAATGATAACTAGGCACATATTTTACAGGGTTGTTATGAGAATCAAATGAGATCATGTATAAAATGCTTTATAAATGTTAAAGCCATATTTATATATTTCTTGTTATTGTTCAATCATTTTCAGTTGTGTCTGACTTTTTGTGACTCTGTTTGGGATTTGGGAAAGATACTGAAGGGGTTTGTCATTTCCTTTTCCAGCTCATTTTACAAATGAGGAAACTGAGGTAAAAAAGTTTAAGTGACTTGCCTAGGGTCACATAGCTAAGAAGTATCTAAGAAGCCAGATTTGAACTTGGGAAGATTAGTCTTCTTGACTCCAAACTCAGCACTGAACCACCTAGCTTCCACTATTTAAATATTAGTATTTACTACTACTACTGCTAGTACTACTACTGCTGCTGCTACTACTACTACTACTACTACTACTACTACTACTACTACTACTACTACTACTACTACTACTACTGCTATTACTACTACTACTACTACTTTATGGCATAAAATGCCTTTTAGAATCAATAAATAATAAGTACGACAAGATCTTTTCTTCTCTGGACTTTGTGACTATAAAGATGGGGTCTTTTATAAAATGTAAAATCCTTCCCATTCCCTTCTATTTTTTTTCATCAAGGACAGCATTGATACATGTGTTAAGTATTCTGGTGAAGATTTTGTAGATATATATAGAAGTTGGCCTGTTAGTCACTAGTTAATGCAGTCTCCCTTTTTTTGTAATATTAACATCCATTATTTTTTTCCCTCATTTGGTATTTCTTTCAAGTATCTTTAGAATCTGTTAAGTATCTTGATCTCTTAATGCTCTTAAAATTCTCTTGCTTCCAAAATGGACTGTTTCTAGGAATAATCTGTCACATCTGGCTGCTCTTTCAATCTCCGGGTTTTTTTAGCACAATTTCCAATTCTTCATGCACCTTATCAGCAATTGGGATATTACAGTCAGGCTCCTGGGATCATGAATCAAGAGTTGATGGTGAATTTAGCTACCAGTTAGTCCCAAACTCTCATTTTACATGTGAGGAAACTAAGATCCAGGGAGATTCAGTGCTTTGCACCCATCATTTACAAATAGTGAGTGCTTGAAGCAGAGTTCCAACTCAGATCTTCCCAGCTACTGCAGGATCAGCGTTGTACCCACTACAACATGTGGCCTCTTTGTACTGCCACAAGTGTAAAGGCATTGATTCTGCATGGATGCTAAGTAGCAGAATCGGGATTGAGCCCAAGTCTCAGGTTCTTTTCAGTAGCCATAAGATTTTCTCTCCTGTCATTTGGGTTTCATATTCCACGAGCATTTACTGTAAGCCTACTACAACTCTTCCTTCAAAAGCTGTTGTGAGTGCAAGAATACATTATTAGCCTGAGGAAAACCTGGTGATGAACATCTCTAAATTTAATGGGCTCCATCTTGGTATTCAATTTTGAACTACTGGTCATCACCATAATTATTTCACTGCTTAATTCAAAGCTCTAAAAAGAAACTACTTTGTACTATGGGGACTTAATATAAATGTATTGTAAGGGATTAACACATTTCCTCATTCATAGACCATATTGAATCTGTTATAGCTATGTATAGAAGACTACATGAGAAATTTGCTTAAGTAACCCAATGTAAAAATATAGATATAATTTTCAAAATCTCATAACAGTCATGTGAGTCTTAAACTTGCATCATTTTTCTAGCTCTTAAAAATGGTTTTGAACATTGGTAGGTTGTATCATATTGCCTGTGAAGAATTACACATGAGAAGCAGCAAGAAGGAAAACATCACATAGATGCATGAGCAGGAAAGGAAGTGGATAATCCATGTAGCAAGACACATAGATAACTGATAGCCTGTGTGCCACCTATACCATGTAAGGAGACATAGAGAAGGCCCCTAGAATGCTGGGTGGAGCCCCTTTGGAGGATTTACGATGAGAGTCACAAGACAGGTTGAAATCGGCCCCATTGAGAGGTATCACACTACTCCCTCAGAATCACATCTGCTACCACAAATCCCTTCAAGCATCAAGTTCTTGGATGGTTTGGTTGTAGCATAGCAGACACTGCTTTCCATCACTGCAAAGTATGTTCCCTTAAAAGAGCAAAACTGCCTAATGCATGATTGCAACCAATCATATGGGTCACTTGACACTTTTTCAATTCATTCTGAACTTAAATACAAAAAGGAAAAAGTATGTCCATGTACACAGCGCATCATCAAAAGGAAATTCAGTATGAAACCATGAATCTTCATTTCACTTTTTTTTTAAAAAAAAGCTACCTAAGAAGTACTATGCATTGTTTTCAAACTACCCTGCTTTCCTGTGTGTCCTCCTGAGTTTTCTTATGTTCTCTTCTGTGCAGTTTTTATTTTTTATATCTTTCTCCCTCCTTCCCCACCTTACACTAGAGAAGGCCACCATTTGACACAGATATGTTATTTATTTAAAACAGTCCTATTCATACTTCCTTTATCAATTCTTTCTCTTTCACTCACTAGTTTTGTAGCTGAAAAGTTTGAGATAGAAAAGAAGGATCGCTACATTAGTTAGTTTGGTGATATGGTACCTTCCTTGTCAACTCTATGTGACCTGGCTCTTGTCACTTTCCATTTACATTGTACTCCGTGTGTATCTGATTCTTCTGCCTCTGTATCATTTCATACAAATCATCCCGGGATTCTTCCTATTTGCCATTCCCTGTGGTACAATAATATTCCATTGCATTTATAGACCACGTTGTTTAAGTCTTCCTCAATTGTTGGGTACATACTTTGTTTCCAGCTTTTGATTCTTACAAATAATGCCATTATGTATATTTTGGTATACCATGTAAGGTTCTTTTCTTGTTGTCCTTAACCTCTCTGGTGATACTAACCCTTTAGCTGGGACTTCTGGAAGGCTATTAACATTTTAATAACTTATCCTGCATAATTCCAAATGAGAGGTAACCAGCAAGGAATCAGTGTACTGTCTCCCTGTAGTTTCTCTAACCTTGTATTTCTCCACCTTTTTACCATTTATGATATTTTGATGTATGCAAAGTGACAACTCAGGATTCCTTTAATTTGCATGTCTCTGATGTTTAGTGATTTTGAACAGTTTTTCAGATGTTGATGTTTTGCATTTTTTCTTTTGAAAACTAGGAAATTTACAGTAGCTGAGATAGTTATTTTCAAATACTTTGGCCACTTCTGTTAGAGGCTGTGTGTTGAAGTGGAAACAGCATTGGAATGAAAGTTGAGTTCAAATCTTGGACCTTACACTGCCTGTGTGACCTGGCACAAGTCACTTAATCTCTTTGGGACTGTTTCCTCATCTCTAAAATAAAGTGTTTGAAATACATGATTTCTAAGGACTGTTTCCATACTAGGTCTGTGATTCTTTGGATAGATATGAATTTTCTAAGTGTGTTAGTTCTCTACAGGTCCCAGATGTCACTTACTAACTCTTTTTCAGCCAAGACAATTAACATTTAATTGTGTCATAATCAGGCAGATTATATTTAAATGGTTTTTTTCCCCTCAGAACAGATACATAGCTCTTTTCATTAATGAGTTAGTGTTAAGGACTTTGTTTGGTAGAATAGCATTGAAATTAAGCTCCCATATTCTGCTCAGCGTTGTGGGTGCGAGGGGCAAAGGCTCCTCCATCTGATAGCTTTTCTAAGTAAAGTGAATTAACTGATTTCAAGTGTGTGATTTCCCAAGAGAAGCACTGTGTGGCTGATGTAATGGAAAGGGGGCAATCTAAGGTTAGTGGAGGAAAGGAGGGCAGTTAGGTGGCACAGTGGATAGAGTGTCAGGCTTGAAGTTAGAAAAACTCATCTTCTTGAATTCAAATTTGGCTTCAGACACTTAGTAGCTTTGTGATCCTGGGCAAGTCACTTTACCCTGTTTGCCTCAGTTTCCTCATCTGTAAAATGAGCTGGAGAAGAAAATGGCAAACCACTCCAATATTCAAGAAATGGGGTTGAGAAAGAACAGCCAGGACTGAAAATGACTGAACAATAGCAACAAAAACGTTACTGAGACTGACAGAAAGTGAGCGAGCAGAGAAGAGCGGAGGAAAATGATAGGGAGGAGACCAGTAAAAACATTCAGTCAACTGAGAGTTATCCCTGAGAGAGTAACCATTTCTTTCCCACAACCTTGGATGAAGACACAAATGCCATGCTAATCACATTTACAGATAACAGGAAGAATGTAGGTTAGCCAAGGTATTTGATGGTGGAAACAAGATCCAAAAGGATTATTTCACCAAAGGATGAAAGGATATGCCAGATATAATGATGGGCCATTCACTGGGAACTGCAGGAGGAGAAAGAGCAGAATTAATAGTGGCCACTCTACATGAAAAACCTTTAGGGGCTTTAGTGGATGGCAAGTCTAGTACAACAAAACAGGGTGATGTGGTTGCCCTCAAAACTCATGTAATATTAGAAGTGCAGGCTTCATCAGGGGCTCCACAAGGGCTATGAGAAGACCGGACTGCAAAACGAGGATATCTGTGCACGGTTTGTGCAAGGAGTGGGGGACCCTCTTTACTTTCTGGAACCCTTGGAGAGTAGGAACTTCTGGGTTGCCACGTGGGTCACAAGGAAAAAATGACTTAGATTTATAATGTGTATAATTAAAACAGAGACAGATTTGAGGTCCATGTCAAGAACTTTTAATTTATTAGAATTATCCCAAGATGGAATGTGAATGAGGAAGCAAAAGCCCAGTGACCACTTGACAGCAGTACTGTCAAGAAGATGCTTATATCCTGTTGGAGGCTGGATTCAATAACATCTGTAGTCCCTGCCAACTCAAAGATTCTATTAATGAGAATCCCTCCAGTCCCTATTAAATGAAGAGCCTGGTCAGTTTGGCTGGTGTTTTTGGCAGGGAAAAAAGTTTCAAAATGAGTTGCTAATGTATATAGTTCATATTACACTCACTGGAACTGATGATTTTGACTCTAGGAAATTTACAGTAGCTGAGATACAATTCTTTTCCAAGGCTCACCTCCCCTTACCTGCTTCCCTTTAAATAATTTATATGTTAACATTGCCTTTCTATGACTGGAGCTATTTGTCAGTTTCTAAAGCTATTTAATAATGCACTTATCTTCATTCAGTCGTATTGTTCACTCATCGTACAAGGTCTGTGGTTCTCTTGCTTCTTCATTTCCCTTCCCCATTCTCTGACTCTTCTCGATCTTTTTGCATTTCTTTTACATTGGTTCTTAACCCCACACCTTCATTAGCATTTATCTGGTATCTTAGGAGATTTTTGCATTAGGGCTTTTACTGTTGGCACCTAAATGGATGATATTTGGAAGAGGTTAAAAGTTTATTTCAGCATGGTGAGCATACTTTACATCTTTCTGTATGCTTGAGAGACTATCTTTTGAAGAAGTCCTATTATTTTACCATATTTTTACTCTGACAAAATGTGTTCTCCTGACAGAATAAACACTGGAATCATTTTGTCACTATTCCCTCCACCAAGTAATATTTGTCACCTAGGTAGACCACTAGAGAGAGGGGGAAAGCCAGTGATAGTTATTTGAAGAATACTCTATCTGCATTCCTGAATGTACCATGAACACATTCCAGAGACAGCTCTCAGGGTATTTGTAGGCATCAGCATGTATTTTCCTATATTAAGAAGTGCCATATTCCATGATGAGGTAAAGCCTCTCTCTCAGTAGACATAGTCTACCATTCTTCATATCATCAAGGAAAAACAGTAAAGTAAAATTGAAAACTTATGGCATGGACCATAATTTGGGGACTCAAGAGATAGAAGGGACCTGAAATATCCCCTAGCATCTTCTGATTATAAGATGAGGAATTTGGAGTCCAGAGAGCAGAAGTGACATTCAGTTATCCATTAAACAAGTATCCATTGAGTACCAAATGTGTTAGGTGCTAAATGTGCTAGAGCCTGTAACAGAAATGACATTGATATTTTACATAGACTTTTTAATCATAAAATTTCAGAGTTGGAAGGGTCCTCAGAGGGCATCTAGTCTAACCTAGTGTGGGCCTTAACAGTTATTCACCTCCAGCATAACCTGGCAAGTGAACCTCGTGAAGAGGTGTCTCCTTCCTTTGCCAAATTTAATCTTTCTATGTCAGTCTGATTCCATCCTCATTCATCTTCTCCATCAGATTGCCTCAGCTGTCATCTCCACTCTCTCTTATCTTCTGGTTATCTACTGGTTCCTTCCCTGTTGTAGAAAGATGGCCATATTTTTCTCATCCTGTTAAAAAAAATCTTACTTGCTCCTCCCCTACCCACTAGCTATTATCCTGTAATTATCTACTTCTTTGTTTCTCAGTTTCTAATAAAAATCTTCTTGCACTGGTGCCACTAACTCTTCTCATTTGTTTCTGCAATTTGGCTTCCAACATCATTCGACTGAAACTCTTCTCTCCAAGTTACCAGTGATCCCTTACCTGTCAAATCTAATAGCCTTTCCTCAATCCTGATTCTCTTTGACCTCTCTGAAGACTTTGGCACTGTAAATCAACTTCTTCTGGATATTATCTTCTCTCAAACTTTTCAAGATAGTGTCCTATCCTCTCTCTCCTCCTTTGTGTCTGACTGTTCTTTTTCAGTCTCCTTTGCTGGTTCTTTATCTAGGTCGTGCCTACTAACTGTGGGTACCACCCAAGGCTCTGTGCTAGACTCCTTATTCTCTTATCTCTATAATATCTTCTTTTGGCATCTCATCAGTTGCCATGGATTTAGAAGTAATATTTATACCAGTAATTCTCCATCTGTATCTAGTGCCATTTTAGGGTTAGCACATCTCCAACTGCCTCTTGGACATTTTGAACGAGATCTCCCATAGGCATCTCAACCTCAAAGTATTCAACTTGTCATCCTTCCTCCCTAACTTCCCCAAGTCTCCCCCTCCTAACTATCTTATTACTATGGAGGGCATCGTCACCATACTCCCAAGTCACCCAGGCTCACAACTAAAGGAGCATCCTCAACTACACATTCACCCCACATATCCAGTCTGTTATCCAATCTTGTCATTTCTACCATTACAACAACTATCGTATAGATCCTTTTCTCTTCATTCATATAGCGGTCACACTGGTGCAGATCCCCATCACCTCATAGTTATTTCAATAGTCTTTTAAATGGTCTCCCTAGTTCAAGTCTCTAATAATTCCAATCCATCCTCCACTCAAGTACCAAAGTGATTTTTCTAAAGTGTAGTTCTGATCATGTCACCCCCATACCAACTTGGCTCAGGGACTCCCCTTACCCCCAAGGTCAACTAAAGATCTTCTTTTTTGGCATATAAAGTCTTTCCTAACCTTTCCAGCCTTCTTACACATTATGCTCTACCATCCAACTACACTAACCAACTTACATTGTCTCAGTCAGGACATTCCATTATGTCACTCTGACCCTTTGCACTAATTATTTCCCTGGAGCACTCTCTCCTTTTCATTTATTTATTTCTTTCAGCTCCTCTGGCTTCCTTCAGAATTCAGCTTAAAGTCTACATTATGATGGCCCTTTTCCCATCACCCTTGCATGTCCCCCTACCTCACACAGTGCCTTCCCTCTGTAATTAACTTCCATTTCCACTGCATATGTCTTGTATGTGCAGTTTTTTATACGTTGCATCCCTCTTTAGAATTGGAGCTCCTTGAGGGCCAGGACCAGGCTTTTTGCCTTTCTTTGCATCCCTACTGCTTACTTGTTAGTCAGTAAATGTTTATTAAGCTCCTTTTATGCATAAGGAACTGCTATGAGTGCTGGGGATGCACATGTAGAAAAAGATAGTCTCTGCCCTCAGGAAGCATATGTTGTAATGAGAAAAGACAGTAACAAAAAGAAGCTAAAGACTGAGGGAATGGGGGAGTGAGCACCTGACGGTGGGGCATGATTGAGAAGTCATGGAAATACCAAAGGAATGCAGTCAGGTGAGCAATGAGAGCTTCTGATTTCAGGTCCCTCCTTAAATTGAAATTTTGGAATTTATGGCTCTACCCTCCAATCAGAGGGACAGAGGGTCATCATGAAATAGAGTACGAAGGCTGATGGGAGCTTGCATGATTTTGAACTTGGCACATAGAAAGGCCTTAATAAATGTTTGTTAGCTAAGCAAGTGACTTGTTTTCTCTTTTGGCTGGAATATTGAGTTTGTAAAGGATCATGTTTTGAGAAAAGGCTGGAAAGGTAAGTGGAAGATAAATTGTAGCAGACTGTAAAAGCCAGGGTTTGGGATTTTCTCATGAAAATAATTAGCAAGCACTGAAGTGATCTGAGCAGGGAAGTGACAAAATCAGATCTGTGTTTTAAGAAAGTTCTTTTTGGTGGTTCTTTACAGGTTGAATTAGAAGAAATGAAAATTAGGGAGATCAATTAAAAAGTATTTACAGTAGTCCTGATGAGCTTCGTTTAGAGTTCTGATCGGTAATTGGAGAGAAGGGGATGGATAAAAGAGATGTGGAGGTAGTCCCAACAAACTCTTGGTAGCTGGCTGGATTTGATAGATGAGGAAATGAATAAATGACTATTTATTAAGCAATTTTTATATGCCAAGCACTGTGCTAAATGCTGAAGTTTCAAACCCTGCCTTCAAGGAGCTTACATTCTAATAAGACAAGATAACACATATAGGGAAGAGGTGATCCAAGGAGGGGAGTTTTGTTGAGTTGGGTAAGAGGGACATGGGGAGGGAGAACAAAGGTGGCTGCAGGCAGATGATAAAAGGAACTGGCTAATTGGGATGTAAAGCTGAGACACATCTGCTCCATTCACTTAGTGGGCTTGTTTGCTCACATGTAGTAACCAATCAAACCAGATTGGGTCCTATGGTGGGCTCTACAAATATGAGTAGATTAACTTCCCCCAGGATATGGGGCATGGATTCTGGAAGAATGAAATATAGAGGTTTGGATTAGGTTGAATGTGATACATGCTGGTCCAGTTGGAAAGAACACATGGTAAGATGGCCTCCAGATTGACTGAATGGAAAGGATTGGCATTGACTCATAGGTCATGAACAAGATTGATTAAGAAGATGGTGAGACTTTCCACAGAAATGGTGGGGGGGATTGGAAGTGGGATAAATTTTGCAGATGAAAAGATAATAAATTCTGTTTTGGACATGTTGGGATTGAGATACCTGTGGAAGAGATATAGCAGGCAGTCAGTACCTTCCGACTAGAATTCACAAAGGAGATTAAGGGCTACATAATAAAGATTTGGGAATCATCAGTATAGAGATGGAAATTTAACCTATGAGAGTGAACTCTCCAAGAGAGAAGAGGAAGAAAAGAGCAAAGGCCCAGGTCAGAGGCCTGGGGAACATACTAAGGAAGTAGGAGGTAGATTTTTTTATTAACCTCAAAGTTCCTCTGCAGAACATTGTCCTCCTCCCCCCCTTTTTTAGCATCAATACTGAACTTAAACTTGTCTCTATATAATTTATTACAGTCTCTTTCAAATTTGACAAGTTAACCTTGGTTTTTCAGTGAAAAAACTTTTTGGCCTTTTCTCTCAAAGGTCAGAAATAGCAAATTAATAACCAGTCACTCCTTCCTCTCAAAGGATGTTTTCCCTGAAAGAGCCATGTGCCACTATTTAGTGGGTCACTTCACAAACTGAAACCATTCTAGTGCTACCTTGCTCTCCACGGAAATGAAACATTAAGCCCTAATAAATAATTTAAAGTCATCTCAGTTAGTTCATGTAACTTATTGAGTATTTATTAAGTAAGTAAAGGCAGCTTTTCATTAAGGTCTTATCTTACGGAACCTTCAAAATGGAACATCCTTGAATAATGAATTTATAGGTATTTTTAACAGAGCATATTGATAAGCACATTTTCTCAAGTCTCATTGTTTCTAAAGGTCATAGAAGTACAAAAGGGTAATTCTATCACATTTCTATGAAGTCTACAATTGTGGATTTTTTTTGCTTCCTAGTTTTAAAAGTTATTTTCTCTTTTTTATCCTCTAATACTTTAGTAGCACTATGATCTCATTGATTTGAAGTGGGTGTATTCCTTCTTATAATGAAGATCACCATTCATCTACACCTACTTATCTTGGGGTACATGGCTGTCCCTCAGCGATTTCTCCTTCTTGCTGTACAACTGGCCCATCTCTTTCAGTCATATATTTCACTGATATATATATACATAAATAAATATGTTTCCTATATTCCACTTCTCCTCATATAATTGTCTTTTCTTACACCCCTACTTATTACTATATTTAAAATGAATGACCTGATCAGTGGGGTATTTTGGGGAGCAGAGAAAGGCAGTATCCATTCATTTATGCATTTCTATATTCATTTTAGGGTATTGTGGGAAGTGACTGATGCTTTCAGTTGTTTAATCCCACTATTTGTTCAGACTATACCTTTCAGCAGACCCTAAACTAGGGTGGAAGAACCTTGACTAAAAAGTTGGTAAATTGAGAAAGATTTCGTGGCTTTAGCAGACTTCAAGGTCAATATGAGGCACCAATGTGATACCGTAGCCATTAAGATAGGCATGGTGTCCAGGTCTAGGGAGGTAACTATTTTATGGTTGTTGTTTCAGTTATGTCCAACTCTTTGTGACCCCATTGGGGGTTCTTGGCAAAGATGCTAGAGCAGTTTGCCATTTCTTTCTCCAGCTCACTTTACTGATAAAGAAACCGAGACAAACAGGGTGAAGTGAGTTGCCCAGGGTTACACAAGTAGGCAGTATTTGAGACCGGGTTTGAACTCAGGAAGAGGAGGCTTCCTCATTCCAGGCCTCACACTCTATCCACTGTGCCACCTCGGTGTCCCCATGCTGCCCCACTTTGACTGCACTTGAAACACCGTGTTCATGTTCTTTGCAAAAGAACATTGAGAAGCAGGAGGACAACCAGAAAAGCAACCAGAATGTAAAGGGACCTTAAGTTCATGTCATTGTCAGTCAAGCAATATAAACAGGCAGCTTTCAGGAGAAGAAAACAAAACAATTTTCATAAGAAAATATGTTCTAAATCACTATTGATTAGTGAAATGCAAATTAAAACAGTTTTGAGGTTCCACCTCACACCTATCCAATTGGCTAATATCACAGAAAAGAAAAATCACAAATGCTGCAGGGGATGTGAAAAAATAAATATGCTAATGCACTGTTGCTGGCGTTGTGAACTGGTTCATACATTCTGGAGGACAATTTGGAACTGTGCCCAAAGAGCTATAAAATGGTGTATACCCTCTGATCCAGCAATACCTCTACTATGTCTACATCCCAAAGAGATTAAAAAAAGAAAAGGACTCAAATATACAGAAATTTTTATAGCACCTCTTTTTGTGGTAGCAAAGAATTGGAAATTGAGGGAATGCTGTCAATTGGAGAATGGCTGAGCAAGTTGTGGTTTATGATTGTGATAGACTACTATTGTACTATAGGAAATGATAAGCAAGATGCTCTCAGAAAAACCTGGAAAGACTTACATGAACTGATTCAAAGTGAAGTCAGCAGAACTGGGAGAATATTTGTACACAGTAACAGCTATGCTGTAACCATGGTCAGCTGTGAATGACTGAGCTACTCAGATCGGTACAAAGATCCAATACATTTTCAAAGGTATATGATGAAAAATGCTATTTAGTTCCAAAGAGAGGATGGATTCTGAGTGCTTATTGAAGCATACTTTTAAAATTCATTTTTCTTGTGCATATATATATATATATATGTGTGTGTGTGTGTGTGTGTGTGTGTGTGTGTGTACATATATATGTGTATATATATACATATATATATATACATATACATATATATATATATATATATATCACTCTTAAGCCAGGAGTGATTATCAATATGACTTAAGAGTGATTATCAATAGTAACTGTTGCTGTTTCCCTCTCAGCCTGATTTAGTTATTTTTCTTTGCCTCATTAAAGGGACCATCCCCTGACTACTTCTTAAACAGACCTATTCACTGAATGGGTGTTACCTCACCCTAAAGAGGCCAAGGTCTCCCAGTGCATCCTGGGCCATCTCCAGTCATCCTGATGAATATCTGGTCACTGGATTCAGATGGCTCTGGAGGAGAAGTGAGGCTGGTGACCTGCACAGCCCTCCCTCACTCAAAACAAAGTCAAGTGCAAGTCATGTTATCATTGCTCTGATGGCGTGGTCTTCTTCGGCAACGAAGGACGAACACAACAACAACTATATATCTATATTTATACATCTATATATCTATATCTATATACATATCTATATCTATCTATATCTATCTATCTATATCTATCTATCTATCTATCTATCTATCTATCTATCTATCTATCTATCTATCTATGTATATACACAACCTGACTAATGTGGGAATGTTTTGCATGACTTCATGTATATAATGGGTATCATATCGCCTTCACCATGGGTGAGAGAGAAGATGGAAGGCAGGAGAAAAATTGGAACTGAAATTTAAAAGAAAAAAGAATGAAAAGAAAAAAGTCACAATATAAATTACTTTTCTACTGACAAATGCCAAGTGCTATGTTAAATGATAAATGTACTTAGAATTCAGTTGTACATATTGCGTAAATTTTGACAATTTAAAATATATATTAACCTTTAGTAGGATGTTTTTAAAAAGGTTGGGCCATTGTTATTTGTTAAAAGAATTTGTGGTTGAAGGTGAAGAAGCGAACATTTCAGTAGGACGTGATGCCTGTTTCAAGTATTAGAGGCACTGTCATATGCAAAGAGAGTTAGACTTGTTCTTCTTGGCCCCAGAAGGCCTTTCAAGGAGCAATGAATGTAAGTTTTCCCAAATGGTAATGAGTTTCCTTAGGACATACTGGATTCCCCCTGTCTAGAGCACTTCAAGTCAAGGCTAGACAGCCTCTTGCTACAGGTATTGGAAAGTGTTCCCTTTGCAGTTACAGAGTGGACTAAATGATGTCTATGCAACTTGGGAATGGCATTCATGAGTAATTTTAGATCAGAAATTATTTATGTAGATGTGATCATTTCACTCTTGGAGAAACATGAGAGACAGAGGGAGGTAGGGAGAGGAAGGAGAGAAGGAAGAGGGAGGAGGAGGAGAAAGAGGGAGAAAATTGCCCAAGACAGAGTCTTGGAGTACGTACATACTGTGGAGGCAGTAGGTAGATTTATTGGTTAACCTTGAAGTTCTATTGCAGAATAATCTACCATCTTTTGTATTAATAATTGAAGTTATTCTCTAAATGGACAAGTTAATATGGTAAAACCACATGAACATATATATGTTTCCTCTACTCTGTAAACTAGAAAATTATGGTAAGAACAAAAATTCCTCCTTCTAAAGTAATAGTTCAGTTTACTCTAAATTGCAGGACTCTGGTTAATGAAAATTTTTCGTTACCTAAGAATTAAGCTCAAACAAACCATTTTTTGTTTATCCTTCAATTTTGTTGAACATCTTTCTAAAAGGCATTATTAGTCCTCTTTCCTATATCAGTAAATGCAGCAAGAGTTAGTCTTAGGGATCCTGTAGGGCCTTAGGTCTTCATTTTGAACATCATTTTGATCAGAGATCATAAGGATTTTTCCTAGAAGTAAACTTAAGGGAGCATTTAGTCTCATTCACTGTTGTCACAGATGTAGAATCAAAGTCACAGAGGTTAAGTTGCTTACCTAAGGTGGAAAACACCAATGTTCAAATTCGAATCCAGTTCCATTGACTGCTTGGAAAAAAGATCTAAAAGATTATAACTGTCTCCTGTCCTAGGACATCCTTCAGGTGTATAAATTCACATAGAATTGACTGCCCTCATGGACTTCATTAGTGAAGAAACTGACTTGTGGTTCATAATTAATTATGATACATGGGTGTCTCTGAGGAAGCTACTCCAAAAATTCCAAATGATTCCTGTAATGTTTCCAGATATGTATACAGTGGATTGAATTAAGCTATCATGTTATAGATTATTTCTTTGTAAGTATGATGGATGGTAGTCACTAAGGTACATCAGAAGCCACAGATTCCATTTGGAGTTTAGTAGAGAAATGCCCATTATGCCACAGCTAGAGTGAGAGTGGTCATTGAACCTAGATGTTCGGGACTCCAAAACCAATACCCTGTTCACTACAACTTGTTATCTCTTTTGTTTCAGTAAAAATAGCTCATTGGAGGGGTTAGAAAGCTAGATGATGGAAAAATGGTCAGAGTGAATAATATTAATAATTTTAATAGCTAGCATTTATATAGCATTGTAAAGGTGTGTGAATCACTTTACAGATATCTCATTGTACTTGTTGAGAAAAGAATCTCCATCTTTGCAGGTGCCGTTGTACTGACTACATTTAGCACTGGTTTTGCAGAGCCTTCCAAATGAGATTATAATCATTCAAAAGAGTGAAATAACTATTTATGTAGGAAAAACTAAGTGGATGAAGAATGCCTGTTGTCCAGACTATGATATGCAATTAAATGGACAGCTTACATAGTTCACTCTCAGTATCTATGTATTAGACGTTGTAAAGGGAGTATAAGTTGGGCTCAGAATTGAATAATTGGGAGAAGGTAGACTGGATGGCCTGACTCTGGTCCTAACTGGGAACATTTACAACTTGCTTCCACAAAAGTACCTTCTCCATCTACTACTTTTCAACTCTCTTTTATGTGTTATCTGCCTCCATTAGCATATAAGAGGGTGGGGACTGTGTCTTGGTTTCGATTTGGGTGTTTGGGAGAATGCCTGACAGGAGATAAGTACTTAATAAAAGTTGGCTATATCTATCTTGTCTGTCTATCTGTCTGTCTGTCTGTCTGTCTATCTATCTATCTATCTATCTATCTATCTATCTATCTATCTATCTATCTATCTATCTATCTACCAGTCCAGGACCTTTTTATCTCATTCTCTTCCTATATTCTTTTTTGGTGATTTCACCAGCTCCTGTCTGTTTAGTTATCATTTCTATGATGATGACTAATTGAAGGTTCCATAGGCATCTTGGTTCAGCATGTCCAAGATGAAATTTGTTATCTTTTCCTCCAAACTTATCCTGCTTCCAAACTTCCCTATTTCTGTTGAGGATATCACAATCTTCGAAGTCACCTAGATTCAAGATTGCATTGGCATCTTCAATTTCTCACCCCACAAATCCAGTCATTTCCCAGGTTCTATAAAATTTATCTTTGGTTGTTATCCTTAGTTCTCGAAGGGGACCAAAATAATAGAAGAGGACCTATGTTGAGGTCAAGGTATAGTGTCTGATTGTGGCTGATCAGACCAACATGAGCTTGGAAGGCTCCACCATAGGTTGGGCACAAATAGTTGATATGAACATTTAGACTGGAGCAGGCTCTAAATTTGCATATTGCATGTTTCTTTTGAGGTACTACAATTCTACTTCACTCATAGAGCACAACACCTACTTTGATGCAGGTATGCCATGCTGAGCAGTCTCCCTTGTCCCTCAATCACTTCCAGAGTTCTTCAGGGAGACATTGAGTGTCCTTGTATCTCTTCTGATCTCCATGTGAGTGCTTACCTTGTTTAAGTTCTCTGTAAAATAGTCTTTTAGGCAAATTTATGTTTGCAACACATCTGGCATCCTTCTTCTCTTCTCCACTTACATGGCCACAGTTCACCATCTCTTCCCTAAACTAACGGAGTAACTTTCTAATTGGTCTCCCTGCCACAATTCTATCCTTCCTTCCACTGATTCTTCTACCATCTAGCTGTCAAGATGATATTCTCAAAACACAGACAGGTCTGACCATACTACTTTCCTTCTCTAGAAGCAGCAATGGCTCCACTTGTTTCTAGGGTATCATCCAGACTCTTCTGTTTGTCATTTAAAAATCTTCACATTTTTCTCCTAACCTACCTTTCTTGCCTATTATTCCTCTCCTCTCACTTCATAGTCTGGCCACACTAGCTTACTTTTCATTTGCTTATGTTATATTCTGTCTTCCATCTTGTAACTTTGCATATGCCCTCCCTCATAACTGGAATACACTCTTTTCTCACCTCTATTGCTAAATATACCTAGTTTCTTTCATTTTTTAAAATTTATTTACTTTTAGTTTTCAACATCATTTCCACAAGATTTTGAGTTCCAAATTTTCTCTCCATCTCTCCCCATCCCAAGAAACCGTGCATTCTGATTACCCCATTCCCCAATCTACCCTCCCTTCTATCACACCCCACCCTTCCCTTATCCCCATCTTCTCTCTTCTCTTATAGGGCAAGACAGATTTCTACCCCATAACCTGTATTTCTTATTTCCCAGTTGCATGCAAAAATAGTTTTCAACATTTGTTTCTAAAACTTTGAGTTCCATCTTCTCTCCCTTCCTCCCTCCCCACTCATCCCCACTGAGAAGGCAAGCAATTCAATATAGGCTATGTATGTGTAGTTATGCAAAAGAGTTCCATAATAGTCATGTTGTAAAAGACTATCTTTATTTCCCTCCATCCTATCCTGCCCCCCATTTATTCTATTCTCTCTTGATTTTGTCCCTCCCCAAAAGTGTTTACTTCTAATTACTCCCTCCTTCTATTTGCCCTTCCTTCCATGATTCCCCTCACACCCCACTTATCCCCTTCTCCCCTGCTTTCATGTAGTGCAAAATAGATTTTCATACCAAACTGAGTGTGCATGTTATTCCCTTCTTAAGCCAAATGTGATGAAAGGAAGCTTCATTTTTTCCCTCTCACCTCCCCCCTTTTCCCCTTCATTGAAAAAGCTTTTTCTTGCCTCTTTTATGAGAGATAATTTGCCCCATTCCACTTCTCCTTTTCTCCTCCCAATATATTCCTCTCTCATCCCTAAATTTTATTTTTTTCAATATCATGTCTTCCTATTCAACTCACCTTGTGCCCTCTCTATATATGGATATAATCCCTCCAACTATCCAAATACTGAGAAAAGTCTCAAGAGTTACAAATATTTTCTTTTCATGTAGGAATGTAAACAGTTCGACTTTAGTAAGTCCCTTGTGATTTCTCTTTCCTGTTACCTTTTCATGCTTCTCTCGATTCTTGTGTTTGAAAGTCAAATTTCTATTCAGCTCTGGTCTTTTCATCAAGAATGCTTGAAAGTCCTTTATTTCACTGAATGACCATTTTCCCCCCTGGAGTTTTATATTCAGTTTTGTTGAGTAGTTGATTCTTTGTTTTAATTCTAGTTCCTTTGACTTCTGGAATATCATAGTCCAAGTCTTTCTATCCCTTAATGCAGAAGATTCTAAATCTTGTGTTATCCTGACGGTATTTCCACAGTACTTGATTTTTTTTTTCTTTCTGACTGCTTGCAATATTTTCTTTTTGACCTGGGAACTCTGGAATTTGGCTGCAATATTCCTAGGAGTCTTTCTTTTTGAATCTCTTTCAGGAGGTGATCAGTGGATTCTTTCAATATTTATTTAACCCTCTGGTTCTAGAATATCAGGGCAGTTTTCCTTGATAATTTCTTGGAAGATGATGTCAGAGCTATTTTTTGATCATGGTTTTCAGATAGACTAATAATTTTTAAATTGTCTCTGGTGGATCTATTTTCCAGGTCTTTCGCAGCTGCTACCTGTGATTCTGTGCCCTGAAACCTGCTCCAGTCCTGTCTGTGCTGCCCTGTCAAGTCTGGGCTGCTCTCCGCTCTGAGTTCTGATGTGATAGACCTTTCCTGTCAGCCTTCCAGGCTGTCTTGTGCTGAAACTATCTTTCACTCTGTCGTTTTGTGGCTTCTGCTGCCCTAGAATTTATGTAGAGCCATTTTTCACAGGTATTTTTTGGGCTATGGGGTTAGAGCTAGAGCAGGTCTATCCTTCTCACCTAGTTTCTTTTAAAGGCCAGCTCAAGGGCTAATTTCTAGAGGAGACCCTAAATGACCCCCTCAGCTATTAGGTGTCCTCCTCCCACTGAAATTCCTTATTTTCTTTGTATGCATTTTCTATAGTTTATATTTAATTATTCATGTACTTGATGTTTTACCTGATAGAATGTAAGCACCTTGAGGACAGGAGCTGTTGCCTTTTTGCCTTTGTATCTTCAGTACATAGCACAGTGCTTGCCTGGCACATTGTATGCACCTAATTGATTGATTGTTAGTTGTTTATTCATAGCCTTGATTTTACTTTTGTGCTTAATTGTCTATTTCCCAGAAATGAACTTCTTTTAGCTCCTGGCTTTTCCACCAGAGATGGAGAACTCCTGTCCCAAGCTGCTGCCTCCCTCTTTTCACTGATACCTTTTTCCAGGTTAGACTAAGAAGATTTTCCTGGCTCCTGCATAAAAACCCAAAACTATATGAGTGATCTTCCACTTAACCCCTAATGTATATAAGAGCCTCTCCCCTGAGTAGGCGGGATAGGGTAGGACTCTGACTCAGTATACATGGGGCCATGACTGCCTCTCACTACCCATTCCTGCATGTGTACTGAACAGCTCCCACCCTGTCCTTGTTATTGGAAACCTGGGATCTGGAGTGATGAATGATGGGTTGGATGTCAGCCTGTGGGCTGCAGTGAATTGTACTCAATAGTATAGGGGCTATAAAATCATTTCCTGCTGCACCCTCTGTTTGAACCCCAGCATTGATCAGCTTGGCTATCAGAACAACACAACATTCCAAGCCATACTACGAATGAAATCACATTATAGAATGATGTAATGATGATGAATATTTTATACATTTTGCTGACTGGCATATGGATATGCAGAGCTCTAATAATAGGTTTATCTCCTTTTTTCTTCCCTCTAGAAGAGGTATTTTTATTTAACATATGACATCCTTTGCTTTTCTGGGTAGCAGGATATATCAAAATATGTCAGTCACAGAACTTACTGTACATCAACATCCTATCCAACATTTCTCACATGAGGTCAGCCACTTAAAACTTCAAGTCTGGACCAAATCACTTGAGGACTTGAAGTCTGAAGATGCTCCCTGAGATCTCTGCATACATAACATTCAAGGATCCTATAATAGTTCCACATGGACTTAAAGTTATGCAAACAATCTGTGGCTATGGATTCTAAATGGCTTTTTGATGGCTTTTGGGTTTTGGTTGTTTTCAAATATACCTCTCTCCCTCCCTTCCATGCATAGGAGTCTTCCCTTGTTCTCAAGTCAAATAATTAAGCAGAATCCACCAAGACAGTGACCATGCCTAACACTGTATACACCATTCTGTATCCAGAGATCCTATCTTTTAAAAAAAAAGAGAGATAAGTGTATTTCCTCATTTCTTCTTTAGAGCAAAGATTGGCTATTGTAATTGCATGATATCCACTTTTGCTTTAGTATTTTTTAAAACATTTTAATAACTTTATGCTCTAGTCATTGGGGATATTTTTATTGGTTTTGCTTACAATGCTTTGCATCAATTCACAAAAGTATTCCCATGTTTCCCATGATTATTATTCATATTTATTGTTTCCTATTGCACAGAAATATGTTATTTTCATGACTGCAGTTTGTTTAACCATTCCCCAATTGATGGGCATCTACTTTGTTTCCAAGTTTTTGCTGCCACAAACAGTGCTGTTGTGAAGATTTCAGTGTGTGTGGGATGTTTCTTTCTGCCTTTGATCTCATTAAGTGTATCAGTAAGTACCCCAACGTAGACAAGGGGGCCTGCCACCACAGGTTCTTTGATCCGCTTCTCTAAAAGAAAAGGCAACTTCTGAGGGGTTAACCATCACTTTAACCAAACACAGGTATCAGAGCAAATCAAAATTTCAGAGAAATCAAAAATCAACAGACTATGCTTCCAAACTGGCTGACCATTAGCATACATACATCTTTACCAGAGAGGGAAGCACCAACATCTGGGTTTTCAAAGCCAGGAGGCTGCTTGGCGATTTCCCAGACTCTCATCTGGCCCTCAAACCTTCCAAAAAGTAATCCCTAAAGTAAAACCTCACCCTCAGAGTATTTATACACTTTTCAGAATCAGAGGACATGGCCCTCTAACCCAGTGCCTTAATAGAAAAAACAAAAGTTACTTGGGACCCTCCTTCAAAGCAACTCCCCCATCCAAGCTTCAATCAATGAGCAGGCAATGTGCAGGGAAGATCTTCTTTAATCACATTTAAATAGAGGTATTATATTTCTTGATATAAACAAAAACAGCCAAAAGATCCTATTTTGCTGGCCCTCACGTTAAGGCACATGCCTAACAATGCCATCTCTGACACAAAGGGTTCTGCCAATTTAGTGACTTTTCTCACATAATTACAAATTATTTTCCTAACTGATTGGACCGGTTAGGCATTTTTATTGGCTGCTCAATGTAAGGAGAAATCTAAGAGGAATGAAACGAAGAAGGATTGTTGAAAAGAAAGGAATGTGAGGCTGTGAGAGTTGAGCCCTTCTCTTCAGTGTCTCTGATGAGTGGTCATCAGATCTGCAGTCCCCGAGGGCCCCACTTCCGCAGGAGGAAGCCCATTGCCCTTTTGGACATTACTGATGATTAGAGAGATTTTTCTTCATATTAAAGCAAAATGTAATGCTGCTCTCTGCACCCAAGCAATATTTGTATAATTCCATGTTCCCCTTCACTCACACCCTTTCAAATCCTTGGAGACACAGCTATCACCCTCCCCCACTTCTCAAGGTTGGATAAGATGCCTTTTGCATCAGTGCCTACCTCCTCTGACATTGGGATTCTTTCATGACTCAAACTCATTTCCTGTGTCCCACTCAAATAGGAGGCGTAGACTATACTCTACAAGAATTCTTATTGACCAAGGCTGCCCCCTCTCTCAACCTGCAGATAGCATCTTCTAATGAAACACAAGTATATTTCCTGTTTACAGTATCTCCCCTGACCATACATCTCTACCTCAAAAGAATTTCACCCTTTGGTGTCATTAACCTTTGTTGTTGGTGGCTTTCAATGGGTACCCTTACCTTCTGCTATACTTTTTCCTATGGAAAATCTTTCTGTTACTAGACTATGCTTTCATTTTCTGTCAGTCCATGCTTCATGCTTTCCTGTGTCTCTCTGAATTTAAGGCTAGCATAAGAATTGTATTCTATTATTCAGTACCAATGCTGGAGAGGTAGTGTGGTGATAATGGATTCAGTTATAATACCCAAAGTGGAAATTAAGAAAAAAACACGTCTGACTTGATCTGCGTCAAGTAGGTGGGTACCTTTTCCATTCAGAATGTCCACTCAGCATGTCTTTGCTCATGGACAAACTTGTTGAAGTTGCTGTCCATCATCATATTTGAGGGAGGATAAAGTCTGTGCCTGTGATTTCACAGGCCTGGGGAACTCCTGGGTATGGAATCTCTCTCTGCCAATTCAGACCATCAGTTAGTGTCTTAGCAAGTTGCCTGTGGCAGGGCTTCTTAAACCTTTTCCATTTGTGACCCCTTCAGCACGTCTTAAACCCCACATGGGGTTGTAACTCACAGTTTAAGAAGCAGTGGCCTATGACACTTAGAGGTTAAGTGTCTTGCCCAGGATTCCCCAACTAACACGTACCAGAGGTAGCACTTCACCAAGGTTTTCTTGACTCCAAAGTCAACCCTCCATCTTCTGTGCTGCATCTCTGTCTTAAGGCTATATATTTCCTTCAAAAGTACTTTTCTGTGACTCTAAATTATTGGTGAAAATGATTATGCACTTTTGTCTATAACCCTCACAAAATGCTTAAAGAGCATGTTAATTTCAGCCAGCTTTATTAATGATTGAGTCATTTTCCCTTGTTTAGAAATATCTTAATGTTTCTAAGACCATATCTATGCTATTGATTTATTTTGATGTCTTGTTTTAGGTCAAATGCTTAGTAATGGACAAGATCAAAATGTACAGCTATTTCAGTCATAAAGAAAATTGATTCATTGCTAAGCAAGGGAACCTCCAACTGAGTTAATTCACTGTTCCGTGTATTCATTGTCTTATATCCATGAAACTGAATCTTTACCCCCCAAATTAACTAGAAATAGATGTAAATGCAAAGGCTTTAAATGGTGATTATCAATTACTTGTGTTTTAATCTCTGGCCTGCTAGAATGTATTCCTTTGGATTGAATCACAGATAATTTGGAAAATGGTCCAATGCCATATTTACTCTTATGTTTGATTTATTATTTCTGCTATGAAAAAATTTTGATTCAAGTTGGCTTGACTACTCCTATCATTCTTCCTAAAAGGGGCAATTGTCTGAGGTTTTCCCTCTTAAGAATTCCATTAAATGTGTTCTACTGTTCCATTTATTAGAAGCGGAGAGTGCCTGGACTCAGGCTACTAGAGGAACCCTTGAAACATTTCATGTGGCATTGTAAAGCAGATAATTTTCCCAGAAATATAAATTCAGCTGCAGACAGTGAGAGATGTACCCATACCTATAAGGACCCTCAATGAAATAAAATAATTTTCTGTAGAGAAATGTCAATGCAATTGAATTTTCAGTTTCCTCCTTTATATACTGGTGTGTGTGTGTGTGTGTGTGTGTGTGTGTGTGTGTGTGTGAAATATGACCTATGTTACTCAGAGTTGTGCTTTCATTAACTGGTTTATTAAGTCCCCTGAAAGGGGTGGTGTCCACATCAATAGCATTAAGATCCCAAATTTCCTAGCAAGTATTAAGTTATACAACTTTTATGACACAATCCTTCCAGGTAAGTGAATCTTACGTTTGTCTTTCCATTCCTTATTCTCCCTGGTATTAATCTTCATGGTATACTCCTACTTGTCAAGGCCATGGATTCTTATCTCAGACTTCTTCCATCTCCAACTTAGTTTGGGATAATTAAAGGAATGTCTTTAGAGCATGAGTATGGGAAAGTCTGGGGAGAATATAGCTTTACTTGGAAGGGGAGCTTCTCATTGGGAGCCTTAGATGATTAGACTGCTTCTGCCAGATGTATAATTAGAAAAAAAAGTCTGTCACTCTGTCTACAAGCATTTATTAAGCACTTGTTCTATGCTTAGCACTGTACTAAGCACTGTGAATACAAAGAAAAGATGAAAAACCGTCCCTTCTCTCAGGGAGCTGACATTTTAATGGAGGTGGGTGGGAGACAACATGTAAGCTATTTACAAATAAGACATATCAAATATAAATTGGGGATATTCTCAGAGGAAAGACACTAAGTTTAAAGAGATCTGGCCAAGGCTTGCAGGCCATTGAATCCCCCAGGGAAAGGGTGCATACCCTCATTTCTATTCTGCCTTCTCTAGCCCACATCTAGGAAGTGGACTTATTATTTAATACTTCAATTTGTCGTTATTAATTTTCATCTTATTAAATTAACCCATCCTCCTGACCGGTGAATATGGTTTTGAATCCTATAATCCAGTGTATTTGTTACATGGCCTCTAAACTTTCTATTATCTTCAAATTTCATAAATATGTCAAGTCATCAACAAAAATGATAAATTGCGTAGGACCAAGGACGGATCTTCAAACTATGGTATGGGAGACCTCACTCCACTGTGAAATTGTTCAGATTCTCTGGGTCTATTCACTCAGCCAGATCTAAGTGTACCAAACGGTACTATCATCAAGCTTATGGTTTCCATTCTTTCCCCAAGGAGAGAATGAGAGAACTTTGTTGTATCTTTTGCCAAATCCAAGTGTAATTTGTTTGTAGTATTCCATTGAATAACTTGTTCTTGATGAAGTTATGCTTGTTGTTTGTGTTTCTTCTTCTAGATACTCTCCTAATATACCTTTAATAATATGTTCTAGTAATTTGCCAAGAATGAGAGTCAACTATACTGGCATATAGTTCATAAAATCCATTTATTTTTATCAAAATTGGGACAGCAGTGCTGTTTTTTCTCCATAATTTTATTTTTTTCATTTAACAAGCAGTTATTTTCTCTCCCTTCTCCCTCCCCTCACCCATTAGAAAAAGAAAAGCAGAAGTCTTGAAACAAATACACAGTTAAGTAAAATCAGTTCCCTCGTTGACCATTTACAAAAATGTGCTTCATTCTGCATATTCAATCTCTTTGGCAGGAGGAAGGGAGCCTGCTTTATCATCATTCATCTAGGATTATTGGTGATTGCATTGGTCAAAGTTCTAAAGTCTGCAGTGGTCATTGACAGTGACTTCTCTAGTACACTGTGATGTCATTTGGCTATATTTGGTGATTCAACTCATCAGGTTAAAGTATAGTTTTGCTATTTGCCCTGTGATTTTGAGTGCCAGCATCCTATTAACCGTTGGCATTTTAGCCTTCTAAAATATTTGCTTTCTTAGAATCATATGTCTAAAGCCAGAAGGGCACTCAGAGGCCATTGAGTTTAACCCTTCATTTTACAGGTGAGGAAGTAGAGTTCTGGAGAATGGAAGTGGCTTGCCCAAGGTCACAGAGGTAGTTAGTAAGAGAAATTATTTAGTAACATAACAGAAGAATTTGGTTGCATTATAGTCCTTCAAAATAATTTTTAAAATGTTTTGTAGAATTGTGTTGGGAGTATCATATGGTTTTAGTAGAATGTAACTTCTTTGACATAGCGATTCATTTTCTATCTATTTTAATAACCACAGTATCTAGCACATGTGATAGGCAATAATATTGCTTTTCTTTTATTCCATTATTGATATTCTTTGGGTAAAGAAAAAGAATGACCTCAAGAATAAAAAAAAATACTCTTGAAATGATCTAGTTTAATTGTCTCTCTTGCCAAGCTTTCTATAAATTAAATTATCCCTCCATGACTTCTCTCTGTTGTTTTTATGGTGATATTTCTGATAATCCTCTATGATCCTGCTCTTCACGATTTTCCAAATGAATTTATTTATTAAGCGATACTGTCCTTAGCTGTCACAGCTTTCTACTTGGCTTGGAGAGTCAGTGTTTGCATGAGGCAGGTTCTAGCCTCTTGAGTCCTTCCTTTATATCATTTAAAATTGAGAGGAAATGGTAATAAGTCTATTTGATGTCTGTTCATTTATGTATTCCCCGCTGTTTTGTAGCAATGGATTACTTGTCAGTCTGGACCTGTTTTGATTTCATGCTCTAACTTCTCATCTTTATCCTTCTCCTTTGGCATTGATTTTGATCTTTGCTCTAACATGAACAGGTATTTCAGAAATTACTGCCATTTTGGTAACTAGTTGCTTCCTGTATTTTGAGATATAGTCAGTTTTATTATTTTTTTTAAATGATATGCCCATGTGCTCCATTTCCAGGCCTTATCAATATCCTTTTTCTTCCAGAAAGCATTTTTCCTTCTCTCAGTGATAAGTTCCTCCTGGGCCTCCATTTTGTAGATGGGCTCCATCTGGCTAGCTTTTGTTCCCCTCCCAACTCTGTTCCTGACTTCCAGTCTTCACCCATGTGTAACATAGTCATACTTCTCTTCATTCCCTCTTTCAACTCCCTTTTGTGTTTCCTCTTCCCCCATGAGAATATAGGATCTTTGAGGGCAAAATCTTTCTTTTCTTTTTGCTTATATTTTTATCCCCAACATTTAGCACAATGCTATAAATAATAAACATATAAATCAATAAAGCACCATAAACAAGATGCTTGTTTCCTTCCTCTATCCTTCTCTTCATGTTCTTTCTCTCCCCTCTACCTCCCACTTCCTCCCTCTATTCCTTCCTTCCTTTTTTCTTTCCTTCTTCCTTTTTGAAAAACAGTATTCATCATATATTGACATAAGTGTACTCAGTCTCTTTCATTTCTTTACCATGAGCCATGTTTTCCATGATGTTTCTGTGAGCCTCTCTTATGTTTATCTCTGCAGTGGAATCCCTGGGCACTAAAGTTACTTAGGAGGACATCATTTTAAGATAATCTATAAATATAAATCTACATATTAGTACTCTTAATATGAAATCTTATACCAACAACCCCAAGAGTCAACATACTCCTGGAGGAAATGAGTAGCGTCAATGTAATCAGAAGACACAGGAAAGTTATAGAATAACCCACATATTCTCCTTGAAGAGGAAAATAAAGCAAATTGCAAAATTTAAATAAATTAATAAAAAAAGAAAGAAATTGGATCTGGAAATTCAGAATTTAAATTTAAAAGAATTTAAAAGAAAAGGATAACACTACTGGTAAATATCCTGTGTTCAAAAAATATATAGCTTTGGCTCTGGACGTCAAATACCAACTCATCATCACTTACTTCTCAAGTTTGAGGTCTACTTATGTCTTCTTCCTCTGAGCACCCACTTTTCCCATGTAGAGACTGCAGGGATCATAGAGAATTGCCATTCATATGTGCTTTGCGATACTAGATCTAACTAGGCTCTTCAGTGTGGCTTAGTAACTACTTTGTTGTACAAGGAGGACACTGGTATTCAGATTCCCAGTTTGGAGTTCCTCTCGGGTTGGGACCACTACCTAGCCTGAGCTACAAACTTCATTTTGTCGTCTTCTTCTTCCCTTCTATCCCTCATCCCAGTGTAGAGTGCTGCTCTATATACTCTATTGATTCCTTTGTCTTATCAGTACTCTGTTTCTTAAATATCCTTCCAGTCAAAGACAGCTGTGTCTAATGTCAGCTTTAAGGGGACATCTTAGTGTCTCTTGAACAAGTCTCTGGAATCATGGGCAGCTGTATGCCTGCACAACTTATGATGCTAGCTAGTTCATCTTGTGACTGGAACTCAATCATAGGATTGGAGATAATGGGTTGACAAGGGAGAGGGTTCTATGAGGTCAGGAGAAGGCTTATAAGAAAGATGTTTTTGTTGTTACTTGGTATTAGCTATACTGTCCTAACTATTTGCCTTTGAGGGCTTAGGAAAGTCCCTTCATCTCTCTCTCTCTCTCTCTCTCTCTCTCTCTCTCTCTCTCTCTCTCTCTCTCTTTCTCTCTCTCTCTCTCATTCGTAAATTTATTTATTTTAAACTTAAATGCAAAATAAGAAAAGAAAAAAGAAACAAACTTAAATACTAACACTAAAATAATACAAAATAAGAAAAGCAAAAAAAGAAAAAAAAAACATTACCATGTGCATAGCAGAACCTGAGAGAGGATTTGAAATATACAGCAATCAATTTCCATTTCAAGAAAGCCTATATAAGAAATACTACTTATTGAATTCAGAGCTGTCCATCTTGTCTTTGCTTCCTTGTAAGTTTTCTTATGTTCTCTACTGTGCACTTTACTTTGTTCTTTTTTCCTGTCCTACCCTGCCCCCCCCCAAGAAGGCTACAATTAAGCCCAAATATATTTATATATAAATATGTGTGTGCATATATATATATGTATATATATATATATATATAATGTGTGTATACATACACATATCTGCATTTATATACATATACATATATACAGACATATACACAGAAAGATATAGCTTTGGCTCTGGACATCAAAGACCAACTCATAGCCACTTACTTCTCAAGTTTGAGGTCTATTTATGTCTCCTCCCTCTGAGCACTCAGGATTATGCTGAGCTTTTCTGGGTATGATATTTTTTGCTGCAAACACAAATATTTTGCTCTTTGATAAATAGTGTTTCAAACACACATATACCTATATATGCATATACTTAGATATCGATAATCAGTCATATATAGATATATACATGCATATGCATATATGTAAGACTGTACTATACTTATTTATCCTATGTTTCTCTGAGAGTGGATGACCTCTTCATAAGTACAAATCTTTCCATATTTTTTCAAGTCCACCAACTCTTCATTTCCTACACCAGAGCAATATTCTTGCCTTATACTGTCTAGTTGTTTTAAAAAGTCTAGAACAATGTTGATGAATACAGGTGACACATAGTATAGTTTTCCTGTTTTTCTCTTTTGATTAAGTCTCTTTTAACTTCAACTTTGCCCTAGACATGATTACCCCCCCTCCTTTTACCTAACAAATTCTACTCCTGAACTTTATTTTATGTTTGTGCATATCTCTTATTTCCTATCCCTCCTGACTCCTCTACTTTACTTCTACTCGCTACCTTACTCTCCTATTACTTAACCTACCCCACCTCCAAGGACCTTCCTTTATCCTCCCATTCCCATTAATCTAAACACTCTTCCATACCCCCACCTTAACCTGCTCCATCACCCTCATCTCTAAAGATCCCTCCCTCGGTCCTTTCCCACTCCCTATCTTCTTAATGTTCTATTTCTTTCTGAAATTAGAAGACTTTTATACATATATACATATATATGTATATATGTATGTAATATTCCCTCTTTAACCCATTCTCCATGAAAGTAAGTTTTTAGAACTACCAGCTCTCCTCCCCATCTAATTCCTGTTTCAGTTCTTCCTTTGACACCTCAATTGTAAAAGATAATTACTCTTTTTAGCTGTTCCTAAGAGTTTGGCTTTTTAAAATCATATACTCAGATCTACTCCATTCTTTCTTGAGTAGCTACTCAATTATTAATAACAATCATTGACATATATTTTACATACATAATAAGTAAACAGTCTATCCTTTAGCCCTTTGTAATTAGTCTTCAGTATGTATCTTATCTTAGCTCTTATATGTCAAATCATTTATTAAGTTCAGGTTTTTTGGATTTTAAACAAAATCCTGAAAATCTGACAATTCATTAAAAGTCAATTTTTTTTCAATCAGGATTATGCTGAGCTTTGCTGGGTATAATATTTTTTTCCACAAACACAAATAGTTTGCTCTTTGATAAATAGTGTTTAAAGACTTGCCATCTTTTAATGTCACTGCTGCTAGGTCTTGTATGGCACAACCATATTTAATATTTTATTGTGGCACCACCATATTTAAATTATTTTTTTTCTTGTTGCTCACAATATCTTCTCCTTGAGGCTGAGGTTTTATAATTTGACTGTACTATTCCTGTGGGTTTTCCTTGTAGGATCTCTTTCAGGTGGTTATTGGTGGATTTTTTTATTTCTACTTTCCCCTCTTGTTCTAATGCTTCAGGACAATGTTCTTTAATTATTTTTTATATTATTGTATCAAGATTCTTTATTTTGATCACAGCTTTCAGGTATTCTGGTTATTGTTATATTTTCTCTTCTTGATCTCTTCTCCAGATCAGTTGGTTTTTTTATGAGATGTTTTACATTCTCTTTTATTTTTTAATTCTTCATATTTTTAAAATTATTTCTTGATCTCCTATAACTTCACTAGCTTCCTATTGACCAATTCTGATTTTCAAGGAGTTGTTTTTTTCCTTAAGCTTCTAGATCTCCTCTTCTAAGTAGTTGACTTTCTATTCTTAATTTTGTTTTTCTTGGACTGTTTTGTATTTCCTTTTTGCTTTTTCCTCCATCTCATTTGATTTTTAAAGTCTTTTTAAAATTCTATGAATTCTTTTTAGGCAGGTGACCATTGATATTACTCTTTGGGATAGAAAAGAGTTTATTTGCTTTAGTCTCCTCCTCTGAAGACAAACCCCATTCTTCTCTATTCCCATAGTAATTCTCTAGGTTGTATTCTTTCTCCTTTGCCTGTTCATTTTTTTATTATTTGTATCAGCTTAGTTTTTGTAATCACCTCTAACCCTACGGTAGGGGAGATGGTGCCTCTGGTCTCAAATCCTCCTTCAGTTCTTCCCTCTGGCCTGGAACCAAAACAAAGACATCTAGCCTCCTGTAAATAACCACAACCAATGGCATCCCCGCCCCACTGCTTTTGCACTTACCAGATGTGGGCTGGTTCCTCCCCCCTACCCCAGCCACATCTTGGCAGCACAGCTGGGTCAACTGGGTCTGGTATTCCTTGTCAGCAGAGTTTCTCTAAATCTTCCCTGACTCAGATGCCTAACTCCCTTCACTGTTGGGGGAGGGAGTATGTAAAAGATCCTGTGGCTGGCACTGAGGCAGCCTCCCTGTCAACTTAACCCCAAGGCTTGCCATTTGTTGTTTAAGTGGTAAAGTAGTGTTTACTCTTTACAAGGACCAAACCTCATCATGGGACTTTTCTTCAGATCTTCTCTGATTGTCCCAGGAGGACCACCGTTCTGCCCCTACTCTCATTTGTTTGTACTGTTCTGTGTTCACCCTGAGGTGCTATTATTATCTCTTTTGTGGGGAAAATCTGGAGAGCTTAGAATTTTCTGACCTACTTCTCCATCTTTCTTGCATCCTCGCCTTGATCTATTTGACCTTAGTTTCTCCTCTAAGAAAGGGAGATGGTGGTTGACTAGATGACCTCTAAGATCCTCCCTGCCTCTCACATTTTGTTAGTGTGTGAATATAGCTACTTAAAGTCATATCCTCCTTTCTTAGCTTGGAAAAGTTGACTCTATATCAGAAAGCTAAAGAAAAGAGAACAGATTATTTAATGTTTAGTTTCCCAGAGGCTTACTCAAACTATTTAAATTTCCCTTTTGGAAAATTGTTGGCATTGTCTCTTGGGTGCCAGTTTCTGATTCAGAAGTACATGTGGATGGTGTTTGAAAAAAATGTAATGATTTATGGGCATTCATTGTGTCCCTTACATTCCTGCAATCTATCTAAAGGTTTAAAAGAACATTATCCAGCTTTCAAATTTTTCCCTCATTGCTTTTCAGTATTAAGTTGTCCAAGGTGGGACTCGTTGGGGAGACTTAAATGAATTTTCAGATTTCTCAGATCCTTCCATTGCACAGATGTCATTCTAATGCCATTGGAAAGCAGATTTTCTTCACAGGTGTGCTCTTATTTTTTTGAAAATACAAGAAAAAAATCAACATTTGTGCATCAAGTCATCATTCTGCTGAAACATTATACATCAGATCAAATTTGAGGGTTTCTGAGGAGAATAAGCTTAAATTTGGTTGAACATCTGGATCATGTTGTTTCAATAGCCTTCCTCAATGGTAAAACTGTGGCCTACAAGTCACCTTCTGTCACTTTGATTGGTTTAGGTGTTGACTGCAAGGCACACTTTGGGTACCCCTGTCTTGAATTGACATGAGTCTGGGAATTACTGAGAATCTAAGGATTACATGAGTTTGAAAGTCTGAGAACAGATGGTTCCCTTTGGGTAACAATTCAACCTGTGGATGAGTTCTCTGTATAAATTTTAATAGGTTCTAGTTCAGATTAACTATTTCTTCTTTCCATTGGATGAGATGAATGGTTGTATAGTGCTTTATTAACATAAGTCAATTGTCCTGAAAAGACCTATCTGTCAAAAAATGTACTGCTAGTCTAACAACTGCATGATTCTTATTACCTCCTGACCTCCTTACTGCCTGCCATTTTGCTACATTGAAGGGGCTACATAGGGTAGAGATCCACTGCACATTATTCTTGGTTTCATAGGCTGCCATGTCCAGTGAATTCATCATCAAGAGGCCAGCCTACAGGTCCTGAGTCTCTCCATACTTAGCTAGACTGGCTCTCAGGAAAACAGACCTAGTTTTTTGTTGGGGCTGTACCCCATACTTTTCCAGCATTATATGACCCACCAAGACTTGTTCTACACTGACATAGACTTCTAGATCCCAGGATCACTTCCATGCCACAGTGAAATATTGGAGGAAGACTTTGCAGAGGACCATAACCATAGTTGGCATTTATTTAATAGTTATTCAATGAATGAATGAACAGATATATGAGGAAATAAAGTAGATGACATCTAAAATTCCTTCCACTTCTAACGTGCTATGATATCTATGAGCCTTTGGTTCCATTTTAATCTAACATTAAGCAGTTACCCCTGGTTTTGGGGTAAAGGGTGAGGAGGGTGCTAGCTGATGATAAGTAAATAGCATATCCTTTTAATCTATAGTGACTCATAGGATGGAGGGCTTTAATTTGTCAATTCATTAAGTGCTCTAACATGGGACCACTCCTGCTCACTCTGACCCTCTACTAACTTCCCCTTATAAAGAAAACCACTAGTGAGACATTAGACTACCATAGGACATTTGGAAGGTTGAGGTGGAAAGAATAGGAAAGTAACAGATGAGCAAGCCTCATAATTAAGTCTCAGTTGATAGGAATAAAAACAACAATAAAAGAGAGAAACAGTCTTACTATGCCTTTTGGATTTAGTTTTTAAAATTTTTCTTATTCACTCTGGACAAAGAAAAAGAAAGAAAATTAGTTCCTTAGGAAACTGACATCAAAAGTCAGACTGTGCTTTGCTAATCTGTGATCAGTCATGTCTCCAAAGGTAGGTATAATGTTTTTAACGAAAGGAAAGAAAAAAAGAAATGGTTTAAGCTGTAAAAGAAAAAAGCCCACAAGGTATTAAACTCAAAACAAACCTTGTTTTTCATTTAATGTTGAAATTGGAATGAAGCAAGCAGCAGCAATGGAGATTTTGTTTTTTGGTTCCTCAAAATCTCAAAGTAACTTTATGACTCACCTTCATGAAATATTGTTTCTGGCTGTTTAGTAGATTACATGTGTTGAATATCATGAAATGGAATGTAGTCCCTGGAAAGAATATTAATAGCATCTGGCCACAAGGGCTGAACCTCCAAAGGGCTAGCAGCCTCGGAGTTGATTTTCAAGTAACAGCTATTTCAGTCGTTCTGAACAAGTAGACAAAGCCACCAATTAACACTCACTTTGAGACTCAGTCTCCACAGATGGATTAGAAAATTAAGATCAATATGAGCATTTATCTTAACTAACCGGATAATACCAGCAAACTCTCATTAAAATTAATATTATTACGACAGCGTTCTGGGGAGTAAAGTTAATTCCATAGTTCTGGCAGATGGCCAATGGAAACCATGTGTTGTCAGGCTGATTGCAAAGCTCTCTATCTAGCAAGCAGGGTTTTCTCTGGTCTTTGGATGTGGAACTATCTCCCTGTAACTGTTAATCCCATAGATATAACAGGAAAGGAATTGGAGTGTGTTCTAACTATAAGGGTGATGGGGGGGGCAGAAAGAGAGACTGTGCCAGAGTAGTCATTGCTGTTACCTTCCTCTAGCATCTCAAAGCCTGCTAGCCCTGTGCACCAAAGTAATTGAGGGGAAAGGCAGAGCATAGGAGGTGGTAATGGAGCAAGGTCACAGACCAGTGGGGGAGAACAGAGGCAGGGTGGTGATGGTGCAGTTATATCCGGTGTTGGACAGTTCCCTGCAGATGGTGCTGTATGCCCTCCCCTATCCTCTTTCTTCCTTTGCTACTCACTGCCTTTGCCTCCACCTGTTTTTGTTGCCAATGAAATAATTCCATTATACCTCTAGGAAGAAGGTTGAACATAAGCTGACTTTATCCTATGATTCCCTTAATACCGAGTAACTTTTACCCTTCCTACCTCAACTCATCTTGCCTAAAACCTCAAAGTATACATTGGAGCCAGATCTTGAGATCACAGACGTTGAAGAGAGATGAGCAAGGAGATCAGTCTTTATGCTTGCTAAACTCAATACTCCTACTTTCTCTGCAGGGTTCAAAATACTTCCTTTCACCTGTGCATTCTAGACAGGGCACCAGTTCTTGTTTCATCATTTCTGGTACCTGAAAACTGAAATATAGATTCTAACAATGTAGTTATTTTCGCCAAAATTCCATTACAAGAAAATAATTAAGATAGTCTAAAGAGTTTGTTATAAAGAGCTTTTACCCTTACATAAGGGTACATAATTCTGCCAGGATATATTGGGAAATGTTTGAAAGTTCACCAGGCTTTATGATTTTCTGACTAAGCAATGTAATTATTATTTTGAAGGCTTTGCAAATTCCAGCCATGTTAGTATATTCAAATTTTCTTTTTGTCCATGGCTATTTCAGTTCTCTAGTTCATGCTTAGGAGCTGGGGCTGCTGGAATCATGTGGAGAGAAGGCTTTGGTATTTCTCTAAGCAAAGACAGTGTACTTATGGGAGGAAGAAGGGAAATATGTCTTTATATTTGTGCTTCCTGAGGAGATACTTTGGAGGGCTGGCCTGCATTGCACAAATTACCCTTTGTGATCCAGACGGATACTCTTCCCATGGTCGTCCCAATCTATAAATAAGCTAATCAAGAACCATTGACTAAGTCCCTGGTAGGTGCCAGGTTCTGTGCTTAGAGCTGTAAGTGCAAAAACAAAATGGTCTCTGCCCTTAAGGAGCTTTAATACCGAGAAAGGATATGGTATATTCATATACGTAATTTAAATACTAAGAGATAGATATGTTAAATGAATCCAAAACTTTTTGGAGGGGATGCTACCAACAGGTGTGTGGAGTGAGGCAAGAAAAGTGTTGCAAAGGAGGAGACCCTTGAAATGAGTCTTGAAGGAAGCTAGAAATTCCAGAAGGTGGACTTAAATAGGAAAGGCATTCCAGACATGGGAGCCAGTGTGTCAGAAGGAATAGAAAAAGGGTATGGAACATCTTATATGGTAAAAAGAAAATAGGTTTAAGTTAGGCTGGAGGAAAGAGTACAGGAAGAGACAGAATGTGTAATCAGCCTGGAAGGATAGGCTAGAGTCAGATTGCGAAGGGCCTTCGTTGCCAAACAGAGGTGGTTGTATTTTATCTTGGAAGTGACAGGGAGGCATTTAAGCTTCTTGAAAAGAAGAGTGGCACAGTTGCACTTGTGCTTTGGAAGCATGAATGTAACAGCTGTGTGGAACATGGCTTAAAAGAGGAGAGATCATATGCAGGGCGACCAGTTATGAAATTATTGCAATTGTTAGACAAGAGGTAATGGGGGCCTGAGCTAGAGTGGTTGTGGTATGGGTGAGGCAAATGTTATCATTTAAGAAAAAGAATCAACAAAATTTAACAACCAATTAGATATGAAGGAGATGAGGCAAATTGTGAAAGACTAAGGATAGTCCTAGTCTGCGAACCTGCATGACAGAAAGACTAGTGATGCCCTTGACAGAATGAAGAAAAGTAAGGGGAAGGATAGATTTAGACAGGATGATAGTACGCTCTGTTCTAGACTTTTGGAATTTGAGCTGAATATGGGATACAGAGGTTGAAATGTCAAGCAGGGTCCCTTCCCTTATCGCCTTTGCAGACTCTTCACCCTTCTCTTTGCTTCCCTTCTCTTTTCCCCCTCCCTGCTGACTCCCTTCCTCTACTTTTCTCCTTCCTCTCTTCATTGACATAGATGATGTGGTGGTAAAGATGGCTGAAGAGGCCACAGAGCCCATAAAGGTAGACATCACAAGGCTGTGCCAGGATGTGGTCTCCAGAATGGTCATGTACCTGACCAGTGAGCTGACAGCCCCCAGTGAAGACTATAAACTTCTGGAAAATATGAACAAACTGGCTAGAAATGACAGATATTGCAGCAGATATAAGGAGAAGCCTAAAGGACTAATATGCAGTGCTTTGGCCTTATCTGCCTCAAATCACTTTAATTGAGAGATCAGTAGCAGCTCTTGACCTGGCAGCCTACAGGTTGAATGAATGCACATTCAAAGAAACTCTAAGCAAAGTACAGGAAGTTAGAGAAACGATGAAAGAATTCTTTAGTAGAAAGACTGTAACTACAAGACAAGAATGTCCCTTAAGAGCTGAACTATGTGCAATGAAACTTATCAAACTTCTCTGCTTGAATTCCATAAAAGGAAGCAGTGCTGCTGATCCAAGGAGAATCCCAGCCCCCCACTTTGGTTGGATTTGTAACTTTGGCCTTCCTTGGATGTTTTTCTACAGCTGTACCCCCTATAACTTCACCTAAGTTCCCTGACTTCCTCTTATTATGTGCCCTGGACCAAGGCTTAGAAATCAGGATTGATACCATCTAGAGCAGATGCAGATGAGAGGCTCTAGTCTGTCTATTTCTTATAGAACCAGGGTACTCCTTTCTTCCATCCTCCTCTCCCTTAAGGATCCATCTTGGATCTTATAGTTTGCCTCTTGTTCTGAATGTTACTATCATTAATAACCTGTGCTTGAACTTGAGAAATGAAATACTATTTATAACTTTTTATGGATGGGGCTGGTGGGGAGAAGAAATGTCAAGCACACTTTTCGAAATGTGGGACTGCAGTCACTGGCTTGGATATTATTACTGAGTTATGAGATCTGTTGAGATCATTAAGAAACTGTGCAAGAAGAAAAGGGAAGAGTGCCTAGTCCAGAGCCCTGGAGTAGAGTTAAGGTTTGATACATGGGTTGGGGAGGGGGTAGGGCATGACTGTTGATCTTGCAAAGAAAATCAGGAAAGAATGATCAGGTAGAAAGAGATACACAACAGAACAGTATCAAGTGTGCCCCAGAGAAAGACATTATCCAAGAAGAGAGCATAGTCAACTGTTCAATGCTACAGAGAGGTCAAGAAGGATGAGAATTGAGAAAAGTCCTTTGGATTTTGCAATAAAGAGATCACTGGTGACTCTGGAGCCAGTAAAGTGAGGTAGACAGAAAGCAGATTGCAAAGGGCTTGGTAGTAATTCAGAGATAAGGCAGTAGAGGCAAAAACATATATAGTTTTTTCTCACTTTATCTCTAAAAGGGAGGAGAGTCATTGGATGATTGCTTGAGGTGATAGCAGGGCAGAGTTTTTTCTCATCTTGTTTCTTAAGGATATGGTGGGTCTGGACTTATTTATCATCAACAAGGATTGGGCCAGGGAATAAAGAGAAGATCAAGATTAGGAGGAAAAGGGATGATTAAGGGGGTAAGCTCCCAGGCCAAATGGGATGAAACCTAGGTTATCCAGCTCCAAATTCTTGAAATTGCAAACACTTTCTCATCAGTACAAAACAGGATGTGGCAATGTTAGCAGAACATGGCTGTGTTCAGATCATGCTTTGTTTTCTCATCATTTTAAATTCAAAGTGACAGTGTGACACTAGATTGTGATATTTAAAGCATATCGGGACGGGACTTGTGATTTTGTTGGCATTTTTAGGTAAAGAAGCTCCCTTTCCCAGTGCAGGTCAGTACTTTCTCTACAACTTATATTTTTAGAGAGTTCCCTAGAGCACTGAAAGGCTAAGGGATTTTCCCAGGGTCACACAGCCAGGGTGTGTCAGAATCAAGACTTCAACCCATGACTTCTTGGTTTATTGGCTGGTTCTCCCACCACCATGACACACATCCTCCAATCAGATGAAATTGAACAGAAAATAAGTACAAAGTCTTAGAGCAGTGAAATGATTAGATTTACCTGAAAGCTCTAGCCTCTTAAAGGCTTTTCTGGATCCTGGTTCCGTAACCCAATGTGTAAACCCTTCCTACCAGCATTGTGCTAACTGCTAAATTAAAAAGCATGATATCCATGGCTTTATCTAAGTAATTTATAGAAATGGTAAATAGCCCAGAACCAAGCATACATCACCAAATCATTCCAAGGGAGACTGCTTTCCAAATGGCCATTCCCGAGTACTGTTTGGAAATGAGATTAGACTGGCATGACCTGTTCTTGATGCAGCTGTGCTGACCTTTGGCGATGCTCTCTTCCTTTTCTGGTCCGGATGATAATAGGAAGCTGTCTTTACATGTAAGACTTAGTATGTACGTGGGAAATGTGCACTTTTGAGCAGGTGCAGTCTAGACGATTCCACTGCGAGGAGAGAAATACAACTTTTCATTAGTGCTTTGGCTCCTTCATATTCTGCGTGAGTTCTTTTTCACATGAGCACCCAGCACCATGTTTCTAACTCATGCTGACGGGTTCAAGTTTCCTTGGGTCATCAGTTCTTTTTGTCTCCTTTCTTGGTAAAGTTAATCTTGTAGAAATGACAAAACCATTTGGGTTTTTGATGCAAATTTTCCACTAGCGCCAAATGAATGAAATTTGTCAGCTCAAGTTCTTTGCCTCTTCCCTAGACCCTGATTCCCAGCACGTCAGAGCTGGAAGGGACCTCAGAGGCCATTTGATCCATCCTGTTTGGATTCGAATGGAAGGATTGCTGTAGACTAGGGTACTCACACTGGTCAAGGTGCTGACTGCCTTGTTGAAAAATCAACTAGCAGGTTCCTGCTGGCACCTCAAGTGGTATGGTCCTTGAGCCTGGGGAATATGTTGTCAGCTGAAAAGCACAAGATGGTGACAGAGGGAACCTAAAGCCACTAGGGAAGGCAGCTGGGTTTCTAGTGGAGAATATATGGGCAAGAGAACAATGTTGCCATCTTTTGTTCTTATCATTCAGCAAGTGTCCATTAAGCACCTGTTACGTGCAAGGTATTATGCTAAGAATTAGTGATAAAACGAAAGGGACAAGGTGGTCCTGGACTCAAGAAGCTAATGAAACAAACAACCTGCCAGCAACTTGTACAAACAAGATGTGTGTGTGTGTGTATGTGTGTGTGTGTGTGTGCGTAGCATGCACACATACATTGGAGATACGCAATAGAGGGAAAGCACAAACATAGAGTTTGAGAAAAGCTTCTTATAGGTAATATTTTAGCTGGGAATTCAGTTCTTTTGAAAATTTTCATTTTAGAAAATCATAAAATGTTAGAACTAAATAGTTTGAGCTCAGACCAAGCCTGTTGGTCATCCAGAGTCCATACTATATCTTTTTTTCTTCTCACCAGTTTGGAAGTCATGACTCACCCACCATGTTTTCTGTTGCTGTAGGTCAGAGGTATCAGATGGATAGCTGCCAATACTCCTGAATGTGGCCACAACCAAATTAAAATGGAAAATATTTACCAAAATAAATAAAAGTACAATAGAACATAGATAATGTTAATATGTGATTTTCTAGGTCAGTGTGTGCTTCACATGGATCTTTATTATGGTTTAGTAGCCCTAGTTTCTGTTTGAATTTTGACACTACTGCTCTAGACCATGATATCTTGGCATCAGGAGATGGTGGAGCAGATGGCAACCCTAATTGCCAGGGCAACACTCCATCAGCTTACTCTTGGTGATACCACAAGGCCCTTTGGCCTTCTGAGAAGCATAAGGTGAACTCCTTGAGGGGAATTAACACCTTTTTTAATGTTAAAAAATCAGGTATTCAAATCACATTGTAGTAAATAGATATGAATAAAACAAATTGCCTAAAAAGATTTTTGTAAAAAGCAAAGGATATATGCTACCATATGAATTCAGAGAAGTATTATCATACTCATTTTACAGATGATGAAATTGAGAGTTAGAGAGGATTAATTATTTTTCCAGCTAATTAGTGAGAGATCAGGGATTAGAAACCATGTTTCCTAAATTCAATGCCAAGAACATTTTTTTTACACTTCCATCCTTTCTCAATACGTTCTCTTCTCCCACCACTAATGGAACCTTGTAACAAAGAAGGGCAGGTAATCCAAACAGATGTATACATTGGCTGTATCTGACAACATATGTCTTGCTCCCCATTCCTGCCCGCCATCACTCTGCCCAGAGAAGGGAAGCATGCCAGGATTCTTTCCAATTACCAAGTCTCTGCCTTCAGCATGAAATTTCCAAATGGAACCTTGTCTTCTGAGGAAACATCAAAAGTAAAGGAGGAGGTACTCAAATGTCCATGTGGCTGGGACTGTTTGAGGGAAGAAACTTCCCATTAGAGACCTGGCAAAGCCAACCCTTTGGACAGTGAATGCCCTATACAAGCAGTGGATGGGTCCCATCTGCTCTCTACTGATCACCATCCTTGATGAATGACAATTGTTTTCTCTTATGTCCATATGGGATGTAAGCCTTATATTTTCCCTGCTTTTTTGGAGGTCTTAGAATATCTGCTTGAGCTTCATTGATTTGTACTGGTTTAGGTATATTCTGCTTGGGTATAGATGTGGTAACTTCTCAAAAGTGCTTCCATAATTCTTTGGTTTCCTTTTCTAACAAGCACTGCTTGTTCTTCAATGAGTATTCCTGCCTCTCTGCTCTATCCGATGCTGTCAGCAGCAGGTTGCAGTATGACAAGACATGGTATGATTTTGAAATCTGAAGAATGATATTTGGATTCTAGCTCTACCACTCACCACATGTGTGACTGTGAACAAACCAATTTCCCTTTCTGGGCCTCATTTTTTTTAATACATAAAAGAAGGGGGTGGATAGGAAGATTCATATGGATTGCAGCAGAACAAAAAAAAGAAGCATTGATAGAATACACACAGTGACTACAATAATTCAAATGAAAACAACATGAAAAGACACAAGAATCCAGATTCAAAACTAGGACCAGTATTGGCTCCAGAGGCTTCTTAAAGGCAGAGGTGATGGGAAAATACTTTCTAGTCTCTGTAAGGACACTGAGGTGAGAAATGGAATATTAAGTTTAGGAAACAGCAAGCAGGTCATTTTGACCATAAAAGTAGAATGCTTAAAGAGGAACGATGTGAAATGAGATTGTAAAGATAGGTCGGATCTAGTTTCTGGAAGATTTGAACTTCTGGGCTGAGAAGTTTGCATTTTATTGTAAAGACAATAGTGAGTCACTGAATATTCATGAGTGGGGGAAAACATAGTTAGACTTATATTTTAGGAAAATTATTGAAAGCTATGTGGAATACGAAGTGGAGAAGAAGAGTAGAATCAGGTAGCTTATTTAGGAGGCCGTTGGCATCACATAGGAGAGAAGTAATGATGGCCTGAACTAGGGTGGTAGCCATATACATGGAAATGAGGGAATGAATGCAATCGATATTATGAAGGTAGCGTTGGCCAAATTTGTCACATGATTGAATATAGGGAATGAAGCTAAGGAGAGTTAATAATTGAAGATTACTCTGAAATTGTACTCCTTTTTGACTAGAAGGATGGTGGCACCTTATATAAAATCAGGAAAATTTTGAGGAAGGGCAGGTTTGGGAAGAATGATAATGAATTTCACTTTGGAATTTTTTTTGCTTTCAGTTGGATATGTAGGATATCTAGATGGAGAATAAGATCTCAGGAGAGAAAAAGGGATCTGATGGGATAACCAAGAAAAAGGTTTTGGAGAAGAGGGCCCCAGGACACACTCTTAGGGAACTCTCATGGCTAGGGAATGGAGACATGGATCCATTAAAGGAAACTGAGAAGGAGCAGTCAGAAAGGTCAGGAGAGAACCAGGAGGGAGCGATATCATGAAATTGGAGGTAGGAAAGAGTGGCTAGTAGGAAGAGGTAGTTGATAGTACCAAAATTTACAGACAGGTCAAGAAAATTGAGGATTAAGGAAAGGTCATCACATTTAGCAGTTAAGACATTGTCTATAAACTTGGAGGGAGAGCAAAGGATGCATTTGTAGAAATACTGAAGGAATTTTTGCTCTTAAAAACTCTGATGTATGAAGTGTCTACCTTCGCTGGAAATGGAAAAGAATCCCAAATTCAATATCTAATCCTACAGCCATGTTCCAGAAATTATTGCCTTCTTGGAACTGGCACTAATACCCAGTGGAAAGCATGGCAGAGTTCCCAAAATCAACAAAGAGCATTCTAAACAGTTGTAACCCAGGACAGTAAAGGGAATATTTTCTTTACCACCTTTTAAAAGAATTGTGCTAAACACAAAGAAGAAATCAGGAGTGATTTCTTTAAGAAAATGCAGTTCATAACTAAGGGATCTGGAATAAATCTCTAGATGCCCAGTCTGTTAAGACCTTTCTTATTCTTCATGAATCTCAGGTTTGAACAAGATGAAGAGAGATGGGAATTTATAAATGGGACAATTGAATTCTGGGTTGTAGTGTTGTCAAGACTGTTGGGTAAGGCACAGCTCATTATGGCACTGACAAGTTAATGACAGGCAAACCCCAGGGCTGAACTGGAACTCCAGCATTAGATTGTACCACTACATGTTATCTCTTGTTGCACAACATACACAACAGGAAGAGCCAATGAAACTGAGTGAAAGGAAATAACATTTAAATACATGAGATGAAAAATGTCAAGTGTGTTTGTCCACCTTTTGGCGTGTGCTTTTGCTTTTTAAAAAGAAATATTTCAAGTTTTTAGCCTTTAAAAAAGCAGTCAAATGTGCTCTGTATAGAAACAGTGGTCCATCTGCCAGTGTTGTATTAGAGCAAATGAAGCTTGTCAATGCTTCTTTGTTTTTAATATTGAGGATCATCTTTAGATTCTCTTTCTTAGAATTTTTTTCAGTGATTAATAACTGAAACAGAAGTAAGTAGCTTTAAAATAGCTTCACCAATGAAAACTCATTCCATCTCTGTTTGCCATTTGGAAGTCGTAGGATGCTCGGACCACAGGTTTATATCTGGAAGGGACATAAGCTCACATGAGCATAGCTTTGTAAGTGGAAGGAACCTTTGACGTCTGTCTAGGATAACTTCCTTGTTTTAACAGACGAAATGGAAGCCAGGGCAGTTGAATAATTTTCCCAAGGTTGAAAGGAATATGTGTGGCAGAGTCAGAATATGAACTCAGGTTCTCTGACTCCATTCCAGTACTTTCACAAAATTGTAAAACATGCTAACTCCATTAAACGTGGGTAGATTTGTATGAGTTGATGGGAAGCAAAGTAGAACCCAGAAAATCTACAGAATGACCATAATAATATAAATCAGGGGAAACACCCACTAAAACAGACCCAAATGCTGTGTGAATGTATTGGCTAGACATGGTTCTGGAAGCGGGGTAGGGAGATGCCTGCTGGCAGTGGTCATAGAACGCTCCCTGTGCTGTGAGCATGGTCGCTGTGTCGATTGGTTTTGCTTGCCTGTTTTTCTTTATACAAGGGAAGATTCTGACAGTAACAGTGGCTGCTAGGAAGCATACGCAGAAATGATCATGATATAAAAACAAAAGCCCGAAAATAACTTTAAAAAAATTAAATATAATGAAAGTTGGGGTAGGACTAGAAAAAGTCAAATGTAGAGTTGAACTAAATAGTTCCTTCTACCTCACGGATATTCTAATTCATAGGTTGTTTAGTTGTCTACACTTGTGACTATGACTCTTAGCCAGCTGTGTGTGTGTGTGTGTGTGTGTGTGTGTGTGTGTGTTTGAGAATGAGGGTATAGTCATCCCAGGAAGGGGACAGCCCATTTTCTACCCTGACTCTTCTGGCTGGCAGTTCTTCTCCCTCACTTCTCCCTGTGCCGACTTTTCTCTATGCCTAGCCATCATGAGGGTACAGATTGGCAGAAGATTATTACCTCTGGACATTTAAGAAAAAGAAGTGCACCCCCACTATGTCACTATCTAGGTCAAACTCCTGGCTGCCCCAGCCCAGTTAGGGTTCTGTTAATTGCATTAACATCAAATTGCCAGATGTGCTTGTGGTAGCTAAACTACAGAAAACACCTTAGAATTTGGGGAAATAGAGTTTTTTTTTCAATTTAGACCTTGTGAATGTGTGTGTATTTGTCCTTCACTGCCGAAGAAGACCATGCCATCAAAAATGTTGACATGACTTGCACTTGACTTTGGTTTTTTTTTTTTTTTTGAGTGAGGGAGGGCTGTGCAGGTTACCAGCCTCACTTCTCCTCCAGAGCCATCTGAATCCAGTGACCAGATATTCATCAGGATGACTGGAGATGACCCAGGATGAGGCAATTGGGGTTAAGTGACTTGCCCAAGGTCACACAGCTAGTGAGTGTCAAGTGTCTGAGGTGAGATTTGAACTCAGGTCCTCCTGACTCCTGCACTGGTGCTCTATCCATTGCACCACCTAGCTGCCCCTACCTTGTGAATGAATGAGCCTTTGGAAGAGCTCATTCCATTTTGGAAGAGTGATTTCAACAAGAGTGACTTACCATCCTTAATGAGGGAAAAATATATTTGCAACAGACACTGAAATAGTTTTTCCTTAGCAGCCTGGACTCAGGGGCTTTGATCTCTAATTCCCTCCATGTTCCTTCAGTTAGAACTTTGATTAGAATTCCAAGCCCTTGAGCCCACTGCTCAGTCTGTTTAGTGGCGCTGGTGGCTGCTCCTCCTTTCATGTTCTTGCAGGGGAGTTTGGCTGTCAGGCTCATTCTGGGGCATCCACACCTTGCCTCTTGTGCCCCTTCCTTGGGCATTCGGTGGTATGGATGCAGTTCACTAGCCATGCCTTCTCAGCACTTGGCACCCACATACAGAACAGAACCAAAGTGAGTTCAGCAAGGATTGCTGATTACTTCTCAGACTTTTCAAGGGAGTGCAATGAAAGTATAGTAATAACAACCACACTGACATCACCATCGATGTCTAACTCATTACCCATGATGTGATGGTGGAGTCAGAGCTGGAAACAGTAAAATTGGGGAATGGCATCCAGGAAGGTGTGCCTTCAGGGGCCCCTAGGCTGCTGTGAAAACCTAGTGGGAGTCTTGAAATGAATGCTGATGAATCTACCCCTGGTGGTATCACTGATTGGATCAGTACTCCAGCCAGGTGATGTAAATGTAAACCAGGCCCTTCAGGGTCAAAGGTCAACCCTCCTCAGAACCACAGTAATGATCAGTTTGACATGGAAAACAATGGAGTGAGCAGTGTTCCACCTGGTTCTTGTACCATAAAAAGGCCAGATATGTAGGACATATCCAAAGTAATAACATTTCACCTGCTTCAACATAGATGGTTCTTGACCCCTAAGGTGGGCCAACCAAAAATACACATGAAACCTGGAGTTGTCGCTGTCAGAGGCAGAGCAAATGAGCTAATATATGGGAAGGAAGGAAGAAAGGAAAGAAGGAAGGAAGCAAGGAAGGAAGGAAGGAAGGAAGGAAGGAAGGAAGGAAGGAAGGAAGGAAGGAAGGAAGGAAGGAAGGTAGGAAGGATGGATGGATGGATGGATGAAGAACCTACTGTGTACTAGGCATTGTGTGAGGCACAGACCAAATTATTGAACTCAGGTCTTCCTGATTTCAGTGTTCAATCAACTGAATCACTGAGTTGCCCCTCTGTCAGCCATAAAGTGATTGGTTTTAGGCAATAGCTAAATGAGGAATGGCCTGTGGACAGACTGTGTGCCATCCTGGAGATGTCAGAAAACGAGGTAGGCCTCCATCATGGTGTAATCCTGGCCTTGTCTCTGGAGTCCTTGGCCAGTGCAGAGTTTATCTTGCCTCTAACAGAACTGAGATTCTCCTGTGTGGAGAACACTCTGCCATTCTCCATTTATGACCTAAGTACTAGTGCCCCTAGAATAGAGCTGAAGGAGCTGGAATCATCCACCAAAAACTGGGCTTGTTCTTACAGAGTGGATTGGGATCTCCTTTTCCGGTAGTAACTCTTCTACTATCAGTAAAATGACTACAAGAGCATCTTGGTGAAGCTCCCATTCGGGGTCACTTCTAGCTTTCTTGGTCTCTGGTGGTCCTGATATCTTAGGCTCCTTTATTTGATCCTTTGGTCCCCTTTCATTTCCCTTCCTGTCTCTTTACTTCCTTTCACAGATGGCAACTCTCTAGATGAGAACTTTCCAGCTGTAGATTCCATGTCCTTGATCACCACCAAGCACCTATTAAGCACCTACTCCACCTAGAGATTCAAAGACACAAAAGGAAGTCTCTGCCCATGGATGGGTATCCAGATGGGAGATGTCATCAGTGGATGGGGGCTGTCTCATAGAAAGGAAGCTCTTTGAGGGTAGGGATGATTTCTGTCTTTGTATCTCTAGGACCAAGCGCAGTGCCTAGCCCAAAGCAACCTTTCTCTTCCCTTTCTAGCTTCCCTTTAGCTTTGTCTTCCTCCTTTAGTTGTTCTCCTTTCCCTTTTTAGTTGTCTTTCTTCATTAAAACACAGGCTGTTTGAGAGCAGAGCTTGTCCTGCTTGCTTGTATTTGAAACCTCAACAATCAGCTTAGTGTCTAGCTTATACTAACCATATGTAATACCAATATTACCATTGATGTGGTGCTTTAAGATTTCCCAGGTGGTTTACATGTGTTGTCTCATTTGATCTTCACAACAACTCTATGGGGTAGGTGTTTTTATTGTTCTCATTTTAAAGATGTGAAAAATGAGACAGAGAGATTCAGTGACTTGCCTAAGGTGACACAGCTGGTGCATATCTGAGGCAGGTTCAAAGTCTTCTTTACTACAATACGCTAGCCATTTTAGCACCTAGCTCCCTCTGCATTAATGAATGCTCTCTTTCTCTGTCTTTGACACTCAATGAATGTTGAATGAATTAATCAACTTCGTCAGCCAATGAGTATTTGCAATCTCCTATAATTTCTAGATGTAAAGAGTTTCCTGCGACACTAAGAGTTTTGTTGATTTATTTGCTGATGGTCACACAGGCAGAACTTAACCTACTGCTGTCCTTAACTTAGTGAATTCTAGTTTCCACTTGTATATCAGAAGCCCTTCTCTCTAATCCATTGAACTTGATTCATTCCATATCATCCCTGTCCTCTACTGATCATTCCCAGACTTGAACTCTCCTCCACTGGTTTCCATAACACTGTCCTCTTCTACTTTACCTGCACTTTCTTTCTGTTCCTTGTATGTTGATCCCTTTTCATCTTCCTGTTTTCAAACTGCCACGGGCCTAGGCCCAGTCCTTCAGCCTCTATACTTGTCCCTCTCTCATCCTTTGCCCTGAAAACTCAGCCTCTTTCTGAGCTCCAATTCACCCTTCTCTGCTGATGATTCATCAGTGTGCATTTCCTTCTTTAACTGCTTATCCCTCCTTCCAGCACCATGTCTGAAGGTGCCTGAGGGGCTTCACTATTTATGTGGGACATTTAATAAAACTGCATTGAGTAAGTGTGAGCTTCATTGACATCGGTGAAATGATGAACAGTTAATTGCATGGTATCTCTGAGTCTCCAGCTCACTGTCTTCGGGATGTAATTCTAGTATGAATGTTTCAAAGGCTACTGGAAGCTGTAAGTCTGCTTAGATGAAAGAAATTGCCCAAGGACTCCATTAACTCCGTACAATGCTCCCCAAGCCATTCTAGTGCTCCCTTTTCAAACCTTCACGTTCGCAAATGCCAGCTCATCCCTTTTCAAAAGCCAGGTTCCTAAAGTACCCCCACTGCCAGTCTTCTCTAATTAGCAACCAATTTCTCATACTTTGAAGGAGACTTGCATGCAAATACAAGGTAGAAATTGTTTCTGATGAGTCAAGGGTGAGTAAACCTAGAAGGGGAAACTAAAATTCTTCCCTCAGACTGAACCGAAGTAAAACCCTCCTGAACTAAAACATTCATCAGGCAGAGGAGGGAGGTAACCTGACCAAGAGGTTAGAGTAGTGGCCTGGGAGTCAGAAAGATTGAGTTTCGATTCTTGCCTAATGCTTCCTAGCTCTGGGAGCCTCAGCAAGTCACATCTTTCCTGGGCATCAGGCTTCTCCATTATGTAGACTGTGATCAACCATTTGCTAACAAAATCAGTGATCTGTGTATACCTGTGTCTGAGAAAGGACAGGGATTAACAAAAACTCAACAAATTTGATTATGAATATAAGGAGAGAGAGGGCAACAGTCAGTGGCTTGGTTGCAACGTGATTATTAAAGTAATCAAATTTTTAAAATCCAAAAGAACCTAGGAGACTTGAGATTACCTTTTGACCTTTTAGCCAGCAGCATAAACCTAGATAAGAAGCAGATTCTTTTTTTTACCTCAGATCAAAACTGTAGGTTCATTCAGGTGAAAACATAGAATTAGAAGTCAAAGGCCTTCAGAAAATTACAGGTACATGGATTAAAAGTACTAAAATTAGAGTGCGAAATGAGACACATTCCACGCTCAACCCTTCCTACCCATTTGTACCTAAGATCATAGGTTTCATGCTGGAAACAAACTTAAAAGATCATCCAGTTAGAGCTCTTCCTGTTACTAATAATGATGGTTGACATTTATATGGCAGAAGAATCTATATACCTGACCTCACTGCCTCCTCCCAACAGCCTGTGAAGCATGTGCTCTTCCCCCCCCCCCTTTTTTTCTCTTCCCTTTTTTAGAGATGAAAAAAACTGAAGAGGTGAAGTGACGATAGCCCAGGGTCCTGACTGAGTGATAGATTTATTTCTTTGTTTAGTTGAGGGATCTTGTGATTTTTATCAGTGTATGAAAAAGACCTTCCCCTCTTAGTACACATGGTCAACTTCTCTCTAGTTTCCAGTCTTAGGGAGATGCCTAGAGCTCAGGGCCACTTACCCAGGCTATTTCTAAAGTAGGACTTGAACCTGGGCCTCCTGGAACTCAAAGTCATCTCTCTAGCCACTATTAACATGTTAATGAATGAGAAAACAGCCCCAGAAGTGGAAAGTGTGTTCCAAAGGCAGACAAGAAGTGGTAGCGCCAGGCTTCCTACTCTCCACTGTAGCACCCTGCCTCCACTGTCTTTTATGTTTTCCTCCCATGCTCATCTTACAAGATTATCATAAAGTTCTTTGCAAACCTCAAAGCTCTAAATAAATGCTAGTGATAAATTGCCCAGCAGCTAGACTCCTTCACTAGGCAAGTTATCTAGAGGCAACTTGAGACTGTCTTCTTCTGAACAAGCTATTCTCCTTCTCAGGAGAAGTAGGTTCCAGGCCCCTGACCTCCTTCCCACTGTATAGGTGCAGGGGTTCAGATGCTGTCAGGCTGATGGCTTGGAGATCACTGCTCTAGAGGAAAGAGAATGGGCCCTGAGTCAAGACCTGTGTTCTCTTTGCCACTCTGCCACTGACGATTTGTGTGATCTTGCCAAGTTATGGAACATCCTAGGACAGCATGTTTTTCTTCTTTAAGGTAATAATACCTGCTTTGCTCACAGTGTTATTGAGAGGAGAAAATGAGATATTATAGATATGAATGCACTTTGAAAAAATGGAATATTTTACAAGGGACGGCGTTATTGTTATGAAACTAGACGATTTCTTCAGATTCCGTCTAGCTTGAGAAATTCTCTGATTCTATTCTACTTCTTTGCGTCTCTGACCTTTTAATTTCATAGTGTTTATGCAAAATCTTGACCTGGAGAGCAATGGAACGAAATGGGAGGTGTGCCACATGCCTCATTTAGATGTGAAAAACCAGACAGAGTTCTGCTTGGTAGCACACGTGGCCAATCCAAACACTCATCTCGTGCCATGACTGGGCCTGGCTTACTGGAGAGCCCTAAGGAGCATGTGGGCTTGGCTTCTTTGTGACCATCATTAGTCTCCAATCTCTGTCGGTGGCATTTGATTTCCAAGCATCACAAAAAGGAATTAGATGAGAACTTCCTAAAAATGTGATAAAGGAGATGAAATGTCTGCCAGAATAAAAGTTCTTTATGAAATATTGCCAGACACTGCTCTGATTTCCCCCACCCTTCCTGAAAGCCTGTGGGCCTGTGGCAAATACTGATATCATTACCATAAGTTTTGTTCACGCCTTTTGTTTTAACATCACAATTATTTCTGGAGTCTGGTGTAACTGCTCCCCACTGTCTATCCGCTGAGCCAGTCTTTGTAACAAAGATAAACAAGTGACACAGTGGGCAGCAGCTGATTAAGAGAAAGTAGATGTGATTCCTTATCTGGTCCCTTGGACCACTGTTGGATTTTCATTTGGGAAGTATTATTATTGAAAAATGACATGTGGCTGCCATGTGTCCCAGGACATGTCATCTGACAAGACAGAGTGTTTAGAACAGGACATCTCAATAGGTGAGATACTGCAAACTGAGGGTTAAGACTGCTAAAGAACAAGGCAGGATGCTGCAAATCTCTTTTCATCCTTGCTATTCCACTTGTGCTTTAGGTTCCTGATACCCCAGACATTTTGATGAATTCTCTTATGTTCACATTAAAAGACATAGCATGCTCAGTCATAGGATGTCTCTGTAGAATGTCAGACAATTCAGAGACAGGGGAAAAATCACTCAAACTAGTGTGTTAAAATAAGCAAACAATACAAGAGGTTGCATTTGTCCCCTTCCACCAGGTTATTTTGGAGGTAGATGTGTAGATAGTACAATGGACCAGATCATTCCCATCTCAAAATTAACTGAAAGATGTGGAGAATCTAAGTTGCCATTGTGTTTATTGAACAATCAAGCATTTAATTCTGTAGAACAAAGGCTCTTTTATATCATCTTGTCTCCCATACATATGTCAGGTTCATTACGGATTCCTTAAAGATGTAACAACAATATCCTTGTTCAGTGACTTTCTGAACAGGTGAAGTATAAAGCAGGAAGATGAAGGTGGGTCAACGGGTGTCCCCCACTATGACAGAGGAGATACAGGGCAGAATCTAGGCCGAGGAGCAATTGTGGAGGAGCATGTGGCAGAGTAGATGGGCTACAACATAGAACATGCAACCATTGAGGGACTCTAAAGAAAAATTGGAGTCAAGGATGTCATCATGGAACTGTACATATGACCATCGAAAAGATTGACCAGTAACATGGTTAGAGTAAGGGATGGCAGGTGAATAATCAGACTGATGCTAGATAAAAGTGAGGAAGGCCTCTGGCTGTTGGGGGCCGTACTTTGGGAACGCCACCAACAAAGATTTACACAAGATGGATAGGTGTAGAGGAGTTGCATTCTATGCCTATGGGGGATAGTCACAAATCTCTGAGGTGTCATTTAAGTGTTTGAAAAGCATGTTTGAGGGGTTGCATAGGGTGAGAAATTGGCCTTGTTCCTAGGGTGAGGTAGCCTGGCTTTTTCCTGAAGGCATCCCATTTAGAGAATAGTGATGGTACTCTTAATTCTTCTGCAGAGTAGGACCCACGGGCTTCATTAGTTAGAAGATGATGCTACCAGATAGCACGTTTAGGGGTGCTCCACTCTAACCTCTCCTGGTCCTGCAACAACTCAGAGTATGTTTCTTACCACCTATCTTTGGCACAGTCTGTGGAACTTACTTTGGGAGTGCAAATCATGAGTCATGGCTCCAAAGATATGCTTCTTAAGTTAGACTTTTAGACGTGCCAGGAATCTTTCCAGAACTTCTACCAGAGGTATGTATGGAAGAATACAGAAGAGATCAGAAGGTCTTCCCTAGCAGGTGGCTATCGCTGACCATGCTTAATCCTTGCTTGTGCTTTACACCCAAGACCATGCACTATGGCTCAACCCATAGAACTACCCCAGTGATAGTGTTCAGCTTTTAAAGCCCATCATAACCTGTGCTCCTCACCCCTATATTTCCAGTATCATTACACTTTATTCAGCCTCCTGTACTCTGCAGTTCAGTTGAGTTGGCCTTCTTCCAGTTCCTTTTCCATGATGCCCCATCTGCAGGCCTCTGCCCTGGCTGCCCCCATGCCTCAAATCTCCTCCCTCCTCAATGCTCTTCTCAAATGCTGTCCTCTACAAGAAAGCTTCCCCTCTAACGCTACCTTCTCCTGTTCTGAAGGCATCTCATACGTACCTGTTATGTCCCCCTAGTGGAAATTGGAATGCCGACTCACTGAGAACAGGGGCTGCTTTTGCTTTTGCTTTGTATCTGTACAAGCTGGCATTAATGTCTGGCACAAAGTGGCCACTGAAGAAATGCTTGTGGATTGATTGAGTCTTCTCGAAATTCCGGATGTATAGTCACTAAAATTAGAGAGGGCCCTCAGACATTCGGGGAAGGCCATCTTCCATGGAATAAAGATCATATGTCTTCTTGGAGCTCCCTATGCTCTCTTTTTCTTTTTTTTTTAATTTTTCATTTTTAACACAGTTCATATCACATAAAACAATTCCAACCTTTTGTCAGGTGATATTTCTTTTAAAGCATTTACAATATAGACCACAAACAAATGTTTTTTTTAACATTATCCAACTGAGACACAAATAATAACTATGTGTGCTAACTTCACAAGCCCTTGACCTAATTATCTCCACACTATTACTAAGAATTAAAGGACCCTAACATATTGTTGTTGGTCTAAAGTCCTAAGCCTAATAGCTTAATTTTAGACTTAACCTCGGATGTTCCCCTACCAACAATCTCTAATTTAATAGATCTGGTATTAAGCTTATAAACCTTTTGACTACAGGAAATTGCCACTAAGAGTAGGGACATCGCAGGGAAACAATATCTCCCCAACTTCATGTCAATTCCAGGCAGGAGTAGATTGTCAACTTGCATTCAGTGAGGCTTAGAGTTTGCCAGGTGTCAGTGGGGAAATTGAGTCAGGAGACTCCTACCTCAGCCCAGGCTGAACAGCCGCTCTCCCACCCTTCCCATGAGATCACCTTTTTCAGTTCATACCAGCATCTCACAGACTTACTGGCCTCATGGATTGGAGGCTCAGACCGCCTTTGTTGCTATCCATACCTGGAGTTAGACTCAGAAGAACAGTCACTTAATAGTCCCATAACATCTTAAAATAGAAAGTTCCAATAACTAGGTTTCAGATCTGACTATAATTTCACTTTGGCTAAGGAACATCTTTTGAGGCAAGTCTTAAGCGGCTTACATGCCTTTCTATACATGTTCTAGTTCCTGATTAAATAACAATAATAAAGTCAAATTTACCATTAAAACCTTAACTTTTCCATCAATGCCAAATTTTACCCGAGGTTACCTGCCTCTAGGAGATTTAGACTAAAATTCATTTCCCCAAACAAAAGATGTCTCTGATTTAGTATCTGTAATTAATTCAGTCAATTGTTTTAGAACTAATTGCTTTTACATCACTTTGTAACACGTCCAGTTTTTCTCCCCATCTTTCCCCTCCCCCCACTCCCTAATTCCTTGCATTCTGATTGACCCTTCTGTCAATGTACCCTCCCTTTTATCACACCCCACCCTTCCCTTATCCCTATCTTCTCTCTTTTCTTGTAGGGCAAGATGAATTTCTATACCCCATTACCTGTGTTTCTTATTTCCCTGTTATATGCAATAATAATTCTCAATATTCGTTTCTAATACTTTGAATTCCACCTTCTTTCCTTCCCTCCCTCCCTACCCATCCCCACTGAGAAGGCAAGCAATTCAATACAGATTAAATATATGTTGTTTTGCAAAAGACTTCCATAATAATCGTGTTGTGTAATACTAACTCTATTGCCCTCTATCCTACTCTATCCCGCCTTATTTTTTATTCCCTCATTTGACCTTGTCCCTTCCCAAAAGTGTTTATTTCTAGTTACTCCCTTTTCCCATTTGCCCTCCCTTCTATCATTCCCCTCACCCCGCTTGTCACCTCCTCCCCTACTTTCCTCTAGTATAAGATAGCTTTTCATACCAAATTTAGTGAGCATGTTATTCCCTCTTTAAGCCATATATGGAGAGAGTAGCTTCACTTTTCCCCCTTCCTCTTCTCCCTTTTCTCCTTCATTGAACAAGATTTTTCTTTATCTCTTTGATGAGTTATAGCCTGCCCTATTCCATTTCTCCCTTTCTCCTCCCAGTATTTTCCTCCCTCACCCCTTAATTTTTATTTTATATCTTTTTTTATGGGTATCATCTCTTCTGATTCAACACAGCCTGTACTCTCTGTCTATGTGTGTGTGTGTGTGTGTGTGTGTATGCTCTCTTTTTCAGAAACATAGGGCAGTAGAAGGGGATAGCAAGAGATAATGAGCACTGTGGATAGTCCTAATACATAACAGATTGGGGATATCAACCCAAATCTCCCCAATGGTCTTTCCATGTACATATAATCACTTCCCAAATGACCAGAAATAAGCCATTAGAAAAGGAATGAATGCAACATCTCCCACCATGACAAATTCAGTTGACTTTCTCTTACTGATGGGATTACTTAAATGGTAATGGCTGTCTAAAAAGTTGTTCTGATGATGGAAGTTATTAAAGCAGGAGCAAATATTTGGAGGAGTGGAAAGGCTGATTCTAAAGTTTTGTGTTTTCTTGTTCATTTTAGTTTTGAAGTCAACATTGTGTTTGCGACTGGGCTTTCAGGGGAAAGTTCAGAAAATAGGTGGGCTGGAAGCAGAGTTGGACGGAAACATTCGTGTGCCTGAGGTAAGGTGCAAAAATTGCTCCCCCTATGTATTACTGTCCACTAGAGGCTTCGAGCCATCTCTATAACATGGGAGATTTGACTTAGCACAAAATAAATACCTATAGGCCATAGAGAGTAGGCTTCTCTGGCACTAAAATATGTAAATTTATTAATGAAATAATGTAAAAAAAAATGCTGTGAATGCCATAGTCTCCAAAGGATTATGACTACATAGTCGAGTATAAGTAAGTGAGGTGTGTCCCCAAGGATGACTGGGTTTCCAGTGGTTTAGGATACAGCACTAAGTGATAAAACCATGGACCCTGGCAAAGTGTGACACAGAGAAACATTGGAAGATGGTTTTCAGGTTTGGTAGCCTTCTGCTTTTGCAGGAGTAATGGTGGGGTTCTTGAAAAGGGCCTGAGGGTGCTACTATGAATCACAATTTCTAGACTATTTATAATAATTAGTTTATCTGTGAGTACTTGAAATGACAAACGACTGTCCTGTAACCACAGAGTCACTGGATTACTAGAGGAACTAGCTGAGCCATGGGAGGATTGGCTCTCATACTCTAAATAAAACCAGAAATTTTAAGTATAGCAGGCACATGCCAAGAAGGCACATGATGAAAATACTCATTGTACAAGCAGTTGGACCAACCCCTCACCTGTCTTCCAACCAAGTTCAAAAAGGGCTCACAAATCCATGCACGTGAAAAATTCTAAACCAAAGCTTTCTTGCTTGGGAGACAATACAGTAGAGAGAGAAGCATTAGGAACTAGCAGCAATGGAGACAGCATGGGCAAACCTCAGCAAGTTCCCAGGATCACCTGGAAGTAGAAGCTAGGTGAAGACTGGAGCAAAGGCAATGCACAAACTGCCATTGGTGTGCTGAAAGGCAATGCACTGGAAGGATAATATTACTGCCCCTCCTACTCTCAGCAGTGCAGACACTGACCTATTTTCTGTTCCATTCCCATAATGCTCCATCTCCCATCTCCATGACTTTGCAGTGGCTGCCCTCCAAGACTAGATTTCTCTCTTGGGAAGATTTATGGAAAGACTTGGAGGAGTTGCACAGCATGAGAAAGTATGTGGATTGACTGTGATCCCATCCATGAGATCATAAGTTCACTGAAATAGGACTGGAAAAGGAGGGACCATTCTGTTGGGAGAACGAAAAGCAAAATTTGTGTAGGTCAAATTTACCCAGTTTAACCCAGAACTCCTTATTTCCTCCCAAAGAGCTCTCATTTTCCTGATTTCCTGTTACTGTAGAATGTACCACCATTCTCCCAGATACCCAGACTTACAGTCTTTGTGTCATCCTCAACTCCTCACTCATACTCAGCCCACATGGCCCATCTGTTGCCAAATCTAATCCTTCCTACTCTCACACCATCTCTCATATGCATCCTCTTCTTTCCACTCACACAGATGCCAACCTGGTATAGGCCCATTGTCTATCCTTGAAGGACTGAAAGAGCCTTCTGCTTGGTCTCCTTGCCCCAAGTCTCTTCCCTACTTAAATCTATCTCCTACTCAGTTACTAAAGTAATCTTCTTAAGTGTAAGTCTGGCCAGATCACCCTTCCTACTCAATAAACTTATGGCTCTGTTTGACCTCTAGGTTCAGATACAAACTCATCTGTTTACCTCTTAAAGTCCCATATAGCTTGATTCCACCCTATCTGTCCAGCCTCATTGCACATAACTTCCCCTGCTGTGATCTGTATTGCAGCTTTCTTCAGCTACTTCCTGTTTCTTACTCACAATGTTCCATGTCCCAATTCCTTGCCTTTGTATTGGCTGTCCCCCATACTCAGAAATTGTCTTTCTCCTCTATTCTAAATCCTAGCTTCCCTGGCTTCCTTCGAAATAGCTCTGAATCCACCTTTTGCAGGAAGCCTTTCTTTATCCCCTTACTGCTAGCCCTTGCCCCCTTGATATATATATATATATATAGGAAGGACACTTCTCATAAGCAGATCCTCCTCAATGGCCTTTCTGACTAGGGATCTGGCAACACATTGTGTCAGTTGACTCAAAAGCAGCGTAGCTGTGTATAGAGAGAGCCATCATCAGCACTTTGGTCAGTGGTTGTGGTGGTAGGGTCAATCTGGGGGACAGTGGTGAACCAGGAAATGGACATAAAGACAAAATTGTCCTTGCTTCTGTATACCCGACAGTGCAAAGTGGCAGAAAAAGGGGGCAAGGGGTCTTGCCCTTAGACTATGTACCAAAACCAACTTACCTGTAGGTGCTCTTAATGGAAGGCCTCTGTCCTTTGACCAAGGAATGGGTCTATGATTAGAACTGAGTCTTATCCAGACTGTTAACTGCAGATAAGTTAGAGAGTATTCAAAGGTAGGCAGTCCGCATGGTGAGATCGCTGGAGACTCTGACTAAAAGGAATGAACTGAAGGACCCATAAGTGCTGAAGCAGGGAGAAGGGAAGTCTTTGAGGGGACATGATAGCTCTTCTCAGGAATTTAAAAGCCTATAAAGTAGAATAACCATTAGATATCAGTGTGACCTATGGGGCAGGATTAGAAGCAGTGTCTGGGAGTTGGGCTAATTTCTCACAAATGTATAATAGGCCACCCGGGAAGGCTCCTCAATTCTGGGGGTCAAGCGGTGGTTGCATTCCCACCTGTCTGGAATGTTGGACAGGAGATTCCTGTACAAGTATGAGTTATTGAGATTCTGTGATAAGTTTTTGAAAGGTTATTACCCTAAGTGAAGCCAGAAGATAGAAACTATCATTACCAAAATGACAATAATTACACAATGAAAGGGTAAAAATTGTGCAGCACATCATTGTAAGTGGCACATACTGAACCCTTACCAGATACTTAGAAAGGCACAATCCTATAACTGGAATTATGCGCTAGAAGTTCACTCTCCTGGAGGTAACACATGCCAAGTTTCCACATTCCAAATATAAACTCCCAAGTCACCTTGAAAATTCAGCAAATAAACTGTCCTGGAGCCAGAGCATCATTAGAGACAAAGCTCTTGCCCACAATGGTCCAGACATAATATTGAGCCATAAAAGTTTAAGGATACCGTTTTAAATAGATGTCACCACACCAAATACTCATCATCTCTAAACTGCATGAGCTGAAAAGCTTTCCAAATATAGAGACTTAGTGGAAGAGATTAAAACAACGTGGATGTATATGTCATCCCATTATTGCATCATCCCATTATCCCATCCTCCCATCAGGCTATCTGTTACTGACAATATTCCAAAGATGCTTCCTCTGGATCTACAGAAGATTATCTTGTATCCCTGTACTCATTTTCCAATTACAAAAGGCAATCTTTTCATAATAGGTCACAGAATATTAAATATACAGAAATAACAGCAGAAATTGGCATTTTCCCATGAATGGTTTTTATCTCTACACCTTCAAGAAAGGACTAGAACAGCTAGCTCACAGTAATCATGATCACAACAGCAGTAGTTAAATATCAAAGACTATTTCAAGTTGATCTTGATCCTTTTCTGTCTTAAGTCCATTGCAAAAGATAAACCAAATGAGATGCCAAGAATACGTGGCAGCACTTTAAGTCTATCATGTTCTTTCTGTACATCTTACTTGAGCCTCAGTATGGCATTATTATCTCAATGGCATTATTATTTCCACTTTATAGCAGAAGAAACTGAGGCACGGAATGTTTAAGTGACTTATCCTAGGGTACATAAGAAGTGAAAGTCAGAGCTAGAATTTCCATCCTCATCGTATTGCCAAGTACATTGCTCTATCTGTCCTGCCCTTATTGTGTAATTAGAAAAATTCAGGGGTCCAGTTGGATGTCATGCTCCTGTAATTCTCCAGCTACATTAGGAGGTCTCCCACGTACTACCAGTGCTGCCTATAGTTCACATGCAAGAAGCCAAGCCCTGGTCTATCCCCTGTTTTGCCAGCCCCACCACAGTAGTAAAGTTATTTCAAGGCCTCTTATAAAACAATAAGAAGAAAAGAAAGTTGTTCAGTCATTTCAGTCATGTTCGACTCTTCGTGACCCCATTTGGGATTTTCTTGGCAAAGATACAGCATTGATTTGCCATTTCCTTCTCCAGTTCATTTTACAGATGAGGAAACTTGAGACAAACAGGAATAAGTGACTTGCCCACACAGAAAGTGTTTGAGGTCGGATTTGAACTCATTTCCTAACTTTAGGCCCAGAGCTCTGTTCACTTCAGTGCCACCGACCTACCCTAAGGAAGAAAAGTTTTTCATTAAAAAAAGAATATGCTGTATGACAATTTTTCCCCAGGAGATTTCTTTAAAAAAAAACTACTTGAAATAATAAACAATTTTGGCAAAGTTGCCAGATACAAAATAAACCCACATAAATCATCTGCATTTCTGTCTATTACTAACAAAGCCCAACAGCAGGAGATAGAAAGAGAAATCTCATTTAAAGTGTCTACAGTAGACACCATAAAATATCTGGGAGTCTACCTGCCAAAGCAAACCCAGGGACCATATGAACACAATTATGAAACACTTTTCACACAAATAAAGTCAGATCTAAATAATTGGAAAAACATCAGTTGCTCATGGGTAGGCCAAGCTAATATAATAAAAATTACAATTCTACCTAAATTAATTCAATTATTCAGTGCCATACCAATCAAAGTGCCAGAAAATTATTTTCTAGAGCTAGAAAAAATAATATCAAAATTCACCTGGAAGAATAAAAGGTCCAGAATATCAAGGGAATTAATGGAAAGAAATGCTAAGGAAGGTGGCCTAGCCCTACCAGATCTCAAATTATATCATAAAGCAGCAATCATCAAAACCACTTGGAACTGGCTAAGAAATAGAGGGGTAGGTCAGTAGAATAGGTTTAGGTACACAAGACACAGTAGTCAATGGTTATAGCAGGCTACTGTTTGACAAACCCAAGGACCCCAGCTTCTGGAATAAGAACTCGCTGTTTAACAAAAACTACTGGGAAAAGTGGATAATAGTGTGGTGGAAACTGGGCATAGACCAATGCCTAACACCGTACACAAGAATAAAGTCCAAATGGGTACAAGATCTAGATATAAAGGCTGATACTATAAACAAATTAGAGGAGAAAGGGAAAGCTTGTCAGATTTATGGAGAATGGAGGAATTTATGACCAAACAGGAGACAGAAAACATTATGAAATGCAAAATGGATAATTTTGATTACATTAAATTGAAAAGTTTTTGCACAAAAAACCAATGCAACCAAGATTAGGAGGGAAGCAGAAAACCAGAAAAGAATTTTTACAACCAGTGTCTGTGATAAAGGCCTCATTTCTAGAATATATAGAGAACTGAGTCAAACGTACAAGAATACAAGTCATTCCTCAATTGACAAATGGTCAAAGGATATGAACAGGCAGTTTTCAGAGGAGGAAATTAAAGCTATCTATAGTCATATGAAAAAATGCTCTATATCAGTATTGATTAGAGAGATGCAAATCAAAACTACTCTGAGGTACCACATCACACCTGTCAGATTGCAAACATGACAGAACAGGAGGATGATAAGTGTTGGAGAGGATGTGGGAGAGTTGGAACATAATTCATTGTTGATGGAGCTGTGAGCTGATCCAACCATTCTGGAGAGCAATTTGGAACTACGTCCAAAGGGCTACAAAAATGCGCATACCCTTTGACCCAGCAGTATCACTTCTAGGACTGTATCCCAAAGAGATCATAAAAATAGGAAAAGGTTCCACATGTGCAAAAATATTTATAGTAGCTTTTTTTGTGGTGGCCAAAAACTGGAAATCAAGGGGAACAAATTGTGGTATATGAATGTTATGAAATACTGTTGTGCTATTAAGAAATGACAAACAGTCAGACTTCAGAAAAACCTGGAAAGATTTATATGAACTCTTCTGAGTGAAATGAACAGAACGAGGAGAACATTTTACAAAGTATGTGAAGACTGTTTCTGATAGACCTAGCCCTGAAGGGCTAACAATGCAAGGACCTAAAACATCCCCAAAGGACTCTTGAGGCAAAATGCTATGGAATCAGAACACAGAATGAAGCATAATATTTTCTCATGTGTTACGTTTTGTTTTGGTTTGATTTTTCTTACTGTTTCTCCCATTCATTTGAATTCTTTTGTGCAACATGACAAATGTGAAAATGTGTTTAATAAGAATGTATGTGTAGAACCAATATAAGATCGCATGCCATCTCAGGGCAGGGGGAGAAAATTTAAAACTTATGGAAGTGATTGTTGAAAACTGAAAACAAATAAATTAAAATTTTTAAAAAACAAAAAATTAATTCAATTTAAACATAATACATAAGAAAAGTAAAAATAAACATAATAAACTTAAAGAATGAAACTTAAATACAAAATAAGAAAAGAAAAAATAGCATTGCCATGTGCACAGAAGAACATAAAAGAGGATTGAAAATATACAGCAATAAATTTCTAAATCAAGAAATCCTTTATAATGCATATACTACATATAATTAATATGATATAATACGATGTAATGCTATGTACTGTGTTCAAGTCTGTCCATCTTTTTTTTGCTTCCTTGTAATTTCTTTTTGGTGTTCTGCTGTGCACTTTTTACTTTCTTCTTTTTTACCTCCTTCCTTACTCCCCTTTCCCCCAGAAGACTACAATTAAGCATGGATATGTGTGTATGTTTGGGTGTGTGTATGTGTGTATACACACATATGCACATACATATACATGCATATTTACATATATATGTGTATATAGTCCACCAACTCATCATTCCTTACACCACAGCAGTATTCCAGCCTTATACTGTCTAGTAGTTATTTTAAATAGTCTAAAACAGTATTAATTAATATGGCTGACATGTAGTGTAGTTTCCCTATTTTTCTCTTTTGATTAAATCTATATTAGCTTTAATTTTGTCTGAGATCATGATGATTACCTCTGCTTTTTGTTTCTAATAAAGCCTACTCCTGATCTTTATTTTATGTATACTATTACTTCCTATCCTTCCTGATTCCTCTACTTCACTTCTACCCACTACCTTGCCCTCCTGTTACTTAATCTACCCCTTCCAAAGATTCCTCCCTTATTCTCCCATTCCCATTAATCTAAACATCCTTCTATAACCCTCTTATCCTATTCTCTTAACCTCTTATTTCTTTATAAGTTTAGAAAATAGTTATTCCCTTCTAAATATATATATTTTTCTCTCTTTATCCAGATTTGATGTGCATGGGGTGTCCATTAAAAATCCCTCCCTTACCCTCTCTCCTCTCTCTATCTCCTTAGCCTTTTATTTCTTTCTGAATTTAGAAAACTTTTATACCTCTATATGTATATGTATATATATATATGTATGTATGTATGTATGTATGTATGTATGTATGTATGTATTGTTCCCTCTTTAACCCATTCCCAATGAGAGTAGGGTTCCAGAACTACAAGACCTCTTCCTTCATCTAATTCCTCTGTGTCATTTCTTCCTTTTGCATCTCATTTGCATTAGTCTTTTTACCTTTTCTTAAATGGTTACTTTTAAAAATCACATCATATTCATGTCTACCTCAATATTTCTTTTGCACTACTCAATTACTAATAAGAATCTTAGACATACATTTTACATTTCCTCATATAAAAACTAAACAGTCTGTATTGAGTCTCTTGTAATTAGTCTTTGTTATGTACTTTATATTTCTCTTGGATCTCTTATGTCAAATTTTCTATTGAGTTCAGAATTTTTTGTAGCGAAATCCTGAAAGTCTGACAGTTCATTGAATGTCCTTTTTTACATTCGGGAATTATGCCTAACTTTGCTGAGTCTGACATTTTCAGCCACAACCTCAGCTGTTTTGCTCTTTTATATATACTCTTCCAAGACCTGCAGTCTTTCAGTGTCACTGTTGCTAGGTCTTGTGTGATTCTAATTGTGGCTTCACTGTAGTTGAATTTTTTTATCACTCAAAATATTTCCTCCTTGTGCTGGAGGTTTTGGAATTTGACTATGATATTCCTGTAGGTTTTCCTTGTAGGATCTCTTTCAGGTGGTGATGGGTAGATTTTTTTCTATTTCTACTTTCTCCTCTTCTAACATTTCAGGCCAATTTTCTTTAATTATTTTTGTATTATTGTATCAAGATTCTTTTTTCTTTATTGTAGCTTTCAGGGAGTCTGATTATTCTTATGTTTCCTCTTCTTGATCCGTTCTCCAGATCACTTGTTTTTCTTGTGAAATGTTTCACATTCTCTTCTATTTTTTCATCCTTTATATTTTGTGCTATTATTTCTTGGTCTCATAACTTTGCTAGTTTCCCCTTACCCACTTCTTATTTTCAAGGAGTCATTTTCTTCCTTAAGATTCTGGATATCCTTTTCTAGTTAGTTGATTTTCTTTTCATAATCTACTTGGGATATTTTTTTGAATTTTCTCTCTTTATTAAATTTTTTTCCTCAATCTCTCTCATTTTATTTTTAAAATCTTTAAAATTCTATGAATTCTTTTTGGGAAGGGGACCATTTGATGTTAATTTTTTGAGGTAGGAGAGGCTTTTTTTTTTGCTTCAATACACTTCTCTGAAGATGAACCCCTGGTCTTCTCTATTCCCATAATAACTTTCTATAGTTGGATTCTTTCTCCTTTGCCTGTTCATTTTTTTTTTTATTTGTAGCAGTTTGTTATTGTATTCCCCTCTAATCCTGGGGTATGGGAAATGATGCCTCTGTCCTCATATTCTCCTTCCATTCTCCCTTCTGGCCTGGAACCGAAACCAACAACTCTTCCCTCCTGTAAGTGCCCATAGCCAGCAGTGTCCCCAACCCACTGCTTCTTTACACCCCCTCCCAACCCTTCCCGAGTGTGTTGGTTCCTTCTTCCTCAGGGCTGCCTCTTGTCAGCACACCTGAGCCTGGGGTCCATTATCAGTAGAGGTTCCCTCAGTCTTCCCCTTCTCAGACACCTGAGTCCCCACACTGTCCAGGAGGTAAAAGTTCCTGTGGCTGGGGATGAGGCTGCCTCCCAAACCGCCTAGCCCCAGAGTTTACTGCTTCTTGTTTCAGCAGAACTAGTCTGGAGGTGTCTTGACTGGGACCAAACCTCAGCCATGGGACTTTTCTTTGGATGTTCTCCCAGTTGTCCCAGGAGGACCACTGTTCTGCCCCAACTCTTGCTTATTTTTGCTACTCTCTGTTTACCCTGAGGCACTATTTTGTCTTATCTGTGGGGGAAGTCCATAGAACTTGAAATTTTCTGACTTCCTTCGCCATCTTCCCAGAATCCTCAAAAGATTTCAACTGATATGATCTCAAAGCAGTATAAGAGGCTGGACATCACTGAGGATCAAAGCATTTTACATATACCTTCCTTAAATTTTATTTTGGCTGATTTTGACAGTTAAGAATAAATATATCTTTCAAAAAGAAAATCTCTTGTCCATAAACACAATAGAAATATAATATAATATAATATTTTTACTATATAAATATTGTTCATACTATGTAAAGTTAAAAAAAACTCATAATCTTCCCCCCTCAGTAAAACTTGCCCGTCCTCCAAACTTGCCGGATACTCTGGCTCATAACTTCAGAATCATCTTTGACTCTCCATCTTATTCCCAAACTTGTTAATCCAATCAGTTGGGAGGGCATGTTGGTTTTACAGTTAGATGGCCCAGTGGATAGAGTACCAGACCTGGAGTCAAGAAAACATGAGTTCAAATTTTACCTCACAGACACTTACTAGATGTGTAACCCTGGGCAGGTCATTTAATCATTATCTGCCTCAGTTTCCTCATCTGTAAAATGCAGATAATCATAACACCTCTCAGGGTTACTGTGAGCATAAAATGAAATATTCATGAAGTACTTTGCAAACTGAAACATTCTATAAATTCTTTTTATTATGACTTCCACAATGTCTCCATCTCCCATTTTTTCTGCTCCTCACACAGCCACCACCTTAGTTCAGACCATATCACTTCTTATCTGAATTAACTGCAAGAGTCTCCTAATTGGTTTCTCCCCTCTCCAACTGAATCTCTGCAGAGCTGCCAGGATAAACTTCTGACATGTTTAGGTTGCCTCTAGGATATTGATTCCCCTGCCAAGAATGTCAAGTACTTCCCAATCTAACTTCAGCCTACCTTGCAAAGCTTGTTGTTCATTTTCCCTTTCATACGTATTAATGTACAGTTAAAATGGGTTATTTCTTGACCTTAGGCTTCTCTGTCCCACCTCTGGGCCTTTGCAGTGTCCTCTATGCCTGTAATACAGTGTCTCCTCACCTTTGCCACTTAGGATTTTTAGCATCCATAATTGCTAGATCCGTGTCTTAGTTCCTACATAAAATCTTTTCTCATCACCTTAGGCATTAATACTCCCTTCTGCCTCAGACTTTCTTATGTTTCCTCCTCTCTTTACAAACTGGGTAGAGAGTAATGTCCTTGAGGATAGGCATTTTTTTCATTTGTATCTTTGTACCCCTGGTACCCGTATGTAGGTTTTGATAGTGTTCATTTAAATGGGTTGAAATGAATGATTTGCTTTTGGAAACAAAATCAGATTTATCAGAAAGGGATTGGTAGCCAATTTTAGGCTTATTCTGAAGGCATAAGTAGCAATTTTGGAGAAAATTAAAGTAGCTGGATATTGAAAGACATTTGCGACTGTACATTGTATAAATGTGTATTTTCACTGTGTTGGGCCATCTCTTTCCTTTCTCTGGGCTTATAAGTATGATTGTTCATATTTTTCTTGCTATTTCAGAGCAAACCCGAGGCAAACTCTGCCCTATTAAGCCTGAGCTCTCATCAGTAGAAAGTGTGCTTTTCATTTCATTTTAATTTTTCCATTAATAAATAATACACTAACTTGGACAGCCTCCTAATGCCAGTTAAGATGTCCTGACCACAGTCCATGCAAGGCAACTAATTCTAAACCATGAACTGAGATATTCAAGTCTTCCTTCACAGTTATTTAATGATAATTTGCTTCTTTTTATGTTCCTATGTATTGTAGGGCTGCTATTGAAATACCATTTTTAGTATACTGACAATTATATTTTGATCGCTATTCAAAAGGTCATTTTCCCTAAGTCTTATTCCAGAAGGGCTATGGTATACCTAACTAGCTATGTAGTAGTTCTCTAATATGCTGTGTTTACAATCCAAAGAGGCTGTGGCCCTCCAAAGTTTACTTCCTGGGCACTGCATCCCATAGATGAGGTAACGAAGTTTCTTTGTTGGCAGATCCATCTGGACACTCTAATGACACATAGAGAACTGACTGTATTGAACATATAGCATTAATCCTGCTTCAGTATTGCCCCTCAAATTACTTGCTTTAATACGTCACCTCTCCTGGTGCTTTTTGATGCTCTGCACACATTTTTCTTGACATCGTTTTCTTCCACTTTGTCCTTCCCAGAGAATGGGGCTGATCTTGGCCCACTTCACTCTCAATAATTGGTCTTTAATTACACCTGAGGTAGAATCATCTGCTGAAATTACTAAGAATATGTCAGCTTTCTGATAATGGAATAAAACATTATCAAGGCTGAGCTGGCCCAGGCCTTTGTCCCCTAAGAAAAAGAGAGAAACACAGAGACAGATACAGTGAGAAATTTAGAGACCCAGACCAAGTGCAAGATGTGTGTTCTTAGAGTGTTCATAGATATCTCTCACCTTCTCTTAGCAAGTTTGCAATTATTTGGAGGGCATTTTTGTCAGCTAAATTATTTTTAGAAACACAAAATCATTGTGGATTTCTGAGGAATAGGACACCTTTCATTCTTTTCTTAGGGAACTTGTTGCAAGACACCCGACATTTAATTGGCTGCTAGGCAGTGTTCCCTCTTTTATCTCAAAAGAATCCGAATCTGATGGATATTGTTCTGAACAGGTCTAAAAGCAAATGAATGGATTCTAGTTTTTCTTTCTAATATACTCCACCCAATTTTGACCTTGTTTTCCACTTTTGAATCATGTAGGAGAAAATGGAAAGTAGAAAATTAAGCTAATTACAGAGATCAATTTTAATTGACTCAAAAATCATAGATTCTTAAGGATTGGAAGGGATCTCAGAGGACTAATCCAACTTGTACCCACAAAAGGAGCCATTCTACTCAATTATTAATAGTGCTGTGGAAAAGTAGGCAGAAACTGAGGGAGATGTCTCTTTTTGGGGGGGGAATAAAGGGGAAAATAGACTATCGGGACAGTCCCTAGCCATGCTTAGTTTTCAAAACTATTTACAAAGTGTGGGTTGGAAGCTGCCAGTTGATGTGTCATGCCCTTGCCTCCTCTCCATGGTAAAGCCTGGTTTTAGAAGGAAAAATGTTCTTAGGAGATGGAGAAAACAGAAGTTCTCCCCCATGCCTCCGGAACAATGTTATCTAACCCTTGATTTCCTACCACAATCCTTGATTGTGATACACATCCTTTCATTTTAGTTTCTCAAGGGTCTCCCATTATAAAGTGCACTTAGGTGCTAGCATTTCTGAGCGGTGGGTGTCACTGAGACAATAACATGTCATTTCCTTGCACCAGCATTTTCTGTGGTTTAATAGAAGTTAGGTTCTGTATGCCACTAGGGAGGGAGCTAAGATAGTGTTTCACCATGTACAACCTTACTAGTCCCCATTTTCTTCTGTGGCACCATACCTACAATGTCCCTTGATGTCCCAGTTCAGTGGAAATTAAAGAGGTCTCACACACACACACATGTAATATTCATTTGTAATCATTCAAAAGCTGTTGTTCCCTGTCTCATATCCATATTCCAGTATTGCCATACATGAACAGATTTATGATCTTTTCAAAATAGGTCCTATCTCAAGTGATGCAGTTTATAGCCCATCCATGCTACCTCATGTGGGATATGTCCATGGCCTCCCATATATTCTCCAAACAGGGTCCACCTTATATTCTGAGGGCCTTCCTCAAGAGATTTTTTAACATTGTATTGATACCAGTAGAGTACACAGGCTATTTATTTATCACTTATGTCACTACACAACTGGCCCTCCTCCTTTTCTGCTCATTACTTATCTGTGATAAAATATTTTACAGGGCTTCCCCTGCCTAATCTCTCTTTGGTGTAGTATATAGTACTCATACCAGATATGTGCTTCTCTATTGGTCTATGAAAAGAAATCTCTTTTCCTAGAGATACATGAAACACTCGTGCCCATTGTTAAAGATTAATAAAACCTTGCAATCTAGGTCCCAGAGTCCCTGAGGGTAATGGTGTCTTCAGTGCTGTGTGGCTCACGTATGGCCCCATTCCAATGTCTTTATTGTCTTTTCTTGATGCTCAAGGATGTTTTCACTCATCTTGGACAATTCTTGCTGTAATTTTGAATAGTCCAATTCTAATTCCCTCACTGAGATACCTTTTCCTTGCAATGTACAATTATATTTTCTTTTGCAGGCACAGAGAGGGCATATTGGTAAATCAGGACCTTGTATTGTCTTATATGCCCTAGAGTCTGATGGTCCTCTAGATCTACCAATAGCTTCCTCTGTAGAGCGTGTATTCTGTGGAATACAGAGGACTCCCACTTTGAATTTAAAGGTCAATAAAATGCTATCTACCCATTCCCACAATTTTTACCATATGGTCCCCAGCTCCAAATGCCCCCATTGAAAAGTGACCAGCAACTATCCTCAATTAGAAACACTATTCAAGAATTTCATTTGCCATGTGATCAGGTCCTTCTCAGGAAAATCATAATCTTTTATACAACTCACATATTGCCCTAGTCTTGAATTCGACCAACTACGCCAAAATGCTCTCCATAGGACTCTGTGACCAGCAAATTAGGACCCCCTTGGGCCCCTGAGTTATTATAGACTTAAATTTTGAAGTATATGTGAAACTTTATTTACTCATGTAGTTCATGAGTATAGTCTATGTTATAGCACAGATGTCACCTTACTCAACTCCTCAAAGGGCATTGTATGACTTTGGAGCCTCTTTCCAAGTAACCCATCAAAATCCGAATCTCTTCTCTTAGTCCCAGTGTGTTATTCCATAGGAATCAAGTGGGAGTGATTGCTATAGGGGGTTTTTTTCTTTCCCAATCAGATCATTATCTTTATCCTCTCAGCAAACTAGTTCTTTCTTTTTATTTTCCTTACAGAAGTTATTCTGTGGCTAGCTGTCACCTTGGGACCCTGAAGTGTAACCCTGCCTAAATCATGTAATGCAATTTAGTGTAATATGGCTTGCTACAAACTTATTCCCAGTTCAATGACACTAATAATAATAATTTCATCATGACTAATATCAACATAATTAATAATACAAACTTCTCAAAATCCATGTATATTAGTACATTAGCTCTACATCATTCCAATCCTAGTAGGGTAGTGGATCATTCAAATCTTACTTGTGAAACTGCCTAGCTGTGTGACCTTGGGAAAGTCGCCTAATCTCTGTGTGCTTATGGTAACTCCATAGGATGTATTTACTACTCATAGAAGGGTTGCCCTCTGCCTCAGTTGAGGTAGTCCCCACACCAGGATTTTCCCACGCTTCACAGATCCTTCGTTTATTTGCATATACCTATCTTCCCATATTCTTACACCTGGCTCAGTATCTCATAAACATCTTCTTGATATCCAGTCATCAGGTTAGTGTAATACCATTTCAGAATTGGGTCTTCATTTCTAGATTTGGTATGTCAGTTCAGATCATTCAATACATTTCCTTTTTTCATGTTTTAAAAATATTTTATTTTTTGCAATTATATATGAAAACAGTTAACATTCATTTAAAAAATTGAGTTCTAAATTCTTCACTCCCTTCTCCTCCACCTTCATTAAGAAGACAAGCCATTATGTATACATACATATATATATATATATATATACATATATATATAATGCATTTGTATTTGGGCAAAATATATTTCTATATTTGTCATGTAAAAGAAAATATAGACCAAAAAATCCCCAAGAAAAATAAAGTTTAAAAAGTCTGCCTCAATTTGCATTCAGAAACTACAAGTTCTTTCTCTGGAGGTGGATTGCATTTTTCATTATATATCCTTCGGAATTAACTGGGATCATTGTATTGCTAAGAATAGCTAAGTCATTTACAATTAATAATTGCACAAAATTGCTGTTACTGTGTACACTGTTCTCCTGGTTTTGTGCACTTTACTTTGCATCAGTTCATGTACATCTCCAGGTTTTTCCGGAAGCATCCTGCTCTTCATTTCTTATAGCACAATAGTATTCTATCACAATCATACATATCACAACTTGTTCAACCATTCCCCGATTGATGGGCATCCCCTGAATTTCCAATTCCTTGTCACTACAAAAAGGCCTACTATAAATATTCTTGTACATGTAGATCCTTTTCCTTTTTTTAATCTCTTTGGGATATAGAACTAGTAATGTTGTTGCTGGGTCAAAAGGTATGCACAGTCTTATAGCCCTTTGGTCATTGTTCCAAATTGCACTCCAGAATGGTTGGATCAGTTCACAACTCTACCAACAGTGTTTTGGTGTTCCAATATCCCCATGTCCCCTCCAACACTTATCATTTTCCTTTTCTGTTTTGTTAGCCTATCTAACATCTATCTAACATCTTATAGGTATAAGGTGGTACCTCAGGGTTATTTCAATTTGCATTTCTCTAATCAGGAGTGATTTGGAACATTTTTTTCATTTGATTATAGATAACTTTGATTTCTTCTTCTGAAAACTACCTTTTCTTAACCTTGACCATCTATCAATTGAGGAATGACTTGTATTCTTATAAAATTGACTCAGTTCTCTATATCTTTAAGAAATAAGGCCTTTACCAGAGAAACTTGTCATAATTTTTTAAAAGTTATGATTATTGCCTGTATTTCCCTTCATCCTATTTTTCCCATTTATCCTTCTATCTCCCACTTTTACCCTGTCCCTTCCCAACAGTATTTTGCTTCTGACCACCATCATACTCAGTCTACCTTCCCTTCTGTCAGCACCCCCTTTGCTTATTCTCTTCCCTACCCACTTCCCTGTAGAGTAAGATAGATTTCTCTACCTGAGTATGTATGTTATTCCCTCTCTGAGCCAATTCCAGTAAAAGTAAAGTTCACACATCTCTCCCCCTGAACTCATCAATCTTCCTTTTCACTCTTTTGCATCTCTTTTATATGAGATTATTTACCCCATTCTACCTCTCCCTTCCTCCTTCTCCCAGTGCTCCCTTTTTGTCACCCATTAATTTTATGTTTTTTAGATATCATCCCATCATAGTCAATTCACACCCATTGCCTCTGTTCATTTACACTCATTCTAACTGTCCTAATAATAATAAAAATCTTAGGAGTTACAAGTATCATCTTCCCACATAGGAATGCAAACAGTTTGACCTTATTGAATCCTTTATGATTCCTGTTTACTGTAACCTTTCTGTGCTTTTCTTGAATCTTGCATTTGAAAGTCAGATTTTTCTCTTCAGTTCTGGGCTTTTCATCAGGACTGCTTGAAAGCTCTCTAGTTCATTGAATGCCCATTTTTCCCCCTGAAGAATTATACTGAGTTTTGCTGAGTAAGTGATTCTTAGTTATAAACCTGGATTCTTTGTCCACCAGAATATCATATTCCAAATCCTCCAATTCTTTAATGTAGAAGCTGCTAAATCTTGTGTTATTTGGACTGTAGCTCCACAATATTTTAATTGTTTCTTTCTCACTACTTGAAATATTGCCTCCTTTACCTGGGAGCTCTGGGATTTGACTATGACATTCCTGCAAGTTTTCATTTTTGGGGTCTCTTTTAGAAGATAATTAGTGGTTTCTTTCAATTTATCCTCTGGTTCTAGAATATCAGGGCAGTTGTCCTTGGTAATTCCTTGAAAGATGATGTCTAAACCCTTTTTTTGATCATGGCTTTCAGGTAGTTCATGAATTTTTAAATTATCTCTTCTGAATATTGTCCAGGTCAGTTGTTTTTCCAATGAGATATTTTACATTTTCTTCAATTTTTTTCTGTTCCTTTATTTTTGTTTCATTGTTTCTTGATGTCTCCTGGAATCATTAGCTTCTGCTCTTTATTCCTCTTTTGCACATGTTTATCCTTTCAAAGTAGTCTTGAAGGAATAGCTAGGTGGATCAGTGGATAGAGCAACAGCCCTTGAGTCTAGAGGATCTGAGTTCATATCAGGCCTCAGACATTTGATACTTGCTAGCTGTGTGATCCTGGGCAAGTCACTTAACTCCATGTGCCTCGTAAAAAAATCGAAGCAGTCCTGAAGCAGTTGTATATTAAATGAAAGATTGAATGCTAGGCACTGGGAACTTGAAAAAGTAGAATGGGATGTCTTAGGATGTTCTTACTCACAAGAACCCTAGCAGAGGCACATTGTCAAAGGGTATTCTTGTTGAATTTTGTTAAGAACAAAGAACATGTACAGATGCGTCAGATGTCATCTCTGTGTGCTTTATATCCTTCCCTCATTGTCATTCCTGCCAGTTAAAGATGACAGAACTACAGGTCTTAACAGATTTTGGAATTCTCGGACAGTCATGGAAGGTACAATATCCACCATCTTCTGAAACATATAGCCTTGCAGGAAGTATAGTAATCAGAAAGAATGTACGTGGGATGAAAGTCCAGCTGGAGGAGTGCTCCACGATTCCAAGAAACCCTGTTGGGCATCCAAGGGAGGGATTCTTATTTCTACAGAAGCACACAATGTACACTCCAAACAAAGACCTGGTTATAGGGAGCAGCTGGCACAGCTGTCCCCAGCTGCCTATTCATGGTGGATGAAAGGTATTGTATAGTTTCAGAAAGGAAGTCTTTTTGAGCTGTGGGTTTCCAGATGCTAGGAACTGAAATCCATTTTCTGGGAAGGGGATGTTGCCATGGTCCAGGAATTCCCAAGTGTTGGCATGTAACTGCATGGAATGTATTCTGGAAGAAGTGCCAGCATGGAAATTGTGCCAGTTACTGTGCTTGGGGCCACTGGCCAGCTTTCACCATAGCATTTCTCCCATTTTAACCTATATTTCACTGCATTGACCTCAAACTGGAATCAGGTACTTGAAACAGTTCTTTGGCTACCTTCTCTAGCTGCCATGCCACTTTTCCCCTTTGGACGTTGATCCTGGGAGCTACCTCAGTCTTTAGAGGTCCTTTATAGGATTGAAGGAGAAATGCACAGCTTCTTCCCTAGGCAAACATGAAAAGAATGGGTACAAAGATGACTGGCTAGTATCCTCAGGCTGTTCCTCTTATTTATTTTTTAACAATATGTTTTATCTCAGATAACAGAAGAAACAATGTGAACTAAGAGACTATTCATGCAAAGGAAAGTGGAGAAGTTAATAATTATCCATATAATCAGCATTTTTTAAAAGTTATACCTTCCAAATCTTGATAACTGAGGCCCCAAGATTCCTTTTTTAGCCTGGAAAGCACACTCAACTTCCTTTACCATTTTTGGTTTTTATATCCCCAGTCACAACATAAGGGATATGGGAGTTTGGGTGAGAGAGTGTATATGCATGGGAGAGGGGTGTCATTGCAGTGCTATACAGAAATCTCAGCAAGGAAACACCTTATATTAATATAGATTTGCAACATTTTTTGCAACTTCTGGTATTAGAAAGTTACTAGAGGTCTGAGAAATGAAGTGACCTTCTTTGTGTCCTACTATGTGCCTGAAACACAAGGCTTGAACCCAGATAATACTGACTATGTGGTTAGTTTTCTATTCCCCTAGTCCCTTGCCTCTTCTTTTGTACACAGTAGACACATAATTGATGTGTGCAAAATTGTAGAAGCTTTGTCCAATCCTTTCATTTTCTCTCCTATTAGAACTCAAATTCCCACCTCTTTGACCCTGGGCTCTGATGAATATTTCACCTCACCTTTCTTTATCTGAAACCATGTGGACTCTTCCCATCCATCTCTATACTCTCTTCCCAAATACTTCCTCCTGTGATCACTTATCTAGCATTTGTTCTGAAAATCGTATTTTAACACTACGAACCCTAGAAAATATCTCACAACTACCCTATTTCTCCAGTCACCATTCTCTCAGACTTCCCTGTCCAAAACACTTCTTCTTGACCCCAACTCACCTATCTGTGTTGTTTTACCATATTAGAATGTAAGTCCTCGAGGCTGGAGGTTGTTTTGTTTTCTTAGATTTGTATCTCTTATAATTAACTCATTTCCTGGCACATAATTAATGCTTAATTCATTCATTCTTGAGGAAACTTGAGGTTATGTACCCAGTGAGCTAGCAACAGAGCAAGAGATAATATTCAAGGCTCCCAACTGCTATGCCAGGATCTTCTGCATTGTACCCTGCTAGATTCTGGTCCTGGATTTCATTGCAGTTCCTCAATGTTCTTTCTCCCTTCACATTTCATGACCTGATGAGAGTTATTCTGAAAGGAAGAGCTCATTATGAACATGTTTCATCTATTTGATCTTTTTTAATCTTATTGCCACTTGGGATCCTTCTCTAGGTCCTGAGCCAAAAGAATAATATAAAGAGCCCACTTCATGTCTCTTTCGATGCCCAAGTTGGTTCCTGATCCTTGTTAAAGTAGATGCTAATTTGCTTAAAACAGTATTCAATTTGCTTTTCAAAGACCCCAATTTCTTGTGCACCTGTAGCTCTCAGGGTCCCAGAATCTTAGATCCAGGAGAGGTTTTCCATGCCCTTCCAAATGCTGCTTCCCAGCAATTGACCTCTAAAGTAGATTGATGTGAGAGGGAAGAGAGAAGGTCTTACAAAGTGGATAGATGTAAAAGGGAGGGGAGAAAGTCCCTCAAAATGGATGGATGTGAGGGATTGGAGAGCATCCCTCAAAGTGGAGGGATGTGACTGGGAGGGGAAAAGATCCCCTAAAGTAGATGAATGTGGAGGAGAGAGTGTCCCCCAAGATAGATGGATGTGAGAGGGAGGAGAGAAAGTCTCACAAAGTGCATAGATGTGAAAAGGAGGGGAGAAAGTCTCCCAAAGTGGATGGATATGAGAGGGAGGGGAGAAAGTCCTCCCAAGTGGATGAATGTGAGAAAGTCTTATCTCAGAGGAAATGGCCACAGGCCTATGAGATAGCCCTAATGTCTTACAGCTCATAACTAGAAAGAAAATCTGATATTCATTTAATGAAACACAAGCCAGATGATAAACATAAAAAGGGGACTTTAAGAAGATCCTTCTCACATATGTTGCTTTGGGGATAAAAAAATCAACATATGTAAAGAACTCTTTGATCCATATGTTTTGTCTTTTAATCCATTTGTATGCTTTCTCATTATAGATTGTCATATAACTCCTGAAGAGGCTTCTTTTTCTATTCCAGACTGTCCTTGCCTACTGAGAAGCATCATGAATACTTCCTTGTTTGAGTGGAAAATGAAGTGGCTACTTTGAAAAATGTGGTGAGTTTAGGAGAAGGTGACCAGGAGGTATATAGTGAGCTTCCATTTGGTTTTGGTACTTCATTTCCATCTCAAAATTAGGACAGCATACCTAGGCTGGGAATTTAAAGTAGAGCAAGAAAAGAGTCCAGAAGTCCCTGCCATCTTCACACCCTCCACAATGCTACATTCAGGAGAAAGTCAACTGCCCCCAACCCTTCTTTGTAGTGCTTTAGTTTAAAAGAAGGAGAAGGACCCTTGTTCCAATTTTGGCCCCTTTAATATCGATCTCTTTTCTAAATGGGTGCAAAAGGCTGGGACAACACCCTTGCCTTCTCCTTCCATTCTTCTTACCCTCTCTTCTCATTGCCTCTCACCTCTTTTTGTCCCATCTTTCTTCTTCACCATAAAGACAGACACCTTATGTGTGGGCATGGGTGTGGGGGAATGGGAAAACTCCATAAAACCCAAAAGCTGAACTCTCCTTTTCTTTTCCATTTTCTTACTGTGTTCTCGCTTTTGACATATACTCAGTGGTGACACCTTGTGTCTAGGCCCTTTGTCCCATGTTTCAATGAATGGATATTGCTTTAGACACAATGATAACATTACCCAGGCTAATCAGCTCATGTAAATGAACTCCATGGCTCAGTGGCCCTCTAGGAGACTCTAGGCTCATATGGACCAGGGTTTGATTCAAAGGACCTGCCCCTCAGTGGCTCCATTATTGTTTCTGTCTCTATCATAGAGCTCCCAAAAAATATCCCAAACATACAACATAGGTATGGTCTGTGTTTCAGTCTCCCCAAATGTGGTCAACCTCCAGCATCTGTATTCAATGTACAGTGTAGGTATCTGGTGTGGGGTACAGTAAATGCTTAAGATACAGAGCCCTCCCCAGTGCCCATAAATAAATACAGGAAGCAGCAATAATTCAAATAGCCCTTTCCAATTATTTTGCTGCTTCAAAAGGTAAAATGCCGTCTATACAGGCAGATTCATCCCATTCACTTTGGACCTACACTCTTTGAGCAACTCATGGTAATTATCCTGGTCAGCTGGCAGGGTAAAGGTCTCCTGCCCAGCCACAACATGGCTTTAGTCCTTCAGCTGTGGGATTCTCCATTTGGTAGTCCTCTTTTCCAAGACGCATGCTGTTAAGGAAGTCATGGCAGTTGGTGCCTAACTCCACACTCAGAATTCCCCATAATGCAACCCCTAAGGCTGGAAACAGCCATTTCTCAGGATCACTAATCACTGACTTGTGATCAGAAAAGAAGACATAAAAACAGACAGAGGCAGCATGGAATTGGGATGTCAAAAATTCTTATCAGGTTCTCTTGGGCACACATAGGCCATTCACTATTGCTGTGTGCTCCTCTTGAAAGATTCCATTTTCTGTTCCTGGATGAAGGTAGGGAGAGGATCATCCCTTCCATAAATGCTACTCTCCAGTCTAGAGGTCTAAGGGGAAAAGGTAGTAAAGGATGGAGATCTTTCATAGCTCATTTCCATTGACCACAGGAAAGTCTGTCCTTCAAGATCAGCTTCAATTACCCAATCATCATGAGGATGCCCCAATCACTAGAGACAAATCAAGACGTCCCTGCATCTTCTTGGCAATGCACAGGAATGTGTGCATGTCAGTAAGAGGCCAGGATGCATATTGGGCTCTGTGGGAGATGCCCCTTTCAGAGAAATATCCCAATCCTGTTAACCCATCAGGTTGTTTGGAGGCATGTGTCAGGTTGATCAGAGGCTGTCCTGAGCCCCAGTGCATGAACGTTTGGAGAAGGAGGCACTTGTTAGACATGAAGCTGAACCTGCATGTGGATTGTTAGGCAGTTTGTAGGATGAGAACTAGACCTACTTGGAATAATGCTAGATCCTTTTTCATTCTTTACAGGATTTTATAGAGAGAAGGATGTAGACCTCCATTAAAAAAAGTTAATGGCCCTATCCCTTTTAAAAGTACTTAACATGTACTTTTCACTTACTTACACCAGTGATTCGGGTGTAAATTTTGTATCCCTCCCCTCTTCCCGCCAAGAGAATGTTAGCTCCTTGAGGGGAGAGTTTGGCTGTCTTCCACATTCTTATCCCGTGCACTTAACCATAAAAGATCTAAAGCTAGGAGTGATCAAGCATTAGACAGCAGAGTGAAGATCCAAACAGAACATTGGGCTGGATCTCGTAAGGCAACAATAAACGTGGATTAAGGTAAATGCCTTATATTTGGTGTCTCAAAATCAACTCTGCAAGTTGGAACAAGAAATCCAGACAGTGGCTTGTCTTACAAAGTTCTGGAGTTCAGGATTCATCAGCAACGTGTGATGTAGCAGGCAAAAAAGTTAATGAGATTTTGGGCTGCATCAGAAAAGGCTGAGCCTCCAGAAATGAGGATGTGATAGGCCCACTTTTCTCTACCCTCGTCAGATCACTATGACCAGATGGCAGGAAGCAAATTTGAACTTGTGGTAGGGGAAAACCTGCCAACTTTCTGAGCTGTACATAAAGCGTGGAATGGGCTGCCTTGGCAAACAGTAGATTAGCACTGTTGGAGGTCTTTGAGCTGGTACAGATTAGTACTTGTTGGAGTTTTGTGGCTGGGATTCCTTAAAGATCCTGAAAGAAGTCCCATCTAAGTCTAAAATGCTATAATTCTCTAAATGTTTTTGGAGTGGATCATAGGAATGAATCACATTACAAAAAATCAATCATTTTTAAAATTGTCACATGTCACATAATGTGGAGGTCTATCTCTATTTGTAGTGCTGATTTTGGAGGAGAATGGGGATAGAATTTTTATTACAATTCAGGATTTTTTATGGTTTCTTAAACTCTAGATAATCAAAGAAAAGAAACATTATGCATTTCTGACATAAAAGCCTTGTGTAATTGCTTTAGGTCAGACATGGCAGAGAAACTGAGGTAATGTGCCTTGGAAAAAACTATCCTTTAAAGAAGACCCTAGCAGAAAATTATCTAAAGCAAATAAATGCAAGGCTATTCTTGATTATTTTTGAAGAGTCAATTTCTGCTTGCCTCTGTGCTTTAAAAAATAATAATAAGTGTTAGCCACTGTCTATACTACCAAGTGTAATGAGGGGCAAATTCTCCAGAGTGAAACCCTCTTTGTTATTGTCATCCATAGAGTTCTCGGGAGGATTCAACTGCAGATGGGATTTCCATCTGGAAGCTGTCCCTGCTGATAATCTTGGATAGTTTTATTGGTTTAATTCTCCAGAGACAAGTAAATTCTCCATTTGGCTACTTAGGATGCAGTGAAAGTCAAATTCCTCAAGAAAATCTCTGTAGTGAAGACATGGGTGAACTGTCTTGAAAGTTGTGCTGAAACAGGAATTTACCATCCACAAGTAATGTCGGATTGAGTTATTACTGTTTTCTCATCCCTTTTAATAAAGGCTATAGACGTAGCTTTGTGACTCACATTGTTACAATCTGAAGGGCCTGAGTAACTCACTTTGTTTTAATTATAACATGTTTTCAAGGGAATTCTGTCAAGGGATGCCACTTTCTTCTGCTCAACTATTAGCCTTTTTCAAAGAGCCATGAATAGCTGATTAAAATGAAAGTTGCATTTCCTCTATGAGTTAGATTTGAAGCAATGAGAGGAAAAGCAAGTCTTCTACAAAGTGTTGCCAGGATGCACAATTTCCATCCCAAATAATCTTCTTGCAGTGTTAAGGCAAACTCATGGAGCCTGTGTGGTGGTAGAGAGATTGCTTATGCTAAAAATATACCAGTATGTATCATTGAAAGTGACAATTTCAGTACCAGAACTGGAAACTCATCTTCCTCCTTGACCTCATTTGTCCATATCTTGTTTAAAAACCATTTCAATTTTTTATGTGTAATTGGGAAAAAATGAAATTTTACTTTTTAAAAGCCACTTCAGTTTAACAAGCATATCTATTATATGCTAAGCACTGGAAGTACAGATGCTAAAGAATGCAAAATCCCTTACCTGGAAGGAGCTTACATCCTCTGGGAAATATTTGTTTTGGTCCTACTGGGGCTGAAGTTTTCACCTGTCCTAATTCTAGTAGGCTCCCCAGTTCTACGAAGAAAAACCATATGGTGAGTGGGAATCATGGTTTAGGTCAAACATTTGGAATTATGCCTGCTCTAGACCCAGCATGCAGCAGGGTCTACACACTTATCAACTCTACTTTTTTCCAGCCATTTCCATTATGGGGAAAATTGATATCTGATGGACTTTGTCAAACATTATGTTCAGTTTAGTTGTTGAAATAATCAAACAATACATTTATGAGGGAAAATTTATCCAGACTGCTCTAAAGATACTGACAGCCTAAATCTCTGTTTTAAGATTGGATAATCACTGTACCCTGTTCTTTTGTATAGACTTCACAAGGCCAAGGGGGAGAAAGTATTTTGGATATTATCAGGGAAGAACCAGAAAGAAAATGGTCAGCTCTCTTCCCTTGCCTGGGAAGGGGCAACCTTGGAGTGGTAACTATGGAGTGGCTCAATCTGGATTGCTGCAAGTGGTTCTGGTCACTTTATCTCAAGCAAAAACTAGAGTTGGGGTAGTATAGGAGATAATGACTAAAATAACCAATGGGCTTATGAGACTTGTAAACAAAAAAAATGAATTTTTTATTGTGGAATGATGAAAACTGTGAGGAGAGAGGGAGGTCCATTCAGAATCCTTAACATGATGGAAGTTCCTTGAGGGAAGGGACTATTTTACTGTTTTCATTGTATCGTCGGTGTCTAGCATAGTGCCTGGTATGTAGAAGGCCATTAATAAGTGGATATTGATCCATTGGTTTATGTGAACTAGGACCGGGTTAAACACTGACTTGTTTACCAAGCTCAGAACTAGGAGGCATCTTTTGAAGTTTCAGGGAGCTAGTTTTCATAAAATAAATGCAATTCCTTAATTTGATATTAAGTGAAAATATGGATACTGGGAGGTACATCCCTAACCTTTGGGGTTGGCATCATGAAGTATATTTAAGTCTGTCCACAAACCATCTCTTGGTGCTCTTTCCAGAAACAGAATGCTGATTTTGATGGGCCATATATCTGAATAAATATGGCAGTTTCTATACTGTTCATCCATTATTGGAATCATAGGTTCATTGGCATTTTAGAGGTGGAAGGGACCTTATAAATAATTTATTTAGTCCTTGGATGATCATAAGATCATAGATTTAGAAGTGGAAGGAATGTAAGGAGTCATCTGTTCCATCCAAGGAAAATGAGGCCGTAGGGGATTATATGAATTTCCCAAAGTTATGCAGACAATAAGTGTCAGAGCTTTAATTTAAACTGAAGTCCTCTTTCTCCCAAGCAGCTCGGTGGCATAGAGGATAGAGCACCATGCCTAGAGTCAGGAAGACTCATGTTCATGAATTCAAATCCAGCCTCAGACACTATCTGGTTGTGTGTGACTCTGAACAAGTCACTTCACCCTGTTTGCTTCAGTTTCCTCATTGGTAAAGTGAGTGGGAGAAGCAAATGGCAAATCACTCTGGTATCTTTGCCAAGAAAATCCCAAATGTGGTCATGAAGTGTTGGTCTCTACTGAAAAACAACTGAACAGCAACCTCTTATTCCAAATCCAGTATTCTTTCCATTCATTACTTAGCACCCCATTGTCTCATTTAACATTTGAGGAATCTGGAACCCAAAAGTATTGAAGAACTTACCCAAGTTTATTTAGTTACTTGCAGACTTGTAACTGAAACTATGGTCTCTTGGTTCTTAGGTCACTTGGTTCTCCTGTTCCCATTTCCATGTTCCACTCTTCTATGGTACACAGAATCTTAGAATCTTAGAACTCAAGATCTATGAAGTCCAACCTATACCTGATCCGGAATGCCCTCTGTATTTGAGTTGCTTGTCCTACTTTAGAAAAGCTAAAATTTCTTATTCCCTGATCTGTAAACATGTACTATCTTGGGTAATTTACATCATGCAAATAATGTCAACTCTGCATTCTACCAGACAACACTTTTGTTTAAAAAATGAGGTCCTTCTGGCAGATGTGAATGCAAATCTCTTGCAGCTGGGGCAAGGAGTGGAGCTCTGTATTTGGTTCCATGCTCTGTACTTTGTTTCAGTATTAGGAGTGTTTCATTTGCACACACCATTTAATAACTTAAGAGTTAAATCATTTGGCCAGTGGAGATGGGCTGAAGATGTCTTAGACTATGAATGACTGTTTGTTTCTAGAGCTGTGTATAGTTACTCTAATTCAGGCATGCTCAGGAATTTTAAAAGTTAGATTTTAAAATAGTTGTAGAATGAGGACAATATTGTTGTCCATGGACCTATGTACATAGCAACCATCTCATTTCAAAAGAAATGTCTCGAAACTGATCTGTAAAGCCAACTTGTGGAAAAAAGGTTTTGGTGTGCCCGATGTAAAAATAAAACAGAATATCCACTTAATATAATTTTACATGGAACAGTATTTGAGATTAATTCTCTTGTATTCATTCCATCTGCCTTACCCCATACCAAATCAAACACAATAAATCTACCATATGCCATCACCCTGAAAATGTTGAGATTATAGAGCCAAAGTCCATGATCATTAACATGGATAATACATGGCTTCCTTCCAGTTCTTAGGCAGTCTCAGCAGTAGAAAAAGTTGTAAAAAGAAAAAAAACAATTTTTGAAAGTCACTGAAAGTTTTTCGTATTGGAAATGATATTTCCCATTTCATTCTCTCATCATCAACTTAATTGATAATTGTTATTTTTCAAGAAAATTTGACATTAAATATCAATCTCCACTTGATATTTCATATGCCAAATTTTGTCTCAAAGTGCATTTTTGAATCAAAACTCTTCTTAAAAAACCACAGGGCTTCTTATTTATAAATATATATTTTAATTACAGTCTTCCTATCCTCAGGAACATCGCTGTGATATTGAATTTTTCTAACGTTCTTCATTAACCTTTTTTTTTAAAGAGCTCACAGACCCTGAAAAGTACATATTTCTTGAAATTAACTCCTACTGACATCCCTCCCCAGGAATGCCAATTGGTCATGGGCATAATCTTTTTATTAGAGCTATTCCATATAGGGATGGTTAAATGAGGAGTAGTGATCAAGGATACCAATATGACTTAATTAAGAACAGGTCAGAAGTCATGCCAAACTAAATGCATTTTATTTTTCAACAATTTATTTAACTGGTTGATTGGGGGATTCTGTAGATATGAATTTACCTTGATATTAGCAAAGTATTTGACAGAGTCCATCACACTATTCTTGTGGACAAGAATATGAGTTCAGTGGTAGCACAGTTAAGTGGTATTGGAACTGTTCGATTGGAAGGACCCATTAGTAGTTCAATGTGAATTTTGAAGGCAAGTCTCTAATAGTGTCCATGAAAGAGCCACTGTGTTCAGGACTAGGAATTTGACAGGTCTATACTCTGCCCTGATCACAACCCAGTTAGAGTGGTGTGTACACTTGGGCAAGTTGGATTTTAGAAGGACATTTATAAGCCAGAATGTGTTCCCAGGCTAAGTAGAGTGGGGAATGGACTTGAGACCATGCCTTGTGAATATCAAATGAAACACCTGCAGAAGAGAAGAATATTTGTAGGGGTAGGGGGTAATGACAGCCATCTTGAAGTACTGTGAGGGATACTCCAAGTGTCCTTTGCTGTGGAGGAGGGGACAGACACACTTCTATTTGATCCCAGTGGACAGACCAAGGACAGAACAAGTAGAAGTTCAAAGGAACAGATTTTTAATTTCATTTACAGAAACCCTTGCTAACAATTAAAGCTTTCCACAAGCAGCATGGGCTTTCTGAGGAGCCCTGCAGACAAAGGATTGGTGGTTGCTTGTCAGCTAGATTAGAAAAAAGGTTATTGTTCTGGTTCTGGTGGGTGTAGAAAGCATCACCATGGAGATACCACCCAACTTGAAGATTCTGTGATTCTTTGATTCTTTTTAAAATGATAGATTTCTTGCAATAAGTTATCTTGGCACATTTAAAATCAAAACAAGTATTTCAGGAAAAAGAGAAAGAGGAGGAGAAGGAGAAAAAAGAAGGAGAATTAATTGCTAGAACTGTACCAAGGATGCTTTCCGAGATCCTACAGAGGATGAAGAGAAACCCTCAAGCTTTTGTTCTACAAAATGCAGTCCTTTCTTTCTTTTGCTGTAATAATCTGTAAAACATTAAATATAAAAAAAGGCAGCAAAACAACTTGCCCCAGGACCGGGCGAGATGAAGGCTAGATAATAAGAGCTGACATTTATAAAGTACTTTAATTTTTGTTAGACATTAAATGTATATAATCTCATTTGAGCCCTGTGAGAAAGCTATTACAGGTATTAAAATTCCCATTGTACAGATAAAGAAACTGAGGCCCAGAGATGTTAAATTAATTGCCCAAGGCTATGTAGTTTGTGTTTGTCAGAGTTGTCATTTGAACCTACATGTTCCTGAATCCAGGCCCATCAATGTTGATAATTAGAAATTAAATAGGAGAAAATTATTGAAATCTTAAAACTCAACATAATTAATGTTGAACTCATCTTTGCCCTCATACATCCCTATTAATATTAAGGGAACCACCATCCATCCTCCCAGCCATCCTGCCTCACAACCTAAGTGTCATCTTCTTCTCTTTACCTTCCCTCTCTCCCCCTCTGCTCATCACCCCCACTAATCTGTTGTCAAGGCTTTTCAACTTTACTTTAATAATATCTCTTCTCTGACACTGCCACCACCCTGGCTGTGGTCCTTGTCACCTCCCACCTGGACTGTTGCAATAGCCTGCTCTTTGGCCTCCCTGACAAAAATCTTTCCTGTCACCTGTCCATCCTCCACTCAATTGTCAATGTGATCTTCCCTAAAGCACAAGTCTGATCAAGTCACTCCCTTCCTTAATAATCTCCAGTGGCTCACTATTACCTTCAGGATCAAATTGAAAATCCTTTGTTTGGCATTCAAAGCTCTTCATAATGTGCACCCACCACGTACCTTTCCAGTTTTCTTATGCCTTACATATGCTCCACATACTGTGTCATCCAGTAACACTGGTATTCTCGTTCCTTAGAAAAAGATACTCCATCTTCCAAGTGCAGGCATTTTTATTGACCATCTCTCATGCCTGGAATTCGCTCCCTTTGAATCTCTCCCTCTTGGCTTCCCTGTCTTCCTTCAAGTTCCAGTTGAAAATCCCACCTTCTACATGGACTTGGTAGATCCCCCTTAATTCTGGTGCTTTCCTCCACTATCCTGGGTTTTTTCTATATACTTGCATAGTTGTTTGCATGTTATCTCTCCATTAGACTGTGAATCCTGTGAGAGCAGAGACTTTTCCCCTTTTTGTATCCTTAGCACTTAGCACAGTACCTGGCACATACACGTGCTATATAAATGCTTATTCCCTTCTCATCCCTGCCTTTATATTCCACATTCAAACTGAGAAAAGAACAAAATTCACATTTTTGTGTCATTAAAAATGTCAATACTGTTAGAGTTTTTGACAGAAATAGTAGCATAAAATTATTTGCTAAATGTATTTTCCAGTTTCGTGGGGTTTTTTAAAGATTTGTTTGTAATTGTTAAAAGGGATTTAGTCCTCAGACTTTTAATCATACTGTATTAGATATTTAAAACTGTTCCATGTGCCATAAAGCAACTTAATAGAAGATACTATTAAATTTTGTTTAGGGGGTAAAAAGTCACATGCAATAAAGATGTGAAATTCTCTTATAATTGTATTAAATGTAATTTGCAAAGCTGAAATAAAAGGGTATATAACCTTAATGAAGAAGGAGGTGATAAACTGCGCAAAGACATACAGTTAATGAGAACATTGCTTTAAAATATGTTCAAATTTGCTGTATGCCTTCCCCCAACCTAGTTAAATTGTAGGATGAATAGATGACCAGATCTTTAAGGCAAACAAATTCATTAATTGTGAGGTCTGAAGTCATGTTTTTATTTCATCTAATTAAAAACATGGAATGAATAAGGAAATGGAGCCAGAATGGTTTTGTGGTAGGTCTTAGTGGTCAAGCCTACCCTTGCAAGGTATTCCCACTCATTCAGATTTTCATCTTTGTAGGGGTGGTGATTTTGGCTTTCAGAATTTTCCTGATTGTGGTTATATGAAAAAGTAGGAAGAGAAAGAAAAATGCTATGTATGTAGTATGATGTTTGGGTATATATACATATTTATGTATACACACATAATACCATATATAGTATATGTGTATAGAATTTTGTAGCACCAATGCAATATTCACAGTGCCCATGACAGTCATGAATATCATGGCGCAATTCAGAATCCTGAAATACCAGACTCTCCACATGAAAGTCAGAGCTAAAACATTTATTCAGACCCAGATCCATCACAGCAACGAAAATCTATATACAATAACAATGCAGAGGACAACACCATCCCCAAGCCTTCCCCGTGCTAGGATTCCCACAAACCAGATCTGTTACACTTATCACAAGCAGGCTCTCTTAAACAAAATCACAATCACAAAATCACTCACATACCCAGAAGCCTGCATCCTCCTAGCTCTGACTGCTCTGAGGACTAACTCCCTCTCAGCTCTGCCTCTTCCTGCTCCACCCATTCAGCAAACTCCTTCCACCACATACTCTATGTGACTTAATGGACCTATTAATGAATAGGAAAGGTTTTTCCAATTCAAATCACCATTACAAATTTATATAGAGAGATTATATACATAATACATGCCTACATATATGTATATATGTACATACACATACATATGCAGAATATATATATGTTAGCAAGCATGTATTTCTGTAGAGTTCACATGGATCCCTTGTGCTTTCTTCAGACTTTTCTCCTATCTCCTGAACAAGATGACAATTCCCAGGACAAAGTATGAATTCTCTTGGATAAGGTTGATCTTCTCCTGGTTATGAGTACCCACTTCCACACTGGCAAGGCCTTCTGGTCCTGATGCAAGGTCACCCAGCTTCAGAGCTGGCAGAGCAGAAAGGATGACCACATTGACATATCAGGAATCAAGAGCTGGACCTCTTCTAGACTTGACCTTTTAAAAAAAGAGAGATACAAGGACAGGTACAAATAATGCACATAGACATAGAAAAGTCATGCCTTAAGTTGACATAGAGAGGAGCTGATGTAGCCACTTGGTCTCTAGAAGGTGGGCACTTAGGGGGTTGTATCATGTGTGGAAAGGAGTTGGAAAGGAAAGGAGGAGAGGAGAGATTTGAACGGAGATGAAGTTATTAATCATTGGTACCATCTGTTCAGGCCAAAGGGGAAAGAAAGATTAGCATACCAGGGAACAACATAGACTATCTTTTCATTAGTATGATAAGTAATGTGAACCAGATAGGTACAAAGAGAATATACTACATACTAGACGGAAGGTAGTTTGGTGTTTTCTGAAAAGTATTTTTGATTGTTAGGTGACTTGGATATGAGATTCTCTCTCTCTCTCTCTCTCTCTCTCTCTCTCTCTCTCTCTCTCTCTCTCTCTCTCTCCAATGAGTTGAATAATACTTGTCATTTGTCTGAAATCTTTGTAGCCCTATGATCTTCAAATTTTGTACAGTTTAGTAACTTTGTGCGTATAATAATTCCATACTAACTTCCAGAATGTTTCTACCAATTCATCACAACTTCCAAACATAAAACGGCCCTAAGATTTTTGAGATACTCAGTATGTCAAAAGGCTGATAATTTTTGTGTTGATCTTAAATCCTGCTATTTTACTCAAGCTTTATTTCAATTCACTTTTGGTTGAGTCTTGGTTTTTCCAAGTAACCCATCATATCCTCTGCAAAACAGTGATCACTGTATTTCTTCCTTGTGTATGTTGATTCCCTCAATATCTTTCTCTTTTATTGAAATAGCTTGCATTAATATATTAAATAATAATACTGACAGTGGAGAGATTGTTATTCCTTAATGTTATGGGGCAGATTTCTAATGTTTATTACAGGTAATGTTAGCTCTTGATTTTTGATAGCTGTCCTTTGTTATATTGAAAAAAAATTTATTCCTATGCTTTTCATTATTTTTTAAACATAAGTGAATACTATATTTTGTCAAAAGTTTCTTTGGAATCTTGTGATATAACTACATGACTTTTATTGTTTCTGTTACTGGGAGGCATTTTCCAGGAATGTCTAAGGAGAAGAAAATTCCAGGTCCTACACAGATGTGTGCTGGGTTAGTTTGGGGTAAAAACGAGCAAGAAATCCACCAAAGTGGCATCAGGTGATGGTCACTGAAAAGCTCTCCTGATTCCAAATCATGTTTTCTTCTGCCCAAAGCCAGAGTCTGAAATAAAAATCATTTCAGAAAATGAAGGCATTGTGTCTTTAGAAGGCCTACTTTCCTATGGAGCACATTTAAATTTTTAAAATAGCAAGCATTAGTGGTGAGGCCTGCATTATAGAGGTTCTTCCCCTCGCAGATTAATTTTTTTAATAGGTGAAAGTGGCCATTTTTGGCTTCATTTCTTACCTAGCCTTAATCACTGAATGGGTCTTTCCTCATACAAACTGGGAAAGATCTTAGCTTGAAAAGACATCCAGGGCCGTCTCCAGTCATCCTGATCTATATCTTCCCATTGGACCCAGATGGCTCTGGGAGGAGAAAACTGAGGCTGGTGACTTTGCACAGTTCTGCCTCACTTAAATCCAATTCACTTGCAAGTCAAGACATCGGCCCTCTTTGAGAATGAAGGACAAACAACAATAGAGTTACAGAATCAAGAGAAAAAGAAGTTTTGTTTGCCTGAGGAAGAAATTGAAGGGCCTGCTTCCTTAGCCTTTCCAAGACCCACAGATACCGTGGGATGGCATGACTTCTTGATTCCTTCTATAGTGTCTCCATTGCACAGAATTCTTTGGTTTTCTTCTCTCCTACTCTAAGGCTGATGTTCCCACTGTCTGTCTATTAGCTCTTTTGCTTTCATTCTGATTTTTTCTCATTCAGTCATTGTCTACTGCTTTGTAGGCTTTATTGAGAGTAAGGGGTCTACATTACTGGGATGTTGGCCTGGATATGAGCTCCTTTTCAATGCTCCTCTTAAAAATTTAACAGATAATAAAGAAAGAATGATGAGTTTCCTGAAGCATTACTGAAGTTTACAAGAGCAACTCCTGGCCCCATCTTCTGAAATGCTCCCATACCTGTGGTGCCTGAATATCCTTGAGCTAATTAAAAGAAATTTGTAATTAAAGCTACTCAGTTCATCTTAGTCATATACTAATGTTTGGAAATGGTCTCTGCTGGAGAGCAATTTGGAACGCCCAAAGGGCTATAAAACTGTGCATACCTTTTGATCCAGCAATAGATTTATATACCAAAGAGATCCTAAAAAAAGGGAAAAGACCCACATGTACAAAAATATTTTTTAAAATTCTAGAAAAATAAAAAAATTGATCTCTGGATAGAGGACACTTTTATTTTTTTGTAAAATGTAGTATTGACAGACAACAGACTACACTGCACTGCTCTTTCCCCAGAGAGACTGGCTTTTCTCTTGCTCAGAGTCTTTACTTATTTTCTCTACAATTAGTGAATTTGCTTTAGTGGCTATGTGTGTTTTGTATTTTAACTTTTCCAAGTATAACCATGCAGAATATAGACCAAACTTTATGAGCTCCTCAGAGCAGCCTTATGAAGTGATGCTCAAGGTTAGGAAGGGAAAGCTAGGATGATTTATAAATCCTGCTAATATAATTAATACATTTCCACCCAAATACATTCTTTACCTTGACCTTGCAGCTACAGCAGACTGAGAAACAAACTTTGGATCCTTCCATCCCCCATGGGAAGGGAGAAAAAATTATGCCCTTTTAGTTATACTTAAAATATAGATAGTATTGAGTAAATAGTGGTTACAGTAGCTAAAGGGCCAAACAGAGAATAGAGAGGAATAAATTGCCCTTTCTTTGAGGATACAATATATCAGGAAATATATTTATCATATGAACCTGGGAGCCCATCATAATTTCTGCATCTGCATTATTCCCATTAAATTGTTCCATTCCCTAAAAGCAAGTTTTGTCTTAGAGCAAGAGAAGGAATTGCAAAAGGCAAAGAGGTGCTCATGATGTAAGGAGAAAAGCATGATACCTGGGCAAAAAGCTATTTTGCAGTTGGTCAATCACTACTATGAATTGAGTATCCCCTTAGGATTGTTTGGAACTGGGGCAGGAAAGAAGTAGGGGTTTCAGAGCACTGTATCAGCTCCCCATCTCTATACCTAAGCCTCTTCCATGGAAGTAAATTCCAGTTCTAAATTCCTACTCCAAATTCTAAATTCCAATTCCAAATTACTACTCCAAATTCCAAATTCTACCTCCAAATTCCAATTAGAAATTCCAATTCCAAATTCCAATTCCAAATTCTACTGTTAAATTGTTACTCCAAATTCCAGTTCCAAATTCTAGATTTTAGTTCCAAGTTCTAAATTCCTATTCCAAACTCCAGTTCCAAATTCTAAATTCCTTTTCCAAATTCCAATTAGAAATTCCAATCCCATATTGGAATAAAAATTGGGTATGATTATAGAGTGCATTAAAGGGAGTAATATATACTAAGCCTAAAAGGTAGACTGGAAGTCCACTGTGAAAGATTTTAAATGCCAAAGAGAGACATTTTTATTTTGACTCACCAGCAGTGGAGAACCTCTGAAAACTTCTTGAGTAGGAGAATGAATGGTCACAACTATGCTTTCAGAATATCAATTTGGCAGTTAAGTGGAGCAGACCAATTAGGAGTCTTTGCTGTAGTCCAGGTGAAAGCTGATAAGAACCTGAGATTGAATGAGTAAAGATGGGGACAGAGCCTATAAATTATTTGAAGGTATAATTGACGAGACATAACAAGTGCTTAGAGGGGGGTGAGGGTGAGGGGCATGAGAGAGAAGTGAAGAGGCAAGAATGAAACTGAAATTGAAAACCTAGGTGACTGGAGCCTTTGTGGTATTCTCAATAGAAACAGAAAATTTCTGAAGAGAAGTGGGTTTGGAGGAAAGATAATGAGTTTAGTTCTGGACCAGTTTGAAATGTTTAACAGGCCTGAGGCTGGGGACAGACTGATGTTGAATATATGGATCTGTGAGTCAGCTGCTTGGAGATGATAATAGAACTCATGGGAACAGATGAGATCAGCAAGTCAAGAGATTGAAGAGCCAGAAGAGAAGGGGACTCAGGAGCCGAGCCTTGGGCTATACCCATTTAAGGCCCGTGATACTGCCAATGAGCCAGCAAAGAAAACAGGGAAGGAACAGAAACTTGACTCTAAAAGGAAACAGAATCCGAAGTGTTCATCCCTTCTGCTTGGTCCACTAGCTCTTTCACCCTTTCTCTCAGTCTTTCAAAGTTTCACTAGGGTTCCTCTCTGTCACTTCTTGAGCAGCTGTGCCTGAGACACAGTGCCTAAGTTAAGGACAGGTATCCACTGGTAATCAGTTTTCATTGAATTTTTAGGAATGCATATGTGTCTTTGCCCTCGGGTCACTATTAGGAATACTATCCTCAGTCAATAAAAAGAACTGAGCTAGCAGGTTCATTAGTATACGGAGCTTCCTGGAGAGGAAACACCTTCTTCTAATGCAGATTGGCACTTTTTCTGTAATTTATAGTCTTAGAGAGTTGCCTAAAACAGGGGTACCAACCATGTTGCCAGCCCATGAACCCCAAACACTCACGAGTGCTGCCTGAACCAGAATAAAATGTAATTGGGCAGTATTTAACAAAATAACTAAAAATACGATAAAACACAAATAACATTTTAAAACCAAGTCAGTATTCAGCTCCCAAGGATCTTTGTTGCTCTTTAGGCTATTAGTTGTGTCTGACTCTTTTAGGGTTTCAAACCCATTTAGGATTTTCTGGGCAGAGATACGGGAGGTTCACCATTTCCTTCTCCAGCTCATTGTACAGTTAAGGAAATGAAAGTAAACAGGGTGAAATGACTTTCCCAGGGTCATCCAGCTAACAAATGTCTGAGGTCACATTTGAACTCAGATCCTCTTAGCTCTAGGACTGGCACTGTGCCACCTAGCTGCCCTTAGGATCCTTTTGTACAGATAAGTGGTTGCCATCTCCTCTAGAACAGTGCACGATGAAGTAAGTTGATCAATCACACAGCCAGCATGTATCAGAGGCATGGCTTGGAGACAAGTCTTTATTGTTTTGAGGCTGGCTCACTAACCACTGCACCACACTGCCTCACACCTTGTACACAGGCAAGACTTAACACACGGTTACTGAATCAAACTGAACTCTTGTAAGCTTAATTGTTCCATCTCTGAGGGACTCAGTTTACCAGATTTCACAACATTCAGTAATTATTTAGGTATTAATGTGCCTACTCTGTACCTGGTACAGCGCTGGCCTCCATGAAATTAGTAGAAATACAAGGTGCTGGCCCTGCGTCTAAAGAACTTATCTCCCATTAGAAGATATAGACTTGGGTTAAACCAGTAACAAATAATGTAATAAATAAATAATTCAACCTACGAATAATGATTATGCACCTTCTATATGCTAGGCATTGTGTTAGGCATAGTGGATACAATGACAAAAGAGAAAAAGGTCCTTGCCCTCAAGAAGCTCATACATAGTCTGTTTAGGGAAGAGAACACGTACAGGTCCATACAGTGGTATGTATGAAACAGATACAGGGCATTGTGGCAGGGAAGGGACTGGGAGAGGGCTCATGTGGGTGATGACACCTGAGAACCTTAAAGAAAACTAGGTGTTGTGCAGAGAGGGGAGAGAAAGGGAGAAAAATTGAAACTCAAAATCTTGTGGAAATGAATTTCAAAAGCTAAAAGTAAATTGATAGCACTTTTAAAAAAAGAAAACTAGGTGTTCTGAGAGCCGAAGTGATGGGGAACACATTCCAGGCATGGGGTACAGCAAATGGAAAGGCATGAAGGTGGAAGGTGAATTGCTGTGATCAGCAAGAAGACCAGAACAGCTGAATCACAGCATTTATGGACAACGTGTAATTATGTGCTAAATTGTATGGCATGGATTCTGAGTGCCTGTTTCCAAGTAGGGAGAAATCAGTGTAGCTAAAGGAAGAAAACAAGAAAGGAAAATGAAACAAGCTATATTAAGTACCTCCTATGTTCCAGGCATCACGCAAAGCACTTTACAAGTATTATGTAATTTCATTCTCACAACAACTCTGGGAGGTAGGTGTTATTGCTATTCTCATTTTATAAATGAGGAAACAGAGGCAGACAGAGGTTCAGTGACTTGCCCAAGCTCACGCAGCACATTAGTGTCTGAGGTCCTATTTAAACTTAGGTCTTCCTGTCTCTAGGGTCACTGCTCCATCCACTGTAGTGTGGTAAAGGAAGCCTTCATGGAAGAGCTGAGACTTGAGCTGGGTCTTAAGTGGTTGGTAGAGAAAGTGTATGGGAAGTCTCATGGGAGCTAACTTATTGAATATAGCTCATCAAAAGGGAGAATAGAAGCTAGTGATTATTAAGCAGAGAAGTACAAGTTTGCAGATTGTATTGTGAACCTTGGGTCACTTTCTTTTGACCAATGGCCAAGGTTCTTTTGGTGCAGTGGATAGAATGCCAAGCCTAGAGTCAAGAACACCTGAGTTTAAATCTGGCCTCAGACACTTACTAGCCGTGTGACCCTGGGCAAGTTACTTCATCCTGTTTGCCTCAGTTTCCTGATCTGTAAAATGATTTGGAGAACAAAATGGCAAGCCACTCTAATATCTCTGCCAAGAAAACCCCAAATGGGGTCACAAAGAGCTAGACATAACTGAACATAAACATGTCCCTAACTCACATGGCACCTGGGGGCATAAGTATCTACCACTACCTACCCCAAAGGAAGCCAACTTCCTTTAGCAGCATACACATTTTTAAGCATCAAAAAATAAGGCAGTTTTATTTTCTAAAGAACAGCCCAGAAAAGATCACAGATACTGAACTGAAAGGGGCCTCAGAGCTCCTCTACTCCAATTGCTTTATTTGACAGAGGTAGAAATTGGAAGTTAAGTCCCATGGGTTTTATGTGGGAACCATTGTAATGTGAGCCCTGGTCATTGGACTCCATATCTGGCCTGCTTCCCACTTTACCCCTGTATGGCTCCCACTGGCATCAGAATCTCCCACAAAGCTTTGAGTTTCCAAAAGCCTACTTTGGTTTTCTCCATGCTGGCCTTCTACCTCCCCACTCCCATCTTCCTCTGAGATAACCAAGTCACATTATTCAAATACATTTTGCAAAATATCTCTTAAAAGGATAGACACAGACAAAACCAGCTGCTCCCAGAGGGCCTTGGGGGCAGTGGAATTATGCTTGGAGTCAATTGATCTGGATTAAAATCCCAGTTCTGCATCTACACTATCTATGTGAACTTGGGCAAGTTACTAGGCATGGAAGGACAGGAGCCTTCACCAAGGAAGAGGGAAATTTTGGGAACCCAGCTTCCTATGTGTCATATAACTTGATTTGATATGTGTGTGGTAGGAAGTGAGCTGGGGTGAGTGAATGTAATGCTAATGTAAGTTTATTGGTGGGTGGGGGAAGAGTTAAAGATCTTCTCTGTCCATGAATAGGCCTCAATGCCTTTTGTTAATTTCTGCTGAGGTACTGGGTCAGAGGATTGTACCCTCCTGCTCTGAAAAGTATATAAATGTTCTGAGGTGAAGTTTTACTTTGGGACTTACTCATTGGAAGTATTCTTTTGGCCAGATGAAACTCTGGGTAGCCTTTAAGGAGCCCCCTGGCTTTGAAAACCCAGGTATTGGTGTTTCTGTCTCTGGTAAATGTGTACATGTGTAATGGTCAGACAGCTGGATCTGTCTGTTGATCTGTGATATATGTATTGCTTATGGTCAGACACTTGGAAGCCCTGTCTGTTGGTCCTTATTTCTCTGCTTGTATTTTCTTTGCTGCTGAAACTGCTCAAAACTCTCAAAAACTGCTTTCCTTTTAGAAAAGCAGATCTAAAAACCTATATAGCACACCCTCCTGTGTATGCCGGGGTCCTTGCTGTTACAGTAAAACGGATAGATAGACCAAGGAAGACTTTGCCCTCACTCAGTCTCCCCTTAGTTTTGGCCCTCTCATCATAGACCAACTACTGCAGATACTAACTACCCTCTCTTATGCAGCTTACTGACTATATAGAGGAAGCAAGAGTGAATGCTGTACACTAAAACTTTTCTCAATCATCACAGTATCACAAAAGGATAAGACATGGAGTGAGCCAGGAGCCATTCCTTTGGCTACAGCCAGCCCTGCTGTTGTAATGTCAGATCCATGGCCATTGGCCATGCAGATTAAAAGTTAATTCAGATGCCAGACAGGGACCTTCTGTTGTGAACCAATGGGACTCAGATCTTGGAGCGTGTGAAAATCCAATGCTATGCTGGTTTTAAGTGCACACATGCTCAAGTGGCAAGAGCATCTCCATCCCATGATTCCAGGGACTTTCTCATAGGTCAACTTGTATCCTGGGAGAAGTTGAGTTAATAGCTATACCATTTCCATTCAGCTGTTTTTCTTTTTTTCCCTCGGAGCATGGTTATTTATCTGTCGTTTCTGTTTTACATTTAGTCTTTTTTTTTTCTTTTAAAGTTTGTACTCCTGGAAATTGCTACAGCTGAAGCCTGCTCACATTAGTCTGTGAGGGATTATAGGTTGTATGCTTGTAGTACTGAGAAGCAGATGGTACCCCAGACTTGTTAACTACCCAGAGGTGTGGACAATTTCAGTCAATTTCTTCAGCCAAAAAATATGGTAGCATTCACTTAGACAGCACAACCTTCTGAGCTTGCCTTCCCATCATTTTTCTCTTCCTCAGTTCATTCAACACACCCAGCACACATAGCCCTCCTTCCCCTTCATCTCTCTAGTGTGCTTTCTTCTTTCTACCACAAGGAGGCTGAATCGAGCAGCTGGCCTCAGTTGGTTTGATGGGCTATTCTTCACCATTAATTTCATAAAAGGATTAAACTTAGATTTATAGACCACTTTAAAATTTAGAAAGCACTTGTCTCACAACAACCCAATGAGCTTGCAAGTGTTGGGATGGTTTTCTTCATTTTACAGATGAAAAGAAGGAGGTCTAGACAATTTAAATAATCTGTACACAGCTACCCGGCTAACTAGTGCTCAATTTAATGCCTCTACCATCTAGTTCTGTGTTCTTTCTACTACCATACACTACCTCTCTCATTCCCAACTTTCTCTATTTAAAAAAATTCTTTCAATAAATGGAATCAGCTATCAAAAATAGCAATCACTAACTTCCATTCCACTTCACTACCAGATGTGTTAACAAGACTTTTTACAACATTGTCGATGTCTTCTTTGATTCACATATTTGACTTACCACATATGTAAATAGGAGTCAGATGCAAAGAGATCCTTGTCTTGTTTTTAAACAAGCATTTGCCATAAATTATGGATGCAATATCTATAGATTTCATGGTCATTTTTTTCTGACTGCATCATGATGCAGAGAAAATAAATTTAGTATTTCTTTCCAAATGACTCAATCAAATGGGAATCCATATTGTTCCACTGTAACATTATGTGATCTTTCATTTTTAACAAATGTAACCAAGTGGTAAGATCCTGAATTTAATCAATACTTCCATATGGATTCTGTCTCCACTTAAGGGGAGAAACATCTTTGCTTAGGAGCTTCATTCCTTCCCTTATCATCCTTTTTCCAAATGGTATTTAACCTTAAGCCAGTCTTAATTCCCTGGGAACTCTCGCTGGGATTCTTCTTAGCTTCTTTTCCCCCTTTTGACAAGGATCTCAATTACACAATGTAAGTAATTGTATTTGTTATTTTTCCTGTGAAGGAAATGTTTCACGATACTCTCTTTTAGTCTAGGAAAAATTCCATATTTTCCTATGCTACTGACATGGATTTTGGATGTTACTGTTACTATGTTTTGTCCTCATCTTTTTCTCCCCAGAGGGTTCAGTTAGGAGTGATTCTGGGACAAGTCATTTTCTTGATATTATTCCTTTATATCTAGTGTTCTATGGAATATTGTACCAGTTGAGAAAATAATTGTTTTTGGTTTTTTACTCAGAGTATGAAGATGTAAGTTTACCCTCTTTAGGCTCACTGAAAGAATCCTCAGGAAACATCTAGTAGCAAGCAGAACGATGGGGATGTACTTCTTCCTATTCCCACACGATCTTGGGATTATCAGCCAGGTTTCTATAGCTGAAAGAAATTTTTGTTCCATATAGCTTAGGGATTATGAGTACTTGATATGATGACAACTGTTAAATACATTTTTATTTTAGCAATCTCTTTAAAAATATGGAGCTCTAAATTCTTTCCCTCCATCTCAATGAGAATGTAAGTAATATGATATAAACGATAAATGTGAAGTCATGTAAAACATTTCTATATTAGTCGTGATACAAAAATGCACATTAAAATAAGAAAAATAATGAAAGTTCTTTTTAAAGCATCCTTCAGTGTGCAGTCAGAGTTTATTAGTTTTCCCTCTGGAAGTAAATAACATGTTTCATCATGAGTCCTTTAGAATTGTCTTTGATCGTTATATTGATCAGAATAGCGAAGTCTTTCCCATTGATCTTTGACGTTGCTGTGACTGTGTAAAATGACCTCCTGTTCTGCTTACTTAATTTTGCATCCGTTCATATAAGTTTTGCCAGGTTTTTTTTTCTGGAATTATCTTGCTTGTCATTTGTTATAGGACAATAATATTCCATCATAATCATATGCCACAAATTGTCAGCCATCCCCCAATTAATAGGCATCCCTTCAATCTCCAATTCTTTGCTACCACAAAAAGAGCTGCTAAGAATATTTTTGTACATATAGGTCCTTTTCCTTTCTCTATGATCTCTTTCAGATACAGGCCCATTAATGCTATTGCTGGGTCAAAAGAATGCACAACTTTATAGAACCTTTGGGATATAGTTCCAAATTATTCTCCAGAATGGTTACATCAATTTACAACTCCACCACCAGTTGATGAGTATACCTATTTTCCCTCATCCCATCCAGCATTTGTCATTTCTGATGATTTTGAGGTAGTAGCTCAGAGCTCTTTTAATTTACCTTTCTCTGATCAATAGTGATTTAAAGCATTTTTATATGACTATATATAGCTTTGATGTCTTCTTCTGAAAACTGCCATTTATATCCTTTGACCATTTATCAATTGAAGAGTGGCTCTTATTTTTCTAAATTTGACTCAGCTCTCTATATATTTGAGAAAAGTGGCCATATATATAATTCTAATAATATAATTCTAGCCACCAGATCATGTCTTGCTAGATATTCAGTAAATGCTATTTTTGTATAGCCCATAGTAATATGTTGTTCTCTCTCTAGATAAATAATTGGTATTGATCAGTAAATCTGGGCTCCTTAAGGATAAGCCTCCTTTAGTTTTAATGTCAGTGACCTATTCCTGAATTGCCATCAGAAACCCCTCCCTTTAACAGTAACAAATCCACATAGCTTGGCCATTTATTCAATACTTCGTTGTTGACGTATCATTGGCTGAATTTGATTGGCTATTTCTAATGGATGGCCTTTGGATTACACTATTGAATCTTGATCATTTCATAGGCTCCATATAGAGGTAAGCTATTTTTGGTTACCTTTGAAAAATCCAATAGCTTGTACCCATTAGCAGCCCTTACTATTGCAAAGTGAGCAGATTCTGCTTATTCCTAAAGTATTTCTGTAAGTTATGGAGCTGCTCTATGAATGTCCATCAGTTATGTTCTGCCTTGGTGGTGTGGAAGTGCTAATTTTTTTATAGTTGTTTTCAGGTCTGTTTTCTCAATATTGTATAAATTTTTGTTAGGGTACTTTCCACATCTGTTATGGTCCACTTTACATCTGAAAGTATACATTAAGAGTGGTATTGCATGGATGTTAATTTTTTAACATATTCATTCCATCCACCTTTGATTTCAGAATGTCATTATTCAGCTGTTGCCCCTTTTTATATCTGTATGTTCTATGCGTCTGGCCTAGAGGGGACCAAGGTATTTGTCAGTATTGCCTTCATTCTTTGGCTCTATGTGACCTCTGAGATCATACTCAGAGATTTTAGCATATACCTTTAAGATCACATTAAGAATTTTACACTTTTTGAGTCCTAAGGTCATTCTGATATCACTGGAGAAAGATTCCACAAGACGAAGGAGTTGTTTAATGTCTGTTTTGGGGGTACCTATGTAGCCCAATGCAAACCACCAACCATGAAATGGTTAATAAGATGTTTTGATTCAACTTTTTCAATATGGAACTTTACTTAGCTCTGTTTAGGAGAGACAACGATGGATTTAAGGCTAGAAAGAATCATAATGAGCTGCATTTTATACGAATTGTTCTTCACATAGTGTTGGTGGCATGTTTTAAACATAGAATAACTTTCCATCTGGACCTCAGATCATCTAACATTCTCACTATACTTAGGCCAATTTTCTATGTTTGCAGTAAATGAATAAGCTGTGAGTATAGAACTGGCTTTGCGATATTCAACAGAAGTGATCTCAATGTTATGGTGCTTTCAGGCAGCTTGTTCAATAATTACCAAATTGATAATAAGCTGTTCTTTCTTTGTGTGCTCTGAGATTTGTTCCTGCTTGCCCAAAACATTATATTCTCTTAAGTGTTAATGGACATTTTTATAATAAAACCTGTGAACTCTTTGTATGGAGTGCATAGACATGACCTATATATTTGTAGGCGTCACTGACATTCTCATTCTTTAACAATAGATAGTGTAATGTCAATAGTTAGGCTAGGTGAGATCAGGCTTTTGTCTCAGAGAAAACTGGCAAAGTGTTTTAATAGGAATTCAAGTGCCACTGTGAAGCCTTTGAGCCAATCATTTTGGATCTTACTTACTTGTCACTTTCCAGGTTTACATAGAGGCTAGAATTTCATTCAGCAACTTTGACACATCTGTTCTGTCATTCCTCATATTAGTGGTTCCATAAGCTTCCTGTTTCTCTTTCGATCCAACTTGACTTGTTGTTTTCTTAAACATTTTGTGACCATCTAGATGAAAAAAGCTATCTGTATCCTTCTTCTGGATGAATTCTATCTTGCCCCTGATGTCTTTACTTCTCAAGCTTCTAGAGTAAAGTTTTGGATAAATGCTAAATTGCTTACTTTTGTTCTCTGTGTTGCTTTGACTCCTAATTTCGCTTTAACTTTTGAATCTTTGCTTCTTATAATTACTGTCATCACCATCATCATCATCGTCATCATGCAGATTCTTTTTATTCTTGTTAGAGAGATATGTGGTGGAGTGGGAAAAGTTCTGGACTTTTAGCAAGTGAGACCGAGGTTCAAATCTTGGCTTTGACTCTTACTAGTTGTGTGACCCTGGGCACATCACTGAACCTCTCTGAGTCTCAGTTTCCTTATCCACAAAGGGTGAAAATAATGATAATTCTTTTCTAACCTTTTCCATGAGATTGTGGTGAGATGGCAGTGAGATAAATTTGTAAAGCCTTTTCTAACTTAGATGGCCCCATACTAGATGGTCTAATGAAGATATATCACCTTAGTGATAGGGGTATTCCCTCCAGTGATGCAAATAATAGTCCATTCATCCTTGTAGGTCTTGCATGTGTCCATCCCATAAGTTTCCCATTTGAGGTCCACCGAAGATGCTTGAGGCTTTATCCTAATATGTCCATGGTACTAGTAGAGCACATGGGAATTATCCCTTGATCTCTTTATGTGAACAGACCCTTTTCTTTTTTACTCATACATTCTTAGACATTTCTTTGAGAATACCCTTTGTTCCAGTTCTTTGTAGTTCCTTATTTGTTGAGTTGCAGCTTAATTGATGCCTAACATTGTGTTCTTCGTTGCTCTCTCAGTGACAAGTCTTAAAGTTCTGAATAAATTCAGTTATTATTATTATTATTAGTAGTAGTAGTAGTTATCATAGTTGAGTTGTAGTCATGGTAGTAGTAATAAAAGTGGCTAGATCACTGAGCTTGAAGTCAGAAGAGACCTGACTTCCATTTTGTAAATTATAGTTACTAACCCTAGGACACTACACAAGTCACAGAAGATTTCTGAGCCTCAGCCTTCTTAGCTATATAACTCATATAATAATTCTACCCCAGCCTACTTCACATGTTGTTATGAGGAAAGTACTTCAAATACTATGTAAGTATAAGATGTTGTTAAGCAGAGGATGACTTTAAATGTTGCTTTGATCCTTGGGGTCCCATTCATAGTCTATAAATAATTCCATTACCTGTCCATACTTTGTATGTCCAGGACTTTGTATATATTTTGTATTCACTTGTCTGTGTTCATGTTCTCCTGTCCCATTCTATCATGGAATGTAGATTTCTTACAGGGATCGACTGATTAATTTTATCTTTATCTCCCCAGAAGCCAACATAATACTACCTAGAACACAATATGCTTTTAAAAAAGAAACAAGGTTTTCTGAATGAATGAATGGTGATGCTTATGTCTTTCCTTTCCTTTTAAGGTACCTTCCTCTTTAATGATGTCACATGCTGATGCTGTTGGAACAACCATTGTATGGAATGTTGATATCAGGAAGATTATATTTCAAAATAGAGAAAATTCTGCTAGAGTTAGATTATCCCCGGCAATGACTAGAAATGGTTTCTCTCTAAAGGTAAGGAAATGTCCCTGAGGAGTTATTGTGCACTGTCATTTGTTATCTTTATTTTGAGTGAAACTCCTTCCTAGAGGACGGTGGCTTGGAGGATTTCTTCCTGTGTTCCTCTTCATGCCAAATCCAATTAGTGGAGGGAAATCTACTGTGCTTGACATCTTCTTCTTAATTTGAAATATTTCCAATGGCTTGAAGTATTCAGAGGCTGGCCATTCCTCATGCTCTACTGGGTTACTGCCCTGAAGTCACTGTGAGGTTATCCACATGTCAGTCTTCAGATCTGCCAAAGCTAAAAGTAGGGCAGGGCATCCAGGGCTCTGCTCTCAGCTCTAATACCACTTATGTGCCTTAACTACATACAAACAACTCAAGTTAGCAACTAGTAATCAGTTACAGCTAGTTAAAATAGGGAGTCCAAGGAGAATTAAATGCTTCCCTGACCCAAACACACTCTACTCCTCCACTTAGTACAGAATCTTAGTGTTTCTTTGTTCACACAGCGCGCGCACACACACACACACACATACACATACACACACACACACACACACACGCTAGCATCTTCAGGTCTCTCCTGTCTTGGAGCTTCACATCCTGATACCTTGAGTCTTACCCTGAGTTCTCTCCCCTGTTGCTCTACCAACTTCAATTCAAGTAAATTTTTCCGAAGCAGTGGTTTTGACTGCTTTTGTGCTAATTGGCTCTGATGCCAGAATTACTAGCCATGGCTTGGGGGCAAGGAAGGAGAGGGTACAGTACACACCAGTTCCTGCCTAATTTGGCAAAATATTGGTCCTTAATACAGATATCTACATTCATCATTATTACATGAACATTTGGGGTTGCAATGATCAGAAACAATCTTCCTCTTAAGAGTAAGCCTGTTGAGACTCTAAATGTTTTTAAACACTAAGATGGTGTTCCTGGATCTGTATTTGGCTCATTAATTAGTTCTCCTCCCCTGCAATTAGCTTCCTATGTATTTGGCAGAAGCCCTGACAGAAATTATGGAAAGCTTCCCCTGAGAAGGAAGTCAATCAGCAGTTCAGCCAACATTTAGTGATCTCCCAGGAGCACTGTCCCAGGGCCTTTCAGAGTCTTCAAGGAACACTGTATCTAAAAGGATCAATAAGAAAGGCAAGTGTACAATCATCGAAAATGTGGGAGAAAGAAGGAAGGAAGGAAGGAAGGAAGGAAGGAAGGAAGGAAGGAAGGAAGGAAGGAAGGAAGGAAGGAAGGAAGGAAGGAAGGAAGGAAGGAAGGAAGGAGGGAGGGAGGGAGGGGGAAGGGAGGAAGGAAGGAAGGAAGGAGGGAGGGAGGGAGGGGGGAGGGAGGGAGGGAGGGAGGGGGGAGGGAGGGAGGGAGGGAGGGGGGAGGGAGGGAGGGAGGGAGGAAGGAAGGAAGGAAGGAAGGAAGGAAGGAAGGAAGGAAGGAAGGAAGGAAGGAAGGAAGGAAGGAAAGGAGAGAGAATGAAGGAAAGAAGGAAAGAAAAGAAGGAACAAGGGAGGAAGAGAGAGAGAGAAAGAAAAGAAAGAAAGAAATGTATAATAATCGCCACAGTTACCACCATGGATTGAAGCGAAGGGCATCCAGGATTCCGCAGGCAGCCTGGATAGAGGTGGGTGAGGGCGGTAATAGAGAGAGTCCAAGGCACAAAAAATAGTCTTTGACTTTATGAGATGTCATACAAATAATGTAAGCAAAGAAAAACTGCTCACCTGAAAAACACTAGAAGTTAAGACTTAAAAATTTTAAATCTTAAAAGTTAAAGGAAAAAAATATCCATTTGGGAGCTTTTCTTTAATCATCTCACTAATTCCTTTAATCTCCTGCTCTCCTTTCCTTAGTGCCTATTACAGTGGCCAAAATGTTGCATTGGCTAAAGACTGAAGTGTCAGAAGCAAAGCCTTGGAAAAACTAACTCAGGTCTCCAGGTTGGAAGAATGGTAGCTGCTGAGCCCCTTTCTTCCACTCCTTCCCAATCCTTGCTTGCTTATGAGGGAATGGAGGGCAAAATTCTAAGGTTTTATCATTGATGATCCTTTGGAGAAGAGAGGAGAGAGAAGGCAAAAAACACAAAGAATTATAGCTCTTGCTAAAAGATAGAGGAAAGTTGTAATACAGAGGGAGGTCTTTACACTTAACTCTGTGTGTGAGGCAAAAGACAGTTGGGTTCATATTATGATATTATATTGTATCATTATATAATTACAATCATTATTATCTCATTGTGATAAATGCCTATGGAAAAGGAGCTTTTCAGGGCATGACGATAGGGTGGTATCAAAGTTGGTAGCGATGATGTTTGAATGTATTGTGGAGAAGGAATGTATAAGAAGAGATTTTCTGTGGCTTTTGGAATAGCAGGGCTGGGTTGTGAATACACAGCTCTCCTAGTTCCCATAGCTAAGAAGAGTTGTGTGGAATAATGGAGCCTAGGTGCATCTGCAAATAAGGCAGTCTCTACATCAGAAATGTCCAACACATAGGAGCCAGGAGGCAGTTCCCAAGTTTGGCCAGAACCAAATTAAAATGCAATTGGGAAATACCTAACAAGATAAAAAATGCAATAAAACATAGGTAATGTTAAAGTGTATTTTTCTAAGTTAATTTGTGGCCTCTGGGGATCCTTCTGTATGGTTTAATTTGAGTTTGACATCATGGCTGTACTATGACCCCAACCTTTAGTAAGCGTGATATGGGGAAGTCCCGGCAGGATTATGGGCTCCAAGGTTCATAGCATGGATCAATTCTGAAAGGAAGTAATCATGTTCTTTCCAAGCTTAATGAGTCATATCAGGTCTACCTTTCTATGTCCAACTGCAGGAAGCTTTGGGGAGACTGACACTGGAATATGGATAACAGCATGTCCAGGAGTCAAAGTCGAAAGGTTTTAGCATCTTTGGGTCAGATGAACTGGAATTGAGTGAACAATGACACTAAAGAGGAGAGCAAGGTGGATTGCCTTCTGTCTAAGAAAACATTCAATAACCAGGAGCCTGCTGATATTGAAGAGGCAGAGGAGGTAGACTGAGGCCAAGGTGAACCAAAGGCTAGGCAATCATTGGAAACTGAGAGCACTGAACTAGTGGGAGGACTGGAGCAAGGCTGGTGGCTAATAGGCTGGTCATGCCATAATAAATCAGGAGATCTGATGGCAAAGGGAGGACAGGACAACACAGGCAGAAGTATTTGAAGGCTGCTCATTCCTCATGCCCTGAAGTCACTGTGAGGTTGTCTACAAGTCATTCTTCAGATTAACCAAAGCTGGAACTAGGGTAGGGCAATCAGTATAGAGCCCTGGTGACAGTACTTACAAAACAGACCACAGTAACTCATGTTCTGACCTAAACTGTACTGGTAAGATTTGTACATTTGGCCTGGTGATGTTTTAATAACAGTAACTAAGAACAATTGATTGGCAGAATAATTTTAGAGATGGGGAGTGGACCCAGATCCCTTTATTAGACCCATCTCTTAGCAGGGTATATCATCTTCCCTCTTACAAGGCTGAAGCCAATAGAAGGTGTGTATGGACCTTGGCTAGATCACATACCAAATGGCATGGCTGCCATGAGAGTCATCAAGTCTGTCTCCTTCCCTATCAATGAAATATTATAGCCATTTAGGTGTTTTGATTCTACTAGTTGAAACAATCAGTGGACATCTTACCCTCTTGCCTTGTCGGAAAATGTTTATGTGGTGTGTATGTTAGGAGGAGGGGTATACCTCCTATAGATTTTAAGTTAGGATGGAAGGTGTAACAGTTACCTACCTTCACAGAGTAGGAGTGTTTAAATTTGGGGGCTACTGCCAAGGTCACATGAATGACAGTATAAAGATCTATTCATTACATGCTGCCAACATGGAGGACTCTGCCTGGTCATAGTTTGCCACTTTGCTAATTCAGTGATGAAGTGCAGGCCGTATCCTAGATGTGTTCTCCCTTTAGGCTTAAATGATTGAAACAAAAATTTCTATTTGCAGAAAGAATTCTTTCCTACTTCTCCTCTGTCCTTCTCACCACAAACTCCCTTGATAGCATTCTTAATGATAATGAAGAGTTTAATAAAATAGAGAGAGCTTCATGGGGAGTTAGGGAGTTAGATAAAAACACATCAAGATAATTTGTAAATACCTCTCTTATAACTGATTCATTTAAAAGAATAAATTCTATTTACAAAACAATTGCGTGAAATATTCAGAAGAGTATTACCATTTAAACAAAATTCATCCCTAAGTCATTAATAGAAATCAGTCTAATCAAAATGTACAAATAGAGGAAATACAGGATATTGTCACATTTGTCAAAGGAATACAGTTTGAAATAAACACTTTGTTTCTTCTTGTGATGGATTCAAAATGATTTTCTTTTTTTTTAAGTTCCACTCTTTCCCACCCATTCTCACAGGGAGAATTGTAAAAACCATAGGCAGCAGTAAATGAAGTATATACTAGGAAACCTTAAATGTGGAAAGTAGGTTATGGCTCCAGTGATGCTGCACGGGCTAATTAGGAAGAGATTTCCCTTCCCCACTCCACAGAGAGTATCTCTGTAGCAGTATCTCTCACCAACCTGGTGATCCAGTCCACTCCAACAAGCATTTAGTGAGGGCACGGAGACATCAGCAAAACCCCAGATAGTTTCTTTCCTCACAGAGCTTGTACTCTACTGGAATTGGGATGGGATGACAATAATGGTTCCAAACAGATAAGTATATTTCTGAATAATCAGAGGAGGGAGAAAACATTAACAACTTGAGGAATCAACAGAAAAAAAGTGACACATGAGCTGAGCCTAGAAGATAAGCAGGAATTCTAAGAGGCAGAGGTAAGGAGGGGTAACCAGTCTGTCCAAAGCATGGAGGCCGTAAGTGGGAAGAACAGCAAGAAGACCAATTTCGGTGGGAGAAGAGGAGTCGTGTAGACTAAGCCTAGAAAGGTGGTCTGGGGTTAGATGGTTTTAAAGGCCAATCTAGTCCTAGAGTCAATAGAGAGCTATTAATGACCCTTGAGCAGGGGAGTAACATGACCAGATATGCTTTAAGGAGATGATTTGGGCAGTTGTGTGAGGGCTAGATTGGAGAGGAGGGAGTCTAGAAGTTTTGTTGAGGATAAATATATCTTTGACTTTCACAAATCAGCCTACAGATCGATCACTAGCCCTCCATATCCCCTTTCTACATACACACATCCACTCACTCAGGACTTTGCCCGTGCCATGAATGAACCTCTAAGGCTCAGAGCCACCATCTCCAAACCAGTGCTCTTCACACTGACCAATGTCTATATGAATGAAGAAAACCAGAAATGGAATGCTGAGTTTAGGGGACATCTCAGTACAAATGGGTTACGTTTTCCCATGGGACAATAGAAAATGTGGATCTCATTAATGACATAATCAGAAGGTTTTTTAGATTTCAATAAATGAAATATACATCCTTGAGAGCATGGGGTTAAGGATGCTAGATGATAAAATATCAGAGAAGAAAAGGCATATGTTTCTACCATTTGGCAAGCTGTTGGAAAGGCTTAACCTATTTTTTCTCCCAAGTCCTTTTGATGTAGTAACAGTTACACTAATGTTTTATTGTGTCAGAATAATTTGTGTATCCCAAATTCTTGAGAATCTTTGGAGAGTGTCTGCAAACAAGGCCAGAGGTTGGCAATATGCCTCAGTGTTTGGGGCCCAGGCTATTGTCAGAGGTGAGATGTGGATGTAGAAGCCATCACCTCAGTTTTATTGTGAATCAGAATGGTTATATTAAAACAAACTGTGCATTTCCCCAAGTAGAAATGTATACTGTAGCGTATTTCAGATGCATGAAGTGGCATATGTCATAGGTGAAAATCTCCCTCTTATTTTTATGGTCTACTTTTGTAAATGAAGTTTGGTTTGCATGAATGTAATAGGAAGAAAAAAAACACATTACTGGAAACCTAGACACATAGAAATTCACATTTGCTGGGAAGACTTTGCTTTATAACATTAAGGTACCAAGTTACTTAGCTTTCTATATCCTTCCTTAAGTGTGTAACCACACATTGTCTGGAAGGAAACCATGTAAATAACTGAAAAGCCAAGGTTCAAAGGCCCCAGTGAGTTACGCCATCGTTTTGAAAGAACATTTTTCAGAAACTACTTTGAAGCCTTATGGTCTTTCTGGTTGAACAGAAATGTCCCTGAACATCAATGTAAGCTTATATGTTTATATGTTCGATGTAAATTCATAATTTGCTAGAAATAATAAAGTTTGAAATTTGGTCTAAAGATTCATTAGGAATGGCCTCTTCCTAGTACTGCCAATCCTGCAAATAACAGAGTGACATTTGCCATTAGGCCACAGGAGTCATGCCTTCAAAATAACCAAGGCTGAATAGAAGCGCTTCCTACAATTTGTACTGGGCAACACACCCTCTATAATTTTCAGCACCACCCCAAAGCTGAGAGTAATAGTGTCTGACATACATTGGCAGTTGCTGAGGAAGTCCATGTGATGATCAAAGGCCTAGCCAAATCAGGAGAGGATGAGTTTCTCTCTCCATGGTCAGAATCCCTTTCCAGAAGGCCATTGTGAAATTACATTTGCAAATCTCATGACCCAAGTCTTATTCAAGAGTTCAACTTCAACTTCAACTAGTTGTTATCATGCAAAACTTAGTGTCATTGATGGAAAAAAAAAATACATACACTCCTATCCGGGTGTGATGAATGATGTGCATCATTCCATTTCATTGTTTTCCTGAGATAGGATTCTTTCTTGAGCAAACATTTTATGGAAGGAGACTCTTTGGTTTTCCAAGGAAAAAGGAAAGGATTGTAATTCAAGGTGGAAAATGACATCCTAGCACCAACGGGGGAAGGTGGGCCGTATAAGGAGAGCTACGGTGACTGATGGATATCCAAGAGTTTAGCCTTTAGGATAAAAGGGTTTTCTATTTAATTTTTCATTCATTCATTTATTAATTTATCTATTTATTTTTGACTAGCATTTATATAGCATTCTTAAGTTTTGCAAAGTGCCTTATAAATCTCATTCATCTCATTTGATTCTCACAACAACCCTGGGAGATTGGTGCTATGATTTATCCTCACTTTGCAGATGAGGAAACTGAGGCAGACAGAGGTCACTTAACCAGGTGATGCCTAATGCTGGATTTGAATTCCAGTCATTTTTACTCCTAGTCTGGCTCTGTCTCTAGTATTTCCTGTTCCAGTTATCCAGGTTAGCTCTTCTCTCATCCTTCTCCTTCTGTCTAAAAAGCTATCAGTTCTGGTTGATCTTCTCTTGCCTCTTTCTCATCTTTACTCACATGGATATTACCCGGTCTATGTCATCACTATCTCTTACCTGGGCTGTTCCAAACTAGACTTCTGTATTCCCATCTCTTCCCTCACCAGATACATCCCAATGCCAAAATCCCAGCCTGATTATGCCACTCTGGTGCCTCCAGGATAAGATACATCCCAGACAGAGCTTGTGGATACATGTCCTCCATTTATTGGCATTTAAAGCCCTTCACTATCTGAACCCAACTTAACTTTCCAGGTTCATTTTACATTGCTCCCTTCAGGCTCTCTTTATTCTCAACAAACTGGCTTTGCGCCCTGCCTCACTTCATTGTCCTCCAGACCTTAAGGACTGCTATGTGCTCTAAAATGGACCCCTTCTCTAGCCATCACCTCCCCTTGGAATCAGGGACTGGCTTGTTTTTCTGTTGGCATCCATAGTACTTAGCACAATGCTGGACATATTGAATGTTTTATTTTTTTTTCAATTCTTTTCTATCCCCTATCCCTAGAATTTCACTATCACCTGTAAAATTATCAGCTTCTTTCCAAACCCAGCTCAGGGACCACCTCCTACATGAATCCTTTTCTGATCCCTGCTAGTCGTTAAGAGTTTATGCTCTTCTCCTCAAATGTATGTAGTATGTGCATATATATGTGCACATATGTATATGTGAGCTAAAAATAGTTTTTCCATTCTCCATATATCTGACAGGTAAACTATTCCTTGCTTTCCCAGTTTGCTTATAGTATTAGCCTTTATATCTAAATTGTGTACCCATTTTGACTTTATTTTGGTTTATGGTGTATGACGTTGGTCTATGCCTAGTTTCTGTCATACTATTTTCCAGTTTTCCTGGCAGGTTTTGTCAAATAGTGAGTTCTTATCTCAGAAACTGGGGTCTTTGAGTTTTTCAAACGATAGATCACTATACTCATTGACTACTGTGTCTTGTGTAACTGACCTGTTCCACTGATCTACCCCTCTATTTCCTAGCCGGTACCAAATAGTTTTGATGATGGTTGCTTTATAATACAATTTACAGTCTGGTATGGCTTGACTTTCCCTTGCATTTCTTTTCATTAACTCCCTTGATATGCTGGACCTTTTATTCTTCCAGATGAATTTTGTTATTATTTTTTCTAGCTCTAGAAAATAATGCTTGGTAGTTTCCTTGCTATGGCACTGAATAAGTAAATTAATTTAGGTAGAAATGTCATTTTTATTATATTAGCTCGACCTACCCACGAGCAGCCGATGTTCTTCCTATTATTTAGATCTGACTTTATTTGTGTGAAAAGTGTTTTGTAATTGTGTTCATACAGTTCTTGGGTATGTTTTGGCAGGTAGACTCCAAAATATTTTATGAAGTCTACAGTACCTTTAAATGGAATTTCTCTTTCTATCTCTTGCTGTCAGGCTTTGTTAGTAATATATAAAAATGCCAATGGTTTGTGTGGTGCTAAAGTTGTTTATTATTTCAAATAGTTTTTTACTTGATTCTCTAGTATTCTCTGAGTATATCATCATATCATCTGCAAAGAGTGATAGCTTTGTTCCATCTTTGCTGAATAATTTTCACATTTTAAAACAAAACCAGATTTGCCCCATGAGCAATAGCTTCCTGGATTAGGTTGTCCTAAAGAATTGTTCTGGTCAAAGAACTCATCAGTCTGATCCTGAGTGTCTTTGGATGTTGCTAGCTTGTCCCTCTGATAACAGGCGTGCTATGGGGCAATAAGGCCTTCCTTGGGAGGATATTCCAGATCTTCACTCTGCTGGCATAGCCAGAAAGCAAGGTTATCTGGTAAGCACGTTTTTCTGATATACACTGGCACCATGTTCAATTTTGGACTTCTCATAGATGTCATTAGAGTTGAAAAAGGTAAAAAGACCTTTCTTCTAGCTGACATCTTGCTCTCAATCTAACCCTTCTTTACAGTTTGAGCCAACAGTTCTTTTAGAGCATGATTCATGATCACTGACTTGCATAGCTGTTAGTTAGCCTGTTTTCTGTGTGACATAGTAGCTCAAGAGCTGACCTTGGATCCAGAAGGATCTGAGTTCAGGCTCTGCCTCTTACAGATGCTGGATGCGTGATCCTAGAAAAGTCAACCTCTCTATGCTCTGGGCTGCTCTCTAACACAGTGAGTTGTAGAAAAGGTGCTGGTTTGCATTAGTAGGAATTTCCTTACCTAGAAGTTCCCTCTACCAGTGAAATATCAGGTCCAGTTTCTATCCCCAATAGAGGATGTGTCAAAACACAGTGCACTTTTAAGTTTAAAGCTTAAAACCACGTTAACGCTTTTGCAACACTGGTATATGGTGGCAGAAAAGTTCCTGCTTCCCTCCCCAATATCCCAGCTCTGACTTTTGGTAAATTTTATGTACAAGACCCTTGTATTTGTTCCTCTTCAGAAGCAGCAGAAAAATCCTGGTCACATACTCTGAATTATTATTTTTCAAAGCCTCCTACCTATTTCTCTAAAAATTTGCTTTTGTTCCCAGTCTTTTATTTGTTCATAACCACTTACATTGTGTGAAGTTTCCAATTGATTGGTACTTACCGTGGCTGTCTTCTTTGATACCAACTTTAAAATTAACTATTTTCTGGAGTTCAGAAGGAAATGACTCACAGAAACACTTGGATAGATGAAGGAGGCAGACCTGACATTTATCAATTACACTTCACAAGTCCTAGGAAGTTGATCAAACAATGTAGAACTATAAACTTCTTCCCTTTCTAATGCCACTACAAAATCATAACAGAGAGATCAGCTACTTGTGAAAAGAATCCATTCCAACAACTAAATTGAGAGACTTCTTATCCCTTTCAAACAGCAGTTTCTTTCTAGCCCTAAGAGACAAAGAGGTTGGAGAATGGGGGTTATTCTTTTTTTAAATGAAAACACCTGAAGGGAAACATTTTGTACTTTTACATCGTACTTACAGAGTCATAGATGTTCAGAGCTGGCAGTCATCTTATTCCTTCAATTTACTGCTGAGAAAACTGAGACACAGAGAGAGGAAAACTGTCCCAAGCTCTTCACTCTGACTTGACTTTGCTTTTTTTTCCTGATTTTACATTATGTTCAATGTATTTAATTTCAGTTTTTCTTGTTAGCATATCAAAATAAAAGTCCATCTCTCCATCCTGGCTCTGTCTAGATACCCAAAACAAGTACACAGGGGATGTGATTATTTTGGCTATTGAAGTAGACTCGTTGGTAAACCATGTTGACTGTAGTCATGTAGAAATATTAGAGATCTTGATTTAATTTCATCATATAAATAGACCTCTAAGTCTCTCTTGTGAAACAGATATTTTCAGTTTTTGTATTTGTTTGCTTTTAGATGAAGCATATTATATGTATAATGTAGTGGAAAGAGTGTTGGACTTGGGGTCAGGAGTTCTGGGTTTGGATCCAACCTCTGAGACTTACCAACAGCTTGGTCTCCCTGCCTCAAGTTTCTCCCTACTTCGGTCCATCCTCCACTCGTTTCTCAATGTGAACTTCCTAAAGTTCAGATCTGGCCATGTCATCTCATCCAGTGGTTCCCTAACATCTCCAGGATCACACAGAAAGTCCTCTATTAAGGCTCTGACCTTAAATCTGACCTAAATCTGACCCTCCTTCCTGCCTTTCCAGTCTTTCCATCCCCCATGTGCTCTGGGATCAAGACACTGATGCTCTGGTTCTTCTTCTCCGAGGATCATCCATCTCCCTCCTCCAGGCATTTGTACTGGCTGTCCTCCCTACCTAGAATGGTCTCCCTCCTCATTGTCACCTTCTGGCTTCTATAACTTCCTTCAATTAATTATATATAGCTTAATGGATAGAAAGCAGGCATTGGAGTTGGGAAAATCAGATTCAAATCTCATTTCCAACACCATCCATAGACTGCTCACTGAACCTCAGTGCTCCAAGCAGTTCTCTTAGATCATAAGCTATTGACCATTGCATGTCAGTGGAGGACATGCCTGCACTGGGACTTCCCCACACAAACAGAATCACATTGTGGTGACCGTTTATTGTATTTCTGGCCTGTGAATCCACTTGAAAAGGCCCATTGCTCCACAAACCCCTTTGACATCCTAGATGACAAACATGAATTCATGTCTTGAGCTTTGTTTTTCTGCTTAATTTGTTATTTATATCTATCAGGAATGAGCTTCTCTAAGCTCCTGGATTTCTTACTAGAAGATAGGAAGTTATGTTCCACTTGTCCCAAGCTCCTGCCTCCTATTTTGGGCATTTGCCTCTTCTAGGCCAAACTAAGGCAAATTTTATCGTGAATAGAGATGCATTCTAGAGCTCAGTGAAGGGGACTAGAGCTGGGGGTGGTGGTGGTTGTGGTGGTTCTATGATATTGTATGTCTGAATCACTTAGCACCAGACAGAGTAGCTAAGTGGCTACTGTTCTTCCCTTGTTGTAGATCAGTGGTGGTGGGTAGGATCCTAAGATGCCCATAATAAGCAAGAATGTGGGATTCAGAGTGAGGTACGAGTTCGGGGGCTTGTAGTATGCTAATAGAAGGGGCTGTTAGTGATGTTTATTACTTTGTGTCCCTGCTTCAATTCACTTTCATAAATAATTTCCTGGCTCCTGTGATGCTGACCTGAACACTGATTTTAGGGTATTTTATCAAGCTAATGCTATTTTATTATTGTTAGGCACTAACAAAAGCCACTTTGCCCTAATAACTTTCAAAAATCAGACAAATGTGCTTGATTTCTTCCTCTGAAAACTGCCTATTCATATCCTTTGACCATTTATCCATTGAATATTCCTTGGAATTTTCATTTGGGTATCTCTTTCCTGAGGTGATCAGTGGATTTTTTTTTCTTTTTTTTATGAATTGGTTTTCAGTTTTCTACAATCACTTCCATAAGTCTTAGATTTTCTTCCCCTCCCTCCCCCATCTCTCCCCAAGATGGCATGCAATCTTATATGGGTTCTACACATACACTCTTATTAATTACATTTTCACATTAGTCATGTTGCATAGAAGAATTAAAATCAATGGGAGAAACCATGAGAAAAACCAAAACAAAACATAACAAAAGAGAAAATATTCTGCTTCATTCTGCATTCTAATCCCATAGTTCTTTCTCTGGGTGTGAATGGCATTTTGCCTCAAGGGTCCTTTGAGAATGTTTTAGGTCTTTGCATTTCTGTGAAGGGCAAAGTCTACCGGAAAAATTCCTCGCACCCTGTGATTGTTACTGTGTACAATGTTCTCCTGGTTCTGCTCATTTCACTCAGCATCAGTTCATATAAGTCAAATGTCATATAAGACAATGTGAAAATGTGGTTAATAAGGATGAACGTGTAGAACCCATATAAGATTGCATGCTGTCTCAGGGAGGGACGGAGGAAGGAGAGAGGGAGAGAAAATTTAAAACTTATGGAAGTGATTGATGAAAAATAAAACAAATCAATTAATTAAAAATTTAAAAAACCAAAAAAATTAATTTAGTCTAAACATAATACATAATAAGAAAAGAAACAGAAACATTATAAATATAAATTAATTTTTTAAAAGAAATTATTTCCTTCAGTTAGCTTTTGTACTTCCTTTTCCATTTGGTCAATTCTACTTTTGAAAGAGTTGTTTTCTTAAATGGATTTTCCCCCCTGTTTGGCCAATTCTGTTTTTTTAAGGTTTTTTTTCTTCAGTCAATTTTTGTGCCTCCTTTTCTAAGCTATTTATGCTTTTCTCATAATTCTCTTCGCTAACTTTCATTTCTTTTCCCATTTTTTCTTTTACCTCTCTTAATTGATTTTAAAAATCCTATTTGAGCTCTTCCAAGAGGAACTTTTGGTCTGAAGACCAGTTCCTATTCCACTTTGAAACTTCACATATAGGCATTTTGTCATTGTTGTCCTCTAATTGGTTTGTTCTGATTTCCCCATTGCCATACAGGAGGCACTGTTAAAACTTCTTGCACTAGGAGCCAGGGGGCTGGTAATTGGCTTCTAGAGCCAGGGCCTTGGGGCTGATGGCTTGCTGACTACACTAGGGTGGTCCACCCTAGTTATGCCTGTTGTGCTCTGAGTTCTAGGGCTAGCAGCTTCATAGCTGGCCTGCTTTGCCCCTGGCCTGCTGACCCTGGACCCCGGGGCCTTGGTTGCTGATATGTGCTGTGAGAAGAGCCTCCTGCTGGCTTTCCTGGACACCATCTGTGCTAGGTTGTGCTCCCCTTTTGCCCAAGTGAGGCAGAGTTTTCCTGCAGTCCTTCTAAGTTATCTTAGACTTTCAAATTGTTTCACTTTTTCTTTTTGTAGATTGTGTTACTCCAGAAGTCTTTTAGAGGCTTGATTTAATGTTGTTTCTGAGGGAAACTGGGGAGAGCTCAGGCAACGTCCTGGCATCTCTCTGCCATCTTGGCTCTACCCTCAATAATAGTATTCAATGGATGTCTTTTATAGGAATTCAACATTGGATAGAGATCAGAAAGCTTTTTTTTTTGGAAAGCCTTAAAATTTGGGAGGACTTTTTATACAATTTTAATCATCTGAACTGAGGAACAGTAAAACTGACAAAGCCTTACTTCAATTTAATTATGATAGGATATCACTCTACAGGAGGCAGATATGAAATTGGTCAGATATGGTCATTTGTCCTACTTGACAAAGTATCCTGTGGGATAATTGAGTGTTTATTATTCAATATCCTTCACAATCACTAATTAAAATCTAAATAAGCTTATCAACTCATGTGAAATCCATGTTATGTTTCCAGGAACCTGAGGATTTTAAAATGGAAAACAAAAATGTTTTTGTGGGAAACAAGGAAGTTGTTTCCACAGAGTTGTGACCTAGCACAGTCAGGTAAAAGGTCAGAAGATACTGTGCAGGCCTGATGAGCTGTTTGAGGGAAAGCCTATCAGAAAGGAGAAGTCACATGACTACGGAACAGTGGCCCTCGAGATTCAAAGTGTACAATTCTATAAGAAGCTTTCCTTATTCTGACCTCGTTGTAGTCTCTGGTAGCCATGCTGGAGACCACCCATTCATTCAAAGGAATGGATGTAGAAAGCCTTCCCTCCTCTGAACTCCATTTTAATAAATTTTCCTTGATACCTTTTTGTATGTCAAGTGCGTCTCTAACATTTTGAACTTACAAGTTATTTTCAGAGGAGGAAAGAGTTGAAAAACAGTCAAGAAAAAGACTCCATGCCATATTGAAAGAACTTTGGGGAATTTTAAAAGCATTTTCTAAGCAGTTTGATCCAGGCATCCTCCTGAGTACCTGTGTACTGTTGAAACAATAATAACATCTATTTCTGTTATTACTGTTTATTTTTGTTAGAGATGCTAACGTCAAGAAACAAATGGTGATGTTTCCCAGTAGCCTGATGCTATTAAATACCACTTTGGTTGTCTTAGCAGCAGTGGGCAAAGCCTAGTATATAATTTTCATTCTCAAATTCACTGATGGTTTTTTTCTAAACTCTCTTTGTACAAGATTAACTTTGTTATCCATTCATACATTACCCTCTTTGTTAGGTCACTATCAAAAAAACAAGATTCAGAATGGAAAAGTAGCCCAGTTGGGTTTGTCAGGATCTGTGGATCAGGTGGCAGTAGCTTTTGCACTGTGGGTAGTACCATGGTAGCTCCAAGAATTCACATTGCTCTCTGACTTTTATAAAAATTTTGGCTGGAGTTATTTTAATGCTCCAGTAGCATGAATGTATGATCAACTGATCATTCCATGAGTGTAACAGGTATTAAATGTTTCTTAATGAAATGTCAAAAAGTACTGGAAAACGAATTGGAACTATAAGGAATTAAACTGTGTACACCCTTTGACCCAGCTTCCCACTTTTGTAGTTGGTGTTCTTCAGTCATGTCTGACTCTCAGGGACTCCATTTGTGCTTTCTTGGGCAGAGATACTGGAGTGGTTTGCCTTTACCTTCTCCAGCTCATTTTACAAATGAGGAAACTGAGGCAAACAGAGATTAAGTGACTTGCTTAGGTCACAGAGCTAGTAAATGTCTGAGGCCAAATTTGAACTAAGATCTTCCTGATTCTTGGCTTGGTGCTCTATCTACTGCACTACGTAGCCTCCCACTATGAGGTCTGCACTCTAAAGAGGTCAAAGAAAGATTAAAAAAATCCCATATGCACAAATATATTTTATAACACTTCTTTTTGTGGTAGTTAAAAATTGTAAACTAAGTGAATGTCTGCTTTTTGGGACATGCCTAAACAAATCATGGAATATTATAGTGCCATAAAAATAGTGCATAGGAAAATGGACATTTTCAGGGAAAACTGAGAAGATTCCTATGAACTGATACAAACTGGGCAGAACTAAGAGAAAAAAAATATACAGTGATAACATTATAGAGAAAAAAAAAACTTTGAAAGTCTAGAAATCTGCATATGATGATAAACCACAAGTCCAAAAGAGTACAGATTAAATGTCCCACTCACCTTCTGTTAAAGAAGTGACAAACTTAAGTTGCAGAAATAGACATACATTTTCAGACATGACCAATATGGGGATCGTTTTGCTAGACTATTGCCAAAACAGGTAAGTACATGAGATCTTTATTTTTCTCTTTCCTTTTATTATTATTATTATTATTATTTTGCTTAATGGTGGGAAGAGATAGTATTGAAGAGAGAGAGATGGGAGAGCTGGTTCAAAATGTCAATGAATCCACTTAGACCTTCTCTGTAGCCACTGGGAGCTTTATTGATGCACATGCAGCAGGCCTGAGATTTAGCAAGGAGCTCAACAAAGGCAGTGATATAGGAAAAGGGTCAGAACTATATGCACAACCTGTAGGATGGTGATGTAATTGTAGGGTTTCTAATGGGAGACAGGATGTGGAAGATGGAGGACACAAGACAAAGGAGATAGGATGGGGGAGGGGAGACAAGGAATGTTATGGTCCAGGATAAGGGAGAAGTCTTATGGTGTTTCAAGATAAGGGGAATAGACTGTAGGGTGCCGTCAGGTTAGAAAATAAACCAGGGGCTTCACAAAGTCAACCCTTAATATTATTTTAACTCTTAGAGCACTGTTTCTATCCACATCATTTCCCCATTCAACCACTAGGTAGGAGAATTCTTTCAGGGAAAAGAGGCAAAAGTCGTTATCTTCAGTAGCTGCTTCCTGCTGAACAGGCATGAAGAGTCCACTTCAGGGGCCAGAATAGGTTGAGGAGGGGTAGTGGAGGTATGGCATATGGTGCCACCTGAGTCCAGGGTGGAGAGAGGCAAGCCACTTGGTGACATCGAGGGCAGGGGTCGGTGTCCTAAAAGTTGCTGTGGATGAGAAGACACAAATCAAACCAGGAGGTTAAACAAGCACAGAACAAGTATAAGAGCAAGTAAAATGACCAATAATAGGGTCACAATGAGGGAAAGAAGGGAGAGAAACCAGGACCCCCAGAAGGAAGCAGGGAGAGATATCAGGCTGGAATGGATGTCTTACATCCAAGAGGCTGCCTATAATATCCTGTGAGTGCTCAAAGGAAAAAATCCATGCACGATCTTCAGGGAATATTAGGGGAGAGCTATGGGGAGTAAGCTAGTATCCCCAGCAATCATGCACTCTGCCCACCCCACAGGGTTCCCTATTTGAATTAAGGCATTAAACTTCCAGTGCTGAGGAAGCAGGCCTAACCCTTGGTACAGGGTGGGAATCAGGAATCAGGTGGGCTAGAAACAGAAGTGATTCAGGACCCAGAACACAGCATAGCTAGAAAGCACACAGGCAAGCCCCCAAGGTGAGGGGCTTCAAGGCATAGTCTTTTCTGGCTAGTCATGCCCTGCATCTTATCTCACATCCGCCTCCTGCTTGCTTCTCTGTCTGCCTCACCATCCATTCAAATGCTTTTGGGAGAGAGACGAAGGCACTGTCCCTGCCTGAGTGGGGGTGGGGAGGAGAGTAAAGTGAGGCTGAAGCAGAGTCCAGGGGATGAGGAAAGTGTGGAACGGGTGTCCTTGTTGCATCACCATCTGCAGGTGGACAGCATAGTCTAGAGACACAAATCTGACAAACAAGTTCAATATGCAGGCCCTAAATAGAAGAAGCATTAAAAGTGATGTCAGAAAAGAGGAAAAACAAAGAAAAAATCCAGGGCTGCATGATATTATTCACTTTTGACATACAGGATTTTCTGATCTTGTTATTTTCTCAAAAGTTGCCACTGATTCCAATTCCTTTAGGAGGATCAGATGCTATTGAGGATCCAACTCTATACATGGAAATAAGTAACAACACTTTGCAGGTAGAAGCTTTCTACCCTTGAGCTTAATAGTTATACAGATGAATTGACTTATAAGAGACTGACTTTTTAATTCTAGTTACCATAAAAGACTTGGGAGGATCCATAAGTAATTAATTCCAAAACAGTGCATATCAATAATCTGCTCATAATACAACATGTTTGTACCACAGAACACATGATACACAGTATCAACAGGTATTATTTCCACAATAGTAACAAACTTTGAATGAAGATGACTTTTCCCTTAATACAAAAATATTCCATGTTACCTCCCTCTAAGAAAATTGCACTGAAATTCTTTTCCTCAAACTGCAGATGTTTCTGATCGAGCTTTTTTTTTCAGTAATTAATAGAGTAGCGGGCAGGTGCCTCAGTCAGTTGTATGTTATGTTAAAGTCATTTAAGCACCTGATTCCATATAGACATATATCCAGTAACAAGCAGATGACTAGGCCAAATACCCATTTACTAAGTTGTTTAAAGATACAAAAAGGAAGATAATCTTAGGCTGAATAACCCAGATCTTAAACACACACTTTAATGTAGTATTGTATCCCAGATGTATCCAGCCTTAGTCTATGGGATAATGATTCAACACTGTGTTTGGATCTCTGTTTCACAAATTTCTTTTCCCTTTGTCTAAAACTACTTCCCTATCATTCTGAAAGAATGTTCTCTTCCAGGGACTGAATCTTTCACATGGCTATGCAAGAGTACTAATTTACCCAACTGGGGTAAATTAGTAATGACCCTTTCAGATTGACCACTTTGATTACAGAAATTTGCCATAAAAATGAAAAGCAAGGACATGAGTACATGAAACATCACAATTTTGCAAACACATAGTAACAATTCCACCTCATAGGCAGACTCAGTAATATTCAGGTGGGAAACATTCCTTTTCAAAGGGATGCAATGGGGAAACTGAGCCAGGAGGATCCCATCCTAGGCAGAGGCTAGAATTGTCCTCTCAGCTGTTCCAGAGGAAGATCTCCACCTGTAATGGTCTCTGAGTAGCTTGTGGCATTTCTCTCAGATGGTGGATTACTGACTATTGATTATTGATGGATTTTGATGATCCATCGGATAACGTAAAACATAGTTCATTATAGTCCCAAGAGCTTGTACCTTAGATGGCAAGTTTCACTAATCAAAAATTTACCAGCACTCACATCTCAAATTTTAAATTTGTCCTGGTGCAAAAGCCAATTACTAGAGATCATCAAAACGAGTTCCTTCTTTAGGAACTCCATGACTCAAACAAGTTTATTAGAGCTGCTGGGGCTGTACTTTTGACTAGCCTGAGGACTGCTCCTTTCCAAACATACACACACAGTGTACCATCTTTAGGTTTTAGCATTAAAACTATTACCAGAAAACTTAGAATTTTTATAAGTGAGAACCAAATTGTTTTAGCTGTAAACACAAACAATATACTTCAGATGGCATCAATTGCATTTCCAGATCATATAAAAATTACTGATAGAAGGATAGGCTGTCTTACCAAGTGCAGACCGTGAATGGCTGGCTTCTTTATCTTGACCCATCCCTCTTCACACTCTCCCTAGGGCTGTGGTTGTGTGCTGAACTTGGAGACTTCCAGGCTGTAGCTGCTGCCCCTTCCTCCTCCTTTCCCTTTCCAGTGGGAGGAAGGTGAATTTGCACATGGAGAAAAAGGGTGGAAACTCTCTTTTCTTAGTCTGATGTAGGATGAGAGGTTGCAGTTATAATGAGATACCCTCTTGACTCAAGGAAAGGGAGTGGGGGAAGGGAGTGACCAGGATTATAAGGAGGTGTTTCAAAACTCCTTAATGAATTTCAAAATTCCGTAATGATCCATGACAAAACGTCCAGAATTTGCTAAGATTCTAACTTTTCACTTTTCTGTTCACGCCTTAAAAATGTACAGTAGGGCATTGAGCCTTTCGGACCAACATTAACAAGGGTGCCATTTCTTAGGATACCTAAGTACAAACTAATGACTGTTTCTCTGAAAGCACCTATTTAAGGCTGTTCCAAGGACACAACAAACCTAAGAGTGAAACTTAGAAAACTCACAGCAGGTCTGGATATAATTGTTATCAGTATCAAGTTATCGAAACAAATTAGCTTGCAAATGGAAATAGCTTTTAGAATCACACACACACACACACACACACACACACACACACACACACACACACACAAAGATTTTGCAAAGCATTTCTTTGTAAAAAGTATTTCCCTTTTCAAAAAAGCTCACAATTCATCCCAATGCCAAAAGGGATAATGACTAAACTTTCATAAAGTAAATTAGCTGGAAACCTTAAAAATTGGGATTTATGGAAACTAAGTTGGTGTAAAATGTCTTTTAAGTATCATAAATCCCCCAAATGCCATAAAACCAAAATTCTCAATAATCACAAATTCCTAAGTACCAAATATATTGATTCTGGGGAGGAAGTTCCATTTTTCCCAAGGCAAGAACATACCCAATTGAACTAGCTTTATCACAATAACAGGTTTTTTTGTTATTTTATTTGTTTTCAGCTTTTTACAATCACTTCCATATATCTTAGATTTTTCCCCTCCTCCCCTTCCTTCCCCACTCCCTCCCCAAGATGACGTGCAATCTTATATAGGTTCTACACATACATTCCTATTAAATACATTTTCACCTTAGTCATGCTGCACAATAACAATTTACCACTCCTTTAAAAATGTACTCAGTAGGAATTCTGCTACACAGAAGACTATGCAGGCTTGATAAGAATTTATGAGTGAATGGTTCCAAAATTCTTGTTGTAGTTAACAACCTCATAATCTGATAATAATCTGACAACATCTAGATTATAAGAGAAATTGCTTTCCTAACAACACAGGTAATACAAAATTACCCAATATAAGAAAATTCAGAGATATAACCATACCACAAGCATGTATTTAAAACTTGAAACTGAACCAATTAATTACCAATCAGGTGACCATAACTTAGTTGAACGAGCAAATCAAATCCGGATCCATAATCACTAGTGGAAACATTTTAATTTCTAAGGCCCAATAAATACTCTTCGCACTCTAAAGGAAAAGATTATTCATAAATTCACGGTTTGGTTTTTTGGGGGTTTTTTTGCTAACCGAGGGGCAACTCTCAGGGAAGTCCTGCTGAGTCCAGCTGCAAGGATCTGGCGGCCAACAGGCCAGAAGAAAAGGGCGATCCTGTAGGCATGGGCGTGGGGACAGGGAGTACTGGGGTGCAGAGGGAAGGGAGCACCTGCAGTTTTCCCAGTTCCCTAGCGATGAGAGAAATGAGGGAATTGAACTCACCCTGCCAGACAGGGCTTTGGAAGGTGCGCCCAGGTCCATGACCTCCAACCGCTGCACCCAGAGCCTTCCAGTCTTGGCTGGAGAGGAGCTGTGGTTCCTTGTCTCTTTTACCTTTGAGAGTTAGCAGACTAGAAAATACATATTCCTCAGGGAGGGGAAGAAAAGGTTAGGGACAGAGAGAACACTTACATCTAGACAATTTTTCCAGGCTCAGGGGCCCACCGACCCACCTCCCCCAGTGTCCATCAGGGAAGAACAACGCAGGACTCAGAGACCCTGAAACCAGGGTGCAGAGGCAAAAGAAAACCAGGCACAGAGGCCAACAGGTGCAAAGACCCTGAAACTGGGATGGAGGGACCCCCAATGAAAACCAGATGTGGAGGCCCACAGGTGCAAAGACCCTGAAACTGGGATGGAGGGACCCCCAAAGAAAACCAGATGCAGAGGCCCACATGCTCCCCTCCCCCAGCATGCCACGGGGGAGGGGAAGGAACAGCACAGGGTAAAGTCTGCTCAAGCAGAGCCAGGTGCCTTTTCTTTAAGTTTTGGAGATAAATTTCTACTAAGCTTCTTTTGTTTAGAAGCCCCCTTCACAAATTACTTTTCTAGATTATTTTGAGGTCAGGCTGTGTTGCAATGGAACACTAGTTGCTTTTCCTTAAGATCTCCCCAAATTCCCCTCCCAGAAGCCTCACACCACTTTTCCCAGCATCTATGTGACCAACCCAGTGCAAGAGCATCCACAGTTTGACTGACCACCCAGAAGTCAGTGGAGCTAGAAAGGTCTGGGGAAGGGGACAAAGAAAAGGTCACTTACCTCTTATCCCAGTGGCTACGAGATCATCAGAGTCCAATTAATATTTGGACTCCTGGGTTTTGGAACCAAAATTTTGAAGAGAGAGAGATGGGAGAGCTAGTTCAAAATGTGAATGAATTCACTTAGACCTTCTCTGTAGCCACTGGGAGCTTTATTGACACAAAAGCAGCAGGCCTGAGATTTAGCAAGGAGCTCAACAAAGGCAGTGATATAGGAAAAGGACCAGACCTATATATACAACCTGTAGGATAGTGATGTAATTTTAGGGTTTCTAATGGAGGTTGGAGATTTAGGGACAGGATGAGGAGACACAAGAAAAGGGAGACAGGTGAAACTTTATGACCCAGGATGGGGGAGGGGAGACAAGGAATGCTATGGTCCAGGATAAGGGGGAAGTTTTCTGGTGTTTCAAGATAAGGAGGATGGACTTTAGGGTGCCTTCAAGTTAGAAAAGAAACCAAGGGCTTCACAAAGTCAATCCTTAATATTATTTTTAACTCTTAGGGCACTATTTCTATCCACATTAGTAGTAAGAGGCACTGTTTATTTAAAAGAAAAAATACATAGTCCAGAAATAATACATGTGCCTTTGAATCTCAGTTATTTACAAATTGTTTTTATTTACAGAAAAAAATTTAAATTCTTTGTCCTTGGCCTAATAAAAACCACCCATTTACTCTTTGACTTTGAAACAAATACTTTAAAACACTATTGCATTGTCTGGACTTTCCAAATCATGGTTCTCTAACTTCCTCTGTGACAATGGGAAAGTCACCTGTTGGTCTCATTTTCCTTCTTTGTTAAATGAGGGGATTGGACTAGTAGATATCTAAGGTCCCTTCCAATTTTAGATCCTAAAAATCTACTGCCCTTGAATTGCTGCTGGGTGATGAGGGTGACAGAGTTGCAGAAGAAAAACTCTTTGGTTAAAGATCTATGTAGTAAATTTTAAGTAACAAATTCTATTTTTCTAATTAACAGAGTGGGGGAGGGGTGGTTACTGGATTTTTTTTTTTTTGGAGTTCTGGGGTCTAGCATTCAAATTCAACCACTGCAGAGACCCTGTATTCTATCTCTCCAAATATCATTAGATATTTGAACTAAACTTAGATTTATGTATGAAATTAAGGATGGATAAGTGCTTTTTATCACATTAAGTTCTGTAAGACAGCAAAGGTATTATTACCTCCATTTAACCAATGTATAAACTGAGGCTCAGAATGGTTAAATGCCTGTGATTAGTTACCCTTCGACATCATGACTTTCCCTATTGTAGTTTCCATATATCTTGGCTCAGCATAAGAAATGCAATGGGAATTTTTGGTGAGTTTTGCAGAAGCCACAGATGATGCACAAAGGCAGCAGACAGCATAGAAAAAATTTAGAAACTCAGAAATGCAAAAAATATAGGTAAAGTATTGTATAATCTCAACATATTTTATCTCTTATTACCATAATAATTCAGACTTCTTCTCTGGTACAAAGGGAGGGTCAAAAATATTTATACAGATTTTCTAACTAGAGGGCTGGGGGGGACCGCACCCCTCACCCCTCCCACCATCACCCCTGTGATGTGGAAGCCAACAGAAAAGATCAGACCTGAGATTTGTACTTGGTTTTCTTGACTTCTAAGGCAAAGATTTTCTCTACTTAGGTCCACTTGACCTCCGTTATTTTTCTCTCTGTGGAGCTAGAGGACATTGCAAGATTCCTATCCTGATAGAATGTGATTTTGATCAGGTTTAACTGACACTCAGTTAGGAACCTGTTATATGGATAAGTCTGTTCGAGGTACCAAGGAAAAGTACTATGGAGAAGTAACTTCCATTTCCTCCTTTAATTAATTTTCTCTTCCCCCCAATTAATTGCTTTCTTAAATAATGAGTCTGCTATTTTGCACATATTGGGAAATGACATAAGATTGATATTCTGGAGCATGGAGTTTTCTTCTGGGAGGCACAGCAGACTCAGCTGGGCCCAGGGAACTGGAGGCACCCTCCCCCACTAAGGGGCCTGTATTCACAAGGAAAGGCTTCAATCCTGGGGGAGTCTAGCCTCCAAGGAGAAGTAGCAGGCTTTTTTCTCACTCTCTTTGGCTTTTTCTGACCCTAGTCTGGGAAAATCACATCAAGTTTAGATATGGCTGAAGTCTAGGGTCTCCTTAAAAGGGGTGACAAAGGTACTAGATATACAATGTAAAACAGGTAGTCCTTGCAAAAGAAATGCTTAAATTGCAAAAGGCTCCTAAGTGTGTATTGACAAAGACAAGGTATGAAACAGTAACCCTACATTCCTATTAAATTCTGCTGATACCTAGAACATTGAAAGGTGGGCTTGGTTGAATAAATCAATCAAGTCACCACACTTTATTTCAAGTAAATGAGGAGAGACCTTGATCCCTCAGTGAAGCAAGGACAATCTCAATTCACCAATCAAACATGAGATTAGGTGCCAAATGTCCTTGAATGAATTGGTGTGGCCTGGCTGAAAGTGTGTGCCTTACCTAAGAAAATGTGGTGAGGCCCCATAAATCATCTGTAAAAGCCCATGCCAGAACCCCCCAAAACTGGATATCTCACATTGATTTTCAACTGATAATCTTCGGAGGAAGTAGCCATAAGTGTGTATGGGGTGGGAGTGTGACTTGTGAACTATATAGCTTTAGAAAAAAATCCTTTTCCCTACCCCCTTGGGGCTATCCCTAAATTACCTAGCTGCAGAGTTAGGAAGTTTTCTCCCTGACAGGTGGGATATAGTGTAGAAATGGAATTGCTGATTATTTTAGGTAGTCTGGCAATAATTAATATGTCAAGAAACTAAAATAATAAAAGCTAAAATTAATGTAGTGATAGAAGGTTTGAAAAGGTGGCTATATCTGTTAAGTGGTGTAGCTTGTGAGCCTCAGTTTTGTCATTTGCAATGAATAGATTAGACCAGATGATTTCTAAGTTTGCTTCTAATTCTATGATCATGAGCACTAGCTAAAGGAATAGTACAGGCCGAGCATATGTTTGGTGGGGGAAGAGACACGTCAGGCACCCCATCTGTGTGATGAACTTATCCTGGGAAACTGACACACACATGCATACATACATACATACACACACACACAGGTACTGGTATGCATGTGTATATGTATACAGACACACATGTATATACATACATACAGGTACTGGTATGCATGTGTATATGTATACAGACACACGTATATACATACATACACACACACAGGTACTGGTATGCATGTGTATATGTATATGTATACTGACACGCACGTATATACATACATACATACATACACACACAGGTACTGGTATGCATGTGTATATGTATACAGACACACATGTATATACATACATACAGGTACTGGTATGCATGTGTATATGTATACAGACACACATGTATATACATACATACAGGTACTGGTATGCATGTGTATATGTATACAGACACACACGTATATACATACATACACACACACAGGTACTGGTATGCATGTGTATATGTATATGTATACTGACACGCACGTATATACATACATACATACATACACACACAGGTACTGGTATGCATGTGTATGTGTATACAGACACACATGTATATACATACATACAGGTACTGGTATGCATGTGTATATGTATACAGACACACATGTATATACATACATACAGGTACTGGTATGCATGTGTATATGTATACAGACACACACGTATATACATACATACACACACACAGGTACTGGTATGCATGTGTATATGTATATGTATACTGACACGCACGTATATACATACATACATACATACACACACAGGTACTGGTATGCATGTGTATGTGTATACAGACACACATGTATATACATACATACAGGTACTGGTATGCATGTGTATATGTATACAGACACACATGTATATACATACATACAGGTACTGGTATGCATGTGTATATGTATACAGACACACACGTATATACATACATACACACACACAGGTACTGGTATGCATGTGTATATGTATATGTATACTGACACGCACGTATATACATACATACATACATACACACACAGGTACTGGTATGCATGTGTATGTGTATACAGACACACATGTATATACATACATACAGGTACTGGTATGCATGTGTATATGTATACAGACACACATGTATATACATACATACAGGTACTGGTATGCATGTGTATATGTATACAGACACACATGTATATACATACATACAGGTACTGGTATGCATGTGTATATGTATACAGACACACACGTATATACATACATACACACACACAGGTACTGGTATGCATGTGTATATGTATATGTATACTGACACGCACGTATATACATACATACATACATACATACATACACACACAGGTACTGGTATGCATGTGTATATGTATACAGACACACATGTATATACATACAGGTACTGGTATGCCTGTGTATATGTATACAGACACACATGTATATACATACATACAGGTACTGGTATGCATGTGTATATGTATACAGACACACGTATATACATACATACACACACACAGGTACTGGTATGCATGTGTATATGTATATGTATACTGACACGCACGTATATACATACATACATACATACACACACAGGTACTGGTATGCATGTGTATATGTATACAGACACACATGTATATACATACATACAGGTACTGGTATGCATGTGTATATGTATACAGACACACACGTATATACATACATACACACACACAGGTACTGGTATGCATGTGTATATGTATATGTATACTGACACACACGTATATACATACATACATACATACACACACAGGTACTGGTATGCATGTGTATATGTATACAGACACACACGTATATACATACATACACACACAGGTACTGGTATGCATGTGTATATGTATATGTATACTGACACGCACGTATATACATACATACATACATACACACACAGGTACTGGTATGCATGTGTATATGTATACAGACACACACGTATATACATACATACACACACACAGGTACTGGTATGCATGTGTATATGTATATGTATACTGACATGCATGTATATACATACATACATACACACACACACAGGTACTGATATGCATGTGTATATGTATATGTATACAGACACACACAACCACCAGTGGTGATAGGTAGATAGATATGTAGATATCTTAATTGTTTGTGATTATTATACCTATTACAGAGTTTTTTTAACTTTAAGTTTATCTATTTTATTTTTTATCTAAAAAAGGTGCAAACATCTATCACAGGGCTAGTTTTAATAAGAGGGTCACTAAAGAACCACTGGGTGAATTTTTTTTCAGAGAACCTTAGAGGTGAAAAGGATCTCAGAGGTAATCTAATCCAGCCTGTACCTGAATGGGATTCTCACTGCACTGTCCAGATGTGATTATATAAAACTTGCCCCACCTCCCCTCCTCCCTCATCCCATACCAGTAGCCAAGTCCTGAGTAAGGTGGTGGCACTGCCCCATCATCATCGCCCTGCTTGCTTGCCTGGCCCCACAGTCATCATCCAGAGGAGCAGGTGTTTTAGAGAAGGGACCCTACCAACTTTAAAAAAGGATATGATTTTATGGGTCTAAATGACTGGCAGCTGAAACTTCTATATGTGTTGTCTTCCCCTATTCAAATGTGAGCTCCTTGACAGCAGGAACAGCTTTTCTATGTGCATCCTCAGTGCTCAGCACAGCGAGTACTTAGTAAATGCATATTCATTCATTCATCCTTTCATCCACTCATTTCCAAGAAAGCCCATTCCCTAGATGTACTGCTCTAAATGCTGAGGAAATGTTTTCTTGCATTGCCATCACTTCTGCTATTGCTTAGTTTTCTCTTCTGGCGACAAGCACAACAATTCTTCTCCCACGTGACGAACCTTTCTCTCCTTTGCTGGAGAGCTGAGGGCTTTTCAAGCTACTCCCCGACCCAGCCCCCACTGCAGGCCTCATGCTCTGAAGGCTCAGAGAGCCTGGGGGATCTTACCAGGCCCTGCTCCTCATTCCCAGCTATTTCCAATCCTCCCTACTCCCCACCCTGGGCTCTGACAGCTAAGCTTTCCTCTTATCCTGCCCAGAGCCATACTCCTCTTTCATTTCCCTGACATTGCTGAACTGCTGTAATGAGGGTATCCCATGATCCCCCTTCCATCTTATCTTCCCCATTAGGATGTAAACTCCTCAAAAATAGAGGTTGTTTTACTTACTGGTATTTGTATCCCCAGAGTGTAGCATAGCGTGAGGCACAGTAAGCATTTAATTAATAACATGCACTGAGTTCTACTCCAAACCCTGGTACTGTGTGCCATATGGTTGCTATTGGGTCACTACTGCTCACCAGCCCCACCATCAAAGTTACTTATCTTCATTCTGTCCCAGAATACTACCTTGCAAAGCGGAGGATACGATCCTCCCTGTAAAACAACCAAAGAAAAAACGAAGAATTTTAACAGAATCGATGATTTTGACAAGTACCTGTTTGCAAAACCAAAGGTGGACAGAATCTTCGAAAAGCAAATGGAACAGATGTAAAAAAGACCTGATCCCTTGTATTTGCAGACAAAATGTTTTATTCAAAAAACGCTCAGAAGTTCCATGACAAACTTTATTAAAACAATAGCTAAAGTAAGATGTCACTATACAGAGCAACCCCACAGAAGTAGGTTTTCTGTCTATTACATAAAATATCAGCAGGTAAAATTAGAAATTCTATTCAGAGTAAATTATAAAATGTATGGGACTTAACATACTAATACACACTCAGGAGTTACTTTAAGTGAGACTTAAGTCATTGAAAAGATATATTGATCTTGGCAGCGCTGTACCGATTATAATAAAAATGCCCATACTATCTAAATTATTTTGGGAATTTAAATGCTACTTAAACTACTAAAGGGAATGATTACTTTGCAGAACCAGATTAAATGACCACAAAATTTGTTCTGGGGAACAAAATATCCAGAATTTTAAGGATAATGACGAAAAACAAAAGAACAAAGAGGGCATCACCAAATGCCAAGTAGTTTTACAAAACAGTAGTCGCTGAAATTATTTGGTGAGTTTTGAAAAATAGATAAAGCAGTATAAAAGAGAGCAGTACAGCGTAGTACCGTCCCTTGGCCTCTCCAAATCTATTTCCTAAGCTGTAAAGTGGGGGAAAGGGGGGGCATCATAGTACCAATTTCACACAGTCAAATAAAATAGGATCATTGCAAAACATTTCCGAAACTTTAACAATGCTTTGTATAACTGAAATCCCAACAGTTTTGCGGTTCCACAGTACATAACAACAAATCTGAATTGACAGTTTTCAAAAGTACTAGATCCAATTCTCCATTTTCTGATTTAAAAAAAAAATCCAAATCCCAGAAGCTTGTGCTCTCCCACTTCTCTCATCCTCCCCAAGTTTATTCTAGCCACCACCTAACATGGAACATAACCTTTTGTAAATGTTTAATTAATGATTCCATCAGAGTACACTCGTGGAACAGATGTCTTACTTTATTTCAGTTCAAAACTTAGTTGTCTAAACTATTCAAATGATTTTACCAAATGAAAGATCTGATGGAGCAGGACCACTTAGGAGTGGCAATTTCTCTAACAACTAAGAACAATACACCTTTATATTTAAATGATTCACAACAAAATCAGAATGAGGCAAAATGCTGTTGCCATGGCCACAGTGTTTATTTGGCCCATTTTCCCCTCTGGCTATCCCTAGACCTGGAGGATGTACCATAGGTAACATGAATCTGTGTCTAGTTCACAGATGTTTCCTCCTAAGAGATCATGTGAACAATTCTATCCATTTCCTTCTAGCAGGGATGCACATCAATTATATCTGATAAAGGAATGATGTTCCTTATTAGCATCCCATCAGAACAGCTGTTGACACGTTTCTGGAAACAATGAATGATTTTCCCCACATTTTACAATGCATATTGTTTTGACTCTTGAAGCAGCTGCTGCTGCTCTTGGTGACCACTAAGGTCTCAATTTCTTTTTATTAATGTCTAAAATTCACACCAAGGCTAAATGTCAAATATGCTCTTTCATATGTCTAATTAAGGCTAATAAAGTCTAATATGTATTAGCATACCATTTTAAGGATATTACATGTAATGATACATCAGTAAATATGTCTAAAGTTATCATAGCTGGAAACTATTAACTAGCAAGATAAGATTTAATCAGAACATTTAGATGGCTAAATATTCTAGCTTAAAATATTGCTAATTCAGCATCATAGTTAAACACAGAAGCAAAACAAGTTGATGACAGTTGTGTTGATATGTAGTTGGTCCATCCAAAATCTTGCTCAGCAGGTGGTCCCTTCACAGTCCTCTGGGTTACTTTTAGCAGCAGTTGCTTCTTCTCAATAAGTTCACCTGCCCCTGCTTGCCATAACCCTTCTTGGAAGGCCACTCTACTGGTCCTCCTCCTGGGGGAGGCTTTCAGGGGCAGCCATGGAAACATTGCTCTGTCCTTCCTGGGGGTCTTCGGGGTCCTCTGGGCTTTCAGCTGCCAGACGGTGGTCCTTCTGCTGTTCCTCTAAGTACAAGATGATATCTTGGAGCTGATTCTGGATCTCAGTAATCTGCATTTCTATCTGCTCGCAGGTTTCTGTCAGAACTTTATCCTCCTCCTCAAGCTGGTTTTGTATGAAAATTTGGTTGGCTTTCATGGTCTCGTTCTTTTCCTGCTCCTCCTTGAGCTCAATGGAAATTCTGCACAGCTGTGCGGTCAGCTGAGTGCACTTCTTCTCCACAGCTTGCTTTTCTTTCACTAAGCGAAACAGGTCGAATTCCAGTTTATTACATTTTTCAATCGTTGCTCTCAGTTTGGTCTTCAGGTTGTTAATTTCGTCATTGGACTCCTTTTCCAGTTGGGTTATCTTCTGCTCCCAGAAGAACTGCTGAGTTTCAAGCTCTCTGGACAGGAAATACGAGTACTCTAGCTGGGTAGAGCTAACGTTGTCTTCATTTGCCTCTTTTCTATATTGTGCCACATTGCCATAGCTGTGGTCTACGTCTGAGTCGACATAATTCTCTTCAGTATAGTCCCAGACCTTTTGGTCACTTAGTTGCATCCCATATGCATGCTTTGTTTCACCAAAGTGCTTTTTAGCATGCCCTGTCACATACTGTCCACATCCGACAAAGCCACAAATCAAACAAATATGGAGGCTTTCCCTAACGCCGCACGCCAAACACCTGGGTTCTTCTTGCTCCGGCATATAGTAGTAAGTGCACACAGGGCACGTCAGGCCATATTGGCTCTCGTAACTCTGACCCTCTAAGCTTTGGTCACATAACCAGGTGAGGATGCCTCTCATGGATCCTCCGGTTCTCTGCAGACATATGGTGCACCTCGGAAGTTCTATAAGGTTTTGCATTGGAAAGCTGGCCCTGCCTCCTGATTTTAGTACTTCAAACTTCTCCACGTAAACCATCTGACACGCCTCACTGTCCTTTTCGTTAAAGGAGCAACCGCTGTACACGGCGTAAAAGGTATCTGCAACGTCCTCAGCATTAAATCTGATTAGTGCCATATACCGGCTAGGTGTAGTATCTTTAATAATTTTTATCTCATCAATGACTTCCTGAAATGGCGCCAAGAAATTACGTAGGTTATTTCGGGTCACCATAGCTGGAATGTTGAGGATACCCAACATCAAACTGTTCTGTGCCCTTTCTTTTGAGGGTGACTTTCCAGAAACCTTATACATGTGCAGAAAACCATAGATCTCTTCCTCCTCTGGCCATGACTGGGCCTGGGCTTGGCTGGCCTGCACACCTAGGGCTGCGGAAGTGCCACTCTCGCTTTCCTTCTCTATCTTGCCCACTCCCGGGCTCCCACTCTTACTCTCACTCTCAGCGTCCTTTATCTCAACCGAAAAGCCAATGTCACTATCGTCAATAAAACAGCACTCAATCTGAGCTGGCTTGACTGTGGGCACTGAGACTTCCACTGAAGGCCAGACCTCGAAGTCATCCAGATCTCTTACCTCAGCCAGGACTGCCGGAGGATTCTGAGGTAAAACAGTGGTCTCTGCAATTGGAACTAAAATGGGTTCTTCAAGGTCGCTGTCACTAAAATCTGGTGACGGCTCTTTGTCCTGATTATCAGCCATGTTGTCTAGGATTCGCGTTAGGGTTAGGACGCGGAGAAGGAAATACCCGCCAGAAGATGGAGGCTAGCCTGCCGGAAGATGGAGGCTAGCCTGCCGGAAGATGGAGGCTAGCCTGCCGGAAGATGGAGGCTAGCCTGCCGGAAGATGGAGGCTAGCCTGCCGGAAGATGGAGGCTAGCCTGCCGGAAGATGGAGGCCCCGTGAGTTCCTAACAACGGACTTTGTGGCGCCGTTAAAAATTGTGTCACCTGATTGGCTGCGCTGAAGCAGGGCAAAGGTCAGAAGCAGAACAGCGCCTGCGCAGCTATCCTGCCTCAGCCCTCCCCCTTCCCCTGGGCCCCTCCCAAGGTGAAGGTCCTCCAAACAGCCAATAAAGCTTTACTGGAGGACTACTTAGGCTTAGATTCCTGAGCGCCCAACTCAGTGACTTGCCGGAAGATGTATCAAGACCATTAGAGTCGGATGTGTTTATATATGTACATGTTTGTGCATCGCTAGATGGCGCTTTGAGTAGGGAACCGGCCCTGGAGTCAGAAAACCTCGTATTCCTGAGCTCAAATCCAGCCTCAGACACTTACTAGCTGTGTGACTCCAGGCAAGTCACTTAACTGTCTTTGCCTCAGTTTCCTCAACTGTAAATGGCAAACCACTTCAGCATCTCTGCCCAGAAAACCCCAAATGAGACTGAAACACTTGCTCAACAACAGAATCATTTCTCGTTGCCGTACTATCTAGTTCCTCACAAAAACTGTTCCAAAATGTGTTTCTCTCAGTCACTTCCGCCTTCTTAGAAGATGCTTTCATCTGCTTTACTGAGGCCAGGCTACCCTTTTCCAGGAGCTCCCCAGTTTCCTCACAGTCATCTCCAAACACATTTATCTTTGCCCAGCCCTCTTCCCTCCTTCTTCAGAGAAAGTACCTTCTTGCTAAAGCTTATCCCCTCTCCCTCTCCCCCTCCTGCTACCTTAAGGCTTCTCTTCTGCAACAATCTAGCAATCTCTACGCCCTCTCCTTCATCTCTGTATCTGTGTTCAGGTCATTCCTATCTTTAGAACCCCTCTCTATTTGTTTGGGTTTTTTGTATCACCCCACCCTTGTTTTACTGCCAAACTTTTAGGAGGACTAATAGGTTCATGTAGCTTCAAACTTTGCAAAACAAACAAACAAACAATAACACACACACAGCAACTTCACATCCATGATTTCACGTGGCCTCCCAACAACACTGTGTGATGTGTGCTCCTCTGGCTGTCACTGTCCCCATTTTACCAATGAGAAAAGTAACACTCAGAGATACAGTGATTTGCATGATAAGTTTCAAACAGCTAAAATCAAAACCAGAATTCAAACCCACATGTCACCAGCGTCAGAGTTTACTAGTGCATCCTCTACGTCAAGCTACTTCCCCATTGTTTCTACTTTTTCCTCACCAATTCATTTCCCTGCAGTCTGGTTCTCAAAAGCATTCCCAAAGATAAGCTTTGTATACTTTCCTATGCATAGATTCAAATATCAAGACAGTTATATACAAAATCTAGGAGAATAATTTGATTTTCTTGCAAATGGATTGGTACCCCCATGGTACCCTGAAACTGAAAGCAGATGGAACTGTCTAAAATCTGACTCCATCACTGACATCAAGAATTTGGTAAGTTCAGTAGCAGTAAAATAATATACAACTAGATATGCTAGGTAAAAGAGAGATGCACAGGTCCAATAAAAGATGACTTTTTCATATGATCATAAAGTATTCCCTTTGTCCACACAAATACAGTATATAAGTCATGGCAAATTAGGTTTTGGTGAACCCCTAAAGATGACCAGATTTCCACATTTGATAATTCTTTACAGTCTGTTACTAAGGGGATGTTTAAATTATCTGCTCAAAGAAAGAATTTCCTTCTTGATTGACGGTTTTGACCAGATATTTCGCCAGACATTGACCAAGTCAGATAAGCCCTAATGGCTAAGAGCATGAACCTGCTATACCACAACTACTTTGGTGGGCTGTGCCACACAGACATGGTTGTCCCCTCTGTCAGCTTCTCATAATAGGTGTACAGCTAGTACAGACTGTCTTGGGCAAATTTCATCCTACCTGGAAGGAAAGAAGTCTTTTGTTATTTTTCACATCTGCATTTAATATGCCTGCCACAGTCAAGGAGATGAACTCTGCAACTGTGCCTAAGAATTACAGGTTATTAAGTTATGCTTTATAAATGAGATGCTCAAAATTGACAAAAAATTACTACCTCTCACTTAATTTCTTTCCATGCTCAGTTACTTCCCTGACTACCTTGGCAATAACTTGAACAAAGAAAATTTGTCAGATTCATTTTCACATTAATAATAAAACCCATCATAGATGCCAGACCAAGGAATTCATCGTTAGGTATACTTCGAGTGAATAAATGCTCTGATGAGCCCTGGGGCTTCAACTGCCAGCATCCCTTAGGGAATCAGAAACAAGAGTCAGATCTTTCTTATCTTCCCCAGCATCCAGAAAAGACATGCATGTCAGGAAAAAAAAGACTCATTTACTTATTGTTCCCCTGGCCTATAACTCACCCCATATAGTTTCTATTTAGGATTGGCTGGTGCTCAAAACTGATAAGAGTTCTATTTGGCAGTTTTCAGCTGCCTTGACCTCATGAATGGATTCTGCCTTATTTGAAAGATAAAGGGTTTTTTTTTTTTTTCATTTCCTTGGGGTCCCCTACACAACAGTAGAGATTCAGGAGAGAGGAAAGAATGAGAAGTGTTCATGCCCCAAGACCATCATGGATTACCCACAAGAAATCTGGGCAAGCTTCTTCTGTCTGGCTGCCACATTTTCTCCATCAATCAATGCCCAACACTGTTGCTTGGCTTATAGATTTATCAATTTCAAGTCAGCAGGGACCATAGCAACCATTTAATCCAAGCTATCATTTTACACATGAAGAAAAACAGGCCCAGGGAAGACAAGTGACTTGTACAATGTTAGATAGGTAAACAAGTGACAAGTTCAAGATTTAACCCTATGTCTCCTGATTCCTGTGTCACTGTTCTTGGTAACCTCTACCTTGCTACCTCTCTGCTTTTGGGATTGTTTTTTAGTAACTTGACTCATTGTTGAACATTAAATCCCTTCATTTCTCCTCTTTTCCATCATATTTTTTCTTTCTAAAAACATATAACTGCAAACAGAGGTTTTGGGGATGTGAACTATTATTTTCATTGTGTGCACTAGTCTAGTCCTGGTTTTTCCATGACTCAGTACCCCCTCCCCATAATTGTGTACGTGGCAAAATTGTCCCATGTTGTAGCCTTTGCACAATTTTCCCTTTGACATTTAAAACAGCTCCTTTATGGCCAAGGTTCCCCCAAACTTAAGGATGCTGCTGTACAGCGTGGTAGAGGCCTTGTTTTGCAACACAAAGTGAGCTGGGAGACTCCTTCATCCAGGCCCATCACTATGCTGTGGAGGTAGTAAAGAAATAGAAAGCATTCCTTCTAGGAACTGGTGATTTGGTAGGAAATAATCTTCTTGCAGCATGGTATAGCCATGCCATGGCTGTGTTTAAGAACCTTCAGTGGCTCCCTATTACCTCTAGGAAAAGATATAAGTATGGCATTTAGTACCAATCACAGTCTCGTTCCATCCTTCTTTTTTAGACTCATTTCACATTAGTCATCATCATTCACTCACTGTTTTAGCCAAGTTTCCTTACTTGTTCTTTCCCAAACCTGATATTTTATTTCTTATCTCCATGCCTTTGTATAGGTTGTCCTACATGCCAGGAATACCTCCTTACAGAGACACAGCTTACATGTATCTAAATGTATAGAGCAGTGGACTTGGAGGCAGGGATACCTGAGTTCAAATCCAGTCTTAGATACCATGTGATCTGAGGCATCACTTCACCTCTATTTGCCTTGGTTTCCTCATCTGTAAAATGGAATTAAAAATAACACGTACTTCCCTGGGTTGATATGAGGATCATATGAGTTAATGTTTGTAAAGAACTTAGCGCAGGTTGTGGCACATATTCTGCACTTGGTCAATGCTTTTCTTCTTCCTTCTTCTCCTTCTGAGAATTCAGTGCTTCCTCCAAGACTCAGCCTCTGTGTCTTTCCTGATTGCCCTAGTTTTTACTGCTTTCCTCTGCCACCAGTTATTTTGGCCCAGGAGTTCTTTGCCCAGTCACCACTGTCCATGCAGGGATAATCATATCAGTCAATACTTAAAGAAATGAATTCAGGCTATTCAGTGGCAGGTCAAAGCTGAAACGGAAATGCTTTGGCCACATAATGAGAAGATGGGACTCATTGGAAAAGCCCCTGATGTTATATGTTTAATATGATTGTACACATACAGCCTATATCAGATGACTTGCCATTGTGGGGAGGGGGAAGGGAGGGAGAAAAAAATTGGAACTCAAAATCTTATAAAAGTGAATGTTGGAAATAATCTTGACAGTAATTGGAAAAAATAAAATACCATTAAATGAGAAAGGATTAGAAAGTGGGGAAAAGACTCTGATGTTGGGAAAGATTGAAGTTAAAAAAAAAGGATAACAGAGGTTAAGATGAACAGATAGTGTCATAGAAACAACAAATAGGAGCTTGGCCAGACTCTGAGAGATATTGGAGGACAGAAGGCCCTGGTGTGCTCATGATCCATGGGGTCACAAAGAGTCAGACTTAACTGAATGACTGGACAAAAACACACAAGGATAAATTAACAACAATCCAGACCCTGCACCCCAGAGGAGTAGAATTGCTTCTGGAGAGCTAACCTTTCCACCCCAAACCCAGAAGTTATAGCAAACACACCATGCACTTTCCTGGTGTATAGTAACTTGCCATGCAACGTTTTTTATGTGTCAAATCCTGTGTGAAAAAGCATGCTGAAAAAGCTGCATATTCACCTAGCTCAGTTCTGCGTAACTTTGTATTTATTAGCAGCCAAAATAACAGGTATAATTGATCATCATATCCTCAAAATTCAGTGATTAGCGTAGACAGGATGGCACTGAAGTTATACTGTAATTTTAAGCTTCAGGAGTTTGGAGGCCCCTGTCTGTATGAATGTAAATTTTAAGTATATATTCTATGTATGTAGAGATATTTAGAGCTGAAGTCTACAGGTATATGTAGATCCACAAGGCTGGGATAAAAGGGAGCTATTGACAATTCTTTTTTTTATTTATTTTCAGTTTTCCACAATCATTACCATACAACCTAGATTTTTTCTTTCCTTCCCTCCCCCTCCCTCCCCCCCACCTCCCCTCTCCCTCCCTGAGACAGCATACAATTTTATATAGGATCTACACATACATTCCTATTAAATACATTTTCACCACAGTCGTGCTGCATAGAATTGAAATGAATGGGAGAAATCATATAATAAACCAAAACGTAATAAAAAACAAAGTGATCTGCTACATGCTGCGATTGCATTCCATAGTTCTTTCTCTGGATGTGGAAGGCATTTTGCTTTAAAAGACCATTGGGACTTTTTTTTAAGTCCTTGCATTGCAATGAAGTTCCAAGTCTACCAGATAAACCTCTCGCACTCTGTGGTCGTTGCTGTGTACGAAGTTCTCCTGGTTCTGCTCCTTTCACTCAGCATCAGTTCATATAAGTCCTTCCAGGCCTCTCTGAAGTCTTCCTGTTCATCATTTCTTACAGCACAATAGTATTCCATTACATTCATATAACAACTTGTTCAGCCATTCCCCAAGTGGTGGGCATCCCCTTGACTTCCAGTTTTTGGCCACCACAAACAGAGCTACTACAAATATTTTTGTACATGTGGGACTCTTTCCCATTTTTATGACCTCCTGGGGATGTAGTCCTAGAAGTGGTGTTGCTGGGTCAAAGGGTATGCACATTTTTGTTGCCCTTTGGCCACAGTTCCAAACTGCTCTCCAGTATGTTTGGATCAGCTCACAGCTCCATCAACAATGAATTAGTGTCCCAACTCTCCCACATCCTCTCCAACATTTATCATCCTCCTGTTTTGTCATGTTTGCCAGTCTGACAGGTGTGATGTGGTACCTCAGAGTTGTTCTGATTTGCATCTCTCTAATCAATAGTGATTTAGAGCACTTTTTCATATGACTATAGACAGCTTTAATTTCTTCCTCTGAAAACTGCCTGTTCATATCCTTTGACCATTTATCAATGGGGGAATGACTTGTATTTTTGTACATTTGACTCAGTTCTCTATTTCTTCCGGAAATGAGGCCTTTATCACAGTCACTAGCTGCAAAAATTTTTTCCCACTTTTCTGCATCCCTCCGAATCTTGGTTGCATTGGGTTTGGTTGTGCAAAAATTTTCAGTTTGATGTAATCAAAATTATCCATCTTGTACTTCATAATGTTTTCTGTCTCTTCTTTAGTCAAAAATTCTTCACTTCTCCATAAATCTGATAAATACACTATTCCTTGCTCCATCAATTTGTCCATAGTATCAGTCTTTATACCTCGATGGTGTGCCCATTTGGACTTTATTCTTGTGTACGGTATCAGGCATTGGTCTATGTCTAGTTTCTGCCACACTGTTATCCGGTTTTCCCAGGAATTTTTGTAGAACAGTGAGTCCTTGTCCCAGAAGCTGGGGTCCTTGGGTTTATCAAACAGTGCATTCCTATAATCATTGCCTACTGTCTACCCTTCTGTTTCTCAGCCAATACCTAGTGGTTTTGATAATTGCTGCTTTGTAATACAATTTGAAATGTGGTAGTGCTAGCCCACCTTCTCTGGCACTTCTTTTCATTAGTCCCCTTGATATTCTGGACCTCTTTTTCTTCTAGATGAATTTTGATATGATTTTTTCCAGCTCTAGGAAATACTTGTCTGATATTTGATTGCTATGAAGCTAAAGAAGTAAATTAATTTAGGTAGAATTGTCATTTTTATTATATTTGCTCACCCTACCCATGAGCAACTGATGTTTTTCCATTTACTTAGATCTGACTTGATTTGTGGGAGAAGTGTCTTGTAATTGTGTTCATATAGTCCATGGGTTTGTTTTGGCAGGGAGACTCCCAAATATTTTATAGTGTCTACCCTGGCTTTAAATGGGATTTCTCTTTCTATCTCATGCTGTTGGGCTTTGTTAATAACATATAGAAATGCAGAAGATTTGTGCAGGTTTATTTTGTAACCTGCAACTTTGCCAAAGTTGTTTATTATTTCAAGTAGTTTTTTACTTCAGTGTCTGGGATTCTCCAAGTATATCATCCTATCATCTGTAATGAGTGATAATTTAGTTTCTTCTTTGCCTGTTTTAACTCCTTCAATTTCTTTATGTTCTTCTGTCAGACTTGAGGGGATCTGTTCTGTACTCCATAGAAGGGTCTCCTCTTTTGCCCGTGTGCTCCAACTTTGGGAATTTACTTCAGATTCATCTTCTTTGGTTGTGTGGCATACCTAGCAGGGAATTTGCCTCACTACTGATGCACATCCTTACTGCACTGGCTTTTACCAGTACCCAGAGTGTCCCCAGATCCGTTTCAGTGGGGTTCCCTCACCACTGCACCTTGACTACTCCCCATATGTGTTTCCAGGTGCTCTCATCTGTCCATGTGTCCCCATAGGTCTATGTGTCCCCATCTGTCCATGTCTCAATCTGGCTGCGTTTCCCTGATCTGTCCATGTGTCTCACTTTCTGTCCATGTTTCCTCATCTGTCCATGTGTCCCGTATCTCTCTGTATATCCCCCATCTGTCTCTCCATGTTTCCCTACCTGTCCCTGTATCCCCATCTGTCAATAACTAGAGCCTCTTGGAGGACCTTCTCCTGTGGTTGCTGGTACCTTGGATGGCTTCTGTATTTTCCCTTGCAGTTCATTGACAAGCATTGCTTGTGTTCCTTTGAACATGAACCTTTGTCTGCAGTCATCTTCTAGGCCATGGCATAGCAACAGTGTCCCTGCATCCAATATCTCTCTGGGCCTGTTTCATCTCATCAATTAGTTACTGGGTTGGATTTCTTCTTGCACATTCTTTTCCTCTGTCCCTGAGGAGTTCATTCAGGGTACTGTGATCTAGTCCTCGGTTTCCCTCTTGACCAAGGGACTGTCTACTCTCCAGTTCCCATTTATGGAACATTTTTGGGGTTTCTACTGGCACCTCAGCTGGGATTCCCAATCATTCCTTAGGTCTTAGAATTTTTTCTGCAGATTAATTTTCTCTTTCCTAGATCTCCATTTCTTACCATTGTGGGTACTCCAGTCCTGTCTGTGTATACACTGGTACCATCCAGGGCTGATAGACAGTCTGTGGATATATTTCTGGGGTGTCTGCTAGAACACATTATCAGCTCCCCTTTGAATGATTGAATTCTGGGTGGATCCTGGCTGTCCATTTCCTTTTCATAACCAGGGGCTTACTTGGTAATTTTATCTTGGTTCTATCTGTTCTTTTCCACCATTTTGCCTTCTCAGGTCAGCAAAGTGTTGGTGGCTCCCCTCTAATGAATCTGATGCAGAGATCGAGGTTGGACCCCTGCTGTGAGGGCCTAACCCATGGATGGGATTTTGGGAAAGATTCCTCTGCTCTCTAGCTGGGTGTAGATTTCAGGCCCTTCTGGTGCCTCTACTCCTTTCCATGTACAGCAGGCATTTGTCATCAGCACACATACAATCTGTGGATAGATTTCTGCTGTCTTTTTCACACCCCACACACAGACTCCCTGCTGTGAATCATTGAATTCTGGGTGAATTTCATCTGTCCATTCCCTTCCTTGACTTAACAACTATTTTGGCCAATTTATGGTTGCGCTTTTCCTCCATTGGACTTTCTAAGGTCTGCATGCTGTTGGTGGATTGATGTCAGGGAACCTGACCAGGAGTGCAGTGTAGGGCCCCTCCTGTGAAGGCCTGTGGGTTGGATGGAATTTTGTGAAAGATTCCCCTTCTCTTTCCCTGTGTCTCCATTTCCATTGCTTCTTGTTGAATTACTGCTTTCCCTTCAGACTGAAGGATTGCCTTTGGACCACGTGTAGTCAGTGGAGATATTTCTAGGGCCCCTTGAAAAGCCCAAGTACCTGGTTCACCGACTGCTTTTTCATGGCCTTTCTTCTTGTGTCTTCTGACTCTCTTTCCCTGGGCAGGTGATTTAGGGGATTCTGGTTACATCCTCTTGTCAGTCATGACTGAGGGAATATTGAAGGCCACAGGACCTTCTTCTGTCAGACTTGAAGGGATCTGTTCTGTGGTCCAGGGAAGAGTCTCCTACTGTGCCTGTGTGTTCCATGTTTGGGGCTTTGGTTCAGATTCATCTTCTTTCTTTGAATGACATACTTAGCAGGGAATTTACCTCACCAGTGATGCACCTCCTCATCCAAGAGGCTTATAGCAGTACCCAGATTCATTTCTGTGGGGTTCCCTCAGCATTGCCCTTTTGATACTCCTCCCACATGTCTATCCCAGTGCCCTTACCTGTCCGCGTGTCCCGATCTCTCTGTGTGTCCCTGATCTGTCCATCTGTCTCTTCATCTGTCCATGTATCCCATATCTGTCTGCATATCCCCCATTTGTCTCTCCATGTTTCCCCACCTGTAGCTGTGTTCCCGTGTTTCTCTCCATGTGTCCCCTCATGTCAATCACTTGAGTCTCTTGGAGGACCTCCTGCTGTGGTTGCTGGTACATTGGATGGCTCCTGTATTTTCCCTTTCAGGCTACTGAGCACCATTGCTTGTGTTCCTTTGAGCATGACACTTTGTTGTCCCCATCTAGTGCCCCTGCATCCAAAATCTCTCTGGGCCTATTTCTTTGCATCAATTTGTTACTGGGTTGGATTTCTTCTTGCACATTCTTCTCCTCTATCCCTGGGGAGTTCATTTGGGGGATTGTGGCCTGGTTCCTGGGATACCTCTTGACCAAGGGGCTGTCTAGTCTCCAGTTCCCATTCATGGATTATTTTGGTAGGTTACTACTGTCACCTCAGGTGGGATTCCCAATCATTCCTTAGGTCTTAGACTTTTTTCCTGCAGATGCCTCTTCCCTTTCCTGTGTCTTGATTTCTGGCCATTGTGGGTACCCTGGTCCTTTCTGTGTGTACACGGGAACCATCCTGAGCTGATAGGCCATCTGTGGATAGATTTCTGGGGTGTCTCCTATAGCCTATCCTCAATCCCCCTTTGAGTGATTTAGTTCTGGGTGCATTCTGGCTGTCCATTCCCTTTTCTTTACCAGTGGCAAGCTGTGGGGTAATTCTGGTCTGTTTGGAGCTCTGGTTTCCACCATTGTACTTTCTCTGGTCAGCACACTGCTGGTGGATCCTCTTTAAGGAATCTGACCCAGATTTCAAGGTAGAACCCCAACTGTGAAGGCCTGAATGGTGGATGGGATTTTGAGGAAGATTTCTCTATTCTCTGCCTGGGTCTACATCTCAGGCCCTTCTGGTGCCTCTGCTACTTTCCATGTACCGCGTGCAATTGTCCTCAGCAGACAAGCAATGTTGATAGATTTCTGCTGTCTTTTTCACAGCCTACCCACAGGTTCCTTCGTGTGAACAATTGAATTCTGGGTTTATTTGGGCTGTCCATTCCCTTCTGTGAGTAGGGGCTCAAAGGGAAGTACTTGGGAGATACTTTGGCCTGCTTCTGGCTGGGATTTTCCTCCATTGGACTTTCTAAGGTTTGCAATCTGTCTGTGGATGGATAGGAGGGAATATGACCCAGAGTGCAGTGTAGGCTGTACTGCTGTGAAGGCCTGTGGCTTGGATGGGATGTTTTGGAAGATAGCCCTTTCTGGTGCTTCTGGTCCACTTACTCCTTTCCTTCCAGAGTAAAAGAGTGCCTTGGTACCCTTGGTACCCTTCGTAGTCTGTGGACTATGAAGGACCCCTTTGAAAACCCAAGTATCTGGTTCTCTGACTACTTTTGCATGTGCTTTTTTATTGTGTCTCCTGACTCTCTTTCACTGGGCAGTAGATTTAGGGGATACTGGTTGAGATCCTATTGCCAGTGTTGCCTGAGGGAATATTGAAGGTCACAGGACCTTCTTTCCAAATGGAGATGATCAGTTCTGTGGTCCATGGACTGGTCCCCTACTGTGCCCAAGTGCTCCAATTTGGGGATTTGCATTTGATTCAGCACTGTTGCACCTCCTTATCCTGGAGTCTTTTACCATTACCCAGAATGTCCCTGGATCCTTTTCTGTGATGTTCTCTCACCATTGACCCTTGGTTATTCCCCATATGTCTGTTCAGGTGCCATCATCTGTCCATGTGTTCCCATCGGTCTGTATGTCTCCATCTGTTCATGTGTCCTGATCTGTATGCATGTGTCCCCATCTGTCTGGGTCCCATTTGTCTCTATATGCCTGTGTGTCTGTCCGTGTGTCCCCATCTGTCTGTGTGTCCCCTTCTCTCTGTGTGTCCTCATCTGTCTGTGTGTCCCCTTCTCTCTGTCTGTTTGTCCCCATTTGTCCCTCAAGAGATCCATTTGGAAAACCTCCTGCTGTGGTTGCTGTCACCTTGCATAGTTCCTGTACATTTCCTTTCAGGGCTCTGAGGACCATTGCTGGTGTTGCTTTGAGCATGACCCTTAGTCTGTGGTCCATCACTAGGCCAAGGCCTAGGACCAAGGGCCCTGCATCCAAAATCTCTCTGGGCCTATTTCTTTTAGGCAATTTCTTACCAGGTTGAATTTCTTCTTTCAAATTCTTCTCTTTCCCTTGGATTTCATTTGGGGGCTTGTGGCCTACTTCCTGGGGTCCTTCTTGACAAACGGACTGTCTACTCTTGAGTGACTGTTCATGGATCCTTTTAGTGGGTTGATAGTGGCATGTCAGTTGGGACCCCATGCTGTGAATTATTCTGTAAGTCTTAGATTTTGGGGGGTAGATTCCTCTTCTCTGTCCTGGTTCTTGATTTCATATCACTGTAGGTATTCTGGTCATTTCCATGTATACACTGGAACCATCTTGGGCTGATCAGCAGTCTGTGGATAGATTTCTGAAGTGTTTGCTGAAGCCCATCCTCAGCTCCTCACTGTGAGTGACTGAAGTCTGGGTGGCTACTGGCTGTCCATTCCCTTTTGTCCACCTCTGTGAGGACCTGGTCCATGGATGGGATTTTGGGGAAGATTCCTCTGCTTTCTGCCTGGGGCTAGATTTCAGATCCTTCTGTTGCCTCTGCCCTTTCTATGTGCACCAGGCAATTCTCCTCCACAGATGCAGAGTGTGTGCATAGAGTTTTGCTACGTATGAAAGATTGCATCTTCAGGCTCCCTATTGTGAAAGATTGAATTCTGGCTGGATTTTGGCTGTCCATTCCCTTCCTTGACCAGGGGCAAACTTGGAGTGTACTTTGGCCTAGTGCTTGGCTGTGCTTTTCCTCCATTGGATGGACAGATGGGAACACAGTATTAGATGGGGACACACAGACAGCAGGGGTGACACATCCATCTACCCAACAATGCTTGTTCTTTCAACAACCGGTCACAGCATAGGCATTTTTACCAAATATGGTGGTACTGTCTTATTTTGATCAAAGATGGGAAATTCCTTTTTTTAACCAAAATTGGTCATACTGACTTTTGAAAACCAACAGTGGTGACCCCGACTTTTTTTCTCAAAAAATGGTAATGTTGACTTTGAAATCTGACATGCCTTTCATTTTGTTCATGCATGACACTGTAGAATGGGGTACGTTGTTATCAATCAATCAATCAAGTTGTGCTTATGGTTTGTTAGTGATTGAAAGCACATATTTGCAAGTGAGGTAGCTGTCCTGCCTGCAGCCTATGCTCTCCTGGGATGAGGTAATAAGCTTATTTTCTACTGGGAAGGTAATGTCATAAATAACAGGCCTAGAACTACCTGATTTTTAAGGTGCCATGTCACTCCAAATCTATGAAAATTTTGCCTATAGTCAGCACACCTAAGTGAGAAAGCCACATACAGATTTAAAAGGAGACCATGAAAGACATGTTCCAATACAAATTGATAAGCAGAAAGCAGCAGTTGTGGCTTCCATGTCTAAGGAAGTTGAATTCCAATTACAAAACTGAAGGGACAGAAACAAAGCGATGATTATGTCCCATCAAAATTTACCCTTGAGGACGAAAAGATCTTGATATTAAGGCAATTCCAAAACAAGACTTAGAGAGACCAGCAAGGACAAAGTGGGGATTCAACATTCCACTTACAGACGGGACAAACTGAAAAAGGAAGATGGACTTGAAAGGGCTTACACACTTGACTGTCACGTGGGAAACACTGTGTTTGATACCTACCTGGAGATCAGGGCATTTCTGTTTTATTTAAATAAGTGCAGAGCCTTCAGGACATCTGACCACAAACTAAGGTATAAAGAACTGATGTCAGCCAGTCATTTGTATAGAGGACAGAGCTAGGTGCTAGAGTTCCCCTCGGGTTACAGAGGGGGAAAGTATGGTTGAATGACCCACCCAGGATCACACAGAGAGGTGGCGTCTGGGGCAGTCCTAGAACTCATGTCCATGACTCCATGTCCACACTTCTTACTCCATGCACCACCAGGTCCTAATCCCTTTCCCACTGACGTCATGGGATGGTTGAAGTGTACACGTAAAGCACATCCAAATCTTTCATTCAGTATAAAAATGTCTCTGAAGATGATGATGATGCCGACGATGATGGTTATACTAACGTTATTAACCTCCCTCCCACGGCCCTGACTTCCACGCTTCTGGGATGTCATCTCTTTGTAGGAAGTCTTTCACATGGGGAGAAGTGTCTGAACATGCCTTATTCATCGAGGGGCATGAAACAGTGAGATCCATGTTTGGGCAAAGGCTTCTCATCCCCCTTAGCCACCACAGGGGGCGATGGCCCATAGAGCCTCAGTCCTGGAGGCTAGAGGTTGCCAGAGCCCTTAACAATATTTTCACTACTGTTTATCTTCCAAGGAAACCAAATCGCTGCTAAACTGTTCACCCCTGCCCCAAGCAGTGAGGATGCTGTTTTCATCTACACCTTTCCAGCTGTAATCATTTTCTGCATTCTGTTTAAGTACATTGTAAACATAGGCGTGGTCATGTTTGAATCCCTGCTGTGTGGGCCTGACCAATGGATAAGATTTTGAGGAAGATTCCTCTACTTTCTACCTGGCTGTAGATTTCAGGCCCTTCTTATTCCTCTGCCCCTTTCCATGTGCAACCTGGAAGTCTGCTGGGCAGACATACAATCTCTGGATAGATTTCTGCTGTCTTTGCCACAGCCCAGATTCAGGCTCCCTACTGTGAATGGTTGACTTATGGGTGCATTTATGGTGTCCATTCCCTTCCTTCACCAGGGACACACTTGGCAGGTTCTTTCTCCTACTTCTGACTGTGCTTTTCCTCCATTGGATTTTCTAAGTTCTGCATACAGTTGATGGATGGATGCCAGGAAATCTGACCCACAGTACTGCGTAGGCCCCCTACTGTGAAGGCCTGTGCCATGAATGGGATGTTGTTTAAGATGCCCCTTCTCTTTCCCTGGGTCTCCATTTCCGATGCTTCTGGTCCTCTTCCTGCTTTCCCTTCAGAGTGAAGGATTGCCTTGGGAGCACGTGGAGTCATAGAGACATTTCTAGTGCCCCTTGTAAAGGCCAAGTAGCTGGTTCTTAGACTGCTTTTGCATGGCCTTTCTTGTTGTATCATCTAACTCTCTTTTCCTGGGCAGTTGGAAAGAAGATTCTGGTTGAAGTCCTATTGTCAGTCATGACTGAGGGAATATTGAAGGTCACAGTACCTTCTTGTGTCAGACTTGAGGGCTTCTGTTCTGTGGTCCAGGGAAGGGTCCCCTGCTGTGCCCGCGTGCTCCAAGTTTGGGGATTTGCTTCAGATTCACCTTCTTTTGTTGTATGACATACTGAGCAGGGAATTTATCTCACCACTGAATCACCTCCTGATCCAGGGGGCTTTTACTGGTACCCAGAATGTCCCAGAATTCAATTCTGTGAATTCTGTGGAATTCATTTCTTTTCCACCATTGTACTTTCTCAGGTCAGCAAGTACAGAACTACCCCTTGTTTAGTCCACATAGGTCTGTGAAGGTGTCCCCATGTGTCTGTTGGTCCCCATCAGTCTGTGTGTCCCCATCTGTCCATGTGTCCTGATCTCTCTGTGTGTCCCCATCTGTCTGTGTGTCTCCAATCTGTCCGTTTGTGTCACTGTCTGTCCGCATGTCCTCTTTTGTCCATGTGACGCATATCCGTCTATATATTTCCCTTCGTCTCTCCATGTTTCTCCACCTGTCACTGTGTCCCCATCTTTCTGTCTGTGTTCCTCCACCTGTCAATCACTGGAGCCTCTTGGAGGACCTCCTGCTGTGGTTGCTGGGACCTTGGATGGTTCCTGTATTTTCCCTTTCAGGACAGTGAGCACCATTGCTTGTGTTCCTTTGAGCATCATACTTCATCTGTGGTCCTCGTCTGGGCCATGGCATAGCATCAGTGTCCCTGCATCCAAAATCTCTCTGGGCCTATGTCTTTTTGTCAGTTTGTTACTGGGTTGGATTTCTTCTTGCACATTCTTCTCCTCTCTCCCTGAAAAGTTCCTTTGGGGGATTGTAGCCCAGTTTCTGGGTTCCCTCTTGACCAAGGGGCTGTCTGCTCTCCAGTTCCCATACATGGAGCATTGTAGTGGGTTACTACTGGCATGTCAGGTGGGAGTCCCCATCATTACTTAGGTCTTAGCCTTTTTTCCTGCAGATTCCTCTTCCCTTTCTTGGGTGTCGATTTCTGGCCATGGTGGGTACTGTGGGCCTTTCCATGTATACACTGGAAGTGTCCTGGGCCGATAGGCAGTGTGTGGATAGATTTCTGGGGTGTCTGCTAGAGCCCATCCTCAGCCCTGCTGTTAGTGATTGAATTCTGTGTACTCCATATTCTTTACCAGAGGCTTACTTTGGGGGTGTTCTCATCTAGTTCCAACTCTGCTTTTCCACCGTTGTATTTTCTCAGGTCAGCAAACTGTTGGTGCCTCCCCTTTAACGAATTTCCCTGGAGGGCAAGGTTGGACCCCTGCTGTGAGGCCCTGATCCATGGATGGGATTTTGGAGAAGATTGTTCTGTTCTCTACCTGAGTCTAGATGTTAGGCCCTTCTGGTGCCTCTGCTCCTTTCCATGTACAGCATAAAATTGTCCTCGACAAACATACAGTCTGTGGGTAGATTTCTGCTGTGTTTGCCACAGCCTTCCCACAGGTTCCCTACTGTGAACCATGGAATTCTGGGTTGATTTGGCCTGTCCATACCCTTCCTTGACCAAGGACACACTGGGCAGGTACCGTGGCCTATTTTTGGCTGTACTTTTCCTCCATTGAATAATCAAAAGTCTGCATGCTTTTGGGGAATGGATGTTAGTGAATCTAATGCCATGTGATCTAGGCCCCCCTGCTGTGCAAGCCTGTGGTTTGAATGGGATTTTATGACAGATTCCCCTTGTCTTTCCCTGGCGCTCCATTTCCATTGCTTCTGGTGGACTTCCTGCTCTCCTTTCAGACTGAAGGATTACCTTTATACCCCGTGTAGTCGGAGGAGACATTTCTAGGGCCCCTTGTATACCCCAAGTAGCTGGCTCAGCAACCTCTTTTGCATGGGCTTTCTTGTTGGGTCTTTTGACTTTCTCTGTGCAGCTGATTTAGGGGGTCCTGGTTGAGATCCTTTTGTCAGTCATGACTGGGGGAATATTGAAGGTCAGAGGAACTTCTTCTGTCAGACCTGAGGGGATCTGATCTACGGTTCTTGGAAGGGTCCCCTGCTGTGCCCATGAGCTCCAAGTTTGGGGATTTGCTTCAGATTCATCTTTTTTTGTTGCATGGCATACATAGCGGGGAATTTGCCTCACCACCGTGTCTCCACATCTGTCTTTCCGTGTGTCCCCATCTGCCCATGTGTCACCTATCTGTCCATGTGTGCCCATGTGCCTGTCCTTATCTCCACATCTGTGTGTCTGTGTGTCCCCATTTGTTTATCTGTATCCCATTTGTCAGTCTATGTATCCCCATGTGTCTGTGTGTCCTTATCTGTACATGTGTCCACATCTGTCCATGTGTCTCCTATCAATTCTTGTGTCCCCATATACCTTTCTATGTGTCCCATCTGTATGGCGTGTCCTTATCTGTCCATGTGTCCACATCTGTCCATGCATCTCCTCTCTGACAGTATGTGCCCATGTGTCTGTCTATGTATCCCCATCTATCTGTCCATGTGTCCTCATCAGTCTGTGTGTCCCCTTCTGTCCGTGCGTCTCTTACCTCTCCTTGTGTGCCCATGTGCCTTTCTGTGTGTCCCCATCTGTCCATGTGTGCCAATCTCTCTGTGTGTCCCCATCTTTCTGTGTGTCTCAGATCTGTCCATGCGTGTCACTGTCTGTCCGCGTGTCCTCTTTTGTCCGTGTGACCCATATCCGTCTATATATTCCCCTTCTGTCTCTCCATGTTTCTCCACCTGTCATTGTGTCCCCATCTTTCTGTCTGTGTTCCCCCACCTGTCAATGACTGGAGCCTCTTGGAGGACCTCCTGCTGTGGTTGCTGGGACCTTGGATGGTTCCTGTATTTTCCCTTTCAGGACACTGAGCACCATTACTTGTGTTCCTTTGAGCATCATACTTCATCTGTGGTCCTCGTCTGGGCCATGGCATAGCATCAGTGTCCCTGCATCCAAAATCTCTCTGGGCCTATGTCTTTTTTTCAGTTTGTTACTGGGTTGGATTTCTTCTTTCACATTCTTCTCCTCTATCCCTGAGGAGTTCCTTTGGGGGATTGTGTGCTCGTTTCTGGGTTCCCTCTTGACCAAGGGGCTGTCTGCTCTCCAGTTCCCGTACATGGAGCATTGTAGTGGGTTACTACTGGCACGTCAGGTGGGAGTCCCCATCATTACTTAGGTCTTAGCCTTTATTCCTGCAGATTCCTCTTCCCTTTCTTGGGTGTCAATTTCTGGCCATGATGGGTACTGTCGTCCTCTCCGTGAATACACTGGAAGTGTCCTGGGCCAATAGGCAGTCTGTGGATAGATTTCTGGGGTGCCTGCTAGAGCCCATCCTCAGCCCTGCTGTTAGTGATTGAATTCTGTCTACTCCATTTTCTTGACCAGAGGCTTACTTTGGGGCTGTTGTCATCTTGTTCCAACTCTGCTTTTCCACCGTTGTACTTTCTCAGGTCAGCAAACTGTTGGTGCCTCCCCTTTAACGAATTTCCCTGGAGGGCAAGGTTGGACCCCTGCTGTGAGGCCCTGATCCATGGATGGGATTTTGGAGAAGATTGTTCTGTTCTCTACCTGAGTCTAGATGTTAGGCCCTTCTGGTGCCTCTGCTCCTTTCCATGTGCAGCATAAAATTGTCCTCGACAAACGTACAGTCTGTGGGTAGATTTCTGCTGTGTTTGCCACAGCCTTCCCACAGGCTCCCTGCTGTGAACCATGGAATTCTGGATTGATTTGGCCTGTCCATACCCTTCCTTGACCAAGGACACACTAGGCAGGAACTGTGGCCTCATTTTGGCTGTACTTTTCCTCCACTGAACAATCAAAGGTCTGCATGCTTTTGGGGAATGGATGTTAGTGAATCTACTGCCATATGATCTAGGCCCCCCTGCTGTGCAAGCCTATGGCTTGGATGGGATTTTATGACAGATTCCTCTAGCCTTTCCCTGGCGCTCCATTTCCATTGCTTCTGGTGGAATTCCTGCTCTCCTTTCAGACTGAAGGGTTGCCTTTATACCCCGTGTAGTCAGAGGAGACATTTCTAGGGCCCCTTGTATACCCCAAGTAGCTGGCTCAGCAACCTCTTTTGCATGATCTTTCTTGTTGGGTCTTTTGACTTTCTCTGTGCAGCTGATTTAGGGGATCCTGGTTGAGATCCTTTTGTCAGTCATGACTGGGGGAATATTGAAGGTTAGAGGAACTTCTTCTGTCAGACCTGAGGGGATCTGATCTACGGTTCTTGGAGGGGTCCCCTGCTGTGCCCATGAGCTCCAAGTTTGGGGATTTGCTTCAGATTCATCTTCTTTCCTTGAATGATATACTTAGCTGGGAATTTACCTCACTAGTGATGCACCTCCTCATCTAGGAGGTTTATAGCAGTACTCAGAGTGTCCCCGGATTCATTTCTGTGGGGTTCCCTCAGCCTTGCCCTTTTAATACTCCCCCCACATGCCTATCCCTGTGCCCTTACCTGTGTGGGTGTCCCGATCTCTCTGTGTGTCCCTGATCTGTCCATCTGTCTCTTCATCTGTCCACGTGTCCCATATCTATCTGCATATCCCCCATTTGTCTCTCCATGTTTCCCCACCTGTAGCTGTGTTCCCATGTTTCTCTCCCTGCATCCCAACCTGTCAATCACTTGAGTCTCTTGGAGGACCTCCTCCTGTGGTTGATACTACCTTGGATGGTTCCTGTATTTTCCCGTTCAGGGCCCTTAGGAGCATTGCTTGTGTTCCTTTGAGCATGACACTTTGTCTGTGGTTGCCATCTAGGCTGCAGCATAGCGTCAGTGCCCCTGCATCCAAAATCCCTCTGGGCCTATTCTTTTCATCAGTTTGTTGTGGACAAACAACCTGGTGGCCTACCTGCTGTCTTTAGTTTGGCTGATCTGTATGTAACCAACATCTGACACACACCTACTGGCACCACTTGGACCTTCCACTAAATGCTGCCACACCCTCCCCCACTTTAGAACCTTGCACAGCAGGGCATTCTTCATTGCCTTGAAGTTCCTTACTTTCTGCCAACTGAATCTTGCTGTGGAAAAAGCTGGCGGCATGATCCTTCGTTCGTTCTACTTGATCTATAGAATAACAATATTTTTTCTAAAGTGGTGTGATTTCTAGGAAATCTTGACTGAGTTTTAAACCATTCTGTTGCATGTTCCTTATTCCTCCTTCTTTGTGACATGAGGTCTCTTTTGACTAATTATCATGGACTCTAGACCATTTTCTCAAAGAGACCATTTTCTCTGCAGAGATGATTTTGTCCCAGAGATAATTTGGTTCCCGATTTCTAGTCCCAATTAAGTGAAGCCTAATGGGCACACATCAGAGTGGCTTGGTTCTGAATTGTGCTCTGAATGTATCTAGAGTCACTTTTATAAATAATACCAGTTAACCGAGATTTTTAGATATGCCATTTCCACTGCCAAACAAAGATTATTAAAGACACGAGAAACCTTGAGTCTCTTCATAACCAATCTCTTTATTTGGTGACCAACAGAGATGCAAAGAAGAGAAAAGGCTGAGTGCATCTAGGATGGATGTAGAAGATGCAGAGTGCATCTAGGATGTAGAAAATGCAGATTGCATCTAGGATGATCAACGTCAGAGAGGTGGCCTTAACTTCCTGGAAACAGGCTGCAGGATGTTATTCCTCACTGACGTCATGCTCTCTTGCATGCTGTAATGCAGAGCGCTCCTGCAACCCCAGGAGAGTGACATTGTCTGACAGAACCTGACGCTGAGGAAGGTCTTATCTTACAGGGATCTTGGTTAGAGAGGCTTGCTCCTGTTCTTGCTGCAGCTGCTGCTGTGGGAGCTGCAAAATGAAGAGATTAAAAAATACCTCCTGACCCCTTGAAATGTGAGGCTTTCCAAAGCTGGAGGTATATATTCCTCCATCGACATAGCCCCATTTTCCAGGGTCAATTCATGCAGCGTAAAGAACTACATTAGGTTGGACTTCTTCAGTCCACGTCTACTTGTATCATACTCTTTTGAATGTGTAGAATAGATCCACCTGACTCTAATGTGACAGGGTTTGGGGGTGAGGATGAAGGAGCCAAGGGTCCTTACCTCACTGAGATTTTCCCTCAGAAAGTCTAGAATGACCAGTGAACAACCTTGCTCCCCAACTTGAAAGTCTTTGTGGATGGACTGCGACTTTCACTCAGGAACTCTGGAATGAGCAGTGAACAACACTGAGTCCCAACTTGAAAGTCTTTGTGGATGGACTGAGACTTTCACTCAGCAATTCTAGATTGAGCAGTGAACAACACTGAGTCCCAAATTGAAAGTATTTGTGGAGGGACTGAGATTTTTATTCAGAATATCTAGAAGGACCAGTGTGCAACCTTGACACCCAACTTTCAATGATCTCTGGACTTTTGGGTTATTGCTCACTTTCCTAGGGGAGGGAAGTTGATGGCCTCCCTCCTAGGCTTGTTGGCCCAGGGTTAGTGTTTTCACTGGGCTCTGGCCCTCTATTTATACCCATCAGTAGTGGTGACACACCCGCTGACCCAACAATGCTTGACTTGTCAACAACTGCTCCCAGCAGAGACATTTTTTTTTTTTTTTTACCAAATGTGGTAGTACTGTCCTATTTTGAACCAAATTGGTAAATTTCTTTTTTGACCAAAATTGGTCATACTGGCTTTTGCAAACCATTACTGGAAACACTGAGTTTTTTCCCAAAACTTGCAATGCCGACTTTAAAATCTTCAATTTTCTTCGTGCATGACACTCTGCAATGGGGTATACCCTTGCCAATCAATCAACCAAGCTGTTCTTGTGGTTGGGTAGTGATTGGAAGTACATATTTACAAGTGAGGTAGATGTCCTGCCTTCAGCTTCTGCTCTGCTGGGATAGGATAAGCTTATTTTCTTTTGGAAAGGTCATGACATAGATGAGAGGCTTGGAGCTAGATGAGGTTTAAGGTGCCTTCTCCCTCAAAATCTATGAAAATTGTGGCAGTAGTCAGCACAGTTAAGTGGGAAAGCCACATACAGATTGAAAAGGAGGCCATGGAAGACATTTACTGTGCTGCTCCTAGCAAAATTGATAAGCTCAGAAAAGCTGGAGTGGTGGCTTCCAGCCCTAATGAAGTAGAATTCAAACAATAAAACCTGAAGGGGCAGAAACGAAGGGATGATTACATCACATTAAAATTTCTCATTGACCACAAAAGGATATTGACGGTAAGACAATTCCACAACCAGACTTAGACATACCAAGATTGTTCATGGATCACTACAATAGGTTGCTGCTGGAGCTTGGGCTTCGACCCCCTGCTGTGAGTCACGACTTGCCTCTTAGCCTTTTGTACTGCAGGTTCCCCTTCTCTTTGCCTGGCTCCGCATTTCAGGCCATTTCGGTACCTCTTCTACTTTCCATGTCTACACCAGAACTCTTCGAGGTCAACAGGTCGTATGTGCATAGACTTCTGGGATGTCTGCTAGAGTTCATCCTCACCCCCATTCCCATGGTTAGTGATTGACTTCTGGGTGGATTCTGGCTGTCCATTCCCTTTTCTTGACCAGGAGCATACTTTGGGGTAATTCTCATCTGTTTGAAGCTGTTCTTTTCCACCATTATATGTTCTCAGTTCAGTAAACTGTTGTGGATCCACTTTAAGGAATCTGAGCCAGAATTCATGTTTGAATCCCTGCTGTGTGGGCCTGACCAATGGACCAGATTTTGAGGAAGATTCCTCTACTTTCTACCTGGCTGTAGATTTCAGGCCCTTCTTATTCCTCTGCCCCATTCCATGTACAACCTGCAATTGTGCTCAGCAGATATATAATCTCTGGGTAGATTTCTGCTGTCTTTGCCACAGCCCAGATTCAGGCTCCCTACTGTGAATGGTTGACTTATGGGTGCATTTATGGTGTCCATTCCCTTCCTTGACCAGGGACACACTTGGCAGGTTCTTTCTCCTACTTCTGACTGTGCTTTTCCTCCATTGGATTTTCTAAGTTCTGCATACAGTTGATGGATGGATGTCAGGGAATCTGACCCACAGTACTGCGTAGGCCCCCTGCAGTGAACGCCTGTGCCATGAATGGGATGTTGTTGAAGATTCCCCTTCTCTTTCACTGAGTCTCCATTTCCGATGCTTCTGGTCCTCTTCCTGCTTTCCCTTCAGAGTGAAGGATTGCCTTGGGAGCACGTGGAGTCATAGAGACATTTCTAGTGCCCCTTGTAAAGGCCAAGTAGCTGGTTCTTAGACTGCTTTTGCATGGCCTTTCTTGTTGTATCATCTAACTCTCTTTTCCTGGGCAGTTGGAAAGAAGATTCTGGTTGAAGTCCTATTGTCAGTCATGACTGAGGGAATATTGAAGGTCACAGTACCTTCTTGTGTCAGACTTGAGGGCTTCTGTTCTGTGGTCCAGGGAAGGGTCCCCTGTTGTGCCCGCGTGCTCCAAGTTTGGGGATTTGCTTCAGATTCACCTTTTTTTGTTGTATGGCATACTGAGCAGGGAATTTGCCTCACCTTTGATGCACCTCCTGATCCAGGGGGCTTTTACGGGTACCCAGAATGTCCCAGAATTCAATTCTGTGAATTCTGTGGAATTCATTTCTTTTCCACCATTGTACTTTCTAAGGTCAGCAAGTACTGAACTACCCCTTGTTTAGTCCACATAGGTCTGTGAAGGTGTCCCCATGTGTCTCTTGGTCCCCATCAGTCTGTGTGTCCCCATCTGTCCATGTGTGCCAATCTCTCTGTGTGTCCCCATCTTTCTGTGTGTCTCAGATCTGTCCGTGCGTGTCACTGTCTGTCCGCATGTCCTCTTTTGTCCGTGTGACCCATATCTGTCTATATATTTCCCTTCTGTCTCTCCATGTTTCTCCACCTGTCACTGTGTCCCCATCTTTCTGTCTGTGTTCCCCCACCTGTCAATGACTGGAGCCTCTTGGAGGACCTCCTGCTGTGGTTGCTGGGACCTTGGATGGTTCCTGTATTTTCCCTTTCAGGACACTGAGCACCATTACTTGTGTTCCTTTGAGCATCATACTTCATCTGTGGTCCTCGTCTGGGCCATGGCATAGCATCAGTGTCCCTGCATCCAAAATCTCTCTGGGCCTATGTCTTTTTTTCAGTTTGTTACTGGGTTGGATTTCTTCTTTCACATTCTTCTCCTCTATCCCTGAGGAGTTCCTTTGGGGGATTGTGTGCTCGTTTCTGGGTTCCCTCTTGACCAAGGGGCTGTCTGCTCTCCAGTTCCCGTACATGGAGCATTGTAGTGGGTTACTACTGGCACGTCAGGTGGGAGTCCCCATCATTACTTAGGTCTTAGCCTTTATTCCTGCAGATTCCTCTTCCCTTTCTTGGGTGTCAATTTCTGGCCATGATGGGTACTGTCGTCCTCTCCGTGAATACACTGGAAGTGTCCTGGGCCAATAGGCAGTCTGTGGATAGATTTCTGGGGTGCCTGCTAGAGCCCATCCTCAGCCCTGCTGTTAGTGATTGAATTCTGTCTACTCCATTTTCTTGACCAGAGGCTTACTTTGGGGCTGTTGTCATCTTGTTCCAACTCTGCTTTTCCACCGTTGTACTTTCTCAGGTCAGCAAACTGTTGGTGCCTCCCCTTTAACGAATTTCCCTGGAGGGCAAGGTTGGACCCCTGCTGTGAGGCCCTGATCCATGGATGGGATTTTGGAGAAGATTGTTCTGTTCTCTACCTGAGTCTAGATGTTAGGCCCTTCTGGTGCCTCTGCTCCTTTCCATGTGCAGCATAAAATTGTCCTCGACAAACGTACAGTCTGTGGGTAGATTTCTGCTGTGTTTGCCACAGCCTTCCCACAGGCTCCCTGCTGTGAACCATGGAATTCTGGATTGATTTGGCCTGTCCATACCCTTCCTTGACCAAGGACACACTAGGCAGGAACTGTGGCCTCATTTTGGCTGTACTTTTCCTCCACTGAACAATCAAAGGTCTGCATGCTTTTGGGGAATGGATGTTAGTGAATCTACTGCCATATGATCTAGGCCCCCCTGCTGTGCAAGCCTATGGCTTGGATGGGATTTTATGACAGATTCCTCTAGCCTTTCCCTGGCGCTCCATTTCCATTGCTTCTGGTGGAATTCCTGCTCTCCTTTCAGACTGAAGGGTTGCCTTTATACCCCGTGTAGTCAGAGGAGACATTTCTAGGGCCCCTTGTATACCCCAAGTAGCTGGCTCAGCAACCTCTTTTGCATGGGCTTTCTTGTTGGGTCTTTTGACTTTCTCTGTGCAGCTGATTTAGGGGATCCTGGTTGAGATCCTTTTGTCAGTCATGACTGGGGGAATATTGAAGGTTAGAGGAACTTCTTCTGTCAGACCTGAGGGGATCTGATCTACGGTTCTTGGAGGGGTCCCCTGCTGTGCCCATGAGCTCCAAGTTTGGGGATTTGCTTCAGATTCATCTTCTTTCCTTGAATGATATACTTAGCTGGGAATTTACCTCACTAGTGATGCACCTCCTCATCTAGGAGGTTTATAGCAGTACTCAGAGTGTCCCCGGATTCATTTCTGTGGGGTTCCCTCAGCCTTGCCCTTTTAATACTCCCCCCACATGCCTATCCCTGTGCCCTTACCTGTGTGGGTGTCCCGATCTCTCTGTGTGTCCCTGATCTGTCCATCTGTCTCTTCATCTGTCCACGTGTCCCATATCTATCTGCATATCCCCCATTTGTCTCTCCATGTTTCCCCACCTGTAGCTGTGTTCCCATGTTTCTCTCCCTGCATCCCAACCTGTCAATCACTTGAGTCTCTTGGAGGACCTCCTCCTGTGGTTGATACTACCTTGGATGGTTCCTGTATTTTCCCGTTCAGGGCCCTTAGGAGCATTGCTTGTGTTCCTTTGAGCATGACACTTTGTCTGTGGTTGCCATCTAGGCTGCAGCATAGCGTCAGTGCCCCTGCATCCAAAATCCCTCTGGGCCTATTCTTTTCATCAGTTTGTTGTGGACAAACAACCTGGTGGCCTACCTGCTGTCTTTAGTTTGGCTGATCTGTATGTAACCAACATCTGACACACACCTACTGGCACCACTTGGACCTTCCACTAAATGCTGCCACACCCTCCCCCACTTTAGAACCTTGCACAGCAGGGCATTCTTCATTGCCTTGAAGTTCCTTACTTTCTGCCAACTGAATCTTGCTGTGGAAAAAGCTGGCGGCATGATCCTTCGTTCGTTCTACTTGATCTATAGAATAACAATATTTTTTCTAAAGTGGTGTGATTTCTAGGAAATCTTGACTGAGTTTTAAACCATTCTGTTGCATGTTCCTTATTCCTCCTTCTTTGTGACATGAGGTCTCTTTTGACTAATTATCATGGACTCTAGACCATTTTCTCAAAGAGACCATTTTCTCTGCAGAGATGATTTTGTCCCAGAGATAATTTGGTTCCCGATTTCTAGTCCCAATTAAGTGAAGCCTAATGGGCACACATCAGAGTGGCTTGGTTCTGAATTGTGCTCTGAATGTATCTAGAGTCACTTTTATAAATAATACCAGTTAACCGAGATTTTTAGATATGCCATTTCCACTGCCAAACAAAGATTATTAAAGACACGAGAAACCTTGAGTCTCTTCATAACCAATCTCTTTATTTGGTGACCAACAGAGATGCAAAGAAGAGAAAAGGCTGAGTGCATCTAGGATGGATGTAGAAGATGCAGAGTGCATCTAGGATGTAGAAAATGCAGATTGCATCTAGGATGATCAACGTCAGAGAGGTGGCCTTAACTTCCTGGAAACAGGCTGCAGGATGTTATTCCTCACTGACGTCATGCTCTCTTGCATGCTGTAATGCAGAGCGCTCCTGCAACCCCAGGAGAGTGACATTGTCTGACAGAACCTGACGCTGAGGAAGGTCTTATCTTACAGGGATCTTGGTTAGAGAGGCTTGCTCCTGTTCTTGCTGCAGCTGCTGCTGTGGGAGCTGCAAAATGAAGAGATTAAAAAATACCTCCTGACCCCTTGAAATGTGAGGCTTTCCAAAGCTGGAGGTATATATTCCTCCATCGACATAGCCCCATTTTCCAGGGTCAATTCATGCAGCGTAAAGAACTACATTAGGTTGGACTTCTTCAGTCCACGTCTACTTGTATCATACTCTTTTGAATGTGTAGAATAGATCCACCTGACTCTAATGTGACAGGGTTTGGGGGTGAGGATGAAGGAGCCAAGGGTCCTTACCTCACTGAGATTTTCCCTCAGAAAGTCTAGAATGACCAGTGAACAACCTTGCTCCCCAACTTGAAAGTCTTTGTGGATGGACTGCGACTTTCACTCAGGAACTCTGGAATGAGCAGTGAACAACACTGAGTCCCAACTTGAAAGTCTTTGTGGATGGACTGAGACTTTCACTCAGCAATTCTAGATTGAGCAGTGAACAACACTGAGTCCCAAATTGAAAGTATTTGTGGAGGGACTGAGATTTTTATTCAGAATATCTAGAAGGACCAGTGTGCAACCTTGACACCCAACTTTCAATGATCTCTGGACTTTTGGGTTATTGCTCACTTTCCTAAGGGAGGGAAGTTGATGGCCTCCCTCCTAGGCTTGTTGGCCCAGGGTTAGTGTTTTCACTGGGCTCTGGCCCTCTATTTATACCCATCAGTAGTGGTGACACACCCGCTGACCCAACAATGCTTGACTTGTCAACAACTGCTCCCAGCAGAGACATTTTTTTTTTTTTACCAAATATGGTAGTACTGTCCTATTTTGAACCAAATTGGTAAATTTCTTTTTTGACCAAAATTGGTCATACTGGCTTTTGCAAACCATTACTGGAAACACCGAGTTTTTTCCCAAAACTTGCAATGCCGACTTTAAAATCTTCAATTTTCTTCGTGCATGACACTCTGCAATGGGGTATACCCTTGCCAATCAATCAACCAAGCTGTTCTTGTGGTTGGGTAGTGATTGGAAGTACATATTTACAAGTGAGGTAGATGTCCTGCCTTCAGCTTCTGCTCTGCTGGGATAGGATAAGCTTATTTTCTTTTGGAAAGGTCATGACATAGATGAGAGGCTTGGAGCTAGATGAGGTTTAAGGTGCCTTCTCCCTCAAAATCTATGAAAATTGTGGCAGTAGTCAGCACAGTTAAGTGGGAAAGCCACATACAGATTGAAAAGGAGGCAATGGAAGACATTTACTGTGCTGCTCCTAGCAAAATTGATAAGCTCAGAAAAGCTGGAGTGGTGGCTTCCAGCCCTAATGAAGTAGAATTCAAACAATAAAACCTGAAGGGGCAGAAACGAAGGGATGATTACATCACATTAAAATTTCTCATTGACCACAAAAGGATATTGACGGTAAGACAATTCCACAACCAGACTTAGACATACCAAGATTGTTCATGGATCACTACAATAGGTTGCTGCTGGAGCTTGGGCTTCGACCCCCTGCTGTGAGTCACGACTTGCCCCTTAGCCTTTTGTACTGCAGGTTCCCCTTCTCTTTGCCTGGCTCCGCATTTCAGGCCATTTCGGTACCTCTTCTACTTTCCATGTCTACACCAGAACTCTTCGAGGTCAACAGGTCGTATGTGCATAGACTTCTGGGATGTCTGCTAGAGTTCATCCTCACCCCCATTCCCATGGTTAGTGATTGACTTCTGGGTGGATTCTGGCTGTCCATTCCCTTTTCTTGACCAGGAGCATACTTTGGGGTAATTCTCATCTGTTTGAAGCTGTTCTTTTCCACCATTATATGTTCTCAGTTCAGTAAACTGTTGTGGATCCACTTTAAGGAATCTGAGCCAGAATTCATGTTTGAATCCCTGCTGTGTGGGCCTGACCAATGGACCAGATTTTGAGGAAGATTCCTCTACTTTCTACCTGGCTGTAGATTTCAGGCCCTTCTTATTCCTCTGCCCCATTCCATGTACAACCTGCAATTGTGCTCAGCAGATATATAATCTCTGGGTAGATTTCTGCTGTCTCTGCCACAGCCCAGATTCAGGCTCCCTACTGTGAATGGTTGACTTATGGGTGCATTTATGGTGTCCATTCCCTTCCTTGACCAGGGACACACTTGGCAGGTTCTTTCTCCTCCTTCTGACTGTGCTTTTCCTCCATTGGACTTTCTAAGATCTGCATGCTGTTTATGGATGGATGTCAGGGAATCTGCCCCAGAGTGCAGTGTAGGCCCCCTGCTGTGAAAGCCTGTGCCATAGATGGGATGTTGTGGAAGATTCCCCCTCTCTTTCCCTGGGTCTCCATTTCCAGTGCTTCTTGTCCTCTTCCTGCTTTCCCTTCAGACTGAAGGATTGCCTTGGGAGCACGTGGAGTCATAGAGACACTTCTAGGCTCCCTTGCAAAGCCCAAGTAGCTGGTTCCCTGACTGCTTTTGCATGGCCTTTCCTCTTGTATCTTCTGACTCTCTTTTAGAGGCTTTAGAGGATTCTGGTTGAAGTCCTATTGTCAGTCATGACTGAGGGAATATTGAAGGTCACAGGACCTTCTTGTGTCAGACTTGTGGGCTTCTGTTCTGTGGTCCAGGGAAGGGTTCCCTGCTGTGCCAGTGTGCTCCAAGTTTGGGGATTTGCGTCAGATTCACCTTCTTTTGTTGTATGGCATACTGAACAGGGTATTTGCCTCACCTTTGATGCACCTCCTGATCTAGGGGGCTTTTACGGGTACCCAGAATGTCCCAGAATTCAATTCTGTGAATTCTGTGGAATTCATTTCTTTTCCACCATTGTACTTTCTCAGGTCATCAAGTACTGAAGTACCCCTTGTTCAATTCACATATGTCTGTGAAGGTGTCCGCATGTGTCTGTTGGTCCCCAATCAGTCTGTGTGTCCCCATCTTTCCATGTGTCCCAATTTCTCTGTGTGTTCCCATCTCTCTGTGTGTCTCCAATCTGTCCGTGCATGTCACTGTCTGTCTGTGTGTCCTCTTTTGTCCGTGTGACCCATATTGTCTATATATTCCCCTTCTGTCTCTCCATGTTTCTCCACCTGTCATTGTGTCCCCATCTTTTTGTCTATGTGTCCCCACCTGTCAGTCTCTAGAGTCTCTTGGAGGACCTCCTGCTGTGGTTGCTGGGACCTTGGATGGTTCCTGTATTTTCCCTTTCAGGACACTGAGCACCATTGCTTGTGTTCCTTTGAGCATCATACTTCATCTGTGGTCCTCGTCTGGGCCATGGCATAGGATCAGTGTCCCTGCATCCAAAATCTCTCTGGGCCTATGTCTTTTTTTCAGTTTGTTACTGGGTTGGATTTCTTCTTGCACATTCTTCTTCTCTATCCCTGAGGAGTTCCTTTGGGGGATTGTAGCCCAGTTTCTGGGTTCCCTCTTGACCAAGGGGCTGTCTGCTCTCCAGTTCCCATACATGGAGCATTGTAGTGGGTTACTACTGGCATGTCAGGTGGGAGTCCCCATCTTTACTTAGGTCTTAGCCTTTTTTCCTGCAGATTCCTCTTCCCCTTCTTGGGTGTGGATTTCTGGCCATGGTGGGTATTGTGGTCCGTTCCGTGTATACACTAGAAGTGTCCTGGGCCGATAGGCAGTGTGTGGATAGATTTCTGGGTTGCATGCTAGAGCCCATCCTCAGTCCCGCTGTTAGTGATAGAATTCTGTCTACTCCATTTTCTTGACCAGAGGCTTACTTTGGGGGTGTTCTCATCTTCTTCCAACTCTTCTTTTCCACCGTTGTACTTTCTCAGGTCAGCAAACTGTTGGTGCCTCCCCTTTAACGAATTTCCCTGGAGGGCAAGGTGAGACCCCTGCTGTGAGGCCCTGATCCATGGATGGGATTTTGGAGAAGATTGTTCTGTTCTCTACCTGAGTCTAGATGTTAGGCCCTTCTGGTGCCTCTGCTCCTTTCCATGTACAGTGTAAAATTGTCCTCGACAAACGTACAGTCTGTGGGTAGATTTCTGCTGTGTTTGCCACAGCCTTCCCACAGGCTCCCTACTGTGAACCATGGAATTCTGGGTTGATTTGGCCTGTCCATACCCTTCCTTGACCAAGGACACACTGGGCAGGTACTGTGGCCTATTTTTGGCTGTACTTTCCCTCCATTGAACAATCTCAGGTCTGCATGCTTTTGGGGAATGGATGTTAGTGAATCTAATGCCATATGATCTAGGCCCCCCTGCTGTGCAAGCCTATGGCTTGGATGGGATTTTATGACAGATTCCTCTAGCCTTTCCCTGGCGCTCCATTTCCATTGCTTCTGGTGGAATTCCTGCTCTCCTTTCAGACTGAAGGGTTGCCTTTATACCCCGTGTAGTCAGAGGAGACATTTCTAGGGCCCCTTGTATACCCCAAGTAGCTGGCTCAGCAACCTCTTTTGCATGGGCTTTCTTGTTGGGTCTTTTGACTTTCTCTGTGCAGCTGATTTAGGGGATTCTGGTTGAGATCCTTTTGTCAGTCATGACTGGGGGAATATTGAAGGTCAGAGGAACTTCTTCTGTCAGACCTGAGGGGATCTGATCTACGGTTTTTGGAAGGGTCCCCTGCTGTGCCCATGAGCTCCAAGTTTGGGGATTTGCTTCAGAAACACCTTCCTTTCTTCTATGGCATACTGAGCAGGGAATTTGCCTCACCTTTGATGCACCTCCTGATCCAGTGGGCTTTTACCAGTACCCAGAATGTCCCCAGACCGGATGAATTTCTGTGGGGTTCCCCCAAAAAGGCCCCTTGGCTAATCTGTGTGTCTGCATGTGTCTCTCTGTGTGTCCCCATCTATCTGTGTTTCCTCATGTCCCCATCTGCCTGTGCATCCTTATCTGTACATGTGTCCCCATCTGTCCATGTGTCTCCAATCTGTCTCTGTTTGCCCCTGAGTCTGTCCATCTGTGCCCATGTGTCTGTCTGTGTGTCCCCATGTTTCCATGTGTCTCTTATCTGTCTGTGTGTGCCCATGTGTCTGTCTGTGTGTCCATGTGTCTGTCCCTGTGCCCCATCTGTCCATGTGTCCCCATCTGTCTGCATGTCCCCATCTATGTGTGTGTCCAGATCTGTCTTTATGTACCCAACTGTGTGTGTCTCAGATCTCTCCATGTGTCTCACTGTCTGTCTCTGTTTCCTCATCTGTCCTTGTGTCCCTTATCTCTCCCTATATGCCGCATCTGTGTCTTGATGTTTCTCCATCTCTCACTGTGTCCCCCTCTTTCTTTCCATGTGCCCCCCCCCCGGTCAATCAGTAGAGCCTATTGGAGGACCTCCTGCTCTGGTTGCTGTAACCGTGGATGGCTCCTGCATTTTCCCTTTCAGGGCACTGAGGAGCATTACTTGTGTTCCTGTGAGCATGACACTGTATATGTTGTCCCTGTCTAGGCAGTGGCATAGCATCAGTGTCCCTCATCCAAAATCTCTCTGAGTCTATTTGTTTTCATCGCTTTGTTTCTGGGTTGGATTTCTTCTTGCACATTCTTCTCCTCTGTCCCTGAGGAGTTCATTCAGCGGACTGTGGCCTAGTTCCTGGTGTCCCTCTTGACCAAGGGGCCGTCTACTCTCCAGTTCTCGTTCATTGAACATTTTAATGCGTTGCTACTGGCACCTCAGTTGGGAGTCCCAATCATTCCCTAGGTCTTAGATGTTATTCCTGCAGGTTTGTCTTCCCTTTCCTGGGCCTTGATTTCTGTCCATTGTGTGTACACTGTTCCTTTTCTTGTATACAATGGAACTGTTCTGGGCCAATAGGCACTCTGTCGATAGATTTCTGGGGTGTCTTCTAGATCCCATCCTCAGCGCCCCATGATTGATTGAATTCTGGGTGGATTCTGGTGGTCCATTCACTTTTTTGACCAGAGGTTTCCTTTTGGGTAATTCTGCCGCATTTGGAGCTGTGCTTTTTCACCATTGTACTTTCTCAGAATAGCAAACTGTTGGTGGACCCCCCTTAAGTAATCTGACCCTGGTTTCAAAGCTGGACCCCTAGTGTGAGGGTGTGCCCCATGGATGGGATTTTGGGGAAGATTCCTCTACTCTCTGCCTGGGTCTAGATTTCAGGCCCGTCTGGTGCCTCTGCTCCTTTCCATGCATACCATGTAATTGTCCTTGGCAGACAGAGAATCTGTGAATAGATTTCTGCTGCCTTTGCCATAGCCCACCACAGGCTCCCCACTGTGATGGATTGACATTTGAATGGATTGGGGCTGTCCATTCCCTTCCTTGAGTGGGATACAATTGGCAGGTGTTTTGGCCTACTTGTGACTATGCTTTTCCTCCATTGGAAGCTTTTACCGGTGTCCTGAATATCCTCTGGTCTATGTCTGTGGGGTAACCTCACCAGTGAGCCTTCCCCACTCCCCATATGACTGTAAAGGTGTCCTGATCAGTCTGTGTGTCCCCATAGGTCTCTGTGTCCCCATGTGTCCTCATGTACTGATCAGTCTCTGTGTCCCTGTCTGTCTGTGTCTCTCTGATCTGTCCGTGTTGCCCACTATCTGTCCATGTTGCCTCTTCTTTCCCTGTCCCGTATCTGTCTGTGTATCCCCCATCTTTCTCTCCATATTTCCCCAGGTGTCACTGTGTCAACATCTGCCTGTCTGTGTGTCCCATCTGTCAATCACTAGAGCCTCTTGGAGGACCTCCTGCTGTGGTTGCTGGGACCTTGGATGGTTCCTGTATTTTCCCTTTCAGGACACTGAGGCCCATTGCTTGTGCTCCTGTGAGCATGACACTTTGTCTGTGGTCCCTTTCTAGGCTGTGGCATAGCATCAGTGTCCCAGCATCCAAAATATATCTGGACCTATGTCTTTTCATCAATTTGTTACTGGTTGAATGTCTTCCTCCACATTCTTCTCTATTCCTGAGGAGTTCATTTGGGGTATTGTGGCCTAGCTCTGGGGATCCCTCTTGATCAAGGGGTTGTCTACTCTCCAGTTCTCATTCATCAAACATTTTCATGTGTTGCTATGGGCACCTCAGGTGGGACTCCCAGTCATTCTTTAGGCCTTAGATTTTTTCCAGCAGATTCCTCTTCCCTTTTCTGAGTCTCAATTTCTGATCAGTGATTGAACCCTGGTCCTTTTTGTGGAAACACTGGCACCATCCTGGGCTGAGAGGCAGTCTGTGGATGTATTTCTGGGGTGTCTTCTAGACCCCATCTTCAGCGCCTCTGTGAAGGATTGAATTCTGGATGGATTTGGGCTGTCCATTCCCTTCCTTGACCAGGTAGGCTGGCCTACTTCTGGCTGTGCTTTTCCTCCATTGGACTTTCTGAGGTCTGCATGCTGGTGGTGCATGAATGTGAGGGAATCTGACCCAGAGTGCAGTGTAGGCCCCCCTGCTGTGAAGGCCTGTGGCATGGATGGGATGTTGTGGAAGATTCCCCTACTCTTTCCCTGGGTCTCCATTTCCTGTGCTTCTATTCCACTTCCTGCTGTCCCTTCAGACTGAAGGACTGGCTTGGGACAGCCTGTAGTCAGTGGAGACATTTCTAGGGCCCCTTGTAATGCCGAAGTTGCTGGTTCACCACCTGCTTTTGCATGGCCTTTCTTGTCGTGTCCCCTGACTCTCTTTCTCTGGGAAACTGATTCAGGGGATTCTGGTTGAGACCCTATTGTCAGTCACGACTGAGGGAAGATTGAAGGTCACAGGACCTTCTTTTGTCAGACTTGAGGGGTTCTGTTCTGTGGTCCATGGAAGGGTCCCCTGCTCTGCCCAGGAGCTCCACGTTTGGGGATTTTCTTCAGATTCATCTTCTTTTCCTGTGTGGCGTACTGAGAAGGTAATTTGCCACACAACTGATGCACCTACTTACCCAGGAGTCTTTTACCAGTACCCAGAATTTCCTCAGATCCATTTCTGTGGGGTTCCCTCACCATTACCCCTTGGATACTCCCCGTATATCTGTCCAGGTGTCCTCATCCATCCATGTGTCCCCATTGGTCTGTGTGTCCCCATCTGTCCATGTGTCCCAATCTGTCTTTGTATCCTTATCTGTCCATGTGATCCCATCTGTCCATGTGTCTCCTATGTGTCTGTGTGTGCCCATGAGTCTGTTTATGTGTGCACATCTGTCTGTCTATGTATCCCCGTCTATCTGTCCGTGTTTCCCCATGTGTTCCTGTGTCCCTATCTGTCCATGTGTCTCGTATCTGTCTGTTTGTCCCCATCTGTCCGTATCTCTCTTATCTCTCCTTGTGTCCCCATGAGTCTTTCCATGTGTCCCAATCTGTCTCTGTGTCCTTATCTGTCTATGTGTCTCCTATATGTCTGTGTGTCCCCATGTGTTTGTCTGTGTGCCCCGATCTGTCTGTGTGTCTCTATTTGACTGCGTGTCTCCTATGTGTCTGTGTGTCCAACTGTCTGTCCATGTGTCCCCATCTGTCTCTGTATCCCCATGTGTCTGTCTGTGTGCCCCCATGTGTCTGTCCGTGTGTCCCCATCTGTCCGTATGTCCTCATTTGTCTGTCTGTGTTTCCTGATCTGTCTGTGGGTTCTGATCTGTCTGTGCGTCCTTAATTGTCTGTGTGTCTTCTATGTGTCCGTGTGTCCCACTGTCTCTCATCTGTCAATCACTAGAGCCTCTTGGAGGACCTCCTGCTGTGCTAGATGGTACATTGGATGATTCCTGTATTTTCCCTTTCATGGCACTGAGAAGCATTATTTGTGTTCCTTTGAGCATGACACTTTGTCTGTGGTCCCCATCTAGGCCGTGGCATATCATCAGTGTCCCTGCATCCAAAATCTCTCTGGGCCTGTTTCTTCTCAACAGTTAGTTACTGGGTTGGATTTCTTCTTGCACATTCCTCTCCTCTATCCCTGAGGGGTTCATTTGGGACACTGAGACCTACTTTCTGGGGTCCCTCTTGATCAAGGAGCTGTCTACTCTCCAGGTCCTGTCCATGGAATATTTTAGTGGATTGGTACTAGCACCTCAGATGGCACTCTAAATCATTCCTTAGGTCTTCGACTTTTTTCCTGCAGATTCCTCTTCCCTTTCCTGGGTCTCGAATTCTGGCCATTGTGGGCACTCTGGTCCTTTTGATGCATACACTGGAACCATCCTGGTTCAATAAGCAGTCTGTGGATATATTCCTGAAGTGTCTGCTAGAGCCCATCCTCAGACCCCCTTGGAGGGATTGCATTTTTGGTGGTTTCTGGCTGTCTGTTCTCTTTTCTTGACCAGGGGCATACTTTTGGGCCATCCTGGTCTGGCTCTAGCTGTGTTTTCCCATCATTGTACTTTCTCAGGTCAGCAAACTGTTGGTGGATCGAGGTGAAGAATTCTGGCCCAGAGTACAATGTTAGTCCCCCTGCTGTGAAGGCTTGGCCCATGGATGGGATTTGTATAAGATTACCTTCCTGTATACCAGAGTCTCCATTTCAGGAGGTCCACTTCCTGCTTTCCCTCTAGACTGATGGATTGCCTTTGGATCACGTGTAGTCATTGTAGACACTTCCCAGGTCATTCTACAGCCCAAGGAGCTGGCTCACTGACTGTTTCTGCATGGGCTTTCTTGTTGCTCTCTGATTCACTTTGGAGGGCGAGCTGATTAAGGGGATTCTGGTTGAGATCCTACTGTCAGGCACAACTGGGGGAATATTGAAGGTCACAAGAACATCTTCTGACAGGTACGAGAGGACCTGTTCTGTAGTGTGTGGTGTAGTCCCACCAGGACAGCCAGTTCTAAGTGGAGGGCTTTGTTCAGATACATCTTCATTTGCTCTATCACGAAGTTTGTGGGGAATTGGCCCATCCGCGGATGCTCCCTGTAACCCAGGAGACTTTTCTCAGTCATCACAATGTCCCCAGATCAATTTCTGTGAGGTTCCCTCACCAGAGCCCCTTGGAGGACCTCCTGCTGTGGCTGCTGGCACCTTGGAGGTTTCCTGTATCCCCCTTACTGGGCAATCAGGCTCATTGCTTAGGTTAGTTGAGCAGAACACTTCCACTGTGGTCCACCTACAGGCCCTGACGTGGCATCAGTGTCCCTACATCCAAAGTCTGTCTAGGACTATACTTTTTTAACCAGTTTGTTCTTGCGTGGGATTTGTTTTTGAACTTTCTGCTCCTTTCAGCTGAGGAGGTTATTTGGGGGATTCTGGCCCAGTAGTCAGGTCGGTCTTGCCCCAGGGGCTGTCTACTCTCCAGTCATTGTTCAAGGATCACTACAGTGGGGTGGTACTGGAAGGTTGTTGGGACCCCCTGTGGTGAATCATGACTTCCCTCTTAGCCTTTTGTGTAGCAGATTCATCTTCTCTTTGGCTGGGTCTGGATTTCAGGCCATTCTGGTCCCTCTGCTGCTTTCCATGTATACACTGGATCTCTTCTGGCTTACTGGACATCTGGGGATGGATTTCTGAGGTGCCTCCCTAGAGCTTGCAGCACATGACACAAATGCTCAACTTTGCTTTTGTTGTCTCTGTAACCTGCCATCATCTTATCTTTTCAGCCCAAAGCATGGCTCTTTTCCTTCAGGGATTACGTGCTTCTGCCTTACTAGGGAGTTCTTTGTACTTCCTGCCACCTTTGCCCACCCTTTAGGTTTGACCAATATTTCCTGAACACTTCCTTTTTCCTTCCAGGCTTGCCTTGACCCAGCCCAGCCTTCCCAGCCCAGGTGCTACCATGTGCATGATTCCTTTCCCAGTCTTTCCCCAACTTCCAGCCCTGACATGGAAATCTCACTCAGTTAGATACTCTCTCCAATAATCAGCTCCTCTTGCTCATGGCTCTCAGAGTCCTTTGCCTGGAACTCACCTTATTTCTCATCTCATGCAGCTTGGAAGATCCTGAACCTTCTTTCAGATTTTTCTCAGTGGGATCTGGTAGACCTTAACAAAAAAACAGTTTGAAAGTTATTGGATAAACCTCCTACAGAAAAGTTTGTTTCATTAAAAATCATCATATGTCATCATCGGGAATGTAGTGTGGTGGATACGATTCTTGGGGAGTCAGGGGACCTGGGCGTGAATGGAGCCTCCCTTAGTTCCTGTGTCTCACTGGGCAAGTCATTTAACCTCTGTGCCTCCGTTTCCTCCTCTGTTGAGGATACTGGCTTGTGATGGCCCTTCCCAGCTCTACACCTGTGATCCTATGGCTGTGAGGTTGTGTCCAGAGGACATTTCCGGGTTTCCCTCCCCCATGAAGCACACCCTTGAATCATGTTCTTTTTCCTCTCTTTTCTTTCATCAATTGGTATTAAACCAATTCTCCCGAAATTTATAGACTGGCAGAGCTGAATCCCTGGTGATAGAGGGTAACCCCTGGCCAGGCTAACAGCTTGGCCAGCAGCCTCTCTCCCCGTGGTCCTGTGTGGTTCCTGGTGACGTCTTCTGCTGCTGTTCCCAAGGAGCCTTCCCCGCCGCCCCATCACCCCTGTTCTTTCCCCTGCCCTCAGCCGCCCATAGGAGTGTGATGTGTCACTTCCTAGGTGTGAGCCCTGTGGCTCTCCCTGCACAGACCCCCTTCCCTCCCTCCGCCCACCTTGGGTTCCCCTCTGCCTCTCCATCGGTCCTTTTTGGTCCAGCCTCCCCCCAGGCTGGCCCAGCTCTTTGGCTAGCCAGCTCTGGATGCTCTACAGACTCCCTCGCTGCGGGTTCGGCCACCTCCTTGCCCAGATGGCCCCCTTGCGAGAGGTCCTTCTTCCTCTGCACGGACTCGGGAGGCCCTGTCACCCCGGCCCCAGCTCCACCGTGGCTCTGACTCCGGGGACCTCCCGCAGGGTTCTTCTGCAATCCCTGGGATGTTCCATTGGCGGCCCTCCCCCCCAACGCTCAGCCCCACACTCCGTTGGGTTCCGTTGCGAAGGTGGGCAACGGCTCTCCCTCTGCCCGTCTCCACGCCGTTTTCGGGTGATCCTGGTCCGCCCCGGCCATGGAGGAAGAGAAATCCAGGGAAGCCCTGCGGTGCCTGGCCAAGGGCACCCAATACACGCGCCTCGGGCTGTTCCGATGGAGGCCGGACTACGGGAAGGCTGCGAGAGAGTTCGCCAAGGCCGCCTTAGCCTTCAGCAGCGCTCACCAGCTGAAGGAGGCCGCGGGAGCCTTGTTCAAGGAGGCTGAGGCCCACGAGCAAAACCGGGTGCCCCTCCGTGCCGCCGTGGCCTACGAGCGAGCCAGCCTGTACCTGAGCCAGTCCGAGCAGCTGGGCGAGGCCGCCCAGGCGGTGAAGCGGGCTGTCTCGTTGTCCCTGGAGCGTGGAGCGGCAGACGTCGCAGCCTGCACCTTGAGGCGCTTCAGCCAGCTGCTGGAGAGCCAGATCCCGCACCAGGTGGTGCCCCTCTACCAGCGGGCATCCCAGCTCTTTGAGGCGGACGAGCACTTGCTGCCGGCCCTGGACTTCAGCAGCCGAGCTTCCAAGCTTCTGGTGCGGCTCCAGCGCTACGGGGACGCTGCGATCTCCCTCAGCCAGGAGAAGCACTTGTATGCCAAGGTGGAGGGCTTCACCATGTGCCACCAGAGAGCCCTGGCGCAGTGTCTAGCCCACCTGTGTGGCCGGGATTTTTCTGCTGCCTCCCAGTGCCTGCAAGACTGCTGTGTCAATTTTCCGACCTTCCAGTTCAGCGACGAGTACGTGGCCATGGTAGCTTTGCTGAACTGTTATGAAGACCAGGACCAAGAAGGGGTGGACGAGGTGTGCAGCTCTCCTGTCGTCCAGTACCTGGACGAGGTGTACAGGGAGATGACCACGATGCTGAAGATGCTTACCGTCGAGAACCTGTCCTTCCTAGAACAATGAATTCATTAAAGCCAATTAGTTAAAAAAATAAAAGTTCTGTTATACCTATCCTGTGTGTGTGTGTGTTTGTGTGTCTGTGTGTGTGTGCTTTGTCGCATCATACCTGTTCTCAGCTTCTTTACTTCAAACGTGCAAGGAAGCCTTTGGATTCCTCCCCCTTCCCAATGACCCCTTCCGTCTCATCGTTGCAGAGAAGATATATTCCTCCCTTCATGGTTCAATATAGAAAACCATCAATTAGGTTACTCTCTGCTTTCCCACCCCACTTCCTCTCGTTTCCCCATGATCCTCAGGACATACATCCTACATTCATAGACATTTGACTGCCCAAACTCCTCAGGATGAGACTAGAAAATACCTAAAACTTCTGAGACTTTCTTCATGCCTTCCCCATGGTTACCCTTCTAAGACATACTGCACAGACCTTGAAGGCTCCAAATGACTTAACCTTTTCCCTGGAAAATCAAAATGAGCTGCATTCAATCAGCTTGAGCTTGAGGCTCAGGTGTGGGATCAGGAACAGGATCAGTTGTCCACCTGTATGGGACTTGAGCAGTTCCACCCAGTCCAATCCCCTGGTTTTACATAGGAGGTAGCCCTGGGGCCCAAAGAAGTTAACTTGCTCAGTAACCCACTGGTGACAGGCCACAGGGAACAGGGACAGGCAGGATGGGCCCTCTGGGTCTTCTGATTCCAAATACAATGAAGAAATGAAACGAAGGTGGTGAGGAAATGGGACCAGACAAGAGAGAAAGGGATCTGACCAGGGAGGCATGGAACCCCTCTGGCATGGTAAGGCAAGCTTTGCCTCACCTAGCCCAGAGGGGACAGAAGTGCCTTGTGCAGGAGGAATCTGTAGCATCGTTCAGACCCATCCCTGTCCTGCTCATCTCCCTGTACACATTTCCTTTTTCAAAATTATTCAACAGTATTTAAATTACCAAAAGTTAATTGGAGCCACATTGAGGAAGGTTCTACAGAATAACCATCTCAATTCATTGACACTTCCAAAATTCCCAAGGTAGGTAGAAAAGAAGGTAGAACTTGAAGCTTGACTGAGGAAACACTTGATAATAATTAGAACTATCCCAAAGCAGAATGTATGGTCTCAGGACAACATGGGTCCCCAGGTCCAGGAACTCTGGCAGCAAAGACTAGGTGACTTCTTGCTGGTTTCCTACAGTGGAGGTCCTTGTCCAGGAGTTGGACTGAAATGGCCTCAGAATTCCCCTCCACCTTCCTAATTTTGTTGCCCCTTGTAGCCCATTAAACATGCAGACTGTTTGTAAAACGTGGAGACAACTGATTTCAAGGGGAGTTTCCCCTTGAAAAGTCCAGAGGGTTTCCTGCATGACAGGATAGGACTATCTGTATAGCCCCCAAAAGAAAATTGCCTCCAAGCTTGTGTTGGCTCTCATGTTACTGAGAATCTGTGAAAAGCCTTTTCCATTCCTTGCCAAAAGAACACTGAAAGTAGAACAAGTTCCCATCAATATGACCGCCTTTCTACCAAAAAATAAGCAAATGCTGAATCCTTTCATGGAGTAAGGGTCCCCTTAAGCTTGTTTTGGGTATCCTTGAGCCCTGTGGAAGCTTGCTGAAGACTCAGAAAACTTTCAAAAAATATGCTTCAATGCATAAAATGTAGGATTACAAAGGGAACTAGTTATGTGCAAATCAAGATGTATATGTTTTCCTCCAGGAAATGTAATGGATACCCTGAAATCCATCAGAATGATGATGCCCTAGGAAATACTGTGTTGCAAGGCAAATGGTATCATAAAGATGGATTTCCTTAGGGCTGCTTTCACGTTCACTTCTAGCCACAGCTGGTTTTATGGTGTGGAGGACCTGTAGAATGCCCACCAGAAGGATTCTTATCCATCTGCCCTTCTGTGCCCTCTCTCCACCCCTGCCAGAGTATAGCAGTGCTTTAAGCACGTGTGAGTCCACGTCACTGTGTACAGAGCAGAGGATTTATTTTTACAGCAGTAGAAATCCAAGTCTACTGTCATTTCTGTTTACCAAAAAAAAAAGAAACCAAAAAACAATCCGGCAATAATGAATTAGTTTACTGAGAGCAGCAGAATAAGCTTTAAAAGTGAATATTTTTTTGGTAGGGCTTTTCTTTTCTTTCTGTGCTTTGGATCTGTGATTTCACTGCTGTGGAGAACTCTCAGTGTGGAAACTTACTCCAGAGATGGACCTCAGTTGGCCCTCAGGAGCCAGTCTGTGTGTCCCATCTGTCCATGTGCTCCTCTCTGTCTGGATCTTCATCTATCTGTGTGCTTCATCTATCTGTGTGTCTCTATCTGTCAGTGTGGCTCCTAAATGTCCCTATGTGTCTTCGTGTCCCCAGCTTTCTGTCTGTGTGTCCCCATCCTGCTGTGGTTGCTGTCACCTTGCATAGTTCCTGTACATTTCCTTTCAGGGCTCTGAGGACCATTGCTGGTGTTGCTTTGAGCATGACCCTTAGTCTGTGGTCCATCACTAGGCCAAGGCCTAGGACCAAGGGCCCTGCATCCAAAATCTCTCTGGGCCTATTTCTTTTAGGCAATTTCTTACCAGGTTGAATTTCTTCTTTCAAATTCTTCTCTTTCCCTTGGATTTCATTTGGGGGCTTGTGGCCTAGTTCCTGGGGTCCTTCTTGACAAACGGACTGTCTACTCTTGAGTGACTGGTCATGGATCCTTTTAGTGGGTTGATAGTGGCACGTCAGTTGGGACCCCATGCTGTGAATTATTCCGTAAGTCTTAGATTTTGGGGAGTAGATTCTTCTTCTCTGTCCTGGTTCTTGATTTCATATCACTGTAGGTATTCTGGTCATTTCCATGTATACACTGGAACCATCCTGGGCTGATCAGCAGTCTGTGGATAGATTTCTGAAGTGTCTGTGAAGCCCATCCTCAGCTCCTCACTGTGAGTGACTGAAGTCTGGGTGGCTACTGGCTGTCCATTCCCTTTTGTCCACCTCTGTGAGGACCTGGTCCATGGATGGGATTTTGGAGAAGATTCCTCTGCTCTCTGCCTGGGGCTAGATTTCAGATCCTTCTGTTGCCTCTGCCCTTTCTATGTGCACCAGGCAATTCTCCTCCACAGATGCAGAGTGTGTGCATAGAGTTTTGCTATGTATGAAAGATTGCGTCTTCAGGCTCCCTATTGTGAAAGATTGAATTCTGGCTGGATTTTGGCTGTCCATTCCCTTCCTTGACCAGGGGCACCCTTGGAGGACTTTGGCCTAGCGCTGGCTGTGCATTTCCTCCATTAGACAGAGAGATGGGAACACAGTATTGGATGGGGACACACAGACAGCAGGGGTGACACATCCATCTACCCAACAATGCTTGTCATTTCAACAACTGGTCACAGCATAGGCATTTTTACCAAATATGGTGGTACTGTCTTCTTTTGATCAAAGATGGGAAATTGCCTTTTTTAACCAAAATTGGTCATACTGGCTTTAGAAAACCAACAGTGGTGACACTGACTTTTTTCCCCAAAAATGGTAATACTGACTTTGAAATCTGACATGCCTTTAATTTTGTTCATGCATGACACTGTAGAATGGGGTATGTTGTTATCAATCAATCAATCAAGTTGTGCTTGTGGTTTGTTAGTGATTGGAAGCACATATTTGCGGGGTGAGGTAGCTGTCCTGCCTGCAGCCTATGCTCTCCTGGGATGAGGTAATAAGCTTATTTTCTACTGGGAAGGGAATGACATAAAGAACAGGCCTAGAACTACCTGATTTTTAAGGTGCCATGTCGCTCAGAATCTATGAAAATTTCACCTCTAGTCAGCACAGCTACGTGGGAAAGCCACATACAGATTTAACATGAGACCATGGAAGACATGTATTTACTGTGCTGCTCCTAGGCAAACTGGTAAGCTCAGAAAAGCAGCAGTTGTGGCTTCAACACCTGATGAAGTTGAATTCTAATAATAAAACATGAAGGGGCAGAAACAAAGGGATGATTATGTCACATTAAAATTTACCATTGAGGATGGAAGGATATTGATAGTAAGGCAATTCCACAAAAAACCCTTAGACAAACCATCATTGTTCATGGATCACCACACTGGGTTGCTGCTGGACCCTGGGTTTGGAGCCCCTGCTGTCAATCATTGCTTCCCTCTTAGACTTTTGTGTTTCAGGTTCCACTTCTCTTTGCCTGAGTCTGGATTATAGGACATTTGGGCACCTCTGCTGTTTTCCATGTCTACACTAGAACTGTCCAGGTCCAACAGGTTGTCTGTGGATAGATTTCTGGGGTGTCTGCTACAGTCTATCCACACCCCAATTTTCATTGTTGGTTATTGAATTCTGGTTGGATTCTGGCTGTCCATTCACTTTTCTTGACCAGGGGCATACTTTGGGGTAATTTTGGCCTCCTTCTAGCTGTGCTTTTCTACTACTTTATCAGATGTGCAAACTCTTGGTGAATTCCCTTTAACTAATCTCACCCACATTTCATGGTAGGACTCCTGCAGTGACAGCCTGAAACATAGATGGGTTCTGGAGAAGATTTCTCTACTCTCTGACTGCATCTAGATTTCAGGCCATTCTGATGTCTCTGATCTTTTCCATCTACAGCGTCCTCAGCAGACATTCCATCTGTGGATGGATTTCTGCTGTCTTTGCTACAACCTTCCCACAGGCTCCCTACTGTGACCGATGGAATTCCGGGTGGATTTCGGCAGTCCATTTCCTTCCATGACCAGGGACACACTTGGCATGTTCTTTGGCCTAGTTCTGGCTGTGCTTTTCCTCCATTGGACTTTCTAAGGTCTGAATGCTTTTGATGGTTGGATGTGAAGGAATCTTTCCCAGAGTGCAGTGTAGGCCCCCCTGCTGTGAAAGCCTGTGGCTTTGATGGGATTTTGTGAAGGATTCCCCTTATCTGTCCCTTGGTCTCCATATCTGCTGTTTCTGGTCCACATTCTTCTTTTCCTCCAGACTTAAGGATTCCCTTAGGGGCAGTTAGGTGGTGCAGTGGATAGAGCACCAGTGCAGGAGTCAGGAGGACCTAAGTTCAAATCTCAACTCAGTTCAAATCTCACCTCAGACACTTGACACTTACTAGCTGTGTGACCTTGGGCAAGTCACATCCTTACTGCACTGGCTTTTACCAGTACCCACAGTGTCCCCAGATCCATTTCTGTGGAGTTCCCTCACCATTGCACCTTGGCTACTCTCCCATATGTGTTTCCAGGTGCTCTCATCTGTCCATGTGTCCCTATTATCCATGTCTCAATCTGGCTGTGTTTCCCTCATCTGTCCGTGTGTCTCACTTTCTGTCCATGTGTCCTGTATCTCTCTGTATATCCCCCATCTGTCTCTCCATGTTTCCCTACCTGTCCCTGTATCCCCATCTGTCAATCATTAGAGCCTCTTGGAGGACCTTCTCCTGTGTTTACTGGTACCTTGGATGGCTTCTGTATTTTCCCTTGCAGTTCACTGACAAGCATTGCTTGTGTTCCTTTGAGCATCATACTTCATCTGTGGTCCTCGTCTGGGCCATGGCATAGCATCAGTGTCCCTGCATCCAAAATCTCTCTGGGCCTATGTCTTTTTTTCAGTTTGTTACTGGGTTGGAGTTCTTCTTGCACATTCTTCTCCTCTATCCCTGAAGAGTTCCTTTGGGGGATTGTGGCCCAGTTTCTGGGTTCCCTCTTGACCAAGGGGCTGTCTGCTCTCCAGTTCCCATACATGGAGCATTGTAGTGGGTTACTACTGGCACGTCAGGTGGGAGTCCCCATCATTACTTAGGTCTTAGCCTTTTTTCCTGCAGATTCCTCTTCCCTTTCTTGGGTGTCGATTTCTGGCCATGGTGGGTACTGTGGTCCTTTCCATGTATACACTGGAAGTGTCCTGGGCCGATAGGCAGTCTGTGGATAGATTTCTGGGGTGCCTGCTAGAGCCCATCCTCAGCCCTGCTGTTAGTGATTGAATTTTGTCTACTCCATTTTCTTGACCAGAGGCTTACTTTGGGGGTGTTCTCATCTAGTTCCAACTCTGCTTTTCCACTGTTGTACTTTCTCAGGTCAGCAAACTGTTGGTGCCTCCCCTTTAACGAATTTCCCTGGAGGGCAAGGTTGGACCCCTGCTGTGAGGCCCTGATCTATGGATGGGATTTTGGAGAAGATTGTTCTGTTCTCTACCTGAGTCTAGATGTTAGGCTCTTCTGGTGCCTCTGCTCCTTTCCATGTGCAGCATAAAATTGTCCTCGACAAACGTACAGTCTGTGGGTAGATTTCTGCTGTGTTTGCCACAGCCTTCCCACAGGCTCCCTACTGTGAACCATGGAATTCTGGGTTGATTTGGCCTGTCCATACCCTTCCTTGACCAAGGACACACTGGGCAGGAACTGTGGCCTCATTTTGGCTGTACTTTTCCTCCATTGAACAATCTCAGGTCTGCATGCTTTTGGGGAATGGATGTTAGTGAATCTACTGCCATATGACCTAGGCCCCCCTGCTGTACAAGCCTATGGCTTGGATGGGATTTTATGACAGATTCCTCTAGCCTTTCCCTGGCGCTCCATTTCCATTGCTTCTGGTGGAATTCCTGCTCTCCTTTCAGACTGAAGGGTTGCCTTTATACCCCGTGTAGTCAGAGGAGACATTTCTAGGGCCCCTTGTATACCCCAAGTAGCTGGCTCAGCAACCTCTTTTGCATGGGCTTTCTTGTTGGGTCTTTTGACTTTCTCTGTGCAGCTGATTTAGGGGATCCTGGTTGAGATCCTTTTGTCAGTCATGACTGGGGGAATATTGAAGGTCAGAGGAACTTCTTCTGTCAGACCTGAGGGGATCTGCTCTAAGGTTCTTGGAGGGGTCCCCTGCTGTGCCCATGAGCTCCAAGTTTGGGGATTTGCTTCAGATTCATCTTCTTTCCTTGAATGATATACTTAGCAGGGAATTTACCTCACTAGTGATGCACCTCCTCATCTAGGAGGTTTATAGCAGTACTCAGAGTGTCCCCAGATTCATTTCTGTGGGGTTCCCTCAGCCTTGCCCTTTTAATACTCCCCCCACATGTCTATCCCTGTGCCCTTACCTGTGTGGGTGTCCCGATCTCTCTGTGTGTCCCTGATCTGTCCATCTGTCTCTTCATCTGTCCACGTGTCCCATATCTATCTGCATATCCCCCATTTGTCTCTCCATGTTTCCCCACCTGTAGCTGTGTTCCCATGTTTCTCTCCCTGCATCCCAACCTGTCAATCACTTGAGTCTCTTGGAGGACCTCCTCCTGTGGTTGATACTACCTTGGATGGTTCCTGTATTTTCCCGTTCAGGGCCCTTAGGAGCATTGCTTGTGTTCCTTTGAGCATGACACTTTGTCTGTGGTTGCCATCTAGGCTGCAGCATAGCGTCAGTGCCCCTGCATCCAAAATCCCTCTGGGTCTATTCTTTTCATCAGTTTGTTACTGGATTGAATTTCTTCTTGCACATTTTTCTCCTCTATGCCTGGGGAATTCCTTTGGGGGACTGTGGCCTAGTTTCTGGGTTCCCTCTTGACCAAGGGGCTGTCTACTCCCCAGTTCCCTTCATGAAACATTTTGGTAGGTTGCTTCTGGCACCTCAGGTGGGATTCCCAATCATTCCTTATGTCTTAGACCTATTTCCTGGAGATTCCTCTTCCCTTTCCTGGGTCTTGATTTCTGGCCATGGTGGGTACTGTGGCCCTTTCAAGGTATACACTGGAAGCGTCCTGGGCCGATATGCAGTCTGTGGATATATTTCTGGGGTGAAAGCTAGAGGCCATCCTCAGCCCTCCTGGGAGTGATTGAATTCTGGGTGGATTCTGGCTGTCCATTCCCTTTTCGTGACCAGGGGCATACTCTGAGGTAATTCTAGCCTGTTTGCAGCTGTGCTTTTCCACCATTGTGCTTTCTCGGGTCAGCAAAGTGTTGGTGGATCCCCTTTAAGGAAGCTGACTGAGATTTCAAGGTAGCAGCCCTGCTGTTAGGACCTGAACCATGGATGTGTCCCAGTCCGGAGATTTGCTTCCTATTCAAATTCATATTGCCAAAAGAGAGAAAGAAAATTATAGACCAGTTTCTCTAATGAATATCGGATTTTATGAAAAAGAATACCCCAACTTATCACGAGAATAATGCATCATCATCAGGTAGGATTCATGCCAGGAATGCAGGGCTGGTTCAATATTAGGTAAACTATTACCATTATCGATCACATCAACAACAAAACTAACTGAAAACACATGATTATCTGAATAGATGCAGAAAATAGCTTTCGACAAAATACAACACCCATTGCTATTGAACAACACTGGAGAGCATAGGAATAAAGGGAACTTTCCATAAAATAATAAGCAGAATGTACCTAAAACCTTCAGCAAGCTTTATATGCAATGAAGATGAGCTAGATACATTTCCAATAAGATCAGGGGTGAAGCAAGGATGTCCATTATCACAATTATTATTCTTTCCGTACTAGAAATGTTAGCTGTAGCAATTAGAGAAGATAAGGGAATGGAAGTAATTAGCATAGGCAAAGAAGAAACTAGGTCATCACTCTTTGCAGATGAAATGGTTATATACTTAGAGAATCCCAGAGATTGAAGAAAAAACTACTTGAAAACTTAAACAGCTTTGGCAAAGTTGTAGGTTACAACATGAACCTGCACAAATTATTTGTTCTGAAATCCTTTTGAGTTCTTATCACTAGTGTTACCTCTTTAGAAATGTCTGCTAATGAAAGTCAGTACTTTTATTTCCAAAGAAAGGGTTAATTTTAATTATCAGTGTGAGAAAGATCCAGTCTCCTCAGTATGAGGATTTGTAGCTACACTGCCTTGGGGATGGGTCTGGCCTTGGCTTCCCAAACTGTGCCCCAGCTTTTATGGATGCATATGTCGATAACCTGTGATGCGCTCCAGGTTCTGAAGTTTGTGTGTGGAACTCTCCTTGATAAGTCCTAGGTTGTTGTCTGAGACACAGACAATCAAGGATGACCCAAATAGCATATAAGTGACGGAGTAAGGATAGAACCCTTACCCTGGGACAACCTTTGTGTTGTAGGGACTAACGATGGGAGATGGGATCTGCACTGACAAAGGGAGCTTGTTTGTTGGGAGCCCCCTATACTAATATATCACAGATATTTCCATTTTCCTAACTGCATTTTCTCAGTGCCCTCCTTCAAGTCAGTCCTTTAACGAGCCTCTGTTCCTTCCCTGTGTCCAATCATGATTTGTTGTGGACAAACAACCTGGTGGCCTACCTGCTGTCTTTAGTTTGGCTGATCTGTATGTAACCAACATCTGACACACACCTACTGGCACCACTTGGACCTTCCACTAAATGCTGCCACACCCTCCCCCACTTTAGAACCTTGGACAGCAGGGCATTCTTCATTGCCTTGAAGTTCCTAACTTTCTGCCAACTGAATCTTGCTCTGGAAAAAGTTGGCGGCATGATCCTCCGTTCGTTCTACTTGATCTAGAATAACAATATTTTTTCTAAAGTGGTGTGATTTCTAGGAAATCTTGACTGAGTTTTAAACCATTTTGTTGCATGTTCCTTATTCCTCCTTTTGTGACATGAGGTCTCTTTTTACTAAGTATCATGGACTCTAAACCATTTTCTCAAAGAGACCATTTTCTCTGCAGAGATGATTTTGTCCCAGAGATAATTTGGTTCCCGATGTCTAGTCCCAATTAAGTGAAGCCTAATGGGCACACATCAGAGTGGCTTGGTTCTGAATTGTGCTCTGAATGTATCTAGAGTCACTTTTATAAATAATACCAGTTAACCGAGATTTTTAGATATGCCATTTCCACTGCCAAACAAAGATTATTAAAGACACGAGAAACCTTGAGTCTCTTCATAACCAATCTCTTTATTTGGTGACCAACAGAGATGCAAAGAAGAGAAAAGGCTGAGTGCATCTAGGATGGATGTAGAAGATGCAGAGTGCATCTAGGATGTAGAAAATGCAGATTGCATCTAGGATGATCAACGTCAGAGAGGTGGCCTTAACTTCCTGGAAACAGGCTGCAGGATGTTATTCCTCACTGACGTCATGCTCTCTTGCATGCTGTAATGCAGAGCGCTCATGCAACCCCAGGAGAGTGACATTGTCTGACAGAACCTGACGCTGAGGAAGGTCTTATCTTACAGGGATCTTGGTTAGAGAGGCTTGCTCCTGTTCTTGCTGCAGCTGCTGCTGTGGGAGCTGCAAAATGAAGAGATTAAAAAATACCTCCTGACCCCTTGAAATGTGAGGCTTTCCAAAGCTGGAGGTATATATTCCTCCATCGACATAGCCCCATTTTCCAGGGTCAATTCATGCAGCGTAAAGAACTACATTAGGTTGGACTTCTTCAGTCCACGTCTACTTGTATCATACTCTTTTGAATGTGTAGAATAGATCCACCTGACTCTAATGTGACAGGGTTTGGGGGTGAGGATGAAGGAGCCAAGGGTCCTTACCTCACTGAGATTTTCCCTCAGAAAGTCTAGAATGACCAGTGAACAACCTTGCTCCCCAACTTGAAAGTCTTTGTGGATGGACTGCGACTTTCACTCAGGAACTCTGGAATGAGCAGTGAACAACACTGAGTCCCAACTTGAAAGTCTTTGTGGATGGACTGAGACTTTCACTCAGCAATTCTAGATTGAGCAGTGAACAACACTGAGTCCCAAATTGAAAGTATTTGTGGAGGGACTGAGATTTTTATTCAGAATATCTAGAAGGACCAGTGTGCAACCTTGACACCCAACTTTCAATGATCTCTGGACTTTTGGGTTATTGCTCACTTTCCTAGGGGAGGGAAGTTGATGGCCTCCCTCCTAGGCTTGTTGGCCCAGGGTTAGTGTTTTCACTGGGCTCTGGCCCTCTATTTATACCCATCAGTAGTGGTGACACACCCGCTGACCCAACAATGCTTGACTTGTCAACAACTGCTCACAGCAGAGACATTTTTTTTTTTTACCAAATATGGTAGTACTGTCCTATTTTGAACCAAATTGGTAAATTTCTTTTTTGACCAAAATTGGTCATACTGGCTTTTGCAAACCATTACTGGAAACACCGAGTTTTTTCCCAAAACTTGCAATGCCGACTTTAAAATCTTCAATTTTCTTCGTGCATGACACTCTGCAATGGGGTATACCCTTGCCAATCAATCAACCAAGCTGTTCTTGTGGTTGGGTAGTGATTGGAAGTACATATTTACAAGTGAGGTAGATGTCCTGCCTTCAGCTTCTGCTCTGCTGGGATAGGATAAGCTTATTTTCTTTTGGAAAGGTCATGACATAGATGAGAGGCTTGGAGCTAGATGAGGTTTAAGGTGCCTTCTCCCTCAAAATCTATGAAAATTGTGGCAGTAGTCAGCACAGTTAAGTGGGAAAGCCACATACAGATTGAAAAGGAGGCAATGGAAGACATTTACTGTGCTGCTCCTAGCAAAATTGATAAGCTCAGAAAAGCTGGAGTGGTGGCTTCCAGCCCTAATGAAGTAGAATTCAAACAATAAAACCTAAAGGGGCAGAAACAAAGGGATGATTACATCACATTAAAATTTCTCATTGACCACAAAAGGATATTGACGGTAAGACAATTCCACAACCAGACTTAGACATACCAAGATTGTTCATGGATCACTACAATAGGTTGCTGCTGGAGCTTGGGCTTCAACCCCCTGCTGTGAGTCACGACTTGCCCCTTAGCCTTTTGTACTGCAGGTTCCCCTTCTCTTTGCCTGGCTCCGCATTTCAGGCCATTTCGGTACCTCTTCTACTTTCCATGTCTACACCAGAACTCTTCGAGGTCAACAGGTCGTATTTGCATAGACTTCTGGGATGTCTGCTAGAGTTCATCCTCACCCCCATTCCCATGGTTAGTGATTGACTTCTGGGTGGATTCTGGCTGTCCATTCCCTTTTCTTGACCAGGAGCATACTTTGGGGTAATTCTCATCTGTTTGAAGCTGTGCTTTTCCACCATTGTATGTTCTCAGTTCAGCAAACTGTTGGTGGATCCACTTTAAGGTATCTGAGCCAGAATTCATGTTTGAATCCCTGCTGTGTGGGCCTGACCAATGGACCAGATTTTGAGGAAGATTCCTCTACTTTCTACCTGGCTGTAGATTTCAGGCCCTTCTTATGCCTCTGCTCCTTTCCATGTGCAACCTGGAAGTGTGCTCAGGAGACATACAATCTCTGGGTGGATTTCTGCTGTCTCTGCCACAGCCCAGATTCAGGCTCCCTACTGTGAATGGTTGACTTATGGGTGCATTTATGGTGTCCATTCCCTTCCTTGACCAGGGACACACTTGGCAGGTTCTTTCTCCTCCTTCTGACTGTGCTTTTCCTCCATTGGACTTTCTAAGATCTGCATGCTGTTTATGGATGGATGTCAGGGAATCTGCCCCAGAGTGCAGTGTAGGCCCCCTGCTGTGAAAGCCTGTGCCATAGATGGGATGTTGTGGAAGATTCCCCCTCTCTTTCCCTGGGTCTCCATTTCCAGTGCTTCTTGTCCTCTTCCTGCTTTCCCTTCAGACTGAAGGATTGCCTTGGGAGCACGTGGAGTCATAGAGACACTTCTAGGCTCCCTTGCAAAGCCCAAGTAGCTGGTTCCCTGACTGCTTTTGCATGGCCTTTCCTCTTGTATCTTCTGACTCTCTTTTAGAGGCTTTAGAGGATTCTGGTTGAAGTCCTATTGTCAGTCATGACTGAGGGAATATTGAAGGTCACAGGACCTTCTTGTGTCAGACTTGTGGGCTTCTGTTCTGTGGTCCAGGGAAGGGTTCCCTGCTGTGCCAGTGTGCTCCAAGTTTGGGGATTTGCGTCAGATTCACCTTCTTTTGTTGTATGGCATACTGAACAGGGTATTTGCCTCACCTTTGATGCACCTCCTGATCTAGGGGGCTTTTACGGGTACCCAGAATGTCCCAGAATTCAATTCTGTGAATTCTGTGGAATTCATTTCTTTTCCACCATTGTACTTTCTCAGGTCATCAAGTACTGAAGTACCCCTTGTTCAATTCACATATGTCTGTGAAGGTGTCCGCATGTGTCTGTTGGTCCCCAATCAGTCTGTGTGTCCCCATCTTTCCATGTGTCCCAATTTCTCTGTGTGTTCCCATCTCTCTGTGTGTCTCCAATCTGTCCGTGCATGTCACTGTCTGTCTGTGTGTCCTCTTTTGTCCGTGTGACCCATATCGTCTATATATTCCCCTTCTGTCTCTCCATGTTTCTCCACCTGTCATTGTGTCCCCATCTTTCTGTCTATGTGCCCCCACCTGTCAGTCTCTAGAGTCTCTTGGAGGACCTCCTGCTGTGGTTGCTGGGACCTTGGATGGTTCCTGTATTTTCCCTTTCAGGACACTGAGCACCATTGCTTGTGTTCCTTTGAGCATGGCACTTCATCTGTGGTCCTCGTCTGGGCCATGGCATAGCATCAGTGTCCCTGCATCCAAAATCTCTCTGGGCCTATGTCTTTTTTTCAGTTTGTTACTGGGTTGGATTTCTTCTTTCACATTCTTCTCCTCTATCCCTGAGGAGTTCCTTTGGGGGATTGTAGCCCAGTTTCTGGGTTCCCTCTTGACCAAGGGGCTGTCTGCTCTCCAGTTCCCATACATGGAGCATTGTAGTGGGTTACTACTGGCATGTCAGGTGGGAGTCCCCATCTTTACTTAGGTCTTAGCCTTTTTTCCTGCAGATTCCTCTTCCCCTTCTTGGGTGTGGATTTCTGGCCATGGTGGGTATTGTGGTCCGTTCCGTGTATACACTAGAAGTGTCCTGGGCCGATAGGCAGTGTGTGGATAGATTTCTGGGGTGTCTGCTAGAGCCCATCCTGAGTCCCGCTGTTAGTGATAGAATTCTGTCTACTCCATTTTCTTGACCAGAGGCTTACTTTGGGGGTGTTCTCATCTTCTTCCAACTCTTCTTTTCCACCGTTGTACTTTCTCAGGTCAGGAAACTGTTGGTGCCTCCCCTTTAACGAATTTCCCTGGAGGTCAAGGTGAGACCCCTGCTGTGAGGCCCTGATCCATGGATGGGATTTTGGAGAAGATTGTTCTGTTCTCTACCTGAGTCTAGATGTTAGGCCCTTCTGGTGCCTCTGCTCCTTTCCATGTACAGTGTAAAATTGTCCTCGACAAACGTACAGTCTGTGGGTAGATTTCTGCTGTGTTTGCCACAGCCTTCCCACAGGCTCCCTACTGTGAACCATGGAATTCTGGGTTGATTTGGCCTGTCCATACCCTTCCTTGACCAAGGACACACTGGGCAGGTACTGTGGCCTATTTTTGGCTGTACTTTTCCTCCATTGAACAATCTCAGGTCTGCATGCTTTTGGGGAATGGATGTTAGTGAATCTACTGCCATATGATCCAGGCCCCCCTGCTGTGCAAGCCTATGGCTTGGATGGGATTTTATGACAGATTCCTCTAGCCTTTCCCTGGCGCTCCATTTCCATTGCTTCTGGTGGAATTCCTGCTCTCCTTTCAGACTGAAGGGTTGCCTTTATACCCCGTGTAGTCAGAGGAGACATTTCTAGGGCCCCTTGTATACCCCAAGTAGCTGGCTCAGCAACCTCTTTTGCATGGGCTTTCTTGTTGGGTCTTTTGACTTTCTCTTTGCAGCTGATTTAGGGGATTCTGGTTGAGATCCTTTTGTCAGTCATGACTGGGGGAATATTGAAGGTCAGAGGAACTTCTTCTGTCAGACCTGAGGGGATCTGATCTACGGTTTTTGGAAGGGTCCCCTGCTGTGCCCATGAGCTCCAAGTTTGGGGATTTGCTTCAGAAACACCTTCCTTTCTTCTATGGCATACTGAGCAGGGAATTTGCCTCACCTTTGATGCACCTCCTGATCCAGTGGGCTTTTACCAGTACCCAGAATGTCCCCAGACCGGATGAATTTCTGTGGGGTTCCCCCAAAAAGGCCCCTTGGCTAATCTGTGTGTCTGCATGTGTCTCTCTGTGTGTCCCCATCTATCTGTGTTTCCTCATGTCCCCATCTGCCTGTGCATCCTTATCTGTACATGTGTCCCCATCTGTCCATGTGTCTCCAATCTGTCTCTGTTTGCCCCTGAGTCTGTCCATCTGTGCCCATGTGTCTGTCTGTGTGTCCCCATGTTTCCATGTGTCTCTTATCTGTCTGTGTGTGCCCATGTTTCTGTCTGTGTGTCCATGTGTCTGTCCCTGTGCCCCATCTGTCCATGTGTCCCCATCTGTCTGCATGTCCCCATCTATGTGTGTGTCCAGATCTGTCTTTATGTACCCAACTGTGTGTGTCTCAGATCTCTCCATGTGTCTCACTGTCTGTCTCTGTTTCCTCATCTGTCCTTGTGTCCCTTATCTCTCCCTATATGCCGCATCTCTGTCTTGATGTTTCTCCATCTCTCACTGTGTCCCCCTCTTTCTTTCCATGTGCCCCCCCCCCCCCCCGGTCAATCAGTAGAGCCTATTGGAGGACCTCCTGCTCTGGTTGCTGTAACCGTGGATGGCTCCTGCATTTTCCCTTTCAGGGCACTGAGGAGCATTACTTGTGTTCCTGTGAGCATGACACTGTATATGTTGTCCCTGTCTAGGCAGTGGCATAGCATCAGTGTCCCTCATCCAAAATCTCTCTGAGTCTATTTGTTTTCATCGCTTTGTTTCTGGGTTGGATTTCTTCTTCCACATTCTTCTCCTCTGTCCCTGAGGAGTTCATTCAGCGGACTGTGGCCTAGTTCCTGGTGTCCCTCTTGACCAAGGGGCCGTCTACTCTCCAGTTCTCGTTCATTGAACATTTTAATGCGTTGCTACTGGCACCTCAGTTGGGAGTCCCAATCATTCCCTAGGTCTTAGATGTTATTCCTGCAGGTTTGTCTTCCCTTTCCTGGGCCTTGATTTCTGTCCATTGTGTGTACACTGTTCCTTTTCTTGTATACAATGGAACTGTTCTGGGCCAATAGGCACTCTGTCGATAGATTTCTGGGGTGTCTTCTAGATCCCATCCTCAGCGCCCCATGATTGATTGAATTCTGGGTGGATTCTGGTGGTCCATTCACTTTTTTGACCAGAGGTTTCCTTTTGGGTAATTCTGCCGCATTTGGAGCTGTGCTTTTTCACCATTGTACTTTCTCAGAATAGCAAACTGTTGGTGGACCCCCCTTAAGTAATCTGACCCTGGTTTCAAAGCTGGACCCCTAGTGTGAGGGTGTGCTCCATGGATGGGATTTTGGGGAAGATTCCTCTACTCTCTGCCTGGGTCTAGATTTCAGGCCCTTCTGGTGCCTCTGCTCCTTTCCATGCATACCATGTAATTGTCCTTGGCAGACAGAGAATCTGTGAATAGATTTCTGCTGCCTTTGCCATAGCCCACCACAGGCTCCCCACTGTGATGGATTGACATTTGAATGGATTAGGGCTGTCCATTCCCTTCCTTGAGTGGGATACAATTGGCAGGTGTTTTGGCCTACTTGTGACTATGCTTTTCCTCCATTGGAAGCTTTTACCGGTGTCCTGAATATCCTCTGGTCTATGTCTGTGGGGTAACCTCACCAGTGAGCCTTCCCCACTCCCCATATGACTGTAAAGGTGTCCTGATCAGTCTGTGTGTCCCCATAGGTCTCTGTGTCCCCACGTGTCCACATGTACTGATCAGTCTCTGTGTCCCTGTCTGTCTGTGTCTCTCTGATCTGTCCGTGTTGCCCACTATCTGTCCATGTTGCCTCTTCTTTCCCTGTCCCGTATCTGTCTGTGTATCCCCCCATCTTTCTCTCCATATTTCCCCAGGTGTCACTGTGTCAACATCTGCCTGTCTGTGTGTCCCATCTGTCAATCACTAGAGCCTCTTGGAGGACCTCCTGCTGTGGTTGCTGGGACCTTGGATGGTTCCTGTATTTTCCCTTTCAGGACACTGAGGCCCATTGCTTGTGCTCCTGTGAGCATGACACTTTGTCTGTGGTCCCTTTCTAGGCTGTGGCATAGCATCAGTGTCCCAGCATCCAAAATATATCTGGACCTATGTCTTTTCATCAATTTGTTACTGAGTTGAATGTCTTCCTCCACATTCTTCTCTATTCCTGAGGAGTTCATTTGGGGTATTGTGGCCTAGCTCTGGGGATCCCTCTTGATCAAGGGGCTGTCTACTCTCCAGTTCTCATTCATCAAACATTTTCATGTGTTGCTATGGGCACCTCAGGTGGGACTCCCAGTCATTCTTTAGGCCTTAGATTTTTTCCAGCAGATTCCTCTTCCCTTTTCTGAGTCTCAATTTCTGATCAGTGATTGAACCCTGGTCCTTTTTGTGGAAACACTGGCACCATCCTGGGCTGAGAGGCAGTCTGTGGATGTATTTCTGGGGTGTCTTCTAGACCCCATCTTCAGCGCCTCTGTGAAGGATTGAATTCTGGATGGATTTGGGCTGTCCATTCCCTTCCTTGACCAGGTAGGCTGGCCTACTTCTGGCTGTGCTTTTCCTCCATTGGACTTTCTGAGGTCTGCATGCTGGTGGTGCATGAATGTGAAGGAATCTGACCCAGAGTGCAGTGTAGGCCCCCCTGCTGTGAAGGCCTGTGGCATGGATGGGATGTTGTGGAAGATTCCCCTACTCTTTCCCTGGGTCTCCATTTCCTGTGCTTCTATTCCACTTCCTGCTGTCCCTTCAGACTGAAGGACTGGCTTGGGACAGCCTGTAGTCAGTGGAGACATTTCTAGGGCCCCTTGTAATGCCGAAGTTGCTGGTTCACCACCTGCTTTTGCATGGCCTTTCTTGTCGTGTCCCCTGACTCTCTTTCTCTGGGAAACTGATTCAGGGGATTCTGGTTGAGACCCTATTGTCAGTCACGACTGAGGGAAGATTGAAGGTCACAGGACCTTCTTTTGTCAGACTTGAGGGGTTCTGTTCTGTGGTCCATGGAAGGGTCCCCTGCTCTGCCCAGGAGCTCCACGTTTGGGGATTTTCTTCAGATTCATCTTCTTTTCCTGTGTGGCGTACTGAGAAGGTAATTTGCCACACAACTGATGCACCTACTTACCCAGGAGTCTTTTACCAGTACCCAGAATTTCCTCAGATCCATTTCTGTGGGGTTCCCTCACCATTACCCCTTGGATACTCCCCGTATATCTGTCCAGGTGTCCTCATCCATCCATGTGTCCCCATTGGTCTGTGTGTCCCCATCTGTCCATGTGTCCCAATCTGTCTTTGTATCCTTATCTGTCCATGTGTTCCCATCTGTCCATGTGTCTCCTATGTGTCTGTGTGTGCCCATGAGTCTGTTTATGTGTGCACATCTGTCTGTCTATGTATCCCCGTCTATCTGTCCGTGTTTCCCCATGTGTTCCTGTGTCCCTATCTGTCCATGTGTCTCGTATCTGTCTGTTTGTCCCCATCTGTCCGTATCTCTCTTATCTCTCCTTGTGTCCCCATGAGTCTTTCCATGTGTCCCAATCTGTCTCTGTGTCCTTATCTGTCTATGTGTCTCCTATATGTCTGTGTGTCCCCATGTGTTTGTCTGTGTGCCCCGATCTGTCTGTGTGTCCCTATTTGACTGCGTGTCTCCTATGTGTCTGTGTGTCCAACTGTCTGTCCATGTGTCCCCATCTGTCTCTGTATCCCCATGTGTCTGTCTGTGTGCCCCCATGTGTCTGTCCGTGTGTCCCCATCTGTCCGTATGTCCTCATTTGTCTGTCTGTGTTTCCTGATCTGTCTGTGGGTTCTGATCTGTCTGTGCGTCCTTAATTGTCTGTGTGTCTTCTATGTGTCCGTGTGTCCCACTGTCTCTCATCTGTCAATCACTAGAGCCTCTTGGAGGACCTCCTGCTGTGCTAGATGGTACATTGGATGATTCCTGTATTTTCCCTTTCATGGCACTGAGAAGCATTATTTGTGTTCCTTTGAGCATGACACTTTGTCTGTGGTCCCCATCTAGGCCGTGGCATAGCATCAGTGTCCCTGCATCCAAAATCTCTCTGGGCCTGTTTCTTCTCAACAGTTAGTTACTGGGTTGGATTTCTTCTTGCACATTCCTCTCCTCTATCCCTGAGGGGTTCATTTGGGACACTGAGACCTACTTTCTGGGGTCCCTCTTGATCAAGGAGCTGTCTACTCTCCAGGTCCTGTCCATGGAATATTTTAGTGGATTGGTACTAGCACCTCAGATGGCACTCTAAATCATTCCTTAGGTCTTCGACTTTTTTCCTGCAGATTCCTCTTCCCTTTCCTGGGTCTCGAATTCTGGCCATTGTGGGCACTCTGGTCCTTTTGATGCATACACTGGAACCATCCTGGTTCAATAAGCAGTCTGTGGATATATTCCTGAAGTGTCTGCTAGAGCCCATCCTCAGACCCCCTTGGAGGGATTGCATTTTTGGTGGTTTCTGGCTGTCTGTTCTCTTTTCTTGACCAGGGGCATACTTTTGGGCCATCCTGGTCTGGCTCTAGCTGTGTTTTCCCATCATTGTACTTTCTCAGGTCAGCAAACTGTTGGTGGATCGAGGTGAAGAATTCTGGCCCAGAGTACAATGTTAGTCCCCCTGCTGTGAAGGCTTGGCCCATGGATGGGATTTGTATAAGATTACCTTCCTGTATACCAGAGTCTCCATTTCAGGAGGTCCACTTCCTGCTTTCCCTCTAGACTGATGGATTGCCTTTGGATCACGTGTAGTCATTGTAGACACTTCCCAGGTCATTCTACAGCCCAAGGAGCTGGCTCACTGACTGTTTCTGCATGGGCTTTCTTGTTGCTCTCTGATTCACTTTGGAGGGCGAGCTGATTAAGGGGATTCTGGTTGAGATCCTACTGTCAGGCACAACTGGGGGAATATTGAAGGTCACAAGAACATCTTCTGACAGGTACGAGAGGACCTGTTCTGTAGTGTGTGGTGTAGTCCCACCAGGACAGCCAGTTCTAAGTGGAGGGCTTTGTTCAGATACATCTTCATTTGCTCTATCACGAAGTTTGTGGGGAATTGGCCCATCCGCGGATGCTCCCTGTAACCCAGGAGACTTTTCTCAGTCATCACAATGTCCCCAGATCAATTTCTGTGAGGTTCCCTCGCCAGAGCCCCTTGGAGGACCTCCTGCTGTGGCTGCTGGCACCTTGGAGGTTTCCTGTATCCCCCTTACTGGGCAATCAGGCTCATTGCTTAGGTTAGTTGAGCAGAACACTTCCACTGTGGTCCACCTACAGGCCCTGACGTGGCATCAGTGTCCCTACATCCAAAGTCTGTCTAGGACTATACTTTTTTAACCAGTTTGTTCTTGCGTGGGATTTGTTTTTGAACTTTCTGCTCCTTTCAGCTGAGGAGGTTATTTGGGGGATTCTGGCCCAGTAGTCAGGTCGGTCTTGCCCCAGGGGCTGTCTACTCTCCAGTCATTGTTCAAGGATCACTACAGTGGGGTGGTACTGGAAGGTTGTTGGGACCCCCTGTGGTGAATCATGACTTCCCTCTTAGCCTTTTGTGTAGCAGATTCATCTTCTCTTTGGCTGGGTCTGGATTTCAGGCCATTCTGGTCCCTCTGCTGCTTTCCATGTATACACTGGATCTCTTCTGGCTTACTGGACATCTGGGGATGGATTTCTGAGGTGCCTCCCTAGAGCTTGCAGCACATGACACAAATGCTCAACTTTGCTTTTGTTGTCTCTGTAACCTGCCATCATCTTATCTTTTCAGCCCAAAGCATGGCTCTTTTCCTTCAGGGATTACGTGCTTCTGCCTTACTAGGGAGTTCTTTGTACTTCCTGCCACCTTTGCCCACCCTTTAGGTTTGACCAATATTTCCTGAACACTTCCTTTTTCCTTCCAGGCTTGCCTTGACCCAGCCCAGCCTTCCCAGCCCAGGTGCTACCATGTGCATGATTCCTTTCCCAGTCTTTCCCCAACTTCCAGCCCTGACATGGAAATCTCACTCAGTTAGATACTCTCTCCAATAATCAGCTCCTCTTGCTCATGGCTCTCAGAGTCCTTTGCCTGGAACTCACCTTATTTCTCATCTCATGCAGCTTGGAAGATCCTGAACCTTCTTTCAGATTTTTCTCAGTGGGATCTGGTAGACCTTAACAAAAAAACAGTTTGAAAGTTATTGGATAAACCTCCTACAGAAAAGTTTGTTTCATTAAAAATCATCATATGTCATCATCGGGAATGTAGTGTGGTGGATACGATTCTTGGGGAGTCAGGGGACCTGGGCGTGAATGGAGCCTCCCTTAGTTCCTGTGTCTCACTGGGCAAGTCATTTAACCTCTGTGCCTCCGTTTCCTCCTCTGTTGAGGATACTGGCTTGTGATGGCCCTTCCCAGCTCTACACCTGTGATCCTATGGCTGTGAGGTTGTGTCCAGAGGACATTTCCGGGTTTCCCTCCCCCATGAAGCACACCCTTGAATCATGTTCTTTTTCCTCTCTTTTCTTTCATCAATTGGTATTAAACCAATTCTCCCGAAATTTATAGACTGGCAGAGCTGAATCCCTGGTGATAGAGGGTAACCCCTGGCCAGGCTAACAGCTTGGCCAGCAGCCTCTCTCCCCGTGGTCCTGTGTGGTTCCTGGTGACGTCTTCTGCTGCTGTTCCCAAGGAGCCTTCCCCGCCGCCCCATCACCCCTGTTCTTTCCCCTGCCCTCAGCCGCCCATAGGAGTGTGATGTGTCACTTCCTAGGTGTGAGCCCTGTGGCTCTCCCTGCACAGACCCCCTTCCCTCCCTCCGCCCACCTTGGGTTCCCCTCTGCCTCTCCATCGGTCCTTTTTGGTCCAGCCTCCCCCCAGGCTGGCCCAGCTCTTTGGCTAGCCAGCTCTGGATGCTCTACAGACTCCCTCGCTGCGGGTTCGGCCACCTCCTTGCCCAGATGGCCCCCTTGCGAGAGGTCCTTCTTCCTCTGCACGGACTCGGGAGGCCCTGTCACCCCGGCCCCAGCTCCACCGTGGCTCTGACTCCGGGGACCTCCCGCAGGGTTCTTCTGCAATCCCTGGGATGTTCCATTGGCGGCCCTCCCCCCCAACGCTCAGCCCCACACTCCGTTGGGTTCCGTTGCGAAGGTGGGCAACGGCTCTCCCTCTGCCCGTCTCCACGCCGTTTTCGGGTGATCCTGGTCCGCCCCGGCCATGGAGGAAGAGAAATCCAGGGAAGCCCTGCGGTGCCTGGCCAAGGGCACCCAATACACGCGCCTCGGGCTGTTCCGATGGAGGCCGGACTACGGGAAGGCTGCGAGAGAGTTCGCCAAGGCCGCCTTAGCCTTCAGCAGCGCTCACCAGCTGAAGGAGGCCGCGGGAGCCTTGTTCAAGGAGGCTGAGGCCCACGAGCAAAACCGGGTGCCCCTCCGTGCCGCCGTGGCCTACGAGCGAGCCAGCCTGTACCTGAGCCAGTCCGAGCAGCTGGGCGAGGCCGCCCAGGCGGTGAAGCGGGCTGTCTCGTTGTCCCTGGAGCGTGGAGCGGCAGACGTCGCAGCCTGCACCTTGAGGCGCTTCAGCCAGCTGCTGGAGAGCCAGATCCCGCACCAGGTGGTGCCCCTCTACCAGCGGGCATCCCAGCTCTTTGAGGCGGACGAGCACTTGCTGCCGGCCCTGGACTTCAGCAGCCGAGCTTCCAAGCTTCTGGTGCGGCTCCAGCGCTACGGGGACGCTGCGATCTCCCTCAGCCAGGAGAAGCACTTGTATGCCAAGGTGGAGGGCTTCACCATGTGCCACCAGAGAGCCCTGGCGCAGTGTCTAGCCCACCTGTGTGGCCGGGATTTTTCTGCTGCCTCCCAGTGCCTGCAAGACTGCTGTGTCAATTTTCCGACCTTCCAGTTCAGCGACGAGTACGTGGCCATGGTAGCTTTGCTGAACTGTTATGAAGACCAGGACCAAGAAGGGGTGGACGAGGTGTGCAGCTCTCCTGTCGTCCAGTACCTGGACGAGGTGTACAGGGAGATGACCACGATGCTGAAGATGCTTACCGTCGAGAACCTGTCCTTCCTAGAACAATGAATTCATTAAAGCCAATTAGTTAAAAAAATAAAAGTTCTGTTATACCTATCCTGTGTGTGTGTGTGTTTGTGTGTCTGTGTGTGTGTGCTTTGTCGCATCATACCTGTTCTCAGCTTCTTTACTTCAAACGTGCAAGGAAGCCTTTGGATTCCTCCCCCTTCCCAATGACCCCTTCCGTCTCATCGTTGCAGAGAAGATATATTCCTCCCTTCATGGTTCAATATAGAAAACCATCAATTAGGTTACTCTCTGCTTTCCCACCCCACTTCCTCTCGTTTCCCCATGATCCTCAGGACATACATCCTACATTCATAGACATTTGACTGCCCAAACTCCTCAGGATGAGATTATAAAACACCTAAAACTTCTGAGACTTTTTTCATGCCTTCCCCATGGTTACCCTTCTAAGACATACTGCCCAAACCTTCAAGGCTGCAAATGACTTAGCCTTTTCCCTGGAAAATCGAAATGAGCTGCATTCAATCAGCTTGAGCTTGAAGCTCAGGTGTGGGATCAGCTACAGGATCAGTTGTCCCCCTGTATGGGACTTGAGCAGGTCCACCCAGTCTAATCCCCTGGTTTTACATAGGAGGTAGCCCTGGGGCCCAAAGAAGTTAACTTGCTCAGTAACCCACAGGTGACAGGCCACAGGGAACAGGGACAGGCAGGATGGGCCCTCTGGGTCTTCTGATTCCAAATACAATGAAGAAATGAAACGAAGGTGGTGAGGAAATGGGACCAGACAAGAGAGAAAGGGATCTGACCAGGGAGGCATGGAACCCCTCTGACATGGTAAGGCAAGCTTTGCCTAACCTAGCCCAGAGGGGACAGAAGTGCCTTGTGCAGGAGGAATCTGTAGCATCTTTCAGACCCATCCCTGTCCTGCTCATCTCCCTGTACACATTTCCTTTTTCAAAATTATTCAACAGTATTTAAATTACCAAAAGTTAATTGGAGCCACATTGAGGAAGGTTCTACAGAATAACCATCTCAATTCATTGACACTTCCAAAATTCCCAAGGTAGGTAGAAAAGAAGGTAGAACTTGAAGCTTGACTGAGGAAACACTTGATAATAATTAGAACCATCCCAAAGCAGAATGTATGGTCTCAGGACAACATGGGTCCCCAGGTCCAGGAACTCTGGCAGCAAAGACTAGGTGACTTCTTGCTGGTTTCCTACAGTGGAGGTCCTTGTCCAGGAGTTGGACTGAAATGGCCTCAGAATTCCCCTCCACCTTCCTAATTTTGTTGCCCCTTGTAGCCCATTAAACATGCAGACTGTTTGTAAAACGTGGAGACAACTGATTTCAAGGGGAGTTTCCCCTTGCAAAGTCCAGAGGCCTTCCTGCATGATAGGACATTACTATATGTATAGCCCCTAAAAGAAAATTGCCTCCAAGCTTGCATTGGCTCTCATGTTAATGAGAATCTGTGAAAAGCCTTTAGTATTCCTTCTGAAAAGAACACTGAAAATAGAACAAGTTGCCATCAATATGACTGCCTCTCTACCAAAAAATAGGCAAATGCTGAATCCTTTCATGGAGTAAGGGTCCCCTTAAGCTTGTTTTGGGTATCCTTGAGCCCTGTGGAAGCTTGCTGAAGACTCAGAAAACTTTCAAAAAATATGCTTCAATGCATAAAATGTAGGATTACAAAGGGAACTAGTTATGTGCAAATCAAGATGTATATGTTTTCCTCCAGGAAATGTAATGAATGCCCTGAAATTCATCAGAATGATGATGCACTAGGAAATACTGTGTTGCAAGGCAAATGGTATCATAAAGATGATTTCCTTAGGGCTGCTTTCACATTCACTTCTAGCCACAGCTGGTTTTATGGTGTGGAGGACCTGTAGAATGCCCACTAGAAGGATTCTTATCCATCTGCCCTTCTGTGCCCTCTCTCCACCCCTGCGAGAGGATAGCAGTGCTTTAAGCACGTGTGAGTCCACGTCACTGTGTACAGACCAGAGGATTTATTTTTACAGCAGTGGAAATCCAAGTCTACTGTCCTTTCTGTTTACCAAAAAAAAAACAACCAAAAAACAATCCGGCAATAATGAATTAGTTTACTGAGAGCAGCAGAGTAAGCTTTAAAAGTGAATATTTCTTTGGTAGGGCTTTTCTTTTGTTTTCTTTCTGCGCTTTGGATCTGTGATTTCATTGATGTGGAGAACTCTCAGTGTGGAAACTTACTCCAGAGATGGACCTCAGCTGGCCCTCGGGAGCCAGTCTGTGTGTCCCATCTGTCCATGTGCTCCTGTCTGTCTGGATCTTCATCTATCTGTGTGTCCCTATCTGTCTGTGTGGCTCCTAAATGTCCCTGTGTCCCCATCTGACTGCGTGTCCCCAGCTTTCTGTCTGTGTGTCCCCATCTGTCTGCGTGTCCCTAGCTTTCTGTCTGTGTGTCCCCATCTGTCTGTGTCCCATCTGTCTATCAATCTGCAACTGCCTGTCCATGTGCACCCATCTGTCTGTGTGTCCCCATGTGTCCGTGTGTACCCATAAGTCTGTGTGTCCCCATCTTTCTGCCTGTGGCCACTTCTGTCTGTGAGCCCCATCTGTCCGTGTGTCTCCTATTGGTCCATATGTCCCCATCTCTCAGAGTGTACCTAGCTGTCTGTCTGTGTGTCCCATCTGTCCATGTGCTCTTCTGTGTCCATATCTTCATCTATCTGTGTGTCCCTATCTGTCCGTGTGTCTCCTAAACAGCCCTGCATCCCCATCTGTCTGTGTGTGCGCAGCTTTCTGTCTGTGTGTCCCAATCTGTGTGTGTGTGTGTGTGTGTGTCCCCATCTCTCTATTTGTGTCTTCATCTGTCCATCACTAGAGCCTTTTGGAAGGCTGTGGTTGCTGGCACCTTGGATAGTTCTTGTACTTTTACTTCCAGGGCTCTGAGGACCATTGCTGGTGTTTCTTTGAGCATGACCCTTAGTCTGTGGTCCATCACTAGGCCAAGGCCTAGGACCAAGGGCCCTGCATCCAAAATCTCTCTGGGCTATTTCTTTTAGGCAATTTCTTACCACGTTGAATTTCTTCTTTCAAATTCTTCTCCTTTTTCCCTGAGGATTTCATTTGGGGGCTTGTGGCCTAGTTCCTGGGGTCCTTCTTGAGAAAGGGACTGTCTACTCTCAAGTGAGTGTTCATGAATCCTTTTAGTGGGTTGATAGTGGCACCTCACTTGGGACCCCATGCTATGAATTATTCCGTAAGTCTTAGATTTTGGGGGTAGATTCCTCTTCTCTGTCCTGGTTCTTGATTTCAGATCATTATTCTGGTCATTTCCATGTATACACTGGAACCATCTTGGGCTGATCAGCAGTCTGTGGATAGATGTCTGTAGTGTCTGCTGAAGCCCATCCTCAGCTCCTCACTGTGAGTGACTGAAGTCTGGGTGGCTACTGGCTGTCCATTCCCTTTTGTCCACCTCTGTGAGGACCCGGTCCATGGATGGGATTTTGGGGAAGATTCCTCTGCTTTCTGCCTGGGTCTAGATTTCAGCTCCTTCTGTTGCCTCTGTCCTTTCTATGTGCACCAGGGCAATTCTCCTCCACAGATGCAGAGTGTGTGCATAGAGTTTTGCTACGTATGAAAGATTGCATCTTCAGGCTCCCTATTGTGAAAGATTGAATTCTGGTTGGATTTTGGCTGTCCATTCCCTTCCTTGACCAGGGGCACACTTGGAGTGTACTTTGGCCTAGCACTGGCTGTGCTTTTCCTCCATTAGACAGAGAGATAGAAACACAGTATTAGATGGGGACACACAGACAGCAGGGGTGACACATCCATCTACCCAACAATGCTTGTCATTTCAACAACTGGTCACAGCATAGGCATTTTTACCAAATATGGTGGTACTGTCTTCTTTTGATCAAAGATGGGAAATTGCCTTTTTAAACCAAAATTGGTCATACTGGCTTTAGAAAACCAACAGTGGTGACACTGACTTTTTTCCCCATAAATGGTAATACTGACTTTGAAATCTGACATGCCTTTAATTTTGTTCATGCATGACACTGTAGAATGGGGTATGTTGTTATCAATCAATCAATCAAGTTGTGCTTGTGGTTGGTTAGTGATTGGAAGCACATATTTGCGGGGTGAGGTAGCTGTCCTGCCTGCAGCCTATGCTCTCCTGGGATGAGGTAATAAGCTTATTTTCTACTGGGAAGGGAATGACATAAAGAACAGGCCTAGAACTACCTGATTTTTAAGGTGCCATGTCGCTCAGAATCTATGAAAATTTCACCTCTAGTCAGCACAGCTACATGGGAAAGCCACATACAGATTTAACATGAGACCATGGAAGACATGTATTTACTGTGCTGCTCCTAGGCAAACTGGTAAGCTCAGAAAAGCAGCAGTTGTGGCTTCAACACCTGATGAAGTTGAATTCTAATAATAAAACATGAGGGGGCAGAAACAAAGGGATGATTATGTCACATTAAAATTTACCATTGAGGATGGAAGGATATTGATAGTAAGGCAATTCCACAAAAAACCCTTAGACAAACCATCATTGTTCATGGATCACTACACTGGGTTGCTGCTGGACCCTGGGTTTGGAGCCCCTGCTGTCAATCATTGCTTCCCTCTTAGACTTTTGTGTTTCAGGTTCCACTTCTCTTTGCCTGAGTCTGGATTATAGGACATTTGGGCACCTCTGCTGTTTTCCATGTCTACACTAGAACTGTCCAGGTCCAACAGGTTGTCTGTGGATAGATTTCTGGGGTGTCTGCTACAGTCTATCCACACCCCAATTTTCATTGTTGGTTATTGAATTCTGGTTGGATTCTGGCTGTCCATTCACTTTTCTTGACCAGGGGCATACTTTGGGGTAATTTTGGCCTCCTTCTAGCTGTGCTTTTCTACTACTTTATCAGATGTGCAAACTCTTGGTGAATTCCCTTTAACTAATCTGACCCACATTTCATGGTAGGACTCCTGCAGTGACAGCCTGAAATATAGATGGGTTCTGGAGAAGATTCCTCTACTCTCTGACTGCATCTAGATTTCAGGCCATTCTGATGTCTCTGATCTTTTCCATCTACAGTGTGCAATTGTCCTCAGCAGACATTCCATCTGTGGATGGATTTCTGGTGTCTTTGCCACAACCTTCCCACAGGCTCCCTACTGTGACCGATGGAATTCCGGGTGGATTTCGGCAGTCCATTTCCTTCCATGACCAGAGACATACTTGGCATGTTCTTTGGCCTAGTTCTGGCTGTGCTTTTCCTCCATTGGACTTTCTAAGGTCTGAATGCTTTTGATGGCTGGATGTGAAGGAATCTGTCCTAGAGTGCAGTGTAGGCCCCCCTGCTGTGAAAGCCTGTAGCCTTGATGGGATTTTGTGGAAGATTCCCCTTCTGTTTCCCTGAGTGTCCATTTCCAGTGCTTCTTGTCCACATTCTGCTTTTCCTCCAGAATTGAGGATTGCCTTGCGTCAATGTGTAGTCAGTGGAGACATTTCTAGGTCCCTTTGTAATGCCCAAGTTCCTGGTTCACCAACTGCTTTTGCATGGGCTTTCTTGTAGTGTCTTCTGACTCTCTTTTCCTGGGCAGCTGATTTAGGGCATTATGGTTGAGATCCTATTGTTAGTCATGCCTGATGGAATATCTCCATCTGTCTGGCCATCTGTCCCCATCTGTCAATCACTAGAGCCTCTTGGAGGATCTCCTGTTGTGGTTTGTGGTACCTTGGATGGCTCCTGTATTTTCCCTTTCAAGGCACTGAGAAGCATTGCTTGTGTTCCTTTGAGCATGAACCTTCGTCTTCAGTCGCCTTCTAGGCCATGGCATAGCCTCAGTGTCACTGCATCCAAAATCTCTTTGGGCCTGTTTCTTCTCATCAGTTAGTTACTGGGTTGGATTTCTTCTTGCACATTCTTCTCTTCTTTCCCTGAGGAGTTCATTCAGGGGACTGTGGTCTAGTACCCAGTTTCCCTCTTGATCAAGGGACTGTCTACTCTCCAGTTCCCATTTATGGAACATTATTTGGGTTTCTACTTGCACCTCAGTTGGGATTCCCAATCATTTCTTAGGTCTTAGAATTTTTTCTGCAGATTCATTTTCCCTTTCCTGGGTCTCCATTTCTGATCATTGTGGGTACTCCAGTTCTGTCTGTGTATACACTGGTACCATCCAGGGCTGATAGACAGTCTGTGGATATATTTCTGGGGTGTCTGCTAGAACACATTATCAGCTCCCCTTTGAATTCTGGGTGGATTCTGGCTGTCCATTTCCTCTTCATAACCAGGGGATTACTCGGTAATTCTAGCCTGGTTCTCTCTCTTCTTCTCCACCATTTTACGTTCTCAGATCAGCAAAGTATTGCTCGATCCCCTTTAATGAATCTGATGCAGAGTTCAAGTTGGACCCCTGCTGTGAGGGCCTGACCCATGGATGGGATTTTGGGAAAGATTCCTCTGCTCTCTAGCTGGGTGTAGATTTCAGGCCCTTCTGGTTCCTCTACTCCTTTCCATGTACTGCAGGCATTTGTCCTCAGCACACATACAATCTGTGGATAGATTTCTGCTGTCTTCTTCATACCCCACTCACAGGCTCCCTGCTGTGAACCATTGAATTCTGGGTGAATTTCATCTGTCCATTCCCTTCCTTGACCAGGTAGGCTGGCCTACTTCTGTCTGTGCTTTTCTTCCATTGGACTTTCTGAGGTCTGTATGCTGTTGGTGGATGGATGTGAGGGAATCTGACCCAGAGTGCCCTGTAGGCCCCCCTGCTGTGAAGGCCTGTGGCATGGATGGGATGTTGTGGAAGATTCCCCTACTCTTTCCCTGGGTCTCCATTTCCTGTGCTTCTTGTCCACTTCCTGCTTTCCCTTCAGACTGAAGGATTGGCTTGGGACAACCTGTAGTCAGTGGAGACATTTCTAAGGCCCCTTATAATACCGAAGTTGCTGGTTCACCTCCTGCTTTTGCATGGCCTTTCTTGTCGTGTCCTCTGACTCTCTTTCTCTGGGAAACTGATTCAGGGGATTCTGGTTGAGACCCTATTGTCAGTCACGACTGAGGGAAGATTGAAGATCACAGGACCTTCTTTTGTCAGACTTCAGGGATTTGGTTCTGTTCTGTGGGCCATGGAAGGGTCCCCTGCTCTGCCCAGGAGCTCCACGTTTGGGGATTTTCTTCAGATTCATCTTCTTTTCCTGTATGGCATACTTAGAAGGGAATTTGCCACACAACTGATGCACCTACTTATCCAGGAGGCTTTTACCAGTACCCAGAATGTCCTCGGATCCATTTCTCTGGGATTTCTTCACCATTGCCCCTTGGATACTCCCCATATATCTGTCCAGGTGTCCTCATCCGTCCGTGTGTCCCAATCTGTCTGTGTGTCCCCATCAGTCTGTGTGTCCCCATCTGTCTGTGTTTCTCTGATCTGCCCATGTGTCTAACTTTCTGTCCGTGTTTGCCCATCTGTCTGTGTGTCCCATATCTGTCTGTGTGTCCCCATCTGTCCCTGTGTCCCCATGTGTCTGTCTGTGTGTCCCCATGTGTCTGTGTGTCCCCATCTGTTTGTCAGTGTGTCCCGATCTGTCTGTGTGACCCCATTGAGCTATCCATGTAATCTCATCAGTCTGTCCAAGTGTCCCCATCTGTCCATGTGTCCCTATCTGTCCATGTATCCCTGTCTGTCTGTGTGTCTTCTGTCTCTGTGTCCCCATCTCTCCCTGTATCCCCATATGTCTGTCTGTGTGTCCCCATGTGTCTGTCTGTGTGTCCCAATCTGTCTGTGTGTCCCCATCTGTTTGTCTGTGTGTCCCAATCTGTCTGTGTGTCCCTATTTTTCTGTTTATCTCCTATGTGTCCGTGTGTCCCACTGTCTGTCCATGTGTCCCCATCTGTCCCTGTATCCCCATGTGTCTGTCTGTGTGTCCCCATGTGTCTGTCCATGTGTCCCCATCTGTCCATGTGTCCCATATTTGTGGATATATCACCCACTTCTCTCTCCATGTTTCCCCATCTTTTCCTGTGTCCTATCTGTCAATCACTGGAACCTCTTGGAAGACCACCTGCTGTGGTTGCTGTTACCTTGGATGGTTCCTGTATTTTCTCTTTCATGGCACTGAGGAGCATTGCTTGTGTTCCTTTGAGCATGACACTTTGTCTGTGGTCCCCATCTAGTCCATGGCATAGCATCAGTGTCCCTGCATCCAAAATCTCCCTGGGGCTATTTCTTTGCATCAATTTGTTACTGGGTTGGATTTCTTCTTGCACATTTTTCTCATCTCTTCCTGAAGGGTTCATTTAGGAGATTATGGCCTAGTTCCTGGGATCCCTCTTGACCAAGGGGCTGTCTGCTCTCCAGTTCCCATTTATGGAACATTTTTTGGGTTGCTACTGGCACCTCAGTTGGGATTCCCAATCATTCCTTAGGTTTTAGCATTTTTTCTGCAGATTAATTTTCCCTTTCCTAGGTCTCCATTTCTGACCATTGTGGGTACTCTGGTCCTGTCTTTGTATACGCTGGTACCATCCAGAGCTGATAGACAGTCTGTGGATATATTTCTGGGGTGTCTGCTAGAACACATTATCAGCTTCCCTGTGAGTGATTCAATTCTGGGTGGGTTCTGGCTGTCCATTCACTTTTCATAACCAGTGGCTTACTTTGCAGTAATTCTATCTTGGTTCTATCTGTTCTTTTCCACCATTTTACCTTCTCAGGTCAGCAAAGTGTTGGTGGCTCCCCTCTAATGAATCTGATGCAGAGATCGAGGTTGGACCCCTGCTGTGAGGGTCTGTCCCATGGATGGGATTTTGGGAAAGATTCCTCTGGTCTCTAGCTGGGTATAGATTTCAGGCCCTTCTGGTGCCTCTTCTCCTTTCCATGTACAGCAGGCATTTGTCATCAGCACACATACAATCTGTGGATAGAGTTCTGCTGTCTTTTTCACACCCCACACACAGACTCCCTGCTGTGAACCATTGAATTCTGGGTGAATTTCATCTGTCCATTCCCTTCCTTGACTTAACAACTATTTTGGCCTATTTATGGCTGTGCTTTTCCTCCATTGGACTTTCTAAGGTCTGCATGCTATTGGTGGATTGATGTCAGGGAACCTGACCAGGAGTGCGGTGTAGGCCCCCTCCTGTGAAGGTCTGTGGGTTGAATGGAATTTTGTGAAAGATTCCCATTCTCTTTCCCTGCGTCTCCATTTGCATTGCTTCTTGCCAAATTACTGCTTTCCCTCCAGACTGAAGGATTGTCTTCAGACCACGTTTAGTCAGTGGAGATCATATAAGTCTTTCCAGGCCTCTCTGAATTCTTCCTGTTCATCATTTCTTATAGCACAATAATATTCCATTACATTCATGTACCAAAATTTCTTCAGCTGTTCCCCAATTGGTGGACATCCTCTTGATTTCCAGTTTTTGGCCACTACAAAGAGAGCTGCTATAAATATTTTTGTCCATGTGGGGCCTTTCCCATTTTTATGATCTCCTGGGGATACAGTCCTAGAAGCGATATTTCTGGGTGAAAGGGTGTGCACATTTTTGTGGCCCTTTGGATATAGTTCCAAATTGCTCCCCAGAATGGTTGGATCAGCTCACAGCTCCACCAACAATGAATTAGTGTTCCAACTCTCTCACATCTTCTCCAGCATTTATCATCTTCCTGTTCTCTCATGTTAGCCAATCTGATAGGTGTGATGTGTGTGGTATCTTGGAGTTGTTTTGATTTGCATCTCTCTAATCAATAGTGATTTAGAGCATTTTTTTCATATGACTATAGATAGCTTTAATTTCTTCCTCTGAAAACTGACTGTTCATATCCTTTGACCATTTATCAATTGGGGAATGACTTGTATTCTTGTACATTTGACTCAGTTCTGTACATATTTTACAAATGAGGCTTTTATCACTGACACTAGTTGCAAAAATTCTTTCCCAGTTTTCTGCTTTCCTCCTTATCTTGGTTGCATTGGGTTTGTTTGTGCAGAAACTTTTCAGTTTAACGTAACCAAAATTATCCATTTTGCACTTTACAATGTTTTCTATCTCTTCTTTAGTCAAAAATTCTTCCCCTGTCCATAAATCTGATAAATACACTATCCCTTGCTACTCTAGTTTGTCCATGATATCATTCTTTATATCTAGATCATGTACCCATTTCGACTGTATTGTTGTGTACGGTGTCAGCCGTTGATCTGTGCCTAGTTTCCACCACACTTTTATCCAGTTTTCCTTGGAATTTTTGTCAAATAGTGAGTTCTTATCCCAGAAGCTGGGGTCCTTGGGTTTATCAAACAGTAGATTGCTATATGCATTGCCTAGTCTGTCTTGAGTACCTAACCTCTTCCACTGGTCTACCCCTCTGTCTCTTAGCCCGTACCAAGTGGTTTTGATAATTGCTGCTTTATAATCCAATTTGAGATGTGGTAGCACTAGGCCACCTTCCCTAGCATTTCTTTTCATTAGTCGCCTTCATATTCTGGACCTTTTGTTCTTCCAGATGAATTTTGATATTATTTTTTCCAGCTCTAGAAAATAATTATCTGATAGTTTGATTGGTATGGCACTAAACAAGTAAATTAATTTAGGTGGAATTTTCATTTGTATTATATTGTCCCGTCCTACCCACGAGCAACTGATGCTTTTTCACTTACTTAGATCTGACTGCTACTGATAGTCTTGCACAGAAGTTGGCGTCGTCAGGCTAGACTTTGCCAATATCATGGTCAGTTGGATTAGGAGATCCTAAGGGTTTATGTAGTTTGGTTTTGGTTTCTGGTATCATCAGTGTAGGGAACTTCTTCTGCCCATTCAGCTCAGAAACTCGTCTGTATGGAAAATGCTAACTATCTTCAGAGAGAGAACTGATGAACTATGAGTGCAGATTGAAGCATAATTTTTTTCACTCTTTAAATTTATCTTGCTTTCCTTGTTTTGCAGCATGGCTAATATGGAAATATATTTTTCATGACTTTACATGTATAATTGATATCACGTTGATTGCTTTCTCAGTGGGTATGTGTTCATCCTTCACTGCTGAAGAAGACCATGCCATCAGAGAAATAATGACATGACTTGCACTTGGCTGTGGGTTGTGCAGCTCACCAGCCTCACTTCTCCTCCAGAGCCATCTGAATCCAGTGACCAGATATTCATCAGGATAACTGGAGATGACCCAGGATGAGGCATTTGGGTTAAATGACTTGCCCAAGGTCACACAGCTAGTGAGTGTCAAGTGTCTGCGGTGACATTCGAACTCAGATCTTCCTGACTCCTGCACTGGTGCTCTATCCACTGTACCACCTAGCTGCCCCTTCTCAATAGGTAGAAGAGGGATAGAATGGGGGAGAATTTGAACTCAAAATTTAACAAAATGAATGTTAAAAAAAATAAAAATAAAAAACCCCTCATCTGTAACTTAGAGAGTCTAAGAGACTCACCTGGAGCAACATGAGTTTAAGTGACTTGCCCTGGTTCACACACTCAATGTGTGTTAGATTCACTTTTCCTGACTGCAAGGATGTCCATCTATCCACTGTGGCACCTTCTCTCTCATTTATATATACACACATACATCTTATGTATATATATATATATATATATATATATATATATACACACATTTATTGTATGTGCATACATATACATATATATATACTCATATGTATACATATATATGTACTCAAATTATGTAGGAAAGTCTAAGTTCTTCATACTTTATAGAAGGAATATTTTTTAAAAAATTCCCTTTGGCTGTTGGAAATCTCATTTCCACTTAGAAAATAACTCCACTTGAAACAGCACCTGACAGTTTCTGTATTTGTTACTCAATTCGGTTTCAGGCTTCAAGTAGTACAGAGTGTCCTATTACAGTGTCATGGATTGCCTCTCCAGATCTCAGGTAAAATTTTGTTATGATTTTGGGCCATCTTCCCCCTTAGCATAGTGCTCTCCTGAATTTATTTTGCTCTGAGTTTACTGATATCAGTAATCGCTTCCATTTTTGTAGCACCTACTGTGTGGCAGGCACTGTGCTAAGGACCTTGCAAATATTATCTCATTTGATCCTCACAACAGCCCTATTATTATCCCTGTTTTACAGATGATAAAACTGAGGAAAACAGAGGTGAAGTGAATTGCCCAGGATCACACAGCTAGTGTCTAAGGTTGGATTTGAACTCAGATCTTTCTCACTCTGGGTCTGGCACTCTATCCACTATAACACATCTAGCTACCTAGAAGAAGACATGTACTCAGTGTCTCCTTGTGATTCAGTCCTATCAGACTCACAAGGAGTCCCTGAGTGCAAGTGTTCTTCTCTACCATATCATTTTTCAATGAGTCTGAAAAGAGAGCTGAACTTGGAGCCCCAACTCAGTAGCTGAATTTTTCACATATGTCAAAGGAAGACCAAAATGAAGGCCTTCTAGCAAAGAAACTTTGGCATATGCTCTATATCTGCAGTGCCACTCAACCATAGGACAATATTCCGTCCTCCGAGGAGCTGACATTAAGTCTTAGTGCCATTTAGGAAGCAATGATTATCATAAATCACCATATATAATCTATGCAAATTACAGAGAACTTAGTGCAATACTGGATATAAAATACTTTTTGTTAAAATGAATTAAATGGGGGTTTATGGGTTGGGGAGTTTGGTGGTTTGATTTGCTTTTAAGAAACCCACTAGAAGATACTTGGGGAGTTTGAGGTTAGGGTTTGACCCAATATTTGTATGAAAAAAGTTGATTATGATGTTTTTGCCAAAATATGCATACAATGTGTGAACCATTTTCTGAATCAATTTTGATCAAAACATAACATGAACCAATAGACATAACCCTTAGTGGAAAGACAAGCTTTTATCTCATTCTGAGTTTGACTACACCACATATGGCCCTAACAGCTGCTTTTATTCCCTAAGAAAAAGGGAAGACGGTAAGATCATTTCCACATCTGAATCCTATGCTGGAGGATGAAGACTCTTCTTAGTGTCTTCTTTATTTTAATATAGTTTTTTTAGGTTAAGTATTTCATGGATGTCAATATATTCTCACACCGATTAACAATCCCACTTGCTTGTACAATTATCCCTTCTACATCATGGAGGCTAGGGGTGTAGTACCCCTGTGATCTGGAAAATTCCACGTATAATTTTTTTGGGCCTCTCTTTGTACTAGATATGTCTGATTTTTTTCTTTTTCTTTAATGGGGTGTTTACTAGTAAGTATTGTAAAATTTGGGTTGAATTATACAATACTATACATTTTATGCATTTATGAGGGTCTAAACTTTTGCTCTGTCTTCTGCTGGTCTTCACATGTCATCTATGGCTTCCACAAAACCTACCCCCAAATTCCCATTTGATTTCTTATGCTGATGCTTAATGTATCAAAACTGCAATGGGGAAAGTTGTGATATGGAAGGGATAAGTGTATGTAATACATATATGAGCATGGTTTTAAAGGCTGAAAAGGCAACAGGGAAGCATATGGCTGGTATGAATATGCTGCAGTGCAGCATAAAATCAGAATAATGAAGAATTAATGTTATGTCAGCTGGGAAATGTGTGAGACAAAAAGTGAGCTGCTGTTCATCTGGGTTATGATACTCCTAGGATATTAGGATAGAGGAGCAGGCACCTCTAGGATGAGGCTACCATTTCTGCTACCATGGGGGCAGGGGAGGCAGAGAAAGAAGTACTCCCAACACAGTTTGGAAGGGGTACGTCCCCCAACATCCTTTTTGTTTATGCCAGCTAAGTTGTGTTGCCTGTTGGTACCCTTTAAATATCCTGACCTGGGACAAAACTCTTATAACTTTCCCTTAGTTATAAGTCAGAATGATGTTGACAAATATTTGGATCAGAAAGATAAAATGAAAGATGGAAAGGTGGAAAGATGGAATGAAAGAAATGGAAAGATGACTGAGTAGTAGCGGCAAAGGGAGTGTCTGAAAGTGGCAGAGGAAACAAGGTGTACAACTCCTCCTCCTTCTACCTCAGAATATTGTGGCACAGTGGCACAGATAAGAGAAGGAGAACCCAGAACTGGAAAGGGTAGCCATGGAGGTCAGGTATCTCTTAGTACCAAAAGATGGAAAGAGTGAAAAGCCCTAGAATTTGCTAGAAAATAAAGTTGGTGTTCTAGAGGGCATGGTGGAATGGGAAGAGAGAGGCTGAGACCTTAGACTGAGGTAGATAAGGGTAGGCATACCTGGAGAGATATAGAAATGTATATGTCCTGGATTATTCCCACAGGAGACAGAAGCCCTGAATCAGAGGAATAAGGAGAGCACAAGCAGGGACTGTGACCTTCACAGAATGGGAGAAGAACCAACTGGTATAACCAACATAGTCCTCTGGTAACTGAATAGAGCATGTACAGCTGATGAGCTTTCAAAGTTGTTTACCTGGTCTCTTGAAATGCAGGGATTTACGAGCAGAAGTAGCAGGGCATCCAAGTCAGTGAATAAGCAATGTTCACCCCTATAGTCATACTGAATTTATAATCCAAGTCTACTGAACTTCCAGGGATTCAATGGTAAGGTCACCAAGGGCTCACTGTACGTGCTAGGTATGTTCTTGGTATGCCTCAAACACAGCATGTAAAGCCAGCACTTATCCCCTTAGTCACTAAATCCATAGAGGCTTCGCTCTCTAGTATCCTTGGCATGCCAGGGAGCAGAATCGCTGGTGGATCTCTTCAGGAACTTAGATTGGTACTGGTTCCATTCGATGCAGAATTTTCCCCTCTTTGGTTCTGAGGCTTGGGATTTTGGATTTTTCCTCCAGCATTGAAAGATAACAGTCGTGGCTTGAGCTATGGGACTAACTGAACTCATGCTGGGTGCCAACTTCTGAGCATCACCCCAAGGCGGTAAGGAAGTAGACTCATTCAGAGGACATTTCCCACATGAAATCAAAAGTTAGTCCTTTGTCTTTGAGTCCCTGGCTGCACAGTAACTTCTACTACCTTCTACTACCTTGGTTCACAGAAGTTTGGCATACCTGAGGGCAATGAGTTTCTTTCAAGCAAGTCATCTGTTTCCTCTCCCTTGTACTTAGTAAATACTTACTGTTTCATGCATTGAATTTCTAGCATACAGGTACAGTATGAATAATGTTCTCACCCTGCTTTCACTTTATTATTTTTAAAGGTAGTTTTATTGATGTTTTTTAGTCAGTCATTTCCACATATACCCCACCCACTCAACAAGTACCCCTCCTTGTAACAAACAACATTAAGCCACATTCACTGCTATGGCGATGGTGTCTAACTGTATATGTACTATTTCTGTTCCTTTCACCCCTTCATTACTCATTGAACCATCTTCTCCTCCACATAGATAACCCAGAGAGAGAAGAGAGGGCAACCTCTGGGGCCAACATTTGGTTGCATATATGGTATTCCAAGACTCTGAAAGTCCATGTGTACTTGGTGAAATGTTTGCAAATGTTCAGGCTCTTCAGTTGCACATTGAGCATCATTGGCAGAAAGCTGAACTGTAGGAAAGATTTATAATGCCTTTAGCATAACAGTGAAAACATCTCCAGTGTAGCAATGTACTTGGCAATGAAGTATTTGCAGCCTTCCTCATTTCAATAGGCATGCCCCCCAAATGGAGAGCATGGGAAGGGATCCCATGACTCCTGCCACAAATGACACTGTAGTTTTATGCCAGTTATCCCTTTGTTCCTACAGTTTGCTACCTTAGCTTGTGAATATTACCAAAGTCATTTCAGTTTGCCTTATGACATGTGGCAATATGGCAAGTGCACTGAAAATGCTCTTAGGTCTCTATGATGAGTTGTTGTATTTTCAATAGGAATTACAATGGGTTGTCAAAGCTTTTCTGAAATTCTTATTTCATTGGTGGAGAACTCCTGATGTGGAAACTCCTTCTACTGGCACCGTTTGATAGTGGTCTGTTACCTTAGAGTCTCCTAGAGCTGTGTGGGGCACTCAGTGGCTAAGTGACTCACCCAGAGCCAGTATGAGTATAATTCAGTAACTTGAACTCAGCTCCTCCTGACTCTTAGGTTGACCCTCTGTTCATCGCCTGTCTTCTAAAGTTTATAAACACATTACAAAGGACATGGGTTAGAAGAGAGTATACCTGCTCATGCTTACCCCTCATGGGCCTTTGATGCACAGTGGGACACATGGAAGACTTTGCTGTATTTTGGTGGATCCATTGAGGTACACAGCATTTTTCAGATCAACAAAGTTAAATCTCTTTTACACAAGGTTTGTGTGTGTGTTTGTGTGTGTGTTTGTGTGTGTGTGTGTCTTCAGCCTCATCATTTCCCAAGAGATATAAGTAAGGATTATAATGCCATGCTTGACAGAGACATAGATCTTTTATTTCATTGAATTAGTTCCATCAACCCTATGAAAGAAAATCTTGAAAGTCCAGAATGTCAATAGCAGTATTGACCAAGAAGGGCTCTCTGAGATTTTCTTAGAGGAGAAGGACTCAGGGAGGAATTCCTTTTAATACTTCAGTTCATTTGACCACAAACTAGCTCATGCTCCTTTGTCAATGTCCCTAGAAATCCATTTTCTCCATCAAACACTCTAAATGGTCAATGTTGCCCCTTTTTCTCTACTCTTTGACTCGGTGCTTCTGTTGGACTGATAAGAAATATCTCCTGGATTCAAGACTATAAAGTTTGTCAAAGTCTGGATCCAGTCATTAGGCAATGTTTTGTTTTGCTAGGAAGCAATTCACAAACATGATCATTAGTAAATTAGTTAAGTTTGAAACACCACTTGATCATCAATCACGGCGAGCAACAGGCTTACCACTTCCTAAACTCCAGTCGACACATTTTGCCCGATACTCATTAGTTGCTCCCAGCGCAATTTGCAAGCATTCCACATCAACCTGCACGTGGCAGCTGAGTGAGCTAGAGGTTATGACAAGATTATTTAAAAATGGCAAAACCAAGCAACCTATCAGAGAGCAGCTCCGAGGCACTCAAAAGAACAGTTATTATTTACTTGTTGGGAATGTCCTCATTGATATGCCATAATTAGAAACACAAAATGTTGATGACCTTCAAAGCATGAGTCTATATTATAATTCGTATTGTTAATCATTTAATATCTGTGTATTCCTAACCACCGTTTCTTTCCTTGATGCCATTTTTCTCTTCAGGTTTCTTCACTGTTGTTATTGTTGTTTTGAGAAATTTTTTTTTGTTTGAAAATTACTTAAAATGCATTGCTGAATTTTAATGAGTTCAGGTCTTTTCAGGGGGAGAGGAGAGTGTCTACCGTATGTGCTGACCAAATCCAATGGAGCCTTCTCTGTGATGGGCTAGGGTAGACTAAGATGAAGGGCTTGTTCGGTCAGCAAGCACTGGTTAAGAAGCTACCCTGTGCAAGGCATAGTGTTAGACACAGGGAGTTTACTAAGAAGTGCAAGACACGGTCCTTCTCCTTAAGGCATAGTTGGAGTAACAATACATGAAAACAAGAGAACTGAAAATAGAAGGCAGAATATAATAAGTGCTAAGTGAGCAATACAGAATTGAAGGGGAAAAGATCTCGTGGAATGAATTTAGAGTCAAAGTGATTGTTTAGGTTCATTTCAGTGAAAGGAGTAAATCAGGTTATCTAGATCAGAGTTCCATATAGAGAAGTAGTAAGAAATAATGCTGAAAATGTAGGTTCATTTATGCATCCCAGAAATTTTTATTGAGTACCTACTATATATAGTACTAGGTATTAGGTGCTATAATAATAAAATATGATCCAACATGTCTATAATCCATGGCCAAAGACCAACAGATTATAGATTTACTGTTGGAAAGGACCTTGGAGACATGTAATATAGCCCACTAATTTTATAGGTGAGGAAACTGAGGCATAGAGAGGTTCATGGACTCACTGAGGGTCACACATCTAGATAGTACCTTAGGCAGGATTTGAACTCATATAGTACTCTAGCCACTGTACTACCTACCTGCCTTAAAGGTTTATATAGGCCAAGTTCAGTATGGGGTATGTTTCATCCAGATCTATTCTTTGGCTTGCATCCCCACCCAGAATTTTTCTTGGGACCATCAACATTCTGTATTCTCATGACAAAAGGGAAAAAGCCTTCACCTTCCAAGCAAGCAAAGCATTCAAGCTATCAACACAGTAACTTTCAGACAAGCTTTATTAAGCTCAGCAGAACATGTAGAGCACCCATGACCAAATCTGTGAACAATCAAGGCAACTTTTTGTCCCCAGTGGGTGTCCACTTGACCACACAGTCCTCCAGTCCTCAAGGCCGAAATAAAGGCTTCATCTCTGTTAATGTTTTGAAGAATTTACTGTTGTCAAGCAAATCTCACTTTCTGCTAAGAGCTAGCAGTCTAGAGAAAAGAGAGAGATTGTGTAAGACGTAGGGGACCAGACTAATGCACTCAGTGCATCCTATCATGTAGGCAGAGTGAGTGGACATTTGCTGCCTGTTGGCTTTGGGGGACATTAGCGATGAGTTTTATGTTTAGGTAAAGGCTATTTGGTTAAGGTTGTTCCGCCTTCCTGGGAAATGGATCGAGACTGTTAATGATGCACATAATTTAGGTGTCCCCCCATCTCCATCTGCTTCTTTCCTCTCAGGAAGAGTATGAATATGTCATTGCTAAAGTCAAGGACAATATAGTTAGCTGTAAGAAATGATCATTAGACTGCTCATTTATTAACTTCTACAAAGTACATGGCCTTTGTGCTCCTTGGAGAAAGGCTGATACATAAATCTCACCATCAAGTAAACAGTGCAACTTGTCCTGAGTAGCTGTGTTCAGGCTATCTATTTCTGAAACTGGAGGCAAGTAATTAACAAGATAGGGAACAGAAACCGAGAAATCCATCATGACTTGTTTGGGGTGCCTTTTTATTAGGACAAGCTCTCCCTTTGACTGCCTTGGTGGCATTCCAACTGATGCCTTCCTGAAGCCTGTTTCAGAGAAAACAAAGAAATCCTTTCCATGTGTTCCTGGCAGGTTTTCATATTTATATTCAGCACTGCCAGATCCTAGTTGAACCTCAGACTTCAGGATCGTGAATTTAGAGTGAGAAAGGACCTTAGAGGCCTTCTAATCTAGCCTCCTCATTTTATAGATGAGGAAACGGAAGCTACAGAGGTCATGTGATATGTCTGGTTATACAACCAGCAAGTGGCAGGCCTGAAATATAAACTCAGGTTTCCTATGTCTAGTGTTCTTCCTCTTATACAGCATAGCATATACTCTGTAGCCTAGTATATGATGTTGCCTGAGCCATAGTAAGAGGCATAGCCATGATGCAAGCTCCAAATTGAGTTCTTTTTCTATCACACTGCCCTGCTTGTATCCCCATGTCTTTCTTTGCTGTTCATTGTGGGTGGAAATGATTTAGCTTTCAATTTTATCAAATAAACTAAGATTTCATGTTGGCCCATTTTGGATCTGTCTGTCTGTTCCACGCATCTTCAGGCCTAGTGCTGGCTGCCCAGGAAGAGACACATAAACAGAAAAGATAACTAATAACTACATCTAGACCCAGGAAGATTCAAGCTACAGTAAGCCTTGTAGGGGGAACTGGGAGAGGTGGCAGTTAAATCAGGAATGCTAGGGTAACACTGACCTAATAGGGACTCAACTGAAATTGCTCAGCTTCTCAGAGTGCTAGGGAAGGGGAAAATTGATGGAGGAAAGCCTTTAGGAACCAGGAATGACATGCTGTAGAACAGGGGGACAAGAAATGAAGAAAAAGTAGGACTGGCCAAATAGAAAAGGAAGTACAAAAGCTAACTAAGGAGAACAACTTCTTAAAAGGTAGAATTGAACAAGTGAAAGCAAATAACTCTATGAGACATGGAGAATCAATCAAACAAATTCAAAAAAATGAAAACAATAAAAGAAAATGTAAAATACCTCATTGGAAAAACAACTGACCTTGAAAATAGGTCCAGGAGAGACAATGTCAGAATCATTGGATTACCTGAAAGCCATAATCAAAAGGAGGACTAGGACAGTACGTGTCAAGAAATTATCAAGGAAAACTGCCCTGATATCATGGAACCAGAGAGCAAAATTGGCATTGAAAGAATCCACTGATCATTTCGAGGGACATTATAGGCAGATTGCAGAACTATCAGGTCAAGGAAAAATGCTCCAAGTGGCCAGAAAGAAATACAGTTCCAATATTAGAGAGGCACCATCATGATGACATAGGACTTAGAAGCTGCAACATTAAAGGGTCAGAGGTCATACAACATAATATTCTGGAATGCAAAGGAACTAGGAGTACAACCGAGAATCTTTATGTACCTACTGAAATTATGCATAATATTTCAAGGAGAAAATGGTCATTCAATGAAACCAAGGGATTTCAAGCTTTCAAAAGGAGAAGACCCAAACTGAACCAAAAAAAATGATCTCCAGTATCAAGATCCAAGAGAAACCTAACAAGGGAAAAGAAAATATAAAAGATTAAGTGGAGCTGAATTGATTATATCCCTGCATGGGAAGATGATATTTGTAATTCTTAAAAATTGTACCACTAATAGTACAGCTAGAAGGAATGCACATAGACAGAGGATATGGGTATAAGGTGAATCTGAGGGAATGACATAAAAGATAATTAAGGGATGAGAAAAAGAATACATTGGGTATAAAAGGAAGGGAGAGGTAGAATGGGGTACATTATTTCACATGAAGAGATGCAAAAGACCTATTACAGTGGAGGAGAAGACAGGAGGGTGAGTGATAAGCATCGCTAGAACCTTATTCTCATCAGTATTGGCTCAAAGATGAAATAATATACACAATCAGATGAATATAGAATATAGCTTACCTGACAAGAAAGTAGAAGGGGAGGAGATTAAGTAAAGGGAGGGGAGACTGACAGAAGAGAGGACAGACCAGGAGGGTCAGTAGACAGAAGCAAATCACTGTCAAGGAGGAAAAGGCGAAAAGAGAAAGAGGACAAACAGGAGGAAAATAGGATGAAGGAAAATAAACAGTAATCATAACTGTGAATGTGAATGGGATGAACTTTCCCATAAAATGGAAGCATACAGCAGAGTGGGTCAAAAACCAGAATCCTACAATATGTTGTTTACAAGAAACACACTAGAAGCAGCGAGCTACACGCAGTAAATGTAAGGGGCTAGAGCAGAATCTATTATGCTTCAGCTGAAGTTTAAACAAAAGCAGAAGTAGTAATCCAGATAAAGCAAAAGCAAAAACAGACCTAATTAAAAAAGATAAGGAAGGAAACTACATCTTACCGAAAGTTATCATAGACAATGAAGTGATATAGATACTAAACATATATGCACCAAGTGGTATAGCATCCAAATTCCTAAAGGAATAGTTAAGTGAATTACAGGTTCAGGACCAAACAAGAGATAGAGAGTATTACAAAATGTAAAATAGATCATTTTGATTATGTTAAATTAAAAGCTTTTGCACAAACAAAACAAATGCCACCAAGATTAGAAGGAAAGCAGAAAACTGGGAAACAATCTTTACCACAAGTATCTCTGATAAAGGCTTCATTTCTCAAATATATAGAAACCTTAGTCAACTTTATGAGACTATAAGCCATTCCCCAATTGATAAACGGTCAAAGGATATGACCAGGCAGTTTTCAGATAAAGAAATCAAAACTATCTATAGGCATATGAAGAAGTGCTCTAAATCAGTTCTGATTAGAGAAATGCAAATTAGAACAACCCTGACATACTACCTCACACCTATCAGATTGGTTAATATGACAGAAAAAAAAATGACAAATGTTGGAGGGGATGTGGGAAAATTGAAATAGTAAGGCACTGTTGAGGGAGTGAATGGTGGGTGACTGTAGATCAAAGCATAATTTTTCACTTTTCTTGTTTGTGTTTTTTTTTCTTTTGATCTATTCCTTCTTTCACAACTGTAACTAATGTGGAAATATGTTTTACGTAATAGCACATGTATAACTTATATCAAATTGCCTACCATTTTAGGATGAGGTGACAGGGAAGGAAAAAAAATTATAACTTAAAATCTTATAAAACTGAATGCTAAAAATTGCTATGACATGTTACAGGGGCGGGGGGAATCACTATATTTTAAAAAAAAAATACAATTGAAGACCAGACAAGACAAAAAAAATACTATTTCATTTGATCCTTATTAGAACCTCGAGAAGAGGTGCTATTATTATCCCCATTTTACAGCTGATAAAACGGAGGCAGACAGAGGTTAAGTGACTTTTCTGTGGTCACACAGCTAGTGAGTATCTGAGGCTGGACATGAACTCAAGTTTTCCTGATTCCACTCTATCCAATGGGAAACAAAATTGAAATATATCTCTTTATTTCAGTTCAATTGAATTCAACCAGCATTTCCTACCCTGAAGGAGTTTACATTCTGATAGGAGGAACAACTCGGGTCTATATGAAATGTGCTTTAGTACCAATAGGACAGGGTTACAGAGGCTATAGTGGAAGGATAAGGTAGAATGGGATGGGGACATGGAAGGAAAGGGACTGACATGGATAGATACAAGGGAACTGAGGGTGATAGGCAGGGAAGAGAGCTTTGACCTGGGCAGCCTACAATTCGGAATCACAAGGATTCTGGGTAGAGCCATAGGGCAGTAGATTCTTTGGCCCTTTTAAGTAGCATTGCTAATGTTGACTTGACTGTCAGTCCCTGAGTAAGAGGTGGAACACTGGGGGTGGGAGGACACAGTTAGCAATAGGGAGTTGCCCAGTGTCTGGTTCTTTCTGATAGTCACAAAATGGCTCTAAGGAGGCCTGAGGCCTAGCTGGTAATGCATGTTTAAGTTGCTACCCCTCCAATATTCAATGAGGTGAGCCCTGTTCCAGGACTCACTCTTTAGCTGTTTTTAAAAATTATTTTTAAGGAACCATGCCTAAGTGTTTCGGCTTGTGGTTTAGGGAATGCTAAAAGTGTTATTTTGGAAAAGTTTGTAGAGTGAGAGATTCTCACTGGAAACTATAAATAAATATATTAAAATGTTTATTATTCAAGCCCTGACTTGATGACTAAAAAGTTGCTTCCATAAAAGCAGCATTCATTCTTGATAGCATTAGAAACATGGGAAAGAGTTGTTAAATACTTAATTTTCTACTTTGCGTGTTGCATGAATTTCTTCTTTTGTTACATGTGCTAACAACTTGTGGCACATGAAATTTGTGCTCTTAAGTGGGCAAACCCATTTTCATCAATCAGGTGTTTCTGGGAAGTGGTGCTTGGCTCAGTGGGCTGTTTCAGAGACCACCCTGGGGCCTTGCTTTCCCTGCAATATGGCAACTGTTACTAAGCTCCTGTCATGTGTTTGGCCCTCTGTCAAGGGCTGAGGTTATGGTACAAGTATAAGGCACATGCTTGAGTCACCTTCCAGAAGCTTGTAATTTTTTAGATGAGAGAAAACTCATAAGCATAAAGAAGTGTTCATCTCAGTCAATCAATAAGCATTCAGTCAGCACCTATTTGCACAGCAGTCAAGTGCAAGTCATGTCATCATTTCTCTGATGGCGTGGTCTTCTTTGGCAGCCCAGGACAAACACAACTAAGTGCTGGGCACTGTTCTATGCCCTGGAGATACAAAGGCAAAAGACAGTCCTTGCTCTCCAGGATCTCACAGGATAATGAGAGAAATGGTATGTACAACTACTGTATTTAAACAAGCTTTGGACAAGATATATGGGAAATCATCCTGTAGAAAGAGAAATTTTTTTCTAGGACTTGAAAGTCTCCAAGGAAGCGAGGAGGCAAAGATGAACACAAGTGAGGAAAAAGTCTAATAGCAAACCATTAAGCTGACATTGGACCAAGGGTTCTTAACCTGGGTCCCTTGAATCTGTTTTTGAAAAAAATGTTTTGATAACTCTTTCAATATAATTGTCTTCCTTTGTAATGCTATGTATTTCATATTATACATTGAAAAGCATTATTTTTAGAAGGGATTCATCGATTTCAGCAGACTGCCAGAGTATTCTAGGATACACAGAAGTGAAAGCACCCCAATGTAGTGCTAGGGGCAATAGAGGAAGGAGAGCAGGGAGATGGATGATGACACCATTGAAAATCTAGTAGAAAAGAAGAAGATGGAGGCCAAATTCCATCTTCCCTTTGCTTTGCAGAAAATGATATACACAGGAATGAAATGCCAGCCAATGTGTCTCCTGGAGACTGCTGGCTCTGACTCTGTAAATGCTCATGAGGTGGGAGATCTCCCAAACAGGAATATGGGAGGAAGTCTGGAACAGCAGCTAAGCAGCGGGAAGTAGACCAACACTTCCCCTGATCCCCCACTCTGTTTACAATGTCCTATCTCTTATACTGTGAACGGGGGGGCATGCAATATGGCATGAAACATTAGTACAAAGTTTGCTGTAGGAGTATTGGTGCCTGAGATATTTGAAAGCTTGAGCAAATATAACCAGAAGCCAGAGGCTGTGGAGGAGCATATGAATCCCAGGACCTGGTATCTGTTATCTTCTAACCAAAGCTATAGAAAGCTCAGTAGTTCACCAAACCTCTGTGATCTTATCTTAAGGCAGGTCCTTTAAATGACTCCACAAGATATTTCCAAGGTTTTCTCTGGAGCAATCAAGGAAATGCTAGGAAGGAGTGGATCTCCATCCCTTAATTGGGGCTTTTAAATATCAACTTTTTAAAGATTAGCTCCGCATTTCTCCTAGCTCTTCCTCATCCTGACTCCAAACATACTTCCTGTGAGTGGGATCACCCTCTTAGCTACCGTTCTTTGCTCTCATCACAGCGGTACCCTGATGGAACCTACCTTCTCTCCTGCACCTGCCTCCGTTTTAATGCTTCATTGGCTCTTCAGTCTACCAGGTTATATCACCACTCTCTCATGCTCTTTCATCTTGTGTGAATCTTGCCCATGGCCTCCCAACAGTTCTCTATGGAACAAGACAACTTTCTCTCTTTTTTTTCAGATTGTGTATATACTAGTGCAACTAGTGAGTCTCTTATCCTTCCCTGTCACTGCCTGACTGGCTCGCCTCCTTTTCTGACCACATATCATCTTTCCATTGGTTTTAACTCAGCTTCTTCCATACAAGTCATCATGGAAAGTAGCAATCATTTTATTTGGATTTCTTTTACTTATCAGTTCCTGGCACATAGTAGGTATTTAATAAATGCCTGATGGACTGATAAAAGATAGTGCCTTTTGTAACCTCCTATGCACCTCTCTGTGGCCTTTGAGTCACCTGTAATTTTTACTCTTTGGAAGTCATGGTATCTTATTACTTCATAGGCTTGTAACATCACCAAAGGAATGTTGGCTGGATGAATGAAAAACATTTATTAAGCGTCAGCCGTGGGGCAAGCATTGTGTTGGATGTCAGAGGTATCATTACAACACTGAGACAACCCCTACCTCCAAGGAACTAACATTCTGATAAGAGAAAAGACACATGTAGGTGAGTGGTGACCAAGGAAGGGAGAGGCACAGATACGATGAGTAGAACAGTGAGGGAAAGGCAGTTGCCATGCCCTTTCCAGAAGCAATGGAGGTATTGATTTGATTACTCTTTCCAGAGCAAGAGGGAAAAGGGAGGGAGGGTTGTCAGTGCAGACAGTAAGATGCCCAGATGAGCCCAAGTTTCTTGGTAAATGTATGTACGTAATGTAAAGCATGGCCTAATCTGTGGTTTGCTGTATACAGTGGATTCATTTTTTTGGTAGTCATTTACCAGTGTTAGAGTGCAGCCAAAAAGCCCTGAGCTCAAATCTCATCTGTGATACTTACTGGCTATGTGACCCTGGGCCAGTCACTTTGCCTCTCTGAACCTCAGTTTTTTCATCTGTAAAATGAAGCAGTGGGACTTGTTGGCCTCTAAGGTCCCTCTCAGCCTGAAGTCTATGAGCCAATCATGAAGTAGGATAGCTCAGCCTCCGGGCAGAGTTTCAAAACTGAGGTTTTGAATCTGAGTGTTTGGAAGGATAATGGTACTTCCTAGGTATCCAGATATGGAAGTTCAGAAAGTGAGCTGGGGTGGGGGGAGATAATGGGACAGATCATTATTGATTGGTTGAAATTGTAAAGACTTAAATATAGGCATGACATAAGTGAGACTTTCTAGCATAATATCCATAAGTGAAATGGATTGCCACTGGAGATAGCGACCACAGTGATAGTGATCCCTGGAGGTGTTCAAGCAGAGACTCAATGAACAGTTGTGGACATATTCATCACACCATAAATTTTGAGGTGGAGGGGATCTTTGAGCTCATTTTACAGAAGAGGAGGAGGAGACTTAGCGACTTGCTCAGAGTTCTACAGCGAATAAATTGGAGATCTGGGATTTGAACCTGGGGCCTTTGACTCCCAATCTCTCTTTCTTTCCATTGCTCTATTCTCTGGATTCCCTTTCAGGATTGAGTTAGACCAGATGAACTCTGAAGTCCCTTTGCACTCTGTCACCTTTCCCTTCACTTACCTCCTCCATCCTGGGCTCTTTTGGGTCTGACCAAGTGTGGTCAGCAGTGATAGAGTTTAGCAGGCATCCTCCTGCCTTTCCTCCCATGAGAATGAAGGCTGTTTCTACATTAGCACAATTTAATTTGATCTCTTTCCAGCCTTTAGCAGATGCTTTCTGTTGCCATCTCCAAACGGCAAGCTAATTGGGATGAGAAGAGATATTTGAGTGACAGCACAGGCATTGAACCATGCTTTTCTCCAGAGTGTGTTTGTGCTGCCTTGGACCCTTTGTGAGGTTGGATTTATTTAATTTTTTTATAACACATGTAGGCAGAACTGGTATGCCACCTTTTCAAAGCTGAAATCTCTGCCTTTTGACTCTAATTTGTTATTCATCCATTGTGTATCTGTGGAGAAAAATTCTTCAAACAGCTGTTATAGAAAACAGTCAGTTTATTCTATTTTCTCACCAAAAAACAACTGGTAACTTTGACTAGGAGAACTGCAAAGGCTTCCAACAATGCTTCTCAGCCTTTACTCAGTTCATGATAACTCTTCCCAACTCACTTGCTTATTGGTTCCCTGTGCAAAGGAGGGTACAATGAGAACTCCTGTCCTCAACTTTGACAGCCCCTCCTCTGGGGCTCCCACCTCCCTGGCCTTCTCACTGTTTTTCTCCCATGCTTTTTTCATTGCAACCATCACACCTCCCTACATCCAACATTCCATTTCCTGCCTATATGCGTTTGCCGTGCTCAGGATCATATAGAAAATAAGTAAGTAATAATCATACAGGGAATAAGTAAGTGGCAGAGCTGGGATTCGAAGCCAGGTCTTTGGGCCCCAAATCCAACACTCTTGGCCCCACACCACTTTCCCTTAAGGCTCTGTTTAGGTTCTATCTCTTCCATGAAGCGTCCCTTGACCTAGGCCTTCAGCCTGAAAGTGTCTTTTCCCTTCTTTAAATGACCTTTCATCTACTGATTTTGAGAAGCATCTAGTGGGTGGAAACTGTTTCCTTTTTGGCCTTTTTGTTCCCCAGTGCCTTGGAATGTAGTGGGTGCCTGTACTGGGTGAGCTGAATTGTTTGGTAAGGGCCATCTGTGTGGAGGTGCATAGACTGGCCTTGCATTCCTGTCAGGTTCCCTAATAGTCTTCCAGATCAGTGATGTCAAATTTACATACAAACAGGGGAGGCACTAAACCATACATAGAAATCCCTGTGGGAATCATGTGGCCTTAGAAAACCACGTATTACCATTACTTCTGTTCTAATGTATTTTTACTTATTTTCTTAAATATTTCCCAGCTACATTTCAATCTGGTTTGGGTAGCACTCCACTATGGAATGTTGAGGGCCAAATCCCTATGTTTGGCATCTCTGCTCTAGATCACCTTCCAGGGAAACCAGAGAACAGAGCAAGACTGCTTCCCAGGTCAAGGAAAAGTCAGGCCAAAACACTCTCAGAGGTCGTCAGGGGAGAATTGACAGTGAGGCAGAATTCAGGAGGTGAGCTCCAGGCATCCAAATGACTGAGGGCATTTCCCTATAGGAGCATGATCTCTCTGGCCTGAACCAAGTGTCCGTAACCGTTCAAAGACACAAGGCATGGCCAGTGAGGCATCACCCTTATTTGAACCCACTCCAGTTGAAGAAACTTGAAGATGAAGATCTGACTCAGTAGCTTGGTCAACCTTGAGGATTCTGAAGGGTTGGCAATACCCACATAAAGTTATTTAACTGGACCGATGAGTGAGAAGTCACCTTTAAGAAACAACAGGAAAAACAGACCTTTTTAAACTGAGGGGACAATAGTATGGTGATGATATTACTGCATTTGGAGTCAACTTCACTACTACTCCCATTGCGATATTGTCTTTAAGATTGTGGATTGGAATAGACAGCCTCTAAGGCCTCTTCCTGCTTTAAATTTCTGGTCTTAGAATCCCCAGCCAAGCACAAAAGGGCCCTATCATGGTCTCTCTGAAGTCCTCCCAGAACAAACTTACATAGCTTTAATCTTTTTGTGGTCACCATTCAATGCCCCATAATGCAAAGACATATTGGGATTTTTGTCACCAGTTTCATGAAGCTGGCTCTCCACCAGGACTTGTAGCAGGTGGGCAGGAGAATGGGACTCTGGGGTGATGTCCTATCTCTTCCCATACTAGGAGGCTAGAAACAAAGGCTAAGGAGGCTTAAAGCTTTTACTTAGTAGGTACAAACCAGTCCATCTATGTTTTCCTGCAACACTAACAATTAAAGCCTGGGTGCCAAGTTCCTTTATGATTTGGAGTTATCTACTGGGAATGTCATTCTTTACCAATAGTAAGACCAAAGCAGGCAAGCCTCATTGGTCAGTCGGCCCATCCCTGAGCAACATTCTATCCAATTAGAAGGAATATATATATATATATATATATATTCTCTCCTTGCCTCTTGCCATTCTCCTTCCCTTCCACCCTCACTTTCCTGTCCTTTCCTTTTTCCTTTCTGACTGCCATCTTTCACCTGCTCATATCACATCCTCCTTTCTCTCTCATTGATTTTCTCCATCTTCCTGCTTCAGGAACTTGTATAACTTTAGGAATGGAAAGCTTATCCTGCCCATAATTTTACAGATGAGTAAACTGAGGCACAGAGAAATAAAGTACTTTCTCCTAGGTCCCACATCAAAGCTCAGGTTGAAATTTGTCCTTGTCCATGACTCTTAGTTGTGTTTCCTTTCCCTTCTTCTTTGGTCTAATCTTGCCTATCCATAAACTTGCCTCTTTTCCATTCTGTACTGGGTGATTTAAATTTTTCAACAGTTCCTTTGTAGTCTGCGTGGAAAGCAAAAGAAAGTGCTTTTATAGACACTGATGATAATGAATTTTTGTCTTGCAATGATGATTAATTTTACTTACAAGAGTCTATGGCATGGCATAGGGGATAAAGTGCTGAACTTAGAATAAGGAAGACCTGTGTTCAGATTCTGCTCTGGATACTTATTAGCTGGAATGATCATGAGCAAGTTACTTTCCATCTGAGCCTCAACTGACTCTATAAGACTGTACATAACTTGCTAAACAGATCCTGGTCTACAGACGTAGATGAAGCTTCCTTATTGGAAATGTCCTCTGTTCCTGCAATCCTGGGTCCAGTTGTCCCCCAAAGTTATCACAAAGCAAATGAGCTTGAGGAACTTTCATCTTGCAGAGGGGAACACATAGCACCCTAATCAGTGGGTCAAACTTCCTTGGATGAATAAACCAGCCCAATCTCCACTGACAGTTCTGAGGAGTCTTTTTGCTTAAATGGGAAATGAACTGGAAGCCTAGCTAAATCCTGGGGGAAATAATAGTAATACCAAACAACAACTAGTGACACTGGGCTCTGATAGCATTTCACATAGATCATGACATTGGAGCCCCGAGACCACTCTGTTAGGTACGTGCTAAGTCCAGAAAACTGAGTCTAGGAAGAAGTTGTGACTTGTCCAGCTTTAGACAGTGAGTAAGTGGCATCCCTGACTCAAGTCCAGCAATCTCTCCGTTATGGAGATAGGGGATAGGGCAATAGGTGGCACTTTCTGAAATGGAAGCTTGATCTTTGAATCTTGGTTCTTTTTATCTTACCTAGCTAAAGGGGACCGGGAATTGTGATAAATGCTTTATTTTAAAGTGGCAAGGATTCGTTTATTGTAAAGAGATATATAATTGAATACTCTTCTTTTTTTGTCCTTAGGAAAAAAACAACTTCTCATCCACTTTGTGAGTAGAAATTCCAGTAACAGTAGCTACTTGGACCAGATAAAGAGATGATGCTCTACTCCCCAGTAATTAGAACTAATCTCCCCCTTGAAAGGTAAGGTCACATTTTCAATCTGGCCTCCAAATTTTCAAGTTTAACACATCTTGTGCATTTTATAGCTACATTTGCTCACACAAACTTGGCAATTGTGCCTGATTACCTCCATCGCATGCCTAATCACCTTCCTAATAATTACATGATTACCATAATGGCATGCCTAATTACCAATTACCTAATTATCTCCAATTGTCTGCTTGAATGTTAAAAATTGTGAACAGAAAATTAGAGGTCAGTGTCTAGAAAGCTGGACAGAAATGTCACAATTTGAGTATTTCCTACCACCGCAATGATAGATCAACATACCAAAGGAAAAAATGCCTCAGGGTTTCCCTAAATCCAATCTCAGTCTTGTTTTCTTTCTGAGGCAATTTTGGTGTAACACAGGAGAGAAAACATCCCACAATTCCCAGCACCTGTAATTAAATAATTGTGCCCACAGTGAGTACAAATCATGACACTGGTATTACATTCTGCAGAGTCTGGAGTAGAGGGGGATTGTCTCAGGTGACCCACCATTTGTTTTAGGTTTTCACGTGCTGACCTGAGTTGTTCTCTTTTACTTGACTGAGGAAGAAAAGTGAAAAGTGCTTTGAACCAGCTAGAATCTTGGTGGATCAACAGTGAAGTGCCTAGGCAACACTGGAAAACAAGGGATGAGTAGAAGGTCCAGGGGAGAAGAATCACAGAATCTTGAGTTGGAGGGCACCATCACTGAGTGTTACTTCCTCTAGACCCACTCTAGTATGTCCTAAAATGACCCATGTCCTTCCTGAAACAGAGGGTCCAGAACTGAACACACTCTTCTGGATTCTTTTGAATACAGACAGGTACCCCCAGACCGTAACTTATCCTCTTCTGTATGGTATAGTTCCATTACTAGAGCCCTATGAATAAGCTGTCTTGTTATGCCTTGAATGCATTCTTTCCTCTTAGAATCTCTATCAGTTATCTTAGATCCCCTTATCTGCTACCTCTGTTATGACACATTCTCTGATCCATCTCTATATTAGTGTTTTTGCCTCCCCAAAGGACCTTCTATTTCCTGATTTGCATCCATGTTGGATCCTTCCAGTAGAGTCTAAGTTCTTTAATGGCAAGAGTTCTTTCATTCTTATCTATATTGTCAGGACTGGCACAGGGACTTGGATATGGCAGGTCTTTAATCCATGGTTCTTGAATTGAACTGAATCTATAAATTTGACAAGCAGGCTGTTGATGTCCCCAAAGAAGTTTTTTTATAAAGAACCTGAACTCTTAGTCCAGAATGATCCCAACAATTTAGAATTAGAATCTTGTTAGGTCATTTGGCAAAGGAGAGAGCCAGAATAAGGTGTGACTGCCTCATCAAATCTTTGTGAGGTTAGTTTATATAGAATTTAGACAAGAGTACCAACACACCAACTGCACATATGCAGCTAAGTAGTTTCCAGAAAGGGCAGCATCCAGACAAGGTCACTTAAGATATAGATCAGTAAGTAAGTATAAACATTCAACATAGCTTAGGAGACCCAAAATACAAGTTAGTAAGGAACCCCAAACAAACTTTGAGTGGACCAAGAAAGGAACTGGGTGGGATACAGGCATTCTGTGCAGCCATCCAATTTCTCTGGATCATCTCTAAAGTCAGCTTGTCCTCTATTGTAAGCTTTGGGTTAGACAATTTTCTAGCTACATAAAGCTAGGTTCAAACAGTATTATTAAAAAATATTTTCCCACATGTCAAGAACAAATCCCTAGGGTGCTCCACAGAGACCTCCCTCCATGTCAACACACATCCATTAGTTATTGCTCTTAAGACCCAATCTTTCACCTCAGCCTAATTCCAGCCAACTGTAACATGATCTAGCTTACATCTCTTTATTTTGAGCAAAGGATGCCCTGAGGGGAAAAAATGTCAAACACTTTGCTGAAATCCAGGTATAAAATGTTTCTAATATTCCCCTGATCTGTTGTCAGAATGGTCAATCAGATGAGATTGGTTTTATTAGTCTAAGTTTGATCATGTGAATCTATCATTCTTGACAGACCTTTGTGGGCTCTTATGGGTCACTGATTCTCTTTCTGTATGCCCACAGATCATCATTTTGATAATACATTCAGAGATTTTACCAGCAATTGAAGTCAGTCTCACAGGTCTATAGATTGAAGACTCCAACTTTTTTTTAAAATTGATACAACACTAATCCATGTGAATTTCTCTACCACCTCCCCAATTCGTTTTTTAAAACAACCACTGGAAACAACTCCAGAATTACCTTGGTCAGTTCTGGGCCTGGTGTCTTGATTCCCTCCAGGGATCTTGATGCCCTTTTACCATTTGGTTCATTTTAACTTGAATTCCAAATGCCATTTTTTTCAAACCTACAACATTTTTTCAATGAACACCTTCAGAATTGTTCCAAACTTAATAAATTTTCCAAAAAAAAATACCAAAAAGCACAATGCAAAGTACTTTCTCATTAAAGGCAAACTTTCTTTTCATGATTCACTGCATCAATATTTTGTATCGATCTTGATGCAAAAAGAATTTTATATTGCATCCTAGAACGTAGAAATTGAATGCACTGAAACTATATGACTAACACCAATTAGCTGCTTAAAGTCCAACAGAGGGAACTTTTTTCCCCTTAACAAAACTGATCATTTTCCATGTCCGTTAAAAGTCAATAGTCAACTTAGTTGTAGGAAATACGGATTTATATTTTACAAAGAAAACTAGGTTGAGAAATGTGGAAACATTAAGACAAAAAGCTGGAGAAACCAAATCCAGTCCCATTGCTTGATGTACTTAATGTGAACATCTAATAAGGGATTTCAAAATAAAATATCACGTACATTACTTTTGCAGAATTATTTATAAGACTAATGCAATAGGAAAATAAAAAGTATTTTTACTTCCCTTTCAAACTTTTCCGCAAAATATTATAGCAGTGAACTTGTATTCAGGTTTTGGCTGCTTCTTTTTTTTTTAAATCATCAATCAACCTGGGCCACCCTTAGTTTAAAAAAATCCAGTGTTCTTGGATTAATTTGTATCTAGGAAATGATTTGAAATGGGTCCTTGGCCTCTATTAGAAGCATAAATGCCCTAAGAGCAGTTTTCATTTACTTTTGGATTCCATGGCTGACTATAATTCTTCATCAAGTATAAACAAGGAAGTTACTCTCAGTCAGAGTTTCTTTGGTATACGCACACATATTGTAGCTTTCTATCACTAGCTTCCTAAGAGACAAAGGAAAAATCCAGATGAGGGGAAACAATAAACTGAAGAGATAGGATGGAGGAAAAATTTCTTTTTTATAGGAAAATAAAGAGTCAAAATGCTTAATGTGATCTAAAATCCATATTTTAAAAAATGTGTGACACATCAGAAAAGTCAGGTTTAGAAAGGAGAAGATATGTAGATGAAATATTCCTCTGTATTTTGGCGTCACACTAGTCATCCCTCAAGCACATTCTTGCAGCAACAGACCCCTGAAACCTAAATGAAATGACCATTTCTCTTTTAAGTGTCTGGATATCATGAAGTTGGCCACAAGTATAAAACAAGGTTACAGCTTAACCCCTTTTTAGTATCTCTTCTTTGTTTTTTTTTTCTCTTTGACAAGTTCAGGTTTACAAAGCTGTTTTCTTTTTAAGGGCCACTTCAACATTTTTTTATGGTCTGTTTAATAAATGTAAAATCTAACATCCCAAAAGGAAAAGGTCAATACTTTAAGGATATTAACTTTTCTGTGGGGATTTCTAGGAAGGCAGATTCAGTTTATGCCAACTGTTTTAAAATATGATTTGAACACCTGGTCATGGGTACACGTCTCAAGACTGTGGTCAGTCTAGTTAATATCTGTGACTTAGATGTGCATCTTCAAGCTACATCTCTTCAACTAGCCATTCTTTGAATTATTTCCCTTTTCATTTCCTTCATTTTATTAAAACTTAAAAGTAAGATTTTTACAGTAGGTATTCTCCCCCAAGGCCACTGTAGAGATTATGAAAACATGCATTTATAATCTTTAAATATACTAAGACTAATGCTTGGAGTCAAATCATTTGCTAAAATATAGTCACTATGGGCTTATTATTCTAGAAAAGTAGAAAGGTATAATGGGATATCTACCTTTTTTATGGGCCCATTGCCTAAAAACCTCTTGATTGAGGAAAAAACAAATTTCAGGTGTACACATGGAAGAAATCTGAATTTGTACCCCTACTGTTAAAATTCATTCTATGCCAAATGCTAATCAGAAAAGAAACAGACCAAGATAGACTCATACCTCTTTAAAAAGAGATTTATGATGGGCATGTCTAAGCAAACTGAATGAGTAGAGGAAAGAAATGATACCGAACAACACTATCACAAAAAAATAAAAAACAAAACCTCTATAGGTCTGTTACATGAATGTTACATAAGGAACCAAAGAATGCTACACTTTTATTATACAATTAAGTCCAAGTAGAGTCTTCTGTCCAACCAAAAAGGACATCTTTAAAGATAGATCAAGATTTCCATGGATTTATCTTCATAGGTAAAAAACAAAATACTATACTAAAGTAAAAGCAGTAAGAATTATTTAGATTTGTCAGTATCAAAATAAAGGTCCATGGAATTTCTGCAATATGCTTTCTTCTGTCAACTCAACTTTTTCAAACAAGTAGTTGTCACTAAAATGTCCCTTTAACAGAGAATCTAGTCCCCAAATTAAAAAGAGGTTTCCTTTACTCTGAATGAGAGCAATTCTTTGTTCCTGCAGGATTCTAAATCACCCATTCAAACTCATCCCAGTCTGTTTTCCAACACTGTTTTATGTCAAATTGTAAAGGAACTCCTTTAGGAATCTTCTCTTCAGGGCAATCCCTTTTCATCAGAAATGACAGTATAGGAGTATGAGTTAATCAGAGTCTCTGAGCTACTGAAGGATGAATGGCTCCAGAAATGCCTATGGACATAGTAAAAATTCCTCTGTTTGTGGTAGAAGTTTGCCATTGGTGAGTTCATTTTGCTGTTGATTTTTCTAACAGTTGTCCTAGGTACACTTGGGCCTGAACCTTTAGGTGTCTTCTGAAAAGAATTTAGCCCCACTGTTGATAAAATTGATTGGAACATTATTCCTTCTGCTTACCTGCTTAGACATTCTGAGAACTGGGATTGGTTTCCTCTGCATTTCATTTTGTCTGAAGGTTTCTCTTCCATTTTAACAGTGTATAATATTGCTCTATGTTCTTCTCACTTTGAGGTGGTCACTTGATAGGGCTGATTCTTTTATGAACCTCATTTACTCTTTGAGTTGCCAGGCTAGTGATAACTCCATAAGAATTTCTTCTTCCAGGGCCCACTCTTCCTGTATGGCCCAAACTAATTTTTACCAAAACCAGTCTGCTTTTGTAGTCTCCATCTGCCTAGTTTCATCTGGAATTTCTGGGTACCAATATTTTTAAGTCTCCTTTTCAATTCTGGAAAATTCTGCTTTCTTCCTTCCTTCTTATTCACCTTGATGATATCATCCAGAGACATCAATTTTATCAAGGATTGCATGGCTACTGATATTCAATGGCAGCACAGCCTCCACTGTGACCACCCTCCCAACATCGAACCTATTCATTACTAGAAGTATCTTCACTGGAATTTGCCATTAGGGAAGACCTGTATCTTAACCTAACCCCTCTGACTGATGGATTCCCCACTGCCTCCTAATAATTGCTTTTCTATACTTCTCAACCTGCAAAACATTCTCCTTGGTAGAGAAAAATGAATCAAAGTGAAAGATGAGTAGTTATGTCTTCTCTCATGATTATTGGCCAATCCATTAGCAGCGCTCCTATTCCTTCTTTCAGCTTTCCCTTTTTCTCAACCCACTTAAAAAGGTGACAGGGAGGGAGGCGTGGCAAAAACTGCATCTCCTGCAAGAGATCTGAGTCTTATAAATCTGAGGGAAAATGTCCAATGAAGATTAGGTGAAATAATATATCAAGATCATGGGAGAATTAACCTGAAGTTAAGACACACAACACATTTGGAAAATATGTTAAAAAGTACCTGACATTGAAAGAACTACTAGGAAAAGTTACATAAAATTATAGCACGATAATTTTGTAGTGAAGTGGGATAATGGAGTAAATAAAATAGATCATTCAAAAAGCAAGTTGAAATAATCTGAAAAGATCCAAACTTTGGATAAAAGTTTTAACAATATATTGTTAACATGAAAAACACTTGAATCAAAGACATACCCAAAGTTAAAACAAGGGACTAGAGCAGAATTTATTATCTATCAGCTAAAGTAAAAAGAAAAAGGCAAGGGTAGCAATCATGATCGCAGACAAAGCAAAAACAGAACTATTTAAAAGGGATATGCAGAGAAACTACATATTGCTAAAAGGCACTTTGGATAATGAAATAATATCAGTACTAAATCTATATGCATAAAGTGGCATAGTGACCAAATTCTTAAAGGAAAAGTTAAATGAGTTACAGGAGGAAATAGTAAAATTTATACTGGTGGGAGACATCAACTTCCCCCTCTCAAAGTTAGGTATTTCTAACCATAAAGTAAATGAGAAAGAAGTAGCATCTTAGGAAATTTGACATGATAGAACTGTGGAGAACACCTTTTTTCTTATCTGTACATTGTAACAAACATTTACCATGTATTAAGACATAAAACTTCACAAACAAATGCAGAAAAGGGAAAAATATTAAATGTACCACAATGAAATAAAAATTACCTTTAATAATGGGCCATGGAAGCATAGATTAAAAGTTAATTGGAAGTTAAACTAATTATTCCTAAAGAATGATTGGATTAAAGAATTAATCATACAAGCAAGCAGTACTTTTGTTTAAGAGAATGACAACAATGTGACAATATTCCAAAAGTTTTGGGATTCAGTAAAAGAGACAAAGAGTAGACTAATGAATTGGGCATGCAACTAAAAAACTAGAAAAAAGACATATTAAAAATCCCCAATGAAACACCAAAATGAAAATCCTGAAAATCAAAAGAGTAACTAACAAAAGTAAAAAACAAAAACATTGAACCAATAAATAAAATCAGGAGCTGGTTTTATGGGAAAAAACCATAATAAAATGTATAACCTATTGGTTAATTTGATTGAAAAAGAGAAAGAAGAAAATCAAATTGCCAGTATCAAAAATGGAAAGGGTGAATGTACCACCAGTGAAGATGAAATTAAAGCAATTATTAGGAGTTCTTTTGTCCAGTTATATGCTAGCAACTCTAGATAATCTAAACAAAATGGATGGATATTTACAAAAATATAAATTCCTAGATTAACAGAAAAGGAAACGGAATACTTAAATAACCCTTTCTTAGAAAAACAAATTGAATAAGCCATTGATGAGCTACCTGAGAAAAAATCCCTATGAACAGATGGATTCACCCATGAATTCTATCAAACATATAAGGAACAATTAATCCCAATATTACATAAACTATTTGAAAAAATGGGTAAAGAAATACTATAAAATTCTTTTTATGAAAGAAATATGGTTTTGATACCTAAACCAGGGAGAGCAAAAACATAGAAGGAAAACTATAGACCAATTTCCGTAATGGATATTAGTGTAAAATTTTAAATAAAATATCAGGAAAGAGACTACAGCAATATTTCACAGTGATCATTCACTATGACCATGTGGGTTTTATACCAGTAATGCTGGACTGGTTCAATAGGAGGAAAGGCACCAGTATAATTAAACATATCTATCTAAAATAAAGAGCAAGCATTCTCTGTAAATGGGACAACCTTGAAGCCTTCCCAGTAAGATCAGGGATGAAGCAAGATGCCCATTATCACCACTAATATTCAGTATTGTACTAGAAATGCTACTTATGGCAATAAAAGAAGAATAAGGAGGAGAAGGAGGAGAAGGAGAAGAAGAAGGAGAAGGAGAAGGAGAAGAAGAAGAAGAAGAAGAAGAAGAAGAAGAAGAAGGAGAAGAAACTGAAGGAATTAGAATAGGCAATGAGGAAACAAGACTATCACTCTTTGAAGATAATAAGATGGTATACTTGGACAATGCTAGAGAATCAATTAAAAAAGTAGCTGAAACAATTAACAGCCTTAGCAAAGTTATAGGATATAAAGTAAACCCACATAAATCATCACAATTTTAAATGTTACCCAAAAAAATCCAGCAGGAAGAGATAGAAAAAGAAATTCCATTTAAAATAACTGCAGACAATATAAAATACTCGAGAGTTTACCTACCAAGAAAAATGCATGGATTATATGAACACAATTACAAAACACATTTTTTATGCAAATAAAGACAGTTCTAAACAATTGGAAAAATATTCACTGTTTATGGGTAGGCTGAGCCAATATAATTTAGATATAGTTTAGAATAGAGTTTAGAATACTATCTAAACTACTTTGCTTATTCAATGTCATCACAATCAAACTACCAAAGAATTATGTTATAAAACTAGAAAAAAAAATTGCAAAAACAATGTACCAGGAAGAACAAAAGACCAAGAATATCAAGGGAATCAATGGAAAAATAATGTGAGAAAGACAGCCTCACAGTTCCTGATTTAAACTATACTGCAAAGTGGTAATCCTCTAAACAACCTTGTAAGTAAGAAATAGAGTAGTTGATAAGTAGAATAAATTAGGTACAAAACTTTTGTTGTTGTTATGTTCCTCTGTCGTTGCTAAAAAAGACCATGACATCAGAGAAATGATGACCTGACTTGCACTTGAGTTTGTTTTGAGTGAGGGAGGGCTATGCAAGGTCACCAGCCTCACTTTCCCCTCCTGAGCCATCTGGATCCAGTGACCAGATATTCATCAGGATGACTGGAGATGACCCAGGATGCACTGAGAGACCTTGCCCCCTTTAGGCTAAGGTCTATTCAGATATTCACTTAGGGTGAGGCAATGCCCATTCATTGAATAGGCCTGTTTAAGAAGTAGCCAGAGGATGTCTCCTTTAATGAGACAAAGAAAAAGATTATCAATAGTAACTGTTGCTATTTCCCTCCCAAATACAAAATATACAGTAGTAAATAATCATAGTAATCTAATGTTTTATAAATCCAAAGATCCAAGTTTTTGAGGTAAGAATTCAACATTAGCAAAAATTGCTTGGAAAACAATTTGGCAGAAATTCGGCACCTCACACCATATACCAAGATAAGATCAAAATAGACAAATGATTTAGACGTAAGGGATGATATTATAAGTAAATTAGAGGAACATAGAAAAATATACCTGTCACATCTACGGATAAGGGAAGAATTTATGAACACACAAGAAATAGTATTACAGTATGTAAAATGGATAATTTTGATTACATGAAATTTAAATTTTTTTCACAAACAAAACTAATGCAGCCAAAATTAGAATGAAAACAGGACATTAGGGGAAAAGCGTTTTATAACAAATTTCTCTGATAAAGGCCTCATTTCTCAAATATATAAGGAACTGAACCAAAATTTGAGAAATAAAAGCTTTTCCTCAGTTAATAAATGGTCAAAGGATAGGAATAGACAGTTTTCAGAAGAAGAAATCAAAGCTATCAATAATCACATGAAAAAATGCTCTAAATCACTCATGATTAGAGAAAGGCAAATTAAAACAACTCTATTAGATCAGGTATAATGACAGAAAAGGAAAATGATAAATGCTAGGGAGGATGTGGAAAAATTGGGACACCAATGCATTGTTGGCGGAGTTCTGAACTAGTCCAAACGTTCTGAAGAACAATTTGGAACTATGCCCAAATGGCTATAAAACTATACAAACCCTTTGACCCAGCAATACTACTACTAGGTCTGTGTCTCAAAGAGGTCATAGAAAAGGGGAAAGGACCCACATGTACCAAAATGTGTATAGTAGCTCTTCTTGTGGTGGCAAAGAAGTGGTAATTGAGAAGATGCCTATAAATTGGGGAGTGGCTACATAAACTGTTCATATGATTGTGGTAGATTACATTGTGATATAAGAAATGATGATCAAGATGATGCCAAACAAATCTGGAAAGACTTACATGAACTCATATAAAGTGAAGTGAACAGAACCAGAACACTGTACGTAGCAACAGCAATATTGTAAGGATGAGCAACTGGGAAAGACTTAGCTTCTCTGATCAAGACAGTAATCCCAAAGAAGTCCAAAGCACTGACGGTAAAAAATACTGTCCACCTCTAGGATTCTCATGAATTCTCATGAAAACTCATGAATTCTGAATGCAGACTGAAGCATACTTATAAATATATATATACATATATATGCATATCTTCATTGTTTTATTTTGTTTGTTTTCTTTGGAATTTGGCTAATATGGAAACAAAGGGTTTACATGAACTCACATGTGTAATTCAAATAAAATTGCTTGCCTTCTCAAGAAAAGGGGAGGGAGAGAATTTAGAACTCAAAAAAAATTTTTAATGACTTAAAAGTTTTACATGTAATTGAGAAATATTTAACAAAATAATTAGAAATATTAAAAAAAAAGACATTCATTGCTTTCTATATCTCAGGTCACTCATTTCTCATTCAATCTTTTCTTGCATTAAACTCTATCAGATTAAATAGCTGACCAAGAGTCTTCACCCAACTTGGAATTCAGCATTGTTGAGAGCTAACTTGGGCCTGTTTAGCACATTGCAATGTCTCTGGAGAACTCAAGATTATTGCCTTTCCCCCAAATCTACTAAAAGAGAGAGAGCTTTTCTAATTCAAAGTTCCACACCACAAGCCATTGCACATTTTGCCTCAGAAATGCTTCCCAGTCATTGCTTTCAAGGATCTTATAGTTTAGTAGAGAGTTATGTGTGTACACTTGTCTACACTATGTGTGTAGACAAGTTAAAAACAAGTGATATAGTGTAGGGATAAGGACAAGATTATCCACAGGATTGTAAGAATAGATGAAGACTGAGCACCAGGCATTGGTTAGAAGGTAGTGCTGGAGTTGAACTTGAAAGGAAGGTCAAGAATCAGAAAAGTTGATATGAAGAGAAAGCTTGCCAGTCATGGGTGAGAGTTGATAGAAATGTATGAAAGCATGAGATGGAATGCTGAGTCTGGGGAACAACTGATAGTTCAGCTTGGCTTGAATTCAGAGTGTAGGAAGTGGAATAATACACAATTAAAGTGGAAAGGTACCTTGGAGCTACTTATAGAGAAACCTCACATGCCAAGATACCAACACTAAAGAGATGGGAAACAAAATAGCTGACATAGAAGGAACAATGAGGCAGAATGGAGAGCCAGCAAAGACCTGTGATGTAGTAGCCAAGGAAACTGACAGTATCCAGGAGGATAAGGCAATCATCAGCATCCAAAACTGTGGAGGCATCAAAGATTGGTGCCAGGGGTGGTGGGAAAGCATTATGTTCAGCAGCTAAGATGCTGTAACTTAATTTCAACCCCCCCCCCCCAGAGTGGTAGGGTACAATAAGAAGATCCCTAGAAGAGGTTGAGGAGTTATTGGAGGGAAGGGGAGGAAATGGAGGCAGGAAGTTACTGTAGATCGTTCTTTCTAGGAGTTGAACAACCAAAGAGGAGGGGGAGATGAGAAATAAAAGCTTAAGGGACTGACAGGATCAAAGTTTTGCTAGAGATAACATGAACTTATTCGTAGAAAATGGGAAAAGAGCCAGTAGATAGGGAGAGATACAAGTGAGCTTCTATCATGGTAATGAATTAATCTCCATAGTCTATTTGTATGTTGCCAAGTGGGACTACTTGGTTATGTGACTTCACTTTTTTACCTTGATATATGGTGTCATCATAATCACAACCAGAGGTGGTAATTCAGTAGTCTTCTGGCAGTCCCTTAGTTTCAGGGTGATACATAATACAGGATTTGAAGTTCCAGTCTGGGTTCAAATACCAATTAGGTTACTCCTTTTTTGACCTTGGGAAGATCAGCTAACTTTAACTCTCAGTTGATTTGATGGCCTCTGCCCTCCTTCTTAATACTACAACTATGATTCTGTGGAATACTAACTTGGAATTCCTCATTTTGGAAAGCTCTTATTTTGTTTGTAGCAGTAGACTTTGCTCTTCCTTCCTTTCTTCTGGGCCTTTGACTTCCAATTGATTCCCTGTTCTTGCTATGATGCCGTGCCACCTTTCCGACTGAGAGGACCAGCAGCAGAGGGTGGACTACCCACTCAGAAATTCTTTTGGTGGCAGCACAGCACAAAGAGGAATGCCAGTTCTGTTGCAGTATAGAAGATGACACTCTGTTAATGAGGGGTGTTTTCCCACACTAATCAAACCATAGGTCTTTGAAAATCTATCTCGTATCAGCTTAGCACTTTAATTTTTTTAATTCCTTGATAAAATAGTAATGTAAAAAATTGCAATGTATTTAATTAACCTCATCTGTTAGATTTAAATTACAGTAAAAGTCTCAGCTCTGTGTCTATGGGTATGATTGGTTGGATATCCCTGGGAGAGGCAGCATTTATACCAGGGGGATGTGGTGACTGGAGTTGATCCCTCTCTTATGAAGTAATGTCTTTTAAAATTCATAAATCTCCTGCTCTTTTTCCTCTTTCCTTCTCTCCCTCCTGTGGACACTTTTCATGGTAGTGGAATACATTTAGACCTCCAACAATCTGTGATTTCTTCTGTTCATAATAAGAAGGAAGTTGGGGGTGGAGAGTGGCTCTTTCCAGATGCTTTCAATGGGCAAATGAGGAACAAGTGAATGGAAATAGGCTTCCACAATCCCAAAAGGACAGAATACAAAAAGAGAGTAAAAAGGCAATGGAACGAGACTAAAGACCTAGTATAACTAAAATTGAACTAATTACGAAAGGTATAAGAAAATGGCATTCTGAATTGTGCCCAGATTCATTAATGAAATAGCTTTTGTAGACTCACAGGGTCATAGATTTAGAGTTGGAAAGCTTTGAAGTCAGCTACTCCACCCCCCCTTATTTTACAGATGAGGAAACAGAGACTCAGGGAGATGAAGGGATTTGCCCAACACCATCGATCATATACACCTGGTATCAGCCCTAGGAGATGAACTGCTGAGGTGCTTCTGATAATGATGAAATGAAGTTATGGCAACTAAAAACCAAGGTAGATGGAAGAAAATAAGGTGAGCAGTGTGGTTAAGAGACTTGAGCACTTATGCTGAAGTCTCAGGAGCTACTCAGTTTAAAGCCTGACTGTTTAAAGAGTCTGAGTGACCTTGGGTGAGTCATTTTGCACTGCACCAGGCTGGAAAACAAAGGACTTGGACTAGCTGACCTCTGCCACTGCCAGCTTGAGATCTGAGATACTAGTATCCCACTTCTATTGTCTATTTGCACTAGGATGATTCATAAAAACAGAGAGGATGAGCAAAATCTTTTAGAAAAGCCATGCCAAGTACAAAGAATGTATAAGGATAGAAATAAAAGTCTCTGCCCTCCTGCAGGAACAAGTCAGTATATACACAATTAAGCAAATAGAAGGTAATTGGAGATGTGACAGGGACTTAAAACCTGGGGGATGGAGGGAATGGGGGAAAATTTGTAGAAGAGGTAGCCTATACAAGTTCAAGCTGTTAATTTCATTATCAAACAAAGAGGTAGAAAGCAACTGGAAACCATGAGAAAGAAAAGATGGGTGGGACTGGCTGTACTAGAGTACTAAGAAGGGGGACAAAGCAAATAGCCAAAGATTATAACCAGAAAGGGAAATTTCTCAGTTGCTGCCTAACAAGCTGTGACAGTGTCTGGTGCAGATGATTCAGACTAAGGGGTGCCCAGCCAGCACCCTGACCCTCCCCTGGAGAGGTCCCTGGGAGAGCAGAGCTGGAAGGCCGGCACCAGAGTCATATTCTACACCTTTCTCACATGCTGGGAAGTGTTCAATTTCACTAAACCCAATTTAATGAAATAATAGAAAAGTTTTAGATGGTACCTAGCCTTCCTGATTATAACAAGAAAAAATCTCCCCCGAAAGCTCTTTTTTAGCCAGAAAAAAATAAAAGCAATTAGGCAAGAATTGGGGTTACTGTAATCTTAATTAATGGAGTGCTGATGTCTTAGCAATTACTGCAGAAGTAATAGTTATTTTATCTTAAAGGAGAAAATGACCCATTATTTTTACTTGTTGGAATTCAACTTCATATACAATTGATGTTAGGTGAAAGACTTCTGCCCCCAAACCTTTGTGAAATTACATCCCACATGCAAACTAATTCAAAGTCTATTACAAAAAGATCAGGGGAAGAGAGCAAACAATCATGTATGTGATAAAACAGAAACTGATCAAAAATCGTTCTGGGATTCAATGATAAAGAATGGTTATAGAACCTTTGAATTCCCTAGATGGTAAAGTGAACATTATGCCTTACTGATGGTATATCTGCCACCCATAAAAAGCTTCCTTTGTACATGTGGCTGCCATTTTAAACTCCCAAATTCACAGAATCCTATGGCAGCAACATTTTGTAGTGGAGAGAATACTAGGTTTGGAGTCAATATGACCTGAGGTTTAAGAATCACCTTCCCTACCTCCTAGCTGTGTGACCCTGGGTGAGTCATTCAACATTGATATGCCTCAGACAATCCCCTAAGACTTACTGAGTCACCGATGTACCTTAGTCTGTGTCCATGGAGGGAGTTTTCATATTGTGATGTAATTTCAGGTTTTTCTGTGTGTTTAAATAGCCCCAGAATTCTACCTCCCCCGAATCCCAGAATTGGAAGTGACTCCTGAAGCCATCTAATCCCAGTGGGGTCTGAATAAGAATACCCTTGAGCACACTCTGAGAAGTTCACTGTTCCTCCCACCTCCCACCCAAGGCAATTCATTTCCTTTTCCCTGTCCCTTTTAGATAGCTTTAATTATTAGGAAGTGTTTTCTTAACATCAAGGAAAAATATCTATCTGTCTGCCTTAAACCTACACAGGAAAGGTAAGGAAAAGGTAGCCACAATTCTATTTACAAATGATTACAAAGGAATTATCGTGTTATTAGCTGCAATTTTATGATTCTTTATTCTCTTAGAGATACTGGAGCTGCTCTGATAGCTATCAAAATATGCAGCTTTCAGTCATTCTTCTCTAGGTCCACTTTGAAATCTTCTGATTCAAGAGCTGCTGGAATTTGATTGAGTAATTCAAGATCCCTCAAAAGTTCTTGAATTGAAATCATTAGCCCATACGTATATAGACCCTTTAGAAAGAAACCCAGCACAGTCAAGCCAACAGTGAGGCTCTCTCTCCTGTTGATTTTGCCTTGGAATTGTTCTGGAGTTTTTGACCTCCTCTCCTGGCCCCAGAGGGCTATGTACAGGCTAGGGCAAAGGATTAGACTGCATTCTCTGATGGTTTTCAGAATTCTTTCATCTCACTTACGTGGGAATGATGATTTGGAGACGGAAAGAATCTGAGAGCTCACCTAGTTCAAAGTAGAATGTGAATGTCTTGCTCAAGGTCACATTACAGGTAACAATGAGAGAGCCAGGATCTGAACTCAAGTTTTCTGACTCCAAATTCAGTGCTCTTTTTAATGAACTAGGCTACCCCCTAAACTAACTAACTAAAATACAAACAATAACAAAAATATATCCTAGAAAGGCATACACCTGTTTTGGCCATGACCATGCAAGGAATGGAGCCCATGAGAAGTTGGTACCTCTTTTCTAATGGAACAAACTATGATGTCCTTGAAGCTTTTAATAAAATAACTTGTTCCTGGATCCCATAAGCAGACACTGAGAACATGTCTACATGATAGCTACTTATCTGACCAGGCCATAATTTGGGGATCTCCTACTTACTTGGTATTCAACAAGTTCTCTGAGAACTAGGCCTTTGTGGATCCCCTCCGTTGCCACTGCCCTCCTTTCTCCCAGTGATTCTGTATTTAATGTTCACATTTGCATAAACTTTTCATTTCCTTCTCTGCATATAGTATAAATACAGTAAGGTGGCACAATGCATAGAATACTGGGCCTGGAGTCAGGAAGACCTGGGTTCAAATCTAGCCTTAGACACTTATTAGCTGTGTGACCCTGGGTCAATCATTTAACCTCTGTTTGCCTCAGATTCCTCATCTTAAAATGGAAATTATGATAGTACCTAGGTACGAACATTGTTGTGAAGGTAAACTGAGAAAATATCGATAAAGTATCTAGCAGAGTGCCTGATACATAGTAGGCACTTAATAAATGTTTATTTCCATCCTTCCTTATCCTTTATTTCCGGTATTCTATAACCTCCTTAAGGTCAAGAAATGTTTCCTTTCATTCTGTGAATGCCCAGAGTAATATCAGCATATTCTCAGTACCCTTGCCTCCTTCTCCTGCTCCCCATCCCTATCCTTTTAGCCCTACAAACACACACAGTGTCTGCATATAGCAGATAACTGGTAAGTGGTTTTTTTAGTTGGACTAAAGCAGGAAAGAGAATGGACAATAGAAGTCAATTCCTGCCCAGTTGTGATTCACAGTCGAGATCTTTTGGATACGGAGCAGAAAAGTAATCCAAGCTTTCCATCTGACAGGTATTTGAAATATAAGGGAGTGGAGGGGGAAGCTTGATCTTACTTCGCTTGATGAGTTCTAAACAAGCCCAAATCCTCCCTTTCTTTTCTTCTGGGGAAATACAATCAACTGCTGTACATTACTAAGTTAAAAAGGATAAACATAAGATTTACACAATAATTTCCCAACTCTCATTGTACTTAATTTCTTTGCCTAACTATTCTAAATATGATCCCCCAATTTAACCAGTTTTAATCAATTCGTCACACAGGCCAGACTCCCTGTACACATCCACTTACGTATTTTGTTACTAATGAACCTGGGAAAGAACTATAAAATGTAGAGGGAGGTTCTGAGCCCACCCCAAGGCTGCCTACACACGAAAATGAAGTGGGAAATGGGAGCAGTTATCAGGGTGGTCAGGGAAATAAAGACCTGTACTTAATGCCAGGTGACCATAGACTTCAACACCAGTGCGCATTTCACTTGCTGATTACTAACATCCATAAAAACTGGGGAAAATTATACATGAGAGATTAGAAAAATATTGATTGATTTTAAGAAATATTCCTGCCCTTTCTCTCCAGCATAGCTTTATTTCTTTCTTTATATAGGTGCCCCTTTTAAAAGATATTCCTCTTGTTTTGTACCTAAAAAGAGCTTTATTGATTTTTTTCAACATGATTTTCTTTGTAGAAATGAAGCACTTTTAATCTGTTAATTATCATAAAATTCTCCAAATGAATAATTATAAGCTGGGTATTACACTAAGAAGTATCAAACCTATAATAGTTGTATATAAAGTGAGTTTTTCTAGAATTCAGGGGCAGGGAACCTGTGGCCTCCAGGCCACATGTGGCCTTATAGGTCCTTGGGTGCAGCCTTTTGACTGAGTCCAAGTTTTACAGAGCAAATCACTTTATCAAGGAGATTTGTTCTGTGAAGTTTTGATTCAGGCGAGGAGGAGCACACCAGAACTTGTGGCCACAGGGAGTTGGGACCCTGGCCACATTTCCAGGACAGAAAAGAGTACTTGTTGTCATTTACAGATGAGAGTATAGTATAGGAGAATAGTAAATACGCCTCTCTCTAAATCATACCACCTTGAAACAACTGAAAATTTTTAGATCTCCAGAATTGTGTCTGAAAAAAGCTAAACAAAATAACTGAAGCTTAGAATGGTATCCCCTCTATTTTGGAAGCAGAGCCCCACTTTAGCATAGGTTAAAAATCAAGAAATAGGCTTAAAAAAATAAACAAACAACAGAAAAAGATCCTGATTATAGAAAATTAATATAGTTGCACAGAAAATCAAAACACAAGCTTAGAAGAAGACAACAAATTCAAAACTGCTACATCAAAAGACTCAAAGAAAATTATGAATTGGTCTCAGGTCATGGAATAGTTCAAAGGGGGTTTAAAAGAAAACGTAAGAGAGATGGAGGAAAAATTGGGAAGAGAAATGAGAGGGATGCAAGAAAATCATGAAAAAAGAGGCAACAGCTTGGTAAAGGAGCCCCCCCCAAAATACTCAAGCAAATAGCACCTTAAAAACAGAATAGGCCAACTGGTAAAAGAGGCATACAATTCCAATGAAGAAAAGAATGCCTTGAAAACCATAATTGACCAAATGGAAAAAGAGGTACAAAAATTCACTAAAGAAAAGAACTCCTTAAAAAGTAGAATTGGCCAAATGGAAAGGGAGATATAAAAGCTCTCTGAAGAAAATAATTCTTTAAAAATTAGAATTTGGCAAGTGGAAGCTAATGACCTTATGAAAAATCAAGAAACAAATAAAACCAAAAGAATGGAAAAAAGAGAAGAAAATATGAAATATCTCACTGGAAAAATAACTGAACTGGAAAATAGATCCAGGAAAGATAATTTAAGAATTATTGGACTACCTGAAAGCCAGGATAAAAAAAAGAGCCTACATATCATCTTTCAAGAAATTATCAAGGAAAACTGCCCTAGTATTCTAGAACCAGAAGGTAAAGTAGATATTGAAAGAATCCACCAATTACCTCCTGAAAGAGATCTCCACTTAAAAACTTCCGGGAATATTATAGCCAAATTCTAGGGCTCTCAGGTCATGAAGAAAATATTACAAGCAGCCAAAAAAATTCAAATATTCTGGAGCTACAGTCAGGATAACATAAGATTTAGCAGTTTCTACATTTAAGGATCAGAGGGCTTACACTGTGATATTCCAGAAGGCAAAACAGCTAGAAATACAACCAAGAATCACCTACCCAGCAAAAATGAGCATAATCCTTCAGGGGAAAATAATGGATATTCAATGAAATAGAGAACTTTCAAGTATACCTGATGAAAAGCCCAGAGCTAAATAGAAAATTTGACTTTCAAATACAAAACTCAAGAGAAGCATAAAGAGATAAACAGGAAAGAGAAATTATAAGGGATTTGATCACATTAAACTGTTTACATTCCTACATGGGAAGATGATACTTGTAATTCCTAAAAATAATTTCATTATTAGAGTACTTAGAGGTGGAGTGGGTAAATTATCTAACATAAAAGAGGCATGAAAGAGCTTGGAATTGCCAAACAACTTCTCACTCTGTGTTTACTGCTAGCACAGGGGGTTCCCTGTAATCTCTACTCAGCAGTTTCCAGGTCCCCTTAACATCTCTGGTTTGAGAGCTCCCAAAGCTGCCACTTCTATCTTAGCCCCCAAATTCCCCCACTGGTTTTTTATCCACATGAGCTCCAGGCCAGCCTCCACACCTATTTCACAGATCTCTCTTTTGACCTTTTTTTTTGTCTTGGCCTGGGGGAATGTCTCACTCTGACCTTTTCTTGGTTCAGTTTGACGCATAATTTTAGGTTTTAGGAAGATAATATTGGGAGGGCTCAGTAGGGTGCTTTTCTATTCTGCCATCTTGGCTCCACCCTTGGAAGTCCCCAGAATGGATTTCCTGCATAAAGGTACATGATAATTAAAGTTATCATGAGAAGTTAATATGCTAGAAATGGATCCCCAAATTCAGTTGTTACAATGGGGTATAATGAAAGGAACATCAGATCTGGATCCAGGAGATCTAGATTCACATTCCAGCTCTGAGATTCACTAAAGGTCACATCTTAGGCAAATCACTTTACCTCTCTGTGCTTTTATGGACTTTAGGGCTCCTGACCTGTGGGATCTCCTCCAGTTCTAGACCTGTTGTCCTTTGGAAGTCACTTGACTACTAGGCTGCTCCTCCCAACCCTGTTCTAAACTGCTTGAAAAATTTTTTTCAAAAATTTACTTAGTGTAGTGAGAAAAAATTATAAATTGAGTTGCATTGCCAACAGCACGCAAGGAAGGGGAGGTCCCTTTAACTGTATTAAGTTTTCAGTTGTGGTCAGAACATGGGCATGGATGAACCTGAATATATAAAAAGTAGCTACAGCAAACCTTGGAGCAGGAGTCCAAAGAAAAGAATCAGTTGGAGTCTATTACATCACCTAGGTAGGAATCACTTTGGAATACCTCACCAGTAGAAAACTGACTGTGCCATCTTCAATTCTTCTGTGGGATCTGCAGCCACAGCTTCTGGAGACCTGAGTAAGAAATCTCCCACCACTAAAGTCCTTGGGACTGCTAAATAGTTTAGCATCAGAAATGGATATGGTTTTATCTGAGAAAATATTAAGCAGATGCACTAGCAATTGTTTTACCAGTGTACCTTAAGGATGATGAGACCTTGTTTTCTCTCTTGCAAATGACACCTCTATATGTTGTGCCCCCTGTGAGAATGTGAGTTTCTTGAGGTCAGAGACTATTTCTATTTTTCTCTTTGTGTCCTCAGTGCTTCAAACCATGATTTGCATGTAGAAATAGCTTAATAAATGATTTTTCATTCTCTTATTCAATTCAGCCTAATGCTCAGGGCCATAACTAGGAATCCTAGCACTGGGAGGAGGGAGATCAGATGACAGGAAACAGCAGGAAGGTGGGTGAAAGGGGAAAGAAGGACCCCAGGAGAGGGTCACAGCTTGGATGGGTCCCTTTTCTGCAAGCTCAGGGCAGTCTAGTGGAGTACCACAAGGCACCAAGAATGCAGGACCAGCAGGGCATCTTTAGGTAATAGTCCTCATCCTGCCTGAGTGCTAGCTCTGCAAATGCCATCTGACTAAAATGATCCATCAGTTTTTACCAGTGAAATACAAAGAGGACCATGATATCAAGATAATGACATGACTTGCAGTTGACTTTGATATGAGCGAGCCAGGGCTGTGCAAGGTCACCAACTAAAGTGTATCTCCAGTGGATCTGTGATGTCACCAACGTGGGCTTTCTCACCAAAAGTGAAGATTTCCTCCCACCTGTGGCTGGGCACCCTATGCCACACTTGTCTATGCCCTTCCAGTGGGTTACCATGAGGGATATGCCCATCTTTGGGGCATTGCCTAGATGCCACTGGAGCACATGGGCCATTAACTGGTCAGCATCACTCTTGCTCTGTGACTGAGCCAGCTTGGTTCCAGTCATAAATTTCTCTGGTGACCTCTTGTATAGTGCATCTCTTACATGGTTCCTTTTTGTTTCCTGTTGCCTTGTTTATATCATGTTCTGTCCTAGACATTCTTTCACATTACATATTTGAGTGATACATGCCTCAAATTTCTGGATGCTTTAATTTTAGTTGATATACAAATAAGGAGTAGAAATTTTGAGATGAGGGAAGAGGTCAGTAAGGAGATGTTAACACACAAGAACATGACCCTGAATGCTAGGTCCAAATGAAAATCAAAGGTGAAACCACATGGCATCTGGCCCTACCATGGGAAATGGAGAACGAGGCAATTATTTGAATAATTCAAACAGCACTGATTTTCATAGGATCTTCTGTTTAGAGCTAGAAGGAACCTCAGAGGCCATCTAGGCCAATCTATTATTAGATAGAGAAGGAAACTGAGCCATAAAGAAGTGACTTGCCCAGAATCACATAACTACTAAATGACAGAGGCAGGGTTTGAACCCTGATCTCCTGACTCCAAGGTCATCACTCTATCCACTCTGCCCTGCTATCTTGAAACCATTTTTATTTTGGTGAATATGGTGTTGTCCAAGTTTTTGGTGGGCAGTAAAGGTGGGGAATGGGGCATGGTAGATATCTGTGGGCAGAATTGTGCCTGAATTGTTTGTGTGATGGCCTCCATTTTCTGTGACTAAAGAAGACACTTGTTTACTAACCTTATCAGAAAGCCAGGCAAGGAATTGAATAAAACAGAAACAGGTCCTAGTTAGTAGGATTCTTTTTCTCTTGAAGTCAGTTATATTTCAATAGGAAAAGATGGAATTTGCATATTACCCCTAATTCTAGGACAGTACATTGAAATATTAATTTTAGATGAAGGAGACAGGCTTGGTTCCTGCTGGATAGTTCTCCATGAATAGTAGATATATACTGAGGTGATGATAATGACTGATAAACAGCTACTTGCACTAGTGAACTGCTACGTGATTTACATGTCTCCTTTCAGAGGGATGCTTTAGAGCTGGGAGGAAGGTTTTAGTGTCTAGCAAGGGCATGTCACATTTATGTGTATGTGTATGTGTGTGTGTGTGTGCGTGTGTGTGTGTAGATAAATAAATAGATAGACAGATAGATGAATAGATAGATAGATATACTATTCGTATCCCCAGTGTTTATCACAGTGCTTTGTTGTTACTGTTCAATCATTTTTTATTTGCATCCTACTCTTCATGACCCATTTGGGATTTTCTTGGCAGATCCTGGAGTGGTTTGCCATTTCCTTCTCCAGCTCATTTTGCAGATGAGGAAACTGAGGCAAACAGGGTGAAGTGACTTGCCCAGGGTCACATAGCTAGGAAATGTCTGAGGTCAGATTTGAACTCAGGAAGAGGAGGCTTCCTTGATTCTAGGCCCAGCACTCTGTGCACTACGATGCCACCTACTAGTAAGAGCTTAATAAGAGCTTTTTCATTTATTCAATTCAATAGATATACACATATGTGTATATATCTGTATCTAAACTCTGAAGGCTTCAAGGTCATACTGTTTCCATTTACAAGTGTGGTTTGTTTTTGTTTTTGTTTTTGGAAGGAGAGCTGCAAAACTTGATGTCACCTAAACTTATCAGGATGACACATCAGGTGGGAAAGGGCTAGAACAACAACTTGCATCTCTTGTGGGAGCTGTAATGATAAATAATTCGAATTAGGGGTATGATTGTGGCTGACATAGGGTGTTTTAAGGTTTGCAGAGCATAGCGTACATTAGCTCCTTTAATCCTCACAACCCTCGGACCCAGGTGTTATAATTATGCCTATTTCATAGATGAGGAAAGGGAAACAAAGAACATTGAAGCAAAACCATGTGACATCAACATCCACACCTATAGTCCTCCACCTCTCCAAGGAAAGGTAGGAGGCAGATTTTCTCATCTCTTCTTTAGGACCAAGGTTGTTCACTATAGTTACAGTCATCAGCTATGTAAAACCCTCTTTTCAGAATGAGCTCATGTTTTTATGATGTTTGGAAGTTCCCAAAACACTTTTACTTCTATTATCTCACTTGAGCCTTACAACAGATTTCAGAGGCAGGCATGATTATTATCCCATCTTGCATATGACTGCAAAGTTTGAGTGACTTGTCCAAGTTCACACAGCTGATAAATGTCAGGCTTGATTTGAATATAGGTCTTCCTGACCCATGGTCAGCCCAGTACTCTCACCAGCATGTCAAACTGAATCCCAGAATGTTATTGTGGCCTTGTTGTCATAGGATTGGGGGGGCTGGAACGGACTTTAGAGATGATATAATCCATTTTGTTATTTGACAGAGAAAGAAAATGAGAACAAGTGAAGTTGTTTATGCCAGGACATATGAGTTCGAAGTAGCAGAGCAGGGTTTTGAACTCAGGTCTTCTGATTTGAAATTGAGAGTCTGTGAATATAGATCATTCTAGAACATTCTAGTTTATATATTCTCTTGCCTCTGCTGCAAAACTGAATTTGTTTGTTTACTTCAAAGGAGCTTGATTCCCCAAATGGATAATCCAATATTTGGTCTTCTAGGAAAGCTCTCATATGGTAAGCAGCCACTTTCCAATGAGTCAGAGTTTCGGGCTTTTCTTTTGGATCAATAGATTTTATTTCAACAATGTCATCTGAGGGCCCAAAGTTGGAAGGCATCTCCTTGCCTCAGAGGCAGCAAACTGGAATGCCTCTTTTCCCCTTCTCTGAAGATGGTGTCATTCCCCTTTTGTGGCAGTGTATTCCCTTAAGTGTGAATGAATGTGCCAACCCATGATTTACGCCCTTTCCACAGTGACTTCACACCCATGGGCTGGCAGCAGTGACTACTGCTTGCTAGGCCTGTCAGTGTTTATGGCCCAGCTCATTTGTCTCCCAGGCAGCAAAGCTGTTGGTAATTGTTGTATGCCACCTTGATTTATTGGCCACTGAAATTGATGGCTATGTTACAGTGATCCAAGTTTTGCATCGGTGCATCTGTGCAGCCACTTATTGAGTTCACCTTTGTTACAGTTGTCTTCTTCTTTGGCCCTCCATTAATGGCTTACTGTCATCTAATCCTTTTCTTTTCCCACCCCGGGGGCTATTGAGGAGGAAAGGACTGGCTTGAGAAGAACATGATAAACTTGCTAGTGGTTAAGCTTAGATTGCTGTTTGGTCCAAAGTTATAACTAGGGCAGGAGGACTGGGCCTTTTCTTCTTGGCATTGACTCAGGTTTGGCATTGTTTGTTTGCTTCAAAGGAGGTTAATTCCCCAAATGGGTAATCCAATCATCCATCTTCTAGGAAAACTCTCATACAGTAACCAGCTACCTTATGAGTGAGCCAAAGTTTTCAGGCTTCTCTTTTGGAGCAGTAGATTTGGGTTTATTCTGAGACTGCAGCTCCTCACTATTCAGTCATCCTGCACCACCTGCTGTAATGCTGCTCCCTTGCCTGGAATTGAGCTACCATTCCCAAGGTCTATTGTCCCATCACTCAGGGATCACCTTCCATAGTGACCTAGATTGGATTCTCTGGCTGCTCCTTCTAGTATGAATGTGCCTGGAGTCAGACTGTGCTCTGCCCCTCGGTCATTCTCCCCACAACTATTTTACCCCAGGTGAAAAAATTCCTAGTCAAGGCTCTGAATGGATGTTAAGTAGAATATGGAAAGATGAATGGATGGATGTGTCTATGCTCTTTATATCTTTCTGGGCTTCTCTCAGATTCCCCGTAGGCAACAGCTTTTTGTTGTCCAATAAAACGATCAAACATTTATGAGTATCTCCAAGGTGTACCAGCCTATGCTAGGCCCTGTGGACTCATGGATGCAGAAGGCAAGGGTTCAGTACTCCTGAGACTTACTTGCTCTGTAAGACCAGTTATAAGTACTTTAAAAGAAAGTAAATGAATCCATTAAAGTGAAACAAGATGGCTTAATTAACAACAAATACCAAACTGTGAATGCAAGATTAGCTAGGTAATGAGTGGCCCTGAATAATAAGTGGCTAACACGTTTTCCTAGCATTGGCTTGCCCATGGTAGGTGAACAACCTCAGGTGCAGTTCACCAGCACTATGTCTAGAACTGCCAACCAAAGGTGATACCAATGATAGAGATGAAAGACATGCTAATGAAGACTCTAAAGCCAATAATAAAAATCTGACGTTCCCATTATGAGAGTAAAATTGCTGAAAAGAACAGAAATCTACTAGGAGACAATATAGGAATGGGGTTAGGTCTGAAGAAACAAGGACTCAGTTCTCAGCTCTGACATATCCCAGTTGTAACACTTGGGCAAGACATCTCATCTTGAAGCCTCAGTTTCCTTTGCTTCAAAATGGACTTTTCCTACCTGCTATGCTGGGCTGCTATGAAGCAAAAACATTTTCAAGCTAAAAATGCTACTGTTGTTCAGTTGTTTTCAATTGTATCTGACTCTTCCTGACCCCACTTGGGTATTTTTTGGCAAAGATACTAGAGTGGTTTGCCATTTCCTTTCCCAGTTCATTTTACAGAAGACGAAACTGAGGCAAACAGGGTTAAGGGATTTGTCCAGGGTTACACAGCAGTTTCTGAGGCCAGATTTAAGCTCAGGATAATGAGTCTTCCTGACTCCAGGCCCAGTGCTCTATCTACATTGACACGTATCCCCTACCCCCACACCAGTGCTATAGAAATATGAATTTTTATCATTTGGCAGAAAATGGGGATTAAAAGGAAGCCCACAGAATCATAGGTTTAGCATCAGCAGTCATGTAGTCCAAGTCCAGCCTGGAAGGAATTCCCACTCTGATGTGAGAAATGATCATCTAGCCTTTGCTTAAAGACTTAGAAAAGGGGGTGGGACCCCCTTATCTCTCTACTAAGGTATCCCATTATACTTTGCAAACTCTCGAGTTGGTAGAAAGATTTCTGCTTTTGTTTTTTTATGGACATCCAGCCCAAATTTGCCTCTTTGTGGCAAATTCTATGGTATCTATTCTATTGCTCCTAGTTTTGTCCTCCGAGGCTAAGCCCCTCTTTCACCTGGCATCCTTTCAGGGGCTGAACACAGCTATTGTGTCTCCCCTGAGCATCCTCTATTCCAAGATAAATCTCTTCAGTTCCTTCAACCAGTCCTTCTATGGGTGTACAGGCCCTCCACTATTCTCATTGTCCTTCTCTGGACATTCTCTGGTTTCTCAGTATTCTTCTTGAGATTTACCTCCATGGGGAGGTAAATAAAGTCACTGGAAATGAGTTTTATAGGTAGGAACCATGAGATAGTTTTCACGCACAGAGTATCCCAAAAATCTTAATGCAATTTGAAACTGTTAAACCATAAGACAACACTAAGAGTTTGGGGACAGCCTGTATAAGGTTCCATGGAGATCTTTATAAAATTTCAGAACATGGCAAGCAGAAAAGGAGCCTTCTGTAGTCCTGGGCACCAGTGGACAAAGCTTTCCAATAAGCGAAGGAGGAACGACACTTCCATGCTGGTCTATTCCTTCATCCTCCAATGAGAGACACCTTTACCATTCACTTTCACAAATCAGAGAGCCATGTTCTAGACTCAACGGGGCCCTAGACTATCAGTGGGCTAAAATAATAATAACAGCAGTAGCAATAATAGTGCCAGCTTGAATTACTTTTCTGGCAGGAAGCCATCTCTCTATAACTGAGATCCACAAAATGGAAATTTAACAATCACATTTAAAATATTTATCTACCTTGGTTCATTTATACTATAGAAATTGTTAATTACTGCACATTATAATGGGAAGTCAAAGGAATTAGGGCTGGGCCTATGTTTTCTAATACCTATTCTGAATAAACCAAATTCCGTATCATTATGTAAAAATCTAGGTTTGTTCTCTGCATTCACATGAGTTGAGAGCTTTTCTGGAAGTACCAATCCAGGCATGCTTCCACATACCTAGGGAAAAAACACCACATACTGTCAGCTTCAGGTAATAGCCACCTTTTAAAAATGGTGTTTCTCCCACCCTCTTGCTATAAATGCAATGCAGATATTCATATTGTAATTATATAAATTAGCATCTAGATGGATCTGTGACCTCCTCAATGTGGATCTCCCACAATGCCAGACCCCATTCCATCCACACCTATCCATCCCAGGGGGCTCTTATCCATCCAAGGCCTCCCTTGCTTTTTCTGACCATGAGGATACTAGTGGAGATCACAGGCTGCCCTCTAGTTATCTTTCACTATTATCATGTAGCCTGCCCATCTTTAGAGGCAGCTAGGTGGTACAGTAGATGAAGGGTTGGATCTGGAGTCAGGAAGAGTTGAGTTCATATCCAGCCTCAGACATTTACTAACTGTGTGATACTGGACAAGCCATTTAACCTTTGTTTGCTTCAGTTTCCTCATCTATAAAATGGATATAATAAGAACACCTACATATCAGGTTGGTTGTGAAGATCAAATGTGATGATATTTATAAAGCACTTAACAGTGCCTGGCACACAGTAGGTACTTAGGGAATGCTTATTTCCCTCCTTCCTTCTTTCCTTCCTTTTCAATCATATATATTTCTTCAGTGGCTACTTTTAATTCATTTTTTTCCTCATAGTGTAGTACAGCTTGCTTGTGTCTACCACATGCCTATGCATAGCCATCTGAAGGACACTCATTTTTTCTTCTTTGCAGATTGGAGTCTTTCATGAACCACACCCTTAATATTGCTATTAAAAAGATAGGCTTTTGCTTGTAGGAGAAGTTTGGAGGCAGTAAATGAGTTTTGTAATTTCTCAAAGGCAATCTAACCCACAAACATCTTCTTGTTTAATTCTGCGTCCAAATTATCCATTTGCAGTTTATATCCAAGATATAGACAGACAGAGAGATGTAGATATAAATATAGATATGTATTTTGAAGGTCATCATGACATCAAGGTCAGCTGCCACACTGATGGTAAATTATTTAACTTGAAAAGACTAGAAGCCAAGGCCAAAGTGGAAGGAGAGTTGGTACATGACTTTTTGTTTGCAGATGATTGTTCAGTCAATGTAGCCTCTGAGGCTGAGATGCAACAAAGTGTGGATTGATTCTCTACTATGCTAACTTTGGCCTGACAATTAACACCAAAAAAACACAGTTCTCCTCTGGCCAGTATCACACCATCCAGATGTGGAACCATCAGTTATGGCAAATGGAGAAGTTCTGAATGCTGTAGATAAGTTCACTTACCTTGGTATTAGACTTTCCAGGGCACACATAAATGGTGAGGTTGATGCACATACTGTCAGAGTTAGCTCAGTGTTTGGGAAGCTCCAAATGAAAGTATGGAAAAGAAGAAGTATTAGATTACCTAACAGACTGAAAGTCTACAGAACTGTTTTGCTGACCTCATTGTCGTATGCCTGTGAAACCTGGAAGTCTACCAGCACCATGCCAGGGAACTGAATCACTTTCATTTGAATTGTCATAGGAAGATTCTGAGGATCACCTGGCAAGATAAGATACTGGACATTGAGGTCCTTTCTTTACCTGAACAAACTCTATTGCAGAGAATGCAACTCTGAGGGGCTGGCCACACTGTTTGAATGCCAAATGTCCATTTTCCTAAAAGAGAGTTTTACAAAGGAATTCATACAAGGCAAATGCTCACATGGAGCTCAGAAGTGATAGGACACACCTTTCTGAAGAACTTTGGAATTGATTGTGAAACATGGGAAGCAGTAAGCACAGGACCATTCAGCATAATGCATAAAGCAGAATTGCAGCAGGTCAAAAGAAACATGAAATGTGCAAATTTAGAGACATCTCCACTCCAAATGTCCATATGGACTATTTGTGCCCTACCTGTGGTACAGCCTTCTGAGCTCATATTGGTCTGACCAGCCCCAGTCAGACACACTATACCTTCGCCCAAACATTATTTTGATCCGCTTCAAGAATGAAGGATAACGACCAACCAACCAAAATGTATATTGAAGGGCAAATCCAATAAGTTGTCTATCATATCATAATGTCCATTATATCCAGCATATCATCATCTGGTCAGTAGCAGTTATTCAGCCCCTTGAATTTTCTTGTGTGGTTGGTTGGGGCAAATTCTTCTGAGTGATTATAAATATATAAATCTTATATAGGAGTGTCTTCAATGTGTTGAAGATTGATTCAATTAGCACAATTTCAAGTGCAAACAAGCACATACAGAGGACCACGCCATCTATAGAAATTCCTCTTCGATTGGGCCTCCATGCTGGATTTCCTTTATCTATCCTACTGTCAACACCTTGGGTGAGATGTACATTTCACTGCTTTATGCATTACTTGGTCAAGGGTCACCAGGCAAGACTATATGTTATTTATTTTAAGAACTCTTGCACAATTTTGCCAAACGCATGTTGAAAATTTAAAAAAAATAATTGATTTGTTTTTAGTTTTCACCATTCATTTCCATAAGATTTTGAGTTCCAAATTCACTCCCCAAACCTCCCCTCCCCCCACTCCAAGATGGTATATAATCTTATACAGGCTGCACATATACATTAATATTAAACCTATTAAATAATAAATTAATAAATTAAATAATGAAGATTAGTCATGTTGTAAAGAAGAATTAGAAACAATGGGAGAAACCATGAGAAAGAAGAAACAAAAGAGAGAAAGAGCAAATAGTATGCTTTAATCTGCATTCAGACTTCATAGTGCTTTCTCTGGATGTGGATACCATTTTCCATCGTGAATCATTTAGAGTTGTCTTAGATCCCTGCATTGCTAGGCAGAGATAAGTCTCTTAAAGTTACCTATCATACAGTGTTGTTGCTAGTGTGTAAAATGTTCATCAGGTTCTGCTCACTTCACTGAGAATCAGTTCATGTAAGTCTTTTCAGGTTTTTCTGAAGTCCACCTGTTCATCATTTCTTATGGAACAGTAGTATTTCATTACATTCATATATCATAAATTATTTAGCCATTAATCAATTGATGGGCATCCCCTCAATTTCTAATTTTTGGACACCATGCAAGGAGCTGCTATAAATATTTTTTGTACATGTGGATATTTTACCTATTTTTATGATCTCTTTGGGATACAGACCTAGATGTAAAAAAATTAAATAAAATATTAACAAACAGATTACAGCAATTTATCATGAGGATAATAATGATCAGGTAGTATTTATACCAAGAATGCAGGGATGATTCAATACTAGGAAAACTATCAGCATAATTGACCATATCAACAACAAAATGAATAGAAATCATATGAATATCTCAAAAGACACAGAAAAAGTTTTGACAAAAATACAACACCCATTCCTATTAAAAAACACTGGAGAGCATAGGAATAATTGGAGTCTTCCTTAAAATGATAATTAGCATCTACCTAAAAGCCATCAGCAAGCATTATATACAATGGGGATAAGCTGGAAGCATCTCAGTAAGATGGGGGGCAAGGGTGAAACAAGGATGTCCATGACCATCACTGTACTCAATACCGTATTAGAAATGTTAGCTTTAGCAATAAGAGAAGAAAAAGGAATTGAAGGAATTATAATAGGTGAAGAAGAAACTAATTTATCACTCTTTGTAAATGATATGATGGTATACTTAGAGAATCCTAGAGAACCAAGTAAAAAAAACTGCTTGAAATAATGAACAACTTTAGCACAGTTGCAAGATATAAAATAAACCCACTCAAATAATTGACATTTCTATATGTTACTAACAAAGCCCAACAGCAAGAGATAGAAAAATTCTGTTTAAAGTTAATGTAGACATTATAAAATATTTGGGAGTCTACCTGCCAAGACAAACCCAGGAACTACATGAACACAATTACAACACACTTTTCACACAAATAAAGTCAGATCTAAATAATTGGACAAACATCAATTGCTCATGGGTAGGTTGGGCTAATGTGATAGAAATGAAAATTCTGCCTAAATTAATTTACTTATTCAGTGCCAAACCAATCAAACTACCAGAAAATTCTTTTCTAGAGCTAGAAAAAATAATATCAAAATTCATCTGGAAGAACAAAAGGTCCAGAACGTCAAGGGAATCAATGAAGACAAATGAAAAGGAAGGAGGCCTAGCCATACCAGACCTTAAATTGTATTAACAAGCAACAATCATCAAAACTACTTGGTACTGGCTGAGAAACAGAGTGGTAGATCAGTGGAGTAGGTTAGTGTCACAAGATACAGTAAGTAGTCAATGACTATAGCAATCTACTCTTTGATAAATCCAGGGAACCCAGCTTCTGGAATAAGAACTCACTATTTGACAAAAACTGCTGGGAAAACTGGAAAATAGAATGGCAGAAATTAGGCAGAGACCAACATCTTATACTATATACCAAGATAAAGCCAAAATGAATATATGATTTAGATATAAAGGCTGATACTATAAACAAACTGGGAGAAGAAGGAACAGTTTGCCTGTCAGATTTATGGAAAAGGGAAGAATTTATGAAAAAACAAGAGATAGAGAACATTATGAAATATAAAATGGATAATTTTGATTACATTAAATTGAGAAGTTTTTGCACAAAGACAATGCAACCAAAATTAGAAGGGAAGCAGAAACCTAGAAAATAATTTTTACATTCAGGGTCTCTGATAAAGGCCTCATTTCTAAAATATATAGAGTCAAATTTATAAGAATAAAAGTCATTCCACAATTAATAACTGGTCAAAGGACATGAACAGGTAGTTTTCAGAGGAGGAAATTAAAGCTATCTATAGTCATTTGAAAAAATTCTCTAAATCACTATTGATTAGTGAAATGCAAATCAAAACAATTCTGAGGTACCCACATCACATCTATCAGATTGGCTAACATGACAAAGCAGGAAAATGATAAATGTTGGAGAAGATGTGGGAAAATTGGAACACTAATGCATTGTTGGTAGAGTTGTGAACTGATCCAACCATTCTGGAAAGCAATTTGGAACTATGCCCAAAGGGCTATACAACTGTGCATATCCTTTGACCCAGGAATACTACTTCTAGGTCTGTATCCCAAAGAGATTGTAAAAGATCCTTTTAAAACAGCTTTTTGATCTAGAAAAATCAAACACTTTAAAACTATCAACAAACAATAACGAACAATATTAATGCAATTCAGATAAAAAGGAAAGTGGCAGACTTGGGGCAAAACTTTGCTTCAGATACTTCTGATAAATTTCTGATATCTAAGATATACAACAAACTAAGAAATACAGGTGCATATACGTATATACATACATGCACATATATATGTATACATACAAACATATACATGTGTATACACACGCACGCACACACACACATATATATGCATATATATGCACACATACATGTCTATATGCAAAAGTCATTCTTTAGGGTAGAAAGGATATGAACAAATTGTCAACTTTGAGCAACAATGTAAAATAAGGTCCCAAATAACTAATAATGATCATCATAGTACTCCTAATAAGAGAGATGCAAATCCAAACCACTCTAGAGTTTCACTTCACACCCACCAAACAAATTGACCAATATGATGAAAGACAGACATAGTCAGTGCTAAAGTGACTGTGCAAAGATTGACATCCTAATGCTCTGTGAGTGGGGCTCTGAATTGGTTCAAGTATTCTGGGAAGCAATTCGGAATTAGACTGAGAACATGATTAAAATGTCCATACCCTTTGACACAGATATTCACCTGCCAGGTATTTTCCCCAAGGTGGTCTATGATAAAAAGAAAGGATTCTATACAGCAAAATATTATAGAAGTGGCAACCATTCCGTCAGCATTTATTATGCACGATTAAATTCCAGATAGTCTGCAAGGTGCTGGGGATACAAGTGCTGTAAATGAAACAATCCCTTTTTTTAAAGGAGTTTGCATTTTAACTGGGGAGACAACAATGACAAAAGTACATATAGAATAAAGAACTGGAAAGAGAGAAGACAGTCATCCATTGGAGAATGAATGGCTAAAGAAGCTATGAAGCTCAGAGGCAGCAAGGTGGTGCAGTAATGAATAGAGCTCAGGACTTGAAGGCAGGAAGACCTGAACTCACATAGGATTTCAGATACTTGCTAGCTGCATGACCCTGAGCAAGTCACTTAAGTGTTGTCCATTTCAGTATCATCATCTTTAAAATGAGAATCTTAATAATAGCCTCTACCCCCAGGATTGTTGTGAGAATCAAATGAGATGGATATTTGCAAAGTGCTATATAAATGCTGGCTATTTTTATTATTTTAAAAATCAAGACCAGAGTCTGTCTCTCTCGCCTCCTTGCTCAGTATTCTCTGCCCTCCAATAGGTCTTTCAAAAATCCCACAGACAAACACTAAGTGCAGTGGGATGTTGTGTTCTTTCTGTCTTTCGGTCAATGGTATGATGGGAAAAATGTGATCTCTTGGAGACTGTCACTTGTGAAAGCCTGAATGATCTCTCCTAATCCTCTGATTGAGGATGTCCTCAATACATGTCTAAGTTATTCTTGTAAAACCTTTTTATACAGATGGCAAAGTAGGCAGATCAGTTCGCCGTTATTGATGTTGTTTCAATTGCCTTTATTCAGTATTAATGAGGTCTGAGATTTTTTCACATGTACTTGGTTTCTTCCCCTGCTTCTGATCAGCGAATGGATGAAAAGCCATAATTTGGAGTTTATTAAGCATCATGCACTGTACTAAACGCTGGCAATATGAACACAAATGTGTGACAGTCCAAGTCCTCGAGGGATAACAAGAGGAGTAGCGTCCAGGGATGGGAAGGACGGTGGGAGAAGTCACAAGATCTCAGATAAAACAATGGTACAGTCCATTGACATACCCTTTCCAGAAGCAATGGGAATGTTGATTTGATTATACTTCTTGAGATGGAGGTAAAAAAAAAGTAGGAAGGAGGGGAAGGCTGGCTGCTCCAGTGACAGGGCAGCAGAAATTGGCCAAGGTGGAGGTGAGGATATGTGGTTTTAGGGAATACAGAGCTGGGTGTCTTAGCTAATCCCAAGGATGGTTTCTGATGGTCCAAGTCTCTCAATCTACCTGACAACTCAGTCAATAAGCATTTATTAAGCATTTACTGTGTGCCAAGATACTATACAAAGTACTAGGAATATGAATATAAATAAACAAAAAGATAGTTCCTGCCCTCCAGGAGCTTATATTCTAATGGGGGGAGGACCATACATCAAAGGAAATATAGGTAGGGGAGAAGGTACAGTCTGGAATGCCGCCTGGTGAGAAGAGTAGAGATGGCTGACCTGAACACTCTTCCCAAATGGAAATTCTAAGAGCCATCCAGTCAGAGGAAGGGGCCCAGGGGCTTAGTATAGTTCTAAGATATGAATTTGAGGGCTAAAGTAGAAATAGAGGTGGGACTTGTGTTTCCCTGGGATACAGAAGACTTAGATATGGAAATTCCCTCTACCTTCCCTTTAAATTAAAGTCTTAAAGATTTGTCTAGAACTCTGAGAGGGCCATTGACTTGCCCAGGATCCCATAACCAGTACATATCAGAGGTGGGCCTTGAACCCAGGGCTACCTGACTCCCTCCACCATGCAGCTCTGCTTCTCATAGATACAGAGATGAAAGGGACCTTCTAGGTCATGTAGTCATATCATCTCACTATACAGATAAAGCAAAAAGAGACCTTAGATAGGTTAGATGACTTGCCAGACATCACACTATTAGTAGCTGGCAATATCACAATTTAGACCTAGGTCCTCTGACTCCAAAGCCAATGTTTTGGTTATATCACATTGTCTTAGTATGAGTCTTCATCAGATCATAGACTTGGAGCTGGAAGGATCCTAAAGGTCACAAAGTTCAATTTCCTTATTTACCAGAGGAGGAAACAAGCCCAGAAAGGCTAAATGACTTGATCAGCATCACATAGCTAATAAATGCCTGAAGCAAGATTTGAACCCAGGTCTTCTGACTACAGGTCCAGTCTAGCCATGTGCCTATAAAAGCACACATCTAGGATGCCCTGCTATCTCAGTTTATGAGATCTGCTTTTCTAAAAGGAAAGGAACTTTTGATGGGTCAACAATCACTTTAATCAAACCCATATATCATTCACTTAGTTCAGGGGGAAATGTCAGCACCCTGAACTTCAGAGAAGATACAAGCAGAGAAACAGATCAACCAACAGACAGGGCTTCCAACTGTCTGACCATAAGCAATACATACATCATAGATCAACAGACAGACCCAACGGTCTGACCCTACATACGTAGTTACCAGAGAGAGGAACATCAACATCTGGGTTTTCAAAGCGGGGAAGGGGCTTCTAAGCAGCTGCTCAGTCTTGTCTGGCCAAACAAACACTTCCATTGAGTAAGCCCCAAAGTAAAACTGCACCCTCAGCGTATATATACACTTCTCAGAGCAAGAGGGCACCACAACCCTTGAGAACCAGTGCCTCAACGGAAATTAACAAAAAGGTGTGGGCTTCTCCTAATCAAACTCCCCTTAATGGGCATGCCCATCAACGGGTAGGAAAGGTCTTTAACTCTGATTAACATTACAGCACCATGCTGCCTGTGTATATTTGATCTAATTGGGCTGTTGTACCTGTTTTTGTTTCCTTTAAGACCATTTCCACTTCTTCCATAAGCACTCTCTGATCTGTAATATTAGATTCCAAGGGTGATGGCTTTGTTACTGTTGATAGGAACCAAAATTTGTTATAAAAACCTTTGCAGAACTTTTCTCTTTTCTTCTGTTTGTTCTCCTCTATGATGGGCATCCCTGTCGACCTACCAGAATCTTCTAGTACTGTGGCACAGACAGAACGAAGCTGGGAGTACAGATATTCCCAAGTGGGACTGGTGCAGGTGCCCAAGTATGATCACCTCCCATTGATGGCCAAATCCTGATCTGTGGCAGAAAAACAAAGGGCAACGAATGCTAGGAGGCCGGCTTCTTTCTGTGGGGCTCCTACCACCCAAGGGTCACAAGTATATCTGAATTAGGAAAATGAGGAAGACAAGGGAGTCTTCACCCAACCATTGCATTTCCTTGGTGTTGATCTCATTTATATCATTTACCAAGCCCAATGAGTGGCCTTTACTGTGGCAGATCACCGGGCCTGGCCTAGGATGTCCTCTTGATTTTCATCCACAAATGTCCTTGAGATGACTTTGCTTAATTGGGTTTCTTGCCAAGCTTTCTTTAAACTACTTTTTACTCTCCATTAATTCTCTGTTTTATGAGGTGATACTGCTCATTATCTCCCATCTTTTAACACATCATGGCTCATGAATGCAAATATTAACATGATATACATGCATACTTGACAAGTCTGTGATTGGGGCAGCCAAGTGAACTTTTGGTATGGGAATTCCATCCATCAAAACAGATCCCAGCTTGTCTGTGACTTAGAAAAGAAGTCTTAGGGAGTTGTCTGAATCCCACAAAGGTCAAGAGGCTTCTATAAAGTCTTACAAGTAGTGTCAAAGGAATGAATCAAAGCCATGAATTCCTGATTCGAAGCCCAGCACTGTAACTTTATACTATGTTTGCTGTTCATTAAGATAGAGGAGGCAGCATAATTTACTGGAAAGAGAAATGGGTCCACTCAAACCTTTTGCTCACTAAGTTCTAGGAAACAGGGAATGTGAAGGTATATTTCTAAGTAGGGCAGAAGCCTAGAAGAAATGGTTCGCAAGCTTTCAAAGCAGGAGAGATTGTGTATTCTCTAGGAACTGAGCCCTTACCTATCACAATGGTGACTTCATTGTAACACTATTAAAATGAAGCTCAATACCCAGGACAGAGACATGGATTTGTAGTCAGAGCTCCTGTACTGAGATTTACCCATTGTGGCTTATTTCTCATGTCACTAGTCTGGCCCTCAGTCTCCTCATCTGTTAAATAAGGACTTGGACTAGATGGTCTCTAAAATTCTACTCTAAAGCTATGATTCTTTAAAGCAAAGGTGTCAGACACCCAGGGTCTGAGGGTCCAATTTACTAAGGCCAGATTGCAACTGGGAAATAGTTAACAAATTCAGTAAACATACAGTAGAATATAGATAACGTTAACATGTGATTTTCTATGTTAATATGAAACTGGAAGAGATCCTAGTGTAGGATTTGGTGGGCCAGTTTCTATTTGACTCTGACAGTACTCTTCTAAGCTTCTTCAGCATTAAATTAATGAATGCTTGTGGTCTCAGTAGATGAGTCCTGCTCTTGTCCTGTTACTATATTTTATTCTGACAACATTCAACTAAAGCCTGTTCTCTAGCAGGCCTCAAAGCAAGGGAGACAGATTCAAGTCCTGTCTCTGACACATACCATCTATTCCTGGGCCTCTGTCTCAGACAATTGTCTATGATGGAAAATTGCAGACCATTTGGAGAATTGTGTTGGTAGAACTTCTTCACTAGGAGTACACCCTGCACAGCTGAGATCATACAAACCATCACGGATTGAAACATCATCTGCTCTCTCATCTTACTGAAGGGGCAACCAAGGCCCAGAGAAGGAAGAGGACTTGCCTGAGAGCAGACAGCTAGGAAATAGCAGAAGCAGTATTGGAAGTCATGAAGTTAGACCCTCAATCCAGTGCTTTTTCCCATTTTAGCAAGCTGTCACAAATCACAAGTACAGATAAATGTGTGTGTACTCATGTGCTTGTATACACCGGTGTGCATATATGCACATATACATGCATGTGCATATGTACATATATACATGTATGCACACTTAAAGGGATAAAGATTGGACCAGTGATTTCATTGGTATAAGGTAGCAGTTCTCAAACGTTTCTTTCTCTCAGGACCACTTTCTGCTTTTAAAAATTATTGAAGACACCCAAAGAGCTTTGGTTTATGTGGCCTCTATCAATGTTTACCATATTGGAAATTAAAATCTTTGACTATTATTATGAAAATCGTTTTGAGATCATGGATCCCCGAGCAGGTTTCAGGGAAACCACATTTTAAGTATCACCAGCATGAGGGAAGTCTTGATGAGGAGGCTTCCTCTCCTCATCCAGGTTGGCACCTTCTCTGAAATTTATAGTGTTGTTTTCCTAGAGCACCTAGACAGGACCTGAACCCACGTTTTCCTGATTCAGCAGCTACTCTTGTAAACACTATGTCTTACCATTTATCTAAATACACTAGATTATGCAGCTACCTTGATAACAGCAAAAACAACTTTTTTTGGCCAATAAAAAAATCACAGAAATTAATTCAGGGTTAATAGACACCATGTTGTGTCTTCAGTGTAAAGAGAATAGTCTCTCCTTGTTCACCTTTTGTGGCAAGAGATATTCACATAACTTGAGAATGTTTCAAGCTCCACCTAAACCCCTTCTGGATCAGAAATATACATTTTTTTTTCTAACTGGAGCAATCTCCTTTGGCTTCTGACTAAAGAAAGCAGGGAAGAACATCTTTCACTTAGAAAAGAATTCTTTCAGGAAAAGCAGGAGACTTTGCTGTCCCCTTCCTTTCAATAGGCAGCTCTAATTGCCTAATAGAGTGTAGTTCTGGGGACTGGGTTCTCATTACTTAGAATAGCTTGTTTCCTATTGTCTAAACTCAGAGAAGCAAGTGGAATCTTTGAAATCTAAGATCTTATTAGTCTGTACCAAGCAGGAGGCAAGAAGGACATGTTTGCTGCAAAGCGAACAGATTTCAGTGGGAAAAAAAAGATATGGCGGTGATTTTGCTATTACTGATTATACACACACAGTAAGCCATCCACACTCACCCACGCTACTGCTCTATCACGAACACACTTATTGAGGTCAGGTGCTGTCACTAATTACATTAGTGAAGGATGCAGTCTCCTGGGTTTTTTTCCCCCTTATAAAAATGTAACTGCTAAAATAACAGCAAATGATGGTCTGATCTTCAATTTCCTGACTTTTGCGCAAGATATGATTTAAGGCAAAAGCTAAAGAAATATGAACACATTGACCCTGGTTCCAAGGTAAGTACTAACATCCATCTGTTAACTAGTTTTAACTCTGGCTTCCTTTGGAAGTACTACTAGACCATAATCTCCAGGCTTACAGTTTCAATGAGAAGAGACTTTTGAATGTGAAGAGTAGTTCCTTGGTGTTTCAATTAGAGATTTTAAGAGCCTGGCCCTTAGGTCAAATAAACAGGCAATCAGTGGTGTTTGGAAAGAGGCCTCAGGATGGGGAAGGGAGGATGCAGTGGGAGGAGAAAGGGGGAGAAACTGGGGGGAAGTGGGATCTCAATCTCCAGTAGGGCAGGCAGAATGAATCCAAAAGGAAAATTCAAATAAAACTTCACAAGCACAAAGTTGGAGTTCCGCTTGCATTGAGGAATACTTTAGCTCTCCATCTAGGCTTTCATGATCCTATATTCCTCATAGGATGGCAGGCAATGTCAGGAAGCCCCAAACACAATTTGGTTAGAATGGGGAAACAAATAAAAACCAGGAACAGTTTTGAAAAACCTTCGGAAAGAAAGTCCATGTGATAGTCGTGAACTTCAAGAGGCAGTGAAAACCACTGTAAAGCCCAAGTGCGTTCGGGAAGGATTCTGAATTTAAGGTGGGAGCCTTTAAAAAAATTATTCTTGAACCTGCCTTTCCTAGATCTAAACTGCACTTTCTGTAGTTTGAAAGGGAAGGGAAGCATCGTTTATTAAGCTCCCACTATGTGCAGGGACTCTGATGAGGGCTTTACAAATATCTCATCTAAAACCCCGAAGGTAAGAGATAAAAAAAAAATTTCTAAGAAGGAACTGGTGAATGGATCTCCTTACTGTCTTCAGGCTGTAAGTAATTAATACCCATCAAGGGATGGCTGAGGCAGCTGGCAGGCCTATTTTGAGACTCGAAAATAGATCTGAAACCAATTTCAGCTTCCTCTTCCCCACCCGGGGCACCTCCATCCCCACCTTCCCTCATCTCCCCAATCCCTACCTGCTTGTAGCAGCTCTGGTAAACTCTAATCTTCAAAGGCCCTTAGGCCCTGGCAAGACGGAACTGCTTGGGGTCCTAAAGGTAGGAGCTTACTATGCCAAAAGTTTTTTTTTTTTTGCTGAGCCAGAAATGCAAGCAGGGACTATATTTTAGGCTGGGCTTCTTGTACTTACCGAATGCTTTCAATCTATCTGGGTGAACAATGTTTTAATGACCTCTGTAGTATAACACTCAGTGCCTGTTCCAGATGTAATTTTCTCTTATTGTTATTATTCATTATAGTAGAGAAAATGTACTTCTGTCTGAGTTGGAAAGGCTGCTGTATTGTGCTAATGATACGATGTGCGTGTTGAGGTACCACTGACATTGACACAAAGGAGCCATTCTGGTTATCCTAGCTTAATGCTCCAAATATGGGCAAAAGTTGCTGCTGGAACCTCCCTGAAGGCAGAGCCATTGGGATTTCAAGGAAAAAGCTGCCAGGATTCCTTTCTTGGGGATGGGAATTTTTTTAAGAGGTGGAAGAGACTTTGGAGGTCACCTTGCCCAGTCCCCTCATTTTGCAGAGGACAAAGCCTAGAGAGTTCAGGAAATTTGCCCAAAGTCACAAGATCACTTTGAACCCACATCCTCGGACCCCATGTACCCATGTCTTTCTATCATGTCTTGATGTCAGGTGTTTTGTTTTGTTTTTGCATGTGTGAATCTTTTGTCAGAAATTGTTCTTTAAAAGTCTCCTACCTGTTTTGGAGGACTTGAGATGAAACCACTTCCTGCTATGGTATGCTCTGGGGCAGGTCACTTAACTTCCCTCACCCTCTCTTCCCCCTAGCCTAGGTGGAAGGGGCCTTCGTCTTCACCTCTCTTTTAATCAGTAGAAACTGGGTGGCGGGGGAGGGGGAGAGAAGTTAAGATGCATCTTCGATGGTCAGACTGAATTTCTTGAAAATAGGCATCACTCTTGGCTTCCTTTTCCAAAGGTTAGTTTGTAATACATGCTATTTATCCCTTAAAGGAGCAATAGGGAACTACTGGACATGTTATGGCAAGAGAAGGAAACACAAGTCTTTGTTATCCATTGGATTCCCTGGTTTCCTGCAAATTGGCCGAATTCTCGCCAGCTTGCTTCCTTGCGTGCTAAGTGGGTGCCCTAATGACTCAAAAGTCGAAGCATCCTAACAGAGAAATGCATTTACCCTCTGTCAGATGGCAAGTGAGCCCCTCCTGGAAGAAAGTTTCACCCCTCTTCCTTTTTCAAAAGACATTTAACAAACCTGGAGGCGGTTGCCATTTCAAAAGAATTCTTCCTATCCAAGTCACAGCTGTTGTAAGTGTGAGTGGGTTAAGGCTGGGGTGTGCGGCTTGCATGATAAACAATACTCTGTGTGAAAGTCAAGGCCATGCTTGGGCTGAAGGGGCAGCCATATCCCTGTGACCTGGGGTTTGCCCCCTGGCTTGTGTTTCCTGTTCCTGCTCATCTCCAGCCAAGTTTTCCTGGCTCACCTCTGGATGGAGTGTCTCTTTGGTGACCTTTGGACTAGGTTACTGTATGCTCTTTTGGTTCCTGGAATCGAGCTCCCTTCTTTCTCCCTCTGGGCCTATTTACTCTTTTCCTTCTTGGCTTCAGCCTCCTACCTGTTAATTCTTCTCTAACCCCCAATCCAAGCTGTCTCCTCCCTTCCCCTCTGAGGGACCTTCAGGACTTGACACTTCCTTCTCCCAAAAACCTCCTGGCCAAGTTTGCTTTCTTCTAAGGCTCTTAAAAGGAGAGAATCTTACAAGTTTGGCCTGAGGCCTTTGAAGGGCTCTTCTTTCTATACAAAGGATCTTTGATTTCCTCCACGTTCAGGAATGCCCTCCCCTCTCCCCTACTTGAGACTCATGCCCATGATCTTACAGGCCCATGTCTTGCTCACTTCTGTCCAACAGTCTTCCACTACTAAGGCTAGTACTTAGAGAAGTAACCCACAAATGTAAATCTCTAATTAAAAACAGAACAACCTCTTTCAAGTCTGAGGCGTTGGCTTTCTGAGGCAGAATTAGATGAAGAGTAAATTAGTTCATTAAGTATTTGGTTGTCTGTTAGGTGTTATTAGTCAGCAAGCATGTAGTAAGTGCTTAATGTGTGCCAGGTGCCATGGTAAGGCCAAAACCAGCCTTTCCCTCAAGGAGTTTACATTCAAACGGCGAGACAACATGTAAATAATTAGGTACATGCAACATGTATACAGAGTAGATGGAAGATAGTTCTAAAGGGGGAGGCATTAGCAACTAGGACTGGGAAAGGCCTCCTGTAGAAGGTGAGAGTGGAGCTGAGTCTTAAAACAGTGAGGAGAGTCAGCTTTCCAGGTATGGGAGACAGTGTAAAAGCATGGAGACTGGGGATACAACCTCTTACGCGGAAAACAGCAAGGACACTGGGATAGCTGTGTTGGCCCTAATGGTGGTCAAAATGTAGACAAATAAGGTAAGGATCTTGGCCTCAAGACAGATGAGTGCTCGATACTGATAGGGAAATATCCTTTCAATACCTCCAGGCCAAGGTGGGATGGAGGGTGTGCCAGAAGAGTCATAAACTCCAGTCATGAAATATTCTGGGTCCAGGAAGCTGGAGGCTGAATAGAACCCAGTAGATGCCCTAGTTTGATCAGGGAAGGCTAGGGGGCAGGGCAAGCAATGCTTCAACCACTCTCTGAAGGGGAGGTGGAAGGGACCTTGTAGGAGGTTAGACCCATGCTACTTGAGTTGCTATGTGCCTTGTAAAAATATGGAGGAGAAGTCAGCAAAGAGGGTCCCTGGCTCTTGGCACTTTCCCCAGCTGCAGCCTGACCTCCAGGACAATAGGTCTCTCTCCCTAAATTGCTTTTTCCACCTTTTTTAAAATTTTCTCAATTACATGTAAAAAACCAATATTTTTTTTACATTCTTTTTTAAAATTGTGAATTCTAAATTCTCTCTCCCTCCCTCCCCTCCTCCTATCCCCACCTTGGGAAAGCAAGCAATTTGCCATAGATCATACATTTGCAGTCATACAAAATGCAGTTCCATGTCCCTAAATTGTTGCTATGCTATCTGATAAAATTTTCGTGTCTCAAGATAGTCCTGTCAACACATCCATGTTGTTCGGCTGACATTAACAGGTTGGTTGGAAAATGAGTGTGACCTAGCAGACTTTGATTTCAGAAGGTCTGGCTTTGAGTCCTGGTTTGGCCGTTGATTGACTGTGTGACTTTGGCCAAATTACTTAAGATATCTGAATTTTAGTTTTCTCATCCTCAGATAGGGAATAACAGCACTTGTTCTACCTACCGCAAAGGATTATGGGATTTAGATGCTGCAAAGAGACTCTGGAGATCATGTAGTTTAACCCCTCTTTTCTTAGAGAGGAGGAAGCTTGAGCCAAAGATGTCAGCAACTTTTTAGCTTCCAAATGCAGCACTCCACAGAAAGGAAAGAGAGGGTTTGGAAAACTGGAAATACTAAGTAAATGTAAATTTCTTTTATTATTAATAGCTTTAAATCAGTTTAATATGTTAATTCAGTTAAGGTTTTTCTGGATCCACGTTGATTAAAAATGCCCCAAATTGCCAAAGAAAGATTTCAGGTATCCTTAATTAGAGGGTCAAAAGGAATAGATTGATGTATATACTTGTACGTTGTGTCAGGGCTGGTCTATTACCATTCAAAGTCTTATGATAAATACAAAGCTGTGAATTAGTCCCATTGTTCAAGAAAACTGTTTGGGATTATGAAAGAAAGCTTTTATAGAACACTGTTCTGTGCTGATTGCTGAGATATACATATCCAAAGTATCTCTATTCTCAAGGAACTTCCAGTCTAATGGGAGAGGCAATCCACATCTGGGAGTGTTGGCCAAGGTAAAGAAAATCTCCAGATTCATAGGGGTGCTGGGTTGAGGGATAGGATGAAGTTAGTACACACAAGGCAGCAGGATGGATGATGAGGATGGTTGACTGGATAGGATGAAAAGTGTCATGTAAGCTGAGACCTTGGCACAGTGAGGTAAGCAGAACAAGGAAAATAACACACACCTTGACTACAGTAAGCAATCGGAACTGAGTTCTGTGAAATTCTAATGACAGAGCTGCCCCTGCTTACTCCCTGCCCCACAGAGCAAGGAGATTTCACTCCTTGGCTTCTTTACAAGGGCAAGTCCTATGGGTGTGGAGCACTTCATATGATGGCAGACTTTTTTCAATATTGGTTTTACTAAAGTACTTTTTCCTTCTTTTTTTTTATCTTTTGTCATAAGTAATGGCTCTCTGGGAGAGAAGGGATAGATTGGGTAATGAAGCTGATAGAAAATCAAAAGATTAATAAAATTATAAATCCTGTGATAAAGGCAGAATATTACTCGTTTTCATGAAGTGTCATCAATTCTAATTGGATTACCTACCGTGGGATGGAATTGATTCCACTGTATTTACCTGCATCTTTCTTTGCATTTGCTCCATCTGTCAATTACTCAGCCTTTAAAGTGGAGGAAGGAATTATTAAACCATTTCAATAGCTAATGTTTAAATGGTGATCTTAGTCTTCTTATGTCAACAACCTGCATTAATTAATCTGTGAGGTTGGCATCCTCAGTGACTGAAGAATAATGCGCCCAGTGTTCAGTGAAATCCGGAAAATCTAGTATTTCTCATGGCTGAAAGAAAATGATATTTAAGCAATTAAAATGAGAAGGGAACAGAAAAAGGAGAGGATGAGGAAGAGATGATTGGCAAATGAGGAACGAGTCTGGCACTGCCTCCCACACCATTGGAAATAGGAGGGAGACAGAAATTGAGGGTGGGGAATAAAAGGTGTCTGGGCAGGGACATGTGTATTTTTCAGGCGCTAACTAAAGATTAAAATGTAATGCTTGGTGTGTCTTCTTCAGTGCCCCAGAGGCAGTATAAACTCCATGTGTGCAAAGCAGAACTCATTATCTTTCTGCCCTAACCTGCCCTTTTTCCAAACTTTGTTGTCTCTATGGGCAGCGGCATCACAGTCCCTATCAGTAACCCTGACTCCCAGTCCTACTTGGCTCTGGCTTATTGCTTGAGTGCTAGTCTTGAAATGGGGAAGACCTGAATTCATACACATTCCACCACTTATTAGCTATGTAATTCTGGATGAATCCCTTCATCTGTTTCCTTATTAATCGACTTGGGAAAATCCAACCTCACATCAGGTTTTACCATCTGCCCTGTTACTTCCAAATGATATCCATAGTACCTCCTTCTTAGGGTTCTTAAGAACATCAAAGGATATGCTTTATGGAAAACACTCTATGGACCTTCCAGTATGATTCACACTTCCATTTGATCTTAACACCATTTTTGCATAAGTTGCAAATCTTGAACCTTTTACCCTAGGGGTAATACTTTTTTATTTGTGCCCTACTCTCCATTGTCTCCGCTACCAGCCTTGTTCAGGTCCTCATCGCCTCCTGTCTGGGTTACTGCGATGGCCTCCTAAGCCATCTCTTTTGATGACGTTCTCTCCTGATTCTAAAGCCTTTTTGTGTAGATGGCAAAATCAGCTTACTAAGGCACAGATCTTTTGGTGTTATTCCTCTACTCTCAAACCTTTAGTGGCTCCCCATTGCCCGTAGGATACAACATAAATTTTTTAACTTTTATGACATTCCACAATCTGGTTCCCTTCTACCTTTACAGCTTGATTTTATATTACCCTTAAAGTCATGCCAAACCAAACTGTTCACTAGTTGTTCCTGCCTCCAGCCTAACTCCATACTCTCTCTCCCTTTCATGCATTTGTAAAAGCTACTAGCTCATTTTTTTTCTTATTTCAAGTCTCAGTTCAGGTGTCGCTCCTGCCACGAGGTCCTCCCTTCAAATGTCTCCCTTCCCTGTCTTCATGCCAGTTGTTATTACTTTGTGTCAATTCCTAAATTCCGATATTTGCTCATTTCTGTAATAGACTAGAAATTCCTTGTTTCTGTATCCCCCAAACCTAGGACAGTACCTGGCACAAAGCAGAAACTACTAAGAGTGTTGAATTCAAGTGAAATCTTTGCTGGCACCAATAGCTGCTGTTTTATAGCTGGAAAAAATAGGCAATAGAAGTAACTATGACTTCTTATTTCACATTCATTGTTTAAAATGTTGCTTTACATTTTCTTCACCAAATGTTGTGTTATTAATAGTCAAAAGGAGGGAATTAAATAAAGGAAAAAGCAATCTGTAATTCCAAGAAATGTGTCTCCTGCATCCCTGCTCTCCCTGGCTACTCTTCTGCCTTTAGGTCCTTGCAGAGAGACCCAGCGAGAGGCCCCATTTGGCTTCCTGACACAGGCCTGCTTGCCTGCTGGAGCTGCCCCCAGCTGGCCTTATGCATAGACAGACTAGGCAGGTGCCCATGCAGCGTGATTTCCAGGGCCAGTGGGAGGGCCCCTTGCCCAGAAGAGTGCAGCTTGGTGGGAGCTAATATCCCTGGAGAGCCTACCTAGCAGGCAGGGGATTTGCTGGGGCCTGAGGCTGAGAAGAGAAAGAGGTTTGCAATCACCTTCTAAGAGTATTAAAAGCTCCCTTTTGGTGGTTTTAGCTGGTGTGCTTTGTTTCCTGTGGTTCCTTCTGCTCCCTGGGAAGGGGAAAAAAGCCTTTCCCAGATGGTCTTTTTTTCCCCTTCTCTCTCTCCGAAGTTAACTGTTAAGGGTTTGATTTTTCCTGTTTCTGCTTTTCAGAAGGGGTGAGGAGTTGAACAATGAAAAGTACAGGGAAAAAATCCTAAATCTCAGAGCACAGCCTAGCACCCTCCCTTTCTGTCAACCTTGTCAGGAGATTTTGGGTCTGGAACCAGCTTTGGGTCTGGAAGCCCTGTGTGCAAGGGCTAGGCCCATGTGGTTTCTGCAGAGGATGGCTAAGGGGTGTAGTGAAGTCCTCAGGTCAAATTCTATCTCTCATGCTCACCAGCTGTGTGACTTGAGGCAAGTCCCTTCGACTCACAAAGCCTCAATTTCCAAACTTGGAAAATGAGGTTAATAAGCAATTCCTATGTCCCAGGGTTGTTTTAAGGGGCAAATGAAGGCCGCTGTGTACCTTAAGGTTCTCTGTAAATGTTGACCAGTTACTGTCGATGTTGTCACTGTCATCTGCCAGTTACCTTATGTCTAGCGACACCATCCCGAACTTGGCCACTCTATTCCAGAGTCTCATGATTGGTGTCAAAGACAAGCTTCCCCTTGCAGGTCAGAACTCTCTATGTTATAGTGTCATAACTCAGAGTGTCGTCGTGTGGCTGCTATTCTCTTTCACCATTTTCCAAAGGAGACTTGAATTCTTCCCAGGAGGATAAGTTGAAGGTGGGGAGCATGAGCTGATTGCCCCTCTGCCAGTCTCAGAGGAGGGGGAGGAGATGAAGGCCTTGCAGGGCTCAAAGGAGATCTCCCCTCTCCTTCAAATATATATGTGTGTGTGTGTATATATATATATATATATATTATTAGTATGGGATATAGTTTTGAGGTTCAAGTAAATTCCTGATTATTGATCATTAATAGGGAAAGAACTCAAGCTTTGTATCTAAGGCTTTGACCCCTTCTTCACATAATGCCAGTTTCCCAATGAATACGCGTAGTAACTAGCAAACAAACCCATTTATCCAAGATAATAGAAAACCAGGAGTGCAGTGGAGAGTACTGACTCTGGTGTCAGGAGGATCTGAGTTCTAATCTCTTCTCAGATGCTTACTAGCTGTGTAACCCTCAGCAAGTGACCTAAGTGCTCTTTGCCTCATCTGATGATAGCACCTACCTCCCAGGTGTGAACCTCCCACTTATAACTGAAATGAGATAATAATTGTGAAGTGCTTAGCACCATACCCGGCACGTAATAAGCTCTATATAAATGTGAGTTATTATTTGTCAAACAATACAGAGTGAAACAGCTCTCTCATTGGGACTGAGGTGACTCCCTCAACCAAGAGAGTCAGTCCCAGATTTCACCCAAGGGAAGTTCCCTGGATGTCTCTAGTGGAGAAAGATGAGGACAGGGGCATGGAGCTCCTCTCATTTCACTTTCTTTCAAGAGAATTTTCCTTCAGCAACCTGCAGTAGGGTTGGCCTCTTCCATCTTCTTTCTAGAAGCTGGACACCATAAGCATCCAAAGCAACTTCAGGGTCCCAAAACACTAAAGAACTTGAAGGGACTGAAGCTGTCTTCTCTCCTGCTCTTGCCACCATTGCCCTTGCCTTCACACTGGGGAGGGGACATGGTTCTCTACCAGTGAGGAGAAAATCCCCCTCAGTGGGCTTTGGCTTACACCTCCAAGAATAGAAATTCTCTCTGACATTCCAAGCTCTTCCCACTCTGATTCCAGCCTATTTCTCCAGAACAATTGGACATTAGCCTCCGCCTTGAACTCAACATCTCATCTTCTACCTCCATAGTTTTGCATGGACTGCCCCTCCACTACCACTCCCCACCCCCATGTCCTTACTTCTTTTGCTTTGAAACCTCTATTTGTTTTGAAGTCTGGTCCAGATGCTACGTCTTACCAGATGTCTTGACTTCCCAGCCCCCTCCAATTCTACCTTTCTCCTCCTTTTCAAATGATTTTGTATTTACTTGACCATTTCCATGCTGTATTTCCAGTGATGTGTAAGCCCCTTGAAGACAACCCCTAGTGTTCATCTTGAGCTTTGTATGCTTCCTACATGATGACATTCTAACAAGTGCCTGTTGGATCGAATGAAGGATGTTCCTCTGAATACAAACTGTCCTCTCCCTCAAGCCCTGTGCCAAAGCCCCAGTGGAGTCCATGCTTTGCCAGCTGGGAAGGCTTCCTCTTTGGGCTGGATGACAGCTCATAGGACCAGCAACATTGGTCCTAGGACCTTAGAACCAGCTTGTCTACAGAATGGTGATTTTTTTTCCTCTTGGCACAGACACCCTTGCAACTTTTTGAGTTGCTATGTATGTCAGTGAAGAGCCTATCCTGAGGAAATCATGGATACTCCAAGTGTTAAAATAGCAGTTTCCTCATCAATATAAAGTGAGGAACTTGAGCATGATAACTTATGAGGATCCTTCCAATTCTGGGCCTATGTGAGGCAAGGGTGTATATGTACCTTATTATTTTCTGAGTCTCTTTCTGTGCCTATCTGTCCATGTGTGCAGGTTCATGCCTTTGTGTTTGTGTATGTCTCTGTGTGCATGTGTCTGATTTTTTGTGTCTGCATATGTGTCCGTGTGGGAGGGATAAAGTGTAGAAGGATAAACTAAGGGACGTAAATAGGTTGGATGGAGGTTGTTTGTCTTATTTGAATGAAAAAAAATACATTGGTAAGCACTGAATCTTAGGACCCTAAGTGTCTACCTGGCCAGGACCTTATATACCATTTTATAATAATTGCCAAATAATGTAATATTTGTAAAAACCGTTTAGCACCATGTCTGGCTGATTCCCACCTTATTATAAGCCTTTTCCTTTTGCAGAAAACTGAGACTGAGGAAAGTTATTTCACTTGCTCAAAGTCATACCAAGTTGTAAGTCTCAGGTAGGATTTCAACCCAGGTCCTAAGATTTCCAAGCCAACCCTCTTTCCGTTACCCTATATTGCCTATATTACTATTATGGACTGTCATCATGAGAGCTAAAATAAAGGGCATTCTCAGTATGATCTTGGGCATTGTTCAAAGGGGCACTTTTTTGCTGCCCAGACAGTGGCTCACAGCTTGTATATCTTCTAAAATTGCCCACCACTAACTACCTTGAAAGGAAACATCTTTGTGTGCCTTCCCAATAAGCAATGGGGGTATTTCCAAACATTTCTTCAAAGTAATTGAGCATAACTTCCCCACCCTGTATTTTGATACTTGGCCTGGAAGCTAAGAGGTGTTGTCATTCTCTTCGCTGATATTGATTGCAACCCCTTCATGCTTTCTGGGCTTTTGATGATAGGTCCATGTGTCCCTGTAAAGCCTTGATTAACATTCCATTCAATATACTAGAGACTTTCCTTGAGGTTTTACATCACTTTGGGATGTTATGTGTTAGCAAACTGAGATGTGTACACAAGAGGAAAAAACAATTGTAGCAACTGCATTCAGTATTGCCTTCTATGCGTTGCAAAGCATTATGTTAGGAACTGCCTTGTATCTTGATGGGACCTTGTGATGACAGGAGAAGATGAATGAAGTAGGGATTTTTAGATTGCAGTTCAGTAAATGGTTACTAGCTCCTTAGCCTGAAGGAAACAAGACATGTGGAGGGGTGTGGTTAGGGAGAGACAATAACTGTCTTTAAGTATTTTCAGAGCTGCCGTATGGAAGAGGGATTAGACTCATTCAGTTTAGATCCAGAGGGAAGATCTAGGAATAATAGATCAAAGTTGCAGAGTGATTTGGGCTTGATATTAGGGAGAGAAAAAGTCCTAACAGAGCTGTCCCACCATAGAATGAGCTGCCTCAGAAGGTTACGAGTTCCCCATCACTGGAGGGTCTTCAAGCAAAAGCTCTATGACTTCTTGTCACCTATCTTATGAAGAAGGTGGTGATTATTGTTCAGGTGTGGGTTGGACTGGATGGATTCTGAAAGTGTGTTCTAGGGCTTGGTTTTTAATACAATTTATTGTATGAATTGGAGAATTTGGGGCTTTCGCCATACATGGAGACTCCTCCTCCTGTTCACACTAAGACCTTAACCATATTAGTCAATGTAAGCCAGTTGTGTGCCCATTTAGTTGTGGTCTACAATGCACATATTTCATATGATACTCCTCTTCCCAACTCATGTTTTCTCAAAGATACCCTTGATGCATGCATGAACCATGGATAACTTTCATAAAGACTTTCTATAAATAAGAAAATAGGTATATGGGGCAATGATTGTGGATAACATTGGACTCCTTTTTTGTGTGTGGGAAGGAAAAAGCACCAGTTGCAGTGTCTGACCTTTGACATTCTTTCAGGGTCTTCCGTTCTTTGAACTGTCTTACCAATTGGTTCCACTGCCTTGAAAATTTTGTTGGTTCCAGTGTATACTTTTGTTTTGTATTTATGCAGGTCTAATTGCTTTTTTCTTGTATCACCTCATCTCCTCCTTTCACACATTGCTTGCTGAAGCGGTAGAGGCCAAAGGTAGCCTTTTCTATATTGTTAGTGATAACAGATCCCTATAGGAATGTTGGCTGAGCTCTTCTATTCCACATCTGCTTATTGTCCTACAAATGTCATCAGAAGGATGTGGCTCTGGCTTGATCTTCCTCCAAGTTCTTTGTAAGCTCATTGGCTCCCAAACTCTTTCTGGCTTTTTTTTTTTTTAAAGAGACACTAGTACTTATAATTTTCTGTTAGCCTCTGCTTTAACGTTTCCCAAATTCATGTTGAGCCCAACTACCACATCTTACCACTTGGCAAAGAGACTATACTAGGCACAAAGGCTAGTTTCCATCTTCTCATTATGGTGACTCTTTTACATTGACTGTGTTTATTTATTTAGGAAATGTTGACTGAGTGGTCTTACATTTTTCTGTTTTTCAATATGTCCAGAGTTGACAGCTGGTTGAAACAGGCTAGGTTACAGCTGTTGTAATCACACAAAATGCAGAATGTCTATTTTCATATATCCTTTCTCCTAATTGTCTTTAATCTGCACATGTTCAGATGGTTCTGTAACAATTGCTTTGTAAAAAAGGGTCATATGCTGCCATTTAAAATATGTCTAATTTCACTTATCATCACTATGACAGTGAAGTCATAGCTACTGTAGCCAGTGCTGGGAGTTTTGCCATATTTCTTTCCTCTCTATTTTCAATACCTGAAAAAAATAAAGAATTACTGTAAGAGAAAGAGAGGAAATTGTACAACGCCTTCTTCCCCCTCCAAAAAAATCCCCCCAAACCCAGAAAAGATGGCCAGAGGGCAGTGATGGTAGCCAAGGAGAGGAAGAGCGTGTTGGAAAATTATTCCTTCTCTAGGATGAGAGAGATAATAACACAAGGTTGGAGGGCTCTACAAACTCATTCCAATTTTGCCTAAGAAGGTGCTGGACAGTTTGCCTAAGAAGGTGGCCATGTTAGAGAATGAGGCAGCATCATGTGGGATGACATAAAATTAGAACAAAAACTCACCATAGTCAACCAGCTGGTGGCAGTGGTGGGGCCAGTGTTCGGTGCTGTAAGTGTGTCTTGTGGACCTAGATTTGCTTGGACAAATTTGTTTGCGAAAGAAAGTCTCTGAAAGCATTATAAGCAGGCTAACAATTGGGGAGTCAATTTCAGTCATAGTCGTCCTGGTAGGTACTTATATAGCTCTTTAAGGTTTGCAAAATGCTTCACATGATTTCACCTGAGCCTCACCATATTCAGTTGACAATCATTTACTAAATGCGTACTATGTTCCAAGCATGGCACCAAGTGTAGGAGCTACAAAGAAAGGTAAAAACCTTGTTAGGTGAGTAGAATGGGTTGATGCATGAGAAGATGCGGAGGTGGCCAATAGGTGTAATCCTTCATTAGGGTACAAGGGGAATTAGGAAGACTTCTTTCTTTCCTGATGGAAATAGCTTTCTTTCGCTGCCCTTGAATGTGGCTGGGTGAAAAATGAGGCTTATATTTTCTTTTACATTTTTCAGATTTTATTGTTTGTGTTTCAGTTAACAAGCATTCATTTCCTCTCTTTTCCACTCCCCTCTCCTTAAATAAAAAAAAATAAAAAGAAAGATGAAACGCTCATAACCAACATTCATAGTCAAGTGAAGTCAATTTCCTCATTGTCTATGTCCAAAGATGTCATTTTCACTCTGCATCTTGAGTCCGTCACTTGTCTAAGGTAAAGCATAAATGCTTCCTTTCTAATTCTCTGGAAGCTTGGTTTGTCACTGCACTCATCATATTCCTTAAGTCTTGCAAAGGGTTGTGTTTTCCCTCCTTAAATAATGTTGTCATCTTTGTATATATTCTTTTCCTGGTTCTACTTACTTTACTTCAGTTCATAGAGATCTTCTTTCTGGCTTCCTCTAAAATTGTCCATTATGTCATTTCTTCTGACACAGTTATATATATTACATTCCTATAATACCATTGGTTTATCTATTCTTTGAAGGTAGGCATTGGCTTAGTTTCCAATTTTTTAATCCTATGAAGAGCTGCCATCCATATCTTTGTACATGTGGGTCCTCTTCCTTTTTCTTGGATCTCTTGGGCCTGAACTAGAGCAGGGCTTTTTCACCTTTTTCCACTTGCAAGCCCTTCAGAACTTCTTAAACTGTGGGTCAGAAGCGCAGAACTGGAACATTTATTGATTGTCTTAGCTCCTATCTTTCAAAGGCTCTGTAGTCTACTGATACCCTTCCAAAACAGTAGAAGCCAGAACGCAACAGAGAACTCGGGATATGTTCTCTGACTGGCTTTAGAAGGATCGTTGTGCACTCTAGGTTGACATCAGGTTTCACAGCTTCTGTCTTGTACTGTTGACTCACATTCAGCTTGTCATCCACTAAAGGCATCAAATCCCTTTCAGAGGATCTAGCCTAAACCCACCCACCACCTTTATCTGGCTCATTAGAGTTATTTAATACAATTTGATAGACATTAAATGCCTGTTGTGCATAAGGCACTGTGCTAGATATTAGTGATACAAAAAAATGAAAACAATCCCTTTGATGGAGAGATTATGGTCTACTGAGAGGTACTAACATGTACATGGATAAGTAAATGCACAATTGTATGGAATAGTTGAAAGAGAGAGTAAGCACTGATACTTAGAGAGTTGAGGAGGAAATGGTACCTGAGCTGTGTCTTGGAAGGGAAGCTAAGAATTTATTCTAAACTTGGTGGGGGACATCACTTGTGCGAAAGACTAGACATGAGACAGAAATATATATATATATACACATATATATATATGTATATATATGTGTATATATATATACAGGAAACAATAGACAGGTTTGACTACAATGGAGAGGGTGTGAGGATGCACCTTTGTAATCAGACTTATTTTAACAAGAATGTCGTTTTAAGCTCCTGGGCTTCCTAAATGAGGTATCTTCCACAGAAAATGATTGTTTGCCTCTTGGACACCTTTGCTTCTTGAGACTGTCCAATTTTCTCAGATTGTTATTTTGGAAAGTCTTAATGGATCCTTGATTAGCTGGAAAACAAAGTGCTACTTTTAGAGAGTATGGAGATACTACTGCCAGTGAGCTGCAAATTGGGCAAACTGGCCTCTGCCCCATGTCTTGAAAGGAAATTGACAGCAATCATGGAAAGCTTTTGTAAAGCTATCAGGTACTGGACATTTGGGTAGTCCTGGCTAAGACAGACTCTCACTTGATTTCCTGGTAGAGAAGGCCTATATTCAAGGGGAAAGTGATAGATGACATCAATTGAGCAAAGCTTTGATTCTGTTGATGCAGTGTATCCAGCCATCAAAAAATGCCTGGAAAAGTGGTCTTGGGGACACAACTGTCTGGAGTTTGCATTTGGAGATGGCTTCCTGATTCCATTGTTGGAAAAATTATTAGAAGCAAAAGAATTCAGAAAAAGGAGATAGCCACTGGTGGTGGTAAAATGCTTCTGCTAATGATAATTTGCACTTTAAAGTCCTTTCCCTCACAACAACTCTGCAGTGTAGGGGGTATGGATGGGTGGGAGGGGAGTGTAGCTTTTCCTTTGTTTTCAAAGAGGGCCATTGGCACCATGGGTGATGCCTTGACTTGTGCGTGAATTGGATTTGAGTGGGGCAGAATACTCTTTCTTCCTAAGTCATCAAAGTCCAGTGACAGGACAAAAGTCAAGATGAACAGTGATGGATCAAGATGCAGTGCATGACATTGGAGTCTTTGATGCCTGACCAGACTTTGAATGCTCCACAGCGTCTGCTTCAGTTGCCTTCACAGCTGTTAGAACAAATTGTTCTCATCCGCCCATTCTGCCAGGGAAAATCTTCACATGCTTGGGGTAGATGTCCCCCTAACTTGTTGTTGGTTACATTCAACATGTAGCCCATATGCCAAGACAGTTTATTGGTGTGTAGCTGCTGTGTGCGCTGCAACATATACACACAGAGAGAAATATTTATTTATATAATATATATTAAGTATTCAGAAATGTGTTTAAAGATAATTTTGACCTGTGGGCCTATTTCATCAGTGTGAAAGAATTCTATTTGAGAACACCACCAACATCACTCCATGCCCCCCCATGCCCACTGACAGAGATAGGCAACATGATTATAAAGTCTTTTTTTTTTTTTAACTTTTAACATTTATTTTCACAGAATTTTGGGTTACAAATTTTCTCCCCTTTTATCCCCTCCCCCCCCAAAGACGAGCTTTCTGATTGCCCCTGTGACCTATCTGCTCTCTCCTCTATCCTCTCTCCCTGTCCATGTCTCCGTCTTCTCTTTTGTCCTGTAGGGCCAGATAGCTTTCTTGACCCCTTAACCTGTATTTCTTGTTACCCAGTGGTAAGAACATTACATTTGGTCCTAACACTTTGAGTTCCAACTTCTTTAGCTCCCTCCCTCTCCACCCCTTCCCCTTGGAAGACAGGCAATTCAATATAGGCCATATCTGTTTAGTTTTGCAAATGATTTCCATACTAGTTGTGTTGTATAGGACTAACTATATTTCCCTCCATCCTATCCTGTCCCCCATTACTTCTATTTTCTTATGGTCCTTTCCCTCCCCAAGAGTGTCGACCTTGTATTGCATTCTCCTTCCCATGCCCTCCCCTCCATCCTCCCCCCCACCCTGCTTGTGCCCCTGTCCCCCACTCTTCTGTATTATGAGATAGGTTTTCCTATCAAAATGAGTGTGCATTATATTCTTTCCTTTAGTGGAATGTGATGAGAGTAGACCTCATGTTTTTCTCTTGCCTCCCCTCTTTATCCCACGACTAATAAGTCTTTTGCTTGCCTCTTTTATGAGAGATAATTTGCCCCATATAACTTCTCCCTTTCTCCTCCCAATATTTCTCTCTCACTGCTTGATTTCATTTTTTTTTAAGATATGATCCCATCCTCTTCAATTCACTCTGTGCACTCTGTCTCTATGTACGCGTGCGTGTATGCATGTGTGTGTGTGTGTGTGTGTGTGTGTGTACTCCCACCCAGTACCCAGATACTGAAATGTTTCAAGAGTTACAAATATTGTCTTTCCATGTAGGAATGTAAACAGTTCAACTTTAGTAAGTCCATTCCCTTCTATCCCTCAATGTAGAGGGTGCCAGATCTTGTGCTATTCTGATTGTATTTCCACAATACTTGAATTGTTTCTTTCTAGCTGCTTGCAATATTTTCTCTTTCACCTGGGAATTCGGGAATTTGGCCACAATGCTCCTGGGAGTTTCTCTTTTTGGATCTCTTTCATGCGGAGATTCAAGTAGAGTCACTTACAGAAACTTAAATACTTGTCCCATAACTGATTTACACAGAATGTAAATGTATGTATGTATGTACGTGCGTGTGCGTATGTATGTACGGCGTATGCGTAGGTATGTACGTGCGTGTACGGCGTATGCGTAGGTATGTACGTGCGTGTACGTGCGTGTACGGCGTATGCGTAGGTATGTACGTGCGTGTACGGCGTATGCGTAGGTATGTACGTGCATGTACGGCGTATGCGTAGGTATGTACGTGCGTGTACGTGTGTATGTACGTGCGTATACGTGTGTATGTACGTGCGTGTATGTATGTACGTGCGTATACGTGTGTATGTACGTGCGTGTATGTATGTACGTGCGTATACGTATGTATGTACGTGCGTATACGTGCGTATACGGCGTATGCGTATGTATGTATGTGCGTATACGTGCGTATGCGTATGTATGTACGTGTGTATACAGCGTATGCGTATGTATGTACATGCGTATACGTGCGTGTACGGCGTATGCGTATGTATGTACGTGCGTATACGTGAGTATGCGTATGTATGTACGTGCGTATACGTGCGTATGCGTATGTACGTACGTGCGTATACGTGCGTATACGGCGTATGCGTATGTATTTACGTGCGTATACGTGCGTATATGGCGTATGCGTATGTACGTACGTGCGTATACAGCGTCTTCGTATGTACATACGTGCGTATACGGCGTCTGCGTAGGTACGTACGTGCGTATACCGCGTATGCGTATGTACTTACGTGCGTTTACGGCGTATGCGTATGTATGTACATGCGTATACATATGTATGTACGTGCGTATGTATGTACGTGCGTATACGGCGTATGCGTATGTGTGTACGTGCGTATACGTGCGTATACGGCATATGCGTATGTATGTACGTGCGTATACGGTGTATGTATGTACGTGCGTATACGGCATATGCGTATGTATGTACGTGCGTATACGGTGTATGCATGTACGTGCGTATACGTGCGTGTGCGTATGTATGTACGTGCGTATACGTATGTATGCACGTGCGTATACGTTGTATGCATATGTACATGCTTATACGTATGTATGCATGTGCGTATACGTGCGTATACTGCGTATGCATGTGTATGTACGAGCGTATACAGCATATGCGTATGTGTGTACGTGCGTATACGTGCGTATGCGTACGTATGTACGTGCATATGTGTATGATGTACGTGCCTATACGTGTGTATATGGCATATGCGTATGTATGTACATGCGTATACGGCGTATGCGTACGTATGTACGTGCGTATACGTGCATATACGGCGTATGCGTATGTACGTACGTGCGTATACAGCGTCTGCGTAGGTACGTACGTGCGTATATGCTGTATGCGTATGTACGTACGTGCGTATACGGCGTATGCGTATGTATGTACGTGTGTATGCGTGCATATATGGCGTATGCGTATGTATGTACGTACGTATACGTGCGTATATGGTGTATGCGTATGTATGTATGTGCGTATACATGCGTATGCGTTTGTATGTAAGTGCATATGCGTATGTATGTGCGTGCCTATACGTGCGTTTACGGCGTATGCGTATGTACATACGTGCGTATACAGCGTCTTCGTATGTACGTACGTGCGTATACGGCGTCTGCGTAGGTACGTACGTGCGTATACCGCGTATGCGTATGTACTTACGTGCGTTTACGGCGTATGCATGTACATGTGTATACATATGTATGTACGTGCGTATGTATGTACGTGCGTATACGGCGTATGCGTATGTGTGTACGTGCGTATACGTATGTATGTACGTGCATATGCGTATGTATGTACGTGCGTATACGTGCGTATACGGCGTGTGCGTATGTATGTACATGAGTATACGGCGTATGCGTACGTATGTACGTGCGTATACGTGCATATACGGCGTATGCGTATGTACGTACGTGCGTATACAGCGTCTGCGTAGGTACGTACGTGCGTATATGCGTGCGTGCGTATACGGCGTATGCGTATGTATGTACGTGCGTATACGTGCGTATATGGCGTATGCGTATGTATGTACGTGCGTATACGTGCATATACGGCGTATGCGTATGTACGTACGTGCGTATACAGCGTCTGCGTAGGTACGTACGTGCGTATATGCCGTATGCGTATGTATGTACGTGCGTATACGTGCGTATATGGCGTATGCGTATGTATGTACGTACGTATACGGCATATGCGTATGTGTGTACGTGCGTATACATGCGTATGCGTTTGTATGTACGTGCATATGCGTATGTATGTACGTGCATATACGTGCGTTTACGGCGTATGCGTATGTACGTACGTGCGTATACAGCGTCTTCGTATGTACGTACATGCGTATACGGCGTCTGCGTAGGTACGTACGTGCGTATACCGCGTATGCGTATGTACTTACGTGCGTTTACGGCGTATGCGTATGTATGTACATGCGTATACATATGTATGTACGTGCGTATGTATGTACGTGCGTATACGGCGTATGCGTATGTGTGTACGTGCATATACGTATGTATGTACGTGCATATGCGTATGTATGTACGTGCGTATACGTGCGTATACGGCGTATGCGTATGTATGTACGTGCGTATACGGCGTATGCGTATGTATGTACGTGCGTGTACGTGCGTATACGGCGTATGTGTATGTATGTACGTGCATATATGTGCATATACGGCATATGCGTATGTATGTACGTGCGTATGCGGCGTATGCGGATGTATGTACATGCGTATACGTGCGTATATGGCGTTTGCGTATGTATGTACGTGCGTATACGGTGCATCCATATGTATGTACGTGCGTATACGGCGAATGTGTATGTATGTATGTGCGTATACTTGCGTATACGGCGTATGCGTATGTATGTACGTACGTGCGTATACGGCATATGCGTATGTATGTACGTGTGTATACGGCGTCTGTGTATGTATGTACGTGCGTATACGGCGTATGCGTATGTATGCACGTGCGTGTACGTGTGTGTACGTGCGTGTACGGTGTATGCGTATGTATGTACATGCATATACGTGCGTATACGGCGTATGCGGATGTATGTACGTGCGTATACGGCGTATGTGTATGTATGTACGTGCGTATACGAGCGTATACGGCATATGCGTATGTATGTACGTGTGTATATGTGCGTATATGGCGTATGCGTATGTATGTACGTGCGTATATGGCGTATGCATATGTATGTACGTGCGTATAGGCATGGTGGTCCAAAGAAGTGATACAAGGGCACTCTCAAGGTCTCTCTCAAGAGCATTCGATTTGACTGTGCAACACGGGAGACGCTGTCACAGGACTGCTCAGTATGGCATGCCCACATCAGAAAGGGTGCTGTGCTCTATGAGCAAAGCAGAATTGAGACAGCACAAAGAAAACATAGGATGCACAAATTTGGAGTAACCATCCCAAATATTCACATGAACTCTCTGTGCCCCACCTGTGGTTGAGCATTTCCAGCTCATGTTGGTCTAATCAGCCACACATTGCAATTTCATTTTTGTCCTCTTCCAGAACGAAGGACAGCAACCAACCAACATATACATGTGCATTGTTTGGGTATATGCATTGTGTATGTTTGTGTGTATACGTGTGTATGTATGTAAGGTTTTCAGGACACGTTGCCTCTGCTTTCATGGGTTAAAGATACCCCCTCTCTTAGGAGGGAGGACCTGTTCAGTTACAGTCTTAGAGACTTGCCCGAGGTGCTGAAAGCTTCTGTCCCAGTACAGGTTCTTTGTATGCTAGTAATTCTGTGTGTGAGAGTGAGAGAAGGGAGGGAGGAGGAGGAAGGAAGGGAGGCAGGCCTAGGCTCATTTTCACAATAAAGAAGCATAGTGAGCCCTGGAAATAGCCCAGAATGAAGCCAGTCTCACAGCTGTGCTCATACACAAGCCTGGAAATGGACCACTTAGGGATGCTGGTGTCAGTGGCAAATGAAAAAAGGATAGCTGTGGAAAATGTGTATTTCTTTAAATATCTTAAAAGTATAGCCTCAAAGGACAGATCATGCGTACAGAAATCATTATGTATCTATTGACTTTTGTAGGATGAAAAAAATCATTTGAGCTTAGAGATCTGTAGTCATTCAAAAAAAAAATTAGCATCTTTGAAAAGGCCATAGGCAAGTTTGCAGGTAGCATTGGTAAGTCTTTAGAAAGATGGTAGGCTGTTTGGGTTCATGTGGAAGGGAAAAAATAAGCCCAGGAAATACCCGATTTCAAAGGAAATGGTGCATCTGGACATGGGCAAGTTTCTCATGCAGTGGCCTGGGAGTCAGCAGGGCTGTATGGGAGTTTGCATTTCCTTACTCAATTATTGTGTAACCAAGGGGAAGTCTCTGTGTTCCTTGTGTCAGTCATCCATTAGATTGAAACAATGCTATTTGTACTACTTACTATACCCAGGCATTTAGAGAATTAAACAAAATTAAATTTTATAGAAACAGTAATATTTGTACTGCTTACTATACTCAGGCACTTAGAGAATTAAACAAAAAAAACCCCCATATTTATAAAGTGCGCTGTAAACTGTTAAGTCTAAACCTGGTATTGCTATGCTAAGAGATCAGTGCTTACAGATAGAAAGCATTGGACCTCTACCAGAGTCCTAGTGTGAGGCCTCCTCATGGTAATGGATGTGACCTGAGCTCTCCATGGCAATTCCAGTGGACTGCAGGGTCTGGCAAGGGCTACTCATCTTGAGCAGCTTCAGGTACAGGCCTGGTGCCAAAATGTGTGTCTGCCCTCCTAGGCCCAGCCTGACTCAATTAGGAGATGCTTATTATCAGAAGGTTGCCATGAACTTTCACTGGTAAATGTTCTTGTCACAATTCTTCAGGAAAGAGATTAAAATATGAAATAACCCTTACTTCTGTGTGGTTGCCTTCCATGATGACTGTGGCAGAGTGGTGGGAAAAAGGAGTATTAAGTTTACTAGACATGGTATTTTGTCCACTGACCAAGGAATTGATAATACCACAGAAAGAACTGAACCAGTTCATATTTACATTCTTACTAAAAGTTAAATTGGAAAATATAAAAAAATGTTTTAGCTAAATGGAATATGAATTTGCAGACTTTTCTTGGAAAACCAACTTTTCCAAATGTGGATTTCATCACATACCCGAATACAACAAGATACTTGGTCATCTAGCCTTGCTGTGTGCTCTTGACATATAATAGGACGATGAGACAAAGGAGGAAACAGGGTGTGGCATGGAGAGGGGTAGCTCGGATAAGAGAATCCCAAATTATTTCTTGTCTGCAACGAGATAGCCTAGCTGTGATCAGGAGTTGTGAGACTTGAAGTCATGTTGCCATGATGGCTCAGTGAAGGTGTGGAGAGACTAGCCTATCCCAAGAGATTTCTGGAGAATTTCATGAAACAAAAGCACTAAAAGTACATTTGTGTATGGTGACGGAAAATTATTTTAATATTTGTTATTTATAGTTGTTCTTTAGATAATTTTTCAGTCGTGCCTGACTTTTCATGACACCTTTTGTTGCTTTCTTGGCAAAGATGCTAGAGGGGTTTGCCATTTTCTTCTCCAGCACTTTCTACAAATGAGGAAATGCAGGCAAACAGGGTTATGTGACTTGTCCAGAGTCATACAGCTAGTACGTGCCCAAAAAGAGAGATGAGCTCATGAAAATGAGTCTTCCTGACTCCACTATGCCACCTAGTTGCCCATTTATACTTTTATTTATAGTCTTAATTAAATGCTTTTGCTATCGAAAAAGAAACCAGGAGGCACAAAAATGTGTGAAAAATTTAATGTCATCAACATATACCTTGATCCCCTCAGGTCAGTGAGAAGTAAGCATAGAAAGAGGAATACGTGTGTGTGTGTGTGTGTGTGTGTGTGTGTGTGTGTGTATAGAGTCCAGTTTCAGCATCTTTCCACAATACCACAGCTCTTCATTGTTCAGTCAAAAGACACCAAGTCTGCTAAATAAGAGTCACATTCATGGTTCCTATTGAGAGGAATTTCCGAAGGAAATATTCTGTTGTTTATTTCCCATTTCCCCCAGTCAGTAACGGAGCATGTTTAGACAGACATGATAGTACTAGTTGTAATCTCATTTTCTGTCTTCTCCCTCCAGAAGGGGCAGCACTAGAGACGAATGCCAAGGGACATCTGCAAGGAATATCAGAGAACTGCAAACAAGTTGCTGAATTTCACCTGCTGGGAGCAACAGGGAACTATAGAGCGAGAGCAGCCTGCATGTTGAATACAGTAAGTGACTAGTAATTTTCGTGGTTCTTTGGGAGAGGGTTGCTGTTTGCCCCCTAGGTCTTTTAATAAACCTTCTTTGTTTAATGTAAAGTAGTTGTACGGCAGCTGTCTGTTTTGGATGGTGCTGGTGAGACAAATTAGGGAGAAATCGCCCATAGTGGAGCCAAGCCCTTTGTGGCATGAGAGGTTTTTTTTTTTTTTTTTTTGACATGGGTTCCGTGTTGTTGAAAAATACGGTTCAGGACCATGAAATAAAGGTGGCCCAAGACTGTAGACCACCAAGAAGCCAGAGGCATGCACATCATAAGTACATTTGTTATTGTTGTTTGAGTTCAGTAGATTATTTCATTTTGAATCTTTTATTTTGTAAACTGAGCTAGTTCTTCCTCTACTCATCCTTATTGAATGATCTCTCTTATGACAACTTGGGAGGCTGGGCGGCATAGTGTATGCAGTCCCTGGCCTGAAGTCAGGAAATCTCATCTTCCGGAGTTCAAATCTGGCCTCAGATACTTACTAGCTATGTGTTCCTGGGCAAGTCACTTCACCCTGTTTACCTGAGTTTCCTCATCTGTAAAATGGCTGGAGAAGGAAATGGCCAGTATCTAGTGTCCTTGCCAAGAAAACTCCAAACAGGGTTACAAAAAGTTGGCCTCAGCTAAAAAAAATGACAAAACAACAGAACTTATGACAGTTCCCGGAGAGTGACATCATCCTGTTACAGTCTAGCAACAGCTTCATCTTCAGAAGTTTCAGCTATCTCTGTGGAAAAAAATCCTCAAACCTCTCACCTGGCTCCAAAGCACCACTTGGATTCTTCTCTTCCTTCTCTGTCACATTCTCTCACTCACAGACCTTCTGGGATGGGCAGGATTCCACTTTGACTCTGTCTCAGTATCGAAATCATTCCATTGTTCAGGGTACATTTGCTTGCCTCTGATCCTCTGGAGAGTGGAGAGGTGTTCTGGGAGCCTTCCTCCCTTGACTACAGGTAACCATGGCAAAGACAACTAGCACTTGCTTTAGGTCACCATAAATTGCTTCCTGCTCTCCATACTTTTTGGAAGCAAGATCTATTATTTTTCATGCTTGTTAACAGTTCTTATTACTCTTCCTCGTTCATATTTTTACTTTGTACTTCAATCTCCTGGAAGGAGAGGCTCTTTACTTGTGGTTTTTGAACTATTTTTTTTAAATCAATAACAGTATTTCAGTTCAATTGGCTTTTTCTATTATCTTATGTATTTTATTTCTGTATTTAAAAACATGATTCTCATTTGGGGACTGGCTTTATGAGACTGCCAGAGGGATCCATGACACAAAATAATGGTTAAAAATCCCTGTTCTAGAAGGGTTTCAACTCCTCAAAGGTACTGACAAAATGTTTTCTGGGGTGAGCATAATTCTACTGGACAAAAGATGGAGATTTACCTTTTCTCTGCTTGATAAAATTGCTTGATGAGAGTTGTGAAGTCATAAAAGGTAGTGGGTGGGCAAGGGGAGGGACATTAGCTCATGAGAAATGATGAGTTTTTCCAGTTGCAATGGAGTGGATTACTTCCTTAAAGGTGTCCAGGGTAGAGGAAAGAAGTTAGGTAGATTGGGCCAACTGTCAAATAGTCTTGAAGCATGTAGGAAGGAGTGTGTCCTCATCCTGGTAGATGAAGGGCAGCTTCTGGAGATGTTTGAAGGGGAGCGTAATGGCCAGGGTTTGGAATTCTGACTCAGACGCTTGGTCGCTTTGGGATTTTAGGAAAACTCTTTTACCTCTCTAAATCTCATTTTCTTCATCTGTAAAAAGCTAAGATGCCTACTCCACCTACTTGGAAGGGCTACAGGGAAAAGCCAGTGAGATTATGCATCAGAAGTTGTATCCAAACTTGAAAGCACTCTATAAGTCTGAGCCACTAATGCTATCTGTGACTGGTATTTTGGCTGTTCCGTATAGAACAGTTTGGAAGAAAGACAAGCCGGTGCTGGGTACATAATTTTTTTGTGGAGAGGGAGGTTGTATATCTTAATGGATCGCAACACTTTGACTCATTCATGCTAGCCACCAAATGAAAGTCTCTGACCATAACTCCAGTGCTTCAGGGCCTCATCACCTCTCTTCAGGACTATTTTAGCAGCCTCTCCTAATTGCCTCCAGTGTCTCCCCTCTTCAGTCTATCTTGCACACAGCTTCCAGAGAATCATATAACACATGCTTCCTTGCTCATGTAACCTCACTAACTCCCTTTTTCTTTTATGATAAAATAGAAACTCCTGTTTGACAATTGAATCCCTTCCAAATCAAACTTCAGATTAGCTTTCTAGGATGTTTACTTGCATGCAGCATTCTGTCTCCCCCCTCCATACCTTGGAGAGGATCTCTCTCATGCCTGGAAGGTCCTTCCTCACCTCTTGCTCTTGGAAATGAGGTCCTTTTAAGTCTCCTTACACGTGTAGCTTCATTTAAGGGACCTCAATTCTCCCAATGTTAGTTTCTTTTCTTCCCCTCAAATCACAGTGTATTGATTTTGTACATCTTACAAATTCATTTGTAAATATGCCAGCTTAGTAAAATGGAAAAAAAACCCCTGAATCTGGACTTAAAAAATTTGAGTTCAAATCCTACATCTTGTATTTCTTATGTGACCTTGGGCAAGTACTTAAACCTCCCCAGGACTCATTTTTCTCTTACGTAAAATGAGGGCACTGGCCTAGATGGTGTCTGAGGTCCCTTTCAGCCCCACCCCTATGATCTCAGTTGTACACCTTGCTCTAGGAGAGCAGGGGCTGTCTGATATTTTTGTGTTTGTCTTTATGGTGTCTAACGTGGTACCTGACACACACTAGGCACTGAAGTGCTTATTCATGTAGCCGAAGCAAGAATGACTAAGTCGAAATCAATCATGTATGTATCAAGAGCCTATAGCCTATGCCCTCAAGAAGCTTACATTTCCTTTGGGGTGGGGCAGACTCGAAGTACACTAGGACATACAGAATAAACAGCTGTAGTAGTAGCAGCAGTAGCAGCAAAAAGCTTGCAGAGTGATTTACATGTCATCTATTTTGAACCTCACAAGTCTGGGAGGCTACTATTCACATTTAATAGTTGAGGAAACTGAGGCAAAGGGAGGTGAGGTGACTTGCCCAGGGCAGCAGAGCTGCCTTCGGGCTTCATGCCTCCAAGTTCCCCTTGTGTTTTTGTGCTTCCTTAGTACAACATAGCTCAGGAGGAGAGTGCTAGGGGCACTGGCAGTTGCGAAGATCACTAATGGGGATTACATGGCTGACCATCTCAAGGGGGGGAAGGAGAAAATTGGAAGTCAAAGCTTTTCAAATGGATGGTAAACTTGTTTTTAACATGGAATTGGGAAATATTTAAGAAAATACATTTTCAAAAATAATTTTTTTTTGAAAAGAAAGATTTTATGCCCACGACAGTCCTGGAATTCAGTGCTGAAGGAAGTGAGGGGCTCTCTGACATGGAAGTGAGAAATAAACAGGCCTAAGAGCAAAGAAGAGCTTGCAGAGTAAGGAGTCCTGGGAGATGCTACAGCAGAAGGAACGGCATCTCTTCCTTTAGGAGTTCCCTCAGTCCAAGTCATGCTTGTTTCGTCATTCTTTGTGTTTTTCCCATGAGTCCAAACCTGTTGACATCTCCTGTTTCCTGCAGCCTCTCTAGAGTTTGCTCTCCAGTGTCAGCATGTGCAGCTGTTTCCTTTCTAAAAGAGAATTACTCTGATTGCTTGGTGTTTCTTTAAGGTCCTGCCTGGGCTTAATGTAATAACAGTTACTCATCACCATCACCTTTGCCAGGTCCACTGGAGCTTAGATGGACACTTTTTTTTGCCGAAGGAATCTAGGGCAAAGAAGGAGAGGATGTATTGGGGGCAGAAGCAGAGGCTTTTAAAGGGGATGTTTTAAAATACATGGAAATTTTGGAGCACTTTTTTGTGATTGTGAAGCCAAAGAGAGAAGGTAAATGACAGGAGCAGAATTCAGAGTAAGAAGCATCCAGGAGAAGTAGGCTGAAAAGAAGGGGATGGAGAGAAACTCTTGGGTGGAGGAGGACACTGCAAACCCTGGAGTCATGAGGAGTTTTCCCAGGAGTCAGTGAGCAGGTAGCAGATGATAGAAGGAAGGAAAAAATGGAGCAGTTCTGCCATGTAGGAAGTGATGGGAGGAAACCGCTGTGCAAGAAGAAGGGAGGCCATTGTATAGTGGGAAGGATGCCACATTTGGAGTGGGAGAGTTCCTGCTCAGACCCCTTCTGTGCCACTTAATACCTATCACCAATTTAATTCAATAGACATTGGTAAAACCTGTCTTGTAGCAGACTTCAGGATAGGTGCTGGAGTTCCAAGGATAAGAACAAAATGGGGCGGTGTCAAAGTAACATTTATACTCATATAGAAATATGAGCTAATGTCTGTGGGACAGGAAACTAGGCCCTAGCATCTGGGGGGACCAGGAAAAACTCCCCTAGGTGAGTTGGCCCTCACATTGAGCTGTGAAGGAAGCTAAGGGTTCAAAGAGGCAGAGGGCGAAGGGAGAGCCTGTGGCAAGGGTTGGCAGTGTGTCTGGGGAGCAGAGGACATGAAGTAGTAACATGTGGCCTGCTAGCCTGGAAAGGTCCATTAGAGCCAGATGGCAAAGAGCTTGGAGTGTCCTACTTTTCATCGTGGAGATCAGAGGAAGTCATTGGAGCTTCTGGAGCAGGGGACTGACATGCTTTGAGCTGTGCTTTAGGAATATCATTTTGACAGCTGTGTGGATGATGGATTGAGGAGCGGCTAAGAGACTATTGGATTACGCCCAACAGGCAGGCAGCCTGGACTAAGGGGGCAGTTTTGTTAGTACGGAGAAGGGGAAGGCTGTGGGAGCAGTTGAAAGGAGCTATGCAACTCACTTCTCTCTCTTCTGAGTCAGCTGAGCCTGTCGTTGAAGTGGAAGGGCTCGGGCATGTTTCCAGGAATCTGGGGACCACATTTATACCTTTTGGGGCCCTAACCTCCCAGAAGTCTTCAAATTTACAAATCAGAGGGATTGATAGACTCCAAGGACACCTCAAGAGGATAAATGTTGCCTTCATATGGGATGGGAATGGAGCCCCATTTTGGAAATGGAGGCACCCAGCAAAGAGCTCTTGCAACAAAAGCCACATTCAGGTTGAGCACCAGAAACAGGAGCTGTTGTTTTTCCTTTGGGGTGCACCTTGTCAACCACAAGTGGTTTGGAAGCCCAAGATATTTAGTGTAGACAGAGTGATGAGTTAAGGGCCCCTGATTAAGGAAATGGGATGCATCCTCTGGTTAGAAAAGTTCCCAGCCTTTACCTCCATTTCTCAGTACCTCATTTTTCTCAGATTATTTTTTTCTTTTGACCACTGGGCCCCAAAAGTGACCCTGAAGGAAACCAGTCAAGGCATTTCCTGTCTACCCCTCCATGGGGCCTCATTAATGCCACTTCTGGATCTCCCATTGATTCCCTTATTAGCCCACAGTGAAAACACCCTGTGAAGTTTCTTGGCCTCCCATAGCATCTGTTTCCACACATCAATGGAGTAGTTTGCCAACAAAAGGGACTTCTGCGAATGTGTGGTTTGGGGGTCTTGCTGTATAGGTGTATGAAGAGCAAAAAAAAGGCATTGGACAAAGTCACTCCTTCTAAAGCCTTCCCAGGGCTGCAGGTGCACAGGATGCTTGGATGTAGGCAGGAAAAACGTATGAATGATACCCTCTTCCCTCTGCTTCCCCCCTTCACTTCCCAGCCTGTTAGTGTGATTGTTACTAGGGCTGTGTGCAAGAAAGAGGGCAAAGAAAGAAACTTTACAAATGGTGCCAGATGACCTTGAACCAGCTAAGGAGCGCATCAATCAACCATCTCTTTTAGGGTGCCTGAAGCCTGGATGGGCTATCAGTGATGCAATCCTGTCAGGCTCTGGGAGCTCCCATTCTCTCCTGAACTGAATGCCTATCCCTGCTTTGGACCTACTAACTGGGCCAGTTCATTAGCAATATATTTCCATGGCTCTGTTCCCGTTTGAACACAGTCTTAGTGACATTCTCCTGTTTGCATGGCGTTTTCCCAGAGCAGCTGGGGGCTGGAGAGTGGAGGATGGATGAATAAGCCCAATGCTTACTCAAAAAACCTTATGATTTGCTAATAATGATAACGGTAGTTGAATTTATGACAAGACACGGAGGAGGCCTGCTATATTCATTATTTGTTAGTACGGTGATGCATTTGCTCTTTAAAAGATAAAGTTCATGTCTATGGCAATATCACTGAATTTCTGTGACTAATTTTGAAAGGAAGGATATTAACTGAATGACTATGAACATAGTGGTCATGGTAGGGGGAATTGGCTCCTTATTCTGGAATAGGAGTAACCATGCTTTTTCTTCCTGTGAATATGAAAGAAGTTGAAAGTGGATTTTTTTTTCCAGAGACATACCAGGTTTCTTTTTTGGTCCCATGGGTTAAAATTGCATTTCTACCCCATCCTGCTGTGGCTCAGCTCTAGCTTATGGCTGCAGTGCATATAATCTTCAAGTAGGCCAGTCTTATTGAAGTAAAAAAGCCACAAGGGGTCTCCTAAGCACCCTTATTCAGGCCCTTAGGGAGTCCTCTTAGCTGGGAGCAGGTGAGCACTGCCCCCAGGAGATGAGCAGGAAAAACGTACAACTTGGAGATTCGGAAGGACCTTCCCAACCTCCCCCCTCCCATTAGTCTTCCCTGCACAGAACTGCACTTTGCCTATCACACCTTCCCCCCCACTCCAGACCTATGGATATCTTTGTTTCCTGAGTGCCTTATACCACTGGCCAGACTTTGGACCCCTGGCATTCGCTATTGCTGGCCTCAACTCTGGGCCCATTGTGTAAAATGATAATAACCCCCAACACTTGGAAATGCCACTGAAGACTTAGCTTCTCTTTTTCCCTGTCCCACTAACATGCCGGTCTCTGACATGAATATCTCCAGATCCGCTTGGAATATAACTGCAGGTTTGTCCTAATCACTACGCTGTGTTCAGCAACATAATGAAACTCAGTGGTGGTAAGGTCGAGCCACATGCATGATCTAAAGGTCACTGAGGTTTTTAATGAAAGTAGGTAGAAGAGTTGATCATATTGGGAGCCCTGAAAGACATCTCCATATTAATCAGCTCGTTGTCCTTCTTATTCATTCATTTTAATTCGGTGTGACTCTTCATGACCCCATTTGGGGTTTTCTGGACAGAGATACTGGAGCGGTTTGCCATTTCCTTCTGCAGCTCATCTTATGAATGAGCTGGAGGAAACTGAGGCAAACAGGATTCAGTGACTTGCCGAAGGTCATACAGGTAGTAAGTGTCTGAAGGCAAAAAGCCAGATTTGAGCTCCCAAAAAGAAGTCTTCCTGACTCCAGGCATGGCACTCTATCCACTGCACCACCGAGTTGCTTCTCTCAGCCAACTTCAGACCTTCAAAAGGAGACAATTAACTGGGTTCGTTTTCCAGACTTCCCACTGAGAAGAGAGAAAGGGAAATTATCTTTCATAAAAGTTATAGAGTTCCTTGCAAATGTTCACACATTCTGAATTGAAATTCAAATCTGTGGTTATTTATCTAGCTGAAAATTTATTTAAAAATTTATAGCTATTTTTATATCACCTTCCATTCTAAATTCCATTCCATATCACCATCCTACTCAGTGAGCCATCACTTACAATTATCATTTTGTTAATCAAGCAGCATATCTACTATTTGACACTGTATTCCTTCCCCATAGTCCCCTGCCTCCGCAAAGAAGGAAAGAAGGTGCATTTTCTTACTTCTTCTCTGGGGCCATTTTGGTTTCTACAATTAGGCAGCACCCAATTAATTTTTCTTTTCTGTTTATATCATTATCACCGTGTACATTTTTTCCCAGTTCTGTGTATTTCACACTGTACGCTTTCACAAGTCTCTTTATTTCTCTGAATTCTTCCTATTCATTACTTGTAACACAAGCCACAGACTTGTCAGTGGCCTTGTTTATTTCAGTGGCATTCCTAAGTGATGAAGAACCGATGTCTGAAGGCTTTAATTGTGGAAGAATAAGATCGGAGTGAGGACAGCGTGTCAAATTCAATATAGGACAGAAGGGAAATGACAAATAGCTTGCTTTCTAGCTCAGTCATTTCAGCTGAGCTGCTGTTTTGAACCACTGACTCTTCTTTTTTTATAGACTTTTATTGGTATCTTTTGTTTTTATGAATCCCTTCATTTTTCAATGTATCCGTCTCCACCGCTTTCCCCAAAGAACCATCCCTTGTAACAAAATATCAGAGAAGAAAACAAAATGAGCCAAGGCTAACAAATGGATTAAATTGTCACAGTATGCAGCACCCCATCCCGCAGTCAATTCTCTTACCTCTGCAGAGAAGCCGAGGGAATGTCTTCTCAGAGCTCTTCTTTGGGAATTGGATCCTGGTAATTTTGAAGCATTTAAGGTCTAATTGAGCAATTGGCTTTTTGCTGTCCTTTGCAAAAGGATATGTGGAGCCATATCTAGCATGGGGCAAGCAGGGTTTTGCCCCTAGGGTGTTGACATCTAGTGGGCAGGGTTACTTTCCTGCAGAGGCTGCAGTCCTGTACATTAACCTGAAGACTACCACCAATGTGTAGTGTAACCAATAAGTCTGGTAATCTACACCCCTCCTCTTCTTCCAAGGCAGTTAAACCTATTACTCAGTCTGTGTTCTACCCCTCAAAAACTGTTCTTCCTACCCAAGTGAAAGGTTTTCATGTTTTCTCTCTACTAACACTAAACATATATACTTTCTTTAGTTGAGATCACCGTGCTCTTCCCATGGTCTCTCTCTTGCTGTATTTTATATTGTCATGTTTTTATTGGCTACAACTCCAATAAACGTCCTCACCTCATTAATTCACCTAGTAAACTTGTACTTAGAATTATAAGTCAGTTATGATTAATATACTTTTCTGACATGGTACCCAGTCCCCTGGGGGAAGTCTGTACTCAAGAAAGAAAATATACCTTGTTTATGGGGATGAACCTCAAAGATGTTGATTATTTTTTGATGCAAAAAGTGACTAGCAGTCTCCTCATTTGAAAATCCCTGCAAGAGTCGGTGGCTAATGTGTGCTGATCTTTTCTCCTGGCAGAAGATGAGAAACGTAAACCTCGGCGAAGAATCTGAAAATAAAAATAAATGAATGTGTCATTATGGATCTAAAGGATGACTTTAATTTCTTGGGGAAAAAAAGGTCCCAGACATAGCAACTTATTCGCAGTTATTTTTATACCATTTTAAATATTTAAATGCATTTGTTCTAATAAAATTTTGTCATAACTCCAAGAAAGAACCATTTGTGACTAGGGTAACTAACTATATTTCAGAAGTTCCCCTCATTTTGCTCAACCAGCATTTTTTTTAAAATTTTTAAATTGGTCCAATGATTTCATCTATGAAATTTCCTTCACTCTTGTAGCTGAGGCATTCTCTGCAACTTAGCTGATTTTTATGTTTAACATGAAGATAGTCACTGTTGTAGAAACCCACCTAAGGTAGAAAGGGCCACCTCAGAGGTTAGTGGACTTCTTAGCTAGGCAGTACAGGAATTACAGTGCCTGGACCTCAAGTCAGGAAGTCTGGAATTCGAAACTGGTCTCAGATACTTACTAGCTGTATGACCCTGGGCAAATCACTTCACCACTATCTGCCTCGGTTTCCTCCACAGTAAAAGTATCACCTGCCTCACAGGGTTACTTTAAGGGTCAGATGAAATAATGCTTTTGAAGTACTTAGCACAGTGCCTGGCATATAGCAGGTGATTAATAAATATTTATTCCCTTACTCCCTCCCTTCTCTCCTCCCTCTCTCCCTTCTCTCTCTCTCTCCCCCCTCTACTCCCTTCTTCCTGTCCTTCCTTTACTTTCTTTCCTCTCTCCCTAGCCTTTCTCCTTCCTTTCCATTGGAAGCCCTCAATCAGGGACTGAATTATGTTGGGCAGGCTGAAGAGAGGGTTCTTGTTTAAGTGTGAGTTAAGTCAGATGGTTCTGAGGCCCCCACCAATTCTGAGATATTCTGGGAATTGGTAATTGAGTTGTTAAGATATTTCCATCTGTGGCCTTTTATAGGATGTGGTCTCCTGTAGTACACCTCTCCCCGTTTTCATGATTCTTACAAAGAGAATTCTGCCAGTCTCATCTGCAAGTCATTTCTAGAGCCCAGTGATATGCCTTCATGAAATAGGCTAAGTTGGTCCTTAGCCAGCATAGTTTATTTCTGGGGGCACCCTTGAACTTTGTCCCTTTGGTAGAATCTGTCAGACCTTCTGCTAGATCAGCTCTGTCTTCAAGAACCCAGAATTACAGTTATTTTACTCTTTTCAGAGATTGCATTTTGATTGCCAATGAGGGTGAAACTGATACTTTTGGAATGAGGGAGTGGCATGATTGGAAAGCTGGAACAGCAATGTGAAAGATGGACTGTGGAGAAGAAGCAATGGATTCACATACTTTTCATGCCATCTCCCATGCTGATTGTTAGTTTGTGGTAAGGACTGGTCCTATTTTAAGTGCTCGGAATAGTTTAATATTTCCCATGATTTTCTGTTTCCTTGGATATATTTTTAATGTGCTAAAATCTCCTTGAAGTTGTGGTATGAAAATTCTGAACTTAAACATGTGTCAATACACTAATTACTGACATTTGTTTAATTTGTCACTGATGTGTTATTGACGGCTTGTGAATCAATTCTGGCAGCTTGTGTGCTATTCATCATTGAGAATATATCAAACTTTCAGTGATGAATCATCTTTTGAATTTCCCATTGGAACATGTTTAATTAGTATCCTCTAATATTAATTGGCCTCTCTAATAGGTATATTAATTCTCAGATAAGTTGACTCTTTTGGAAAACAAAGTCACTGTTGGCAGCTACCAAAAATTTTCCTCCTCCTGATCTCCTTGGATACTGGTGCTTTTACTGGCCAATAGATTCACTTCTTTGGTCCAAGAGTGATCTTGTAGCAATGTTGGGTGCTACCAGAGTAGCTGCTGAGTAATTTGAGGATGCATTTTGAAGAGTTGTAACTGTGGATGACGCTGTGTCAATTTCTTCTCTATCTATTATTGTTATTTATGGCTTTCTACCTCGGAAGCTGAGACTTATTAACTGCTTGGAAGACAGAAAATACAGGCCAGCTCAGTCATTGGTTTACTATTAGATCTGCAAGGCATATCTTTCATTAGAAAGTCACTGCACAAATCGTGATTATTTTAATTACTTTAGTCTAAATTAATACCAAAGTGCGGTAAGGATTTCCAATGCTTTATTTAAATGCATTGATATCCTCATGAGATGGGCATTTTTCTTTTTCCTTAGTTGCTCTGTAGTTCTCATTGTTGAAGGGAGTAGAAATGATTAGTGTCTTTCCCAAGCTTTAGTCTATCTTTCTATGTCATTCGTACAAGTTTTAAAAGTCCTATGTATGACAGATATCATCCAACAATTCTAGGCCTTCTCTTTTGAGAAACATTTCTCAATTTAACAAGTAATGACATAGCAGGAAAAAACAAATACTGTGCCATTTCTCAGAATATCAGAGCCCTGGGAAAGGATTTTTTAGATTTGTTTTGTTTTGCTTGATTGGATATTTGGAAATGGTTTCCTCTTAGGAATAAAAAGTGCTTTGAGAGTCTCTAAGCTAGGGCAAACAAGAGATAATGGCTACTTTGGGTAAGATCTTAATTTTATGCTTTCTGTGTTCATTTGCTTGAGGTAAAAACTCCTATTTCTGAGAATTAAAAGTCAAAATGGAGCTCTTCTAGATCCTAATTTTATTTCCCAAGTATGCCCTAAAGATTCTTTTCAAATATAGATTCTGCTTAATACCTGGATGACCTTGGGGAAAGTCATTTAACCTTTGTGATACAGTGTTTCCTCATCTCTAAGTGGAGGAGTTTGAACTATCTGGCCTCTTGGAGCCTTCCAATTCTTGATTTATTTTGCTCATACTATGTCATCTTTAATAGCAATGGAAATGGTTTGAAGAAACCTTTTCAAAAAGTTTGTTCAAACTTCTGAAAGTATATTGGGATCTTCTCCAAAGATGAAATATTGTCTGATGAAAGTTTCCTCCCGTATAAGAGGTTATTCAGTGGAGCTAGCTGGCGTGACCATCTGTCTTGGGTATTTATAGGCTAATGGGGATTCTGTACTGACCTTAAGAGCTTTGGGGAAAAACACACTCATTTAAAGGTGGAGCCAACCTGAGCTGTACAGCTGATTTAAGTTTGCCATGCTGGATTTCCACTGCTTTTCAAACACAGAACTTGCTTATCTGCCTGCAATGAAATGAAGCCATCCACTTTCAGTTAGGCCTTTCAGAAGGATTGATGTTGTTGACCAAAGGTCTTTAAAAATATATTTAACTGGCTTTCTGAGCACCATTAAGAAGTGCTTTCTGTTCATCTCTATATTCACTCCCAGTGTGGTGTGACAGATTCATCACTTTCCAGTAATGTCATGGTGTTCTTCAGAGTTATGCCGTAGGTCTCATTTTATATTTATTTTCTCCCATTAGGTGATGTTATTTAAGGTTTTTTGACAGCTCTTTCGGGGCTCTATGAATGCTGGTGACATTAAGGTATGGAGATTGTCAAATCTCCTGAAGCAAAATGTTGACAAGTTTCACTTTTTATTTATTGGGCCCCTCTAGTATCAAACTGTATTTTCATCTCGGACTATTTCTCAACTCTTCAGTCACTACTGACAGTTTCAAGTTGCATGTGGCCAAATGCTTCGTTCTGAAAATTCTCCCATTTTCATTGATTGCACTCTGTTCTTTAATGTTAGTGATGCTTTGCCGTAGCTGTTTACCAGTTAGATTTATATCTAAATAATGTAGTCTCTTCCAGAGAACTCAATGTGCTCTGCAGAAAATTCTAAACATGGAGCTTAGTGTTTCAATGGATTTGTGATCTCACTGATGTGGTCAGGCCCCTCAGTGATTCAGATTATAACCCATACATGGACTTTTCATCCATATCTGCCCCTACCTTCCCTACACAGCATCCACCTAACCAGCCAGGGGGCCTTCCTTATTTTCTCTTGATGTGGACTATCCATTGGTTTTCCCTTGCTCTTGGTACATGCTCTTGGTACATCTTTTTTCTCCTTTGTGATAGATTTGTCTGATTTGTCTTTTACACTTTTTTTTATTTATTTCAAATTCACATTTCTGCAGGAAAAATGGGGGATGAGCACAGAGATTAGAAAGAACAGAAGGAGGAACAGTCAAGGAAGGATAGGAGACAATAAGGACTATTTACTCTAGCTATCAATTCATAAAAAGAATTGCATTCAAATCCTTAATCCATTATGTGAGATAGCATCTTTCATTGAGTCCAATTTTCATAGCCATTCTTATTCACACCAATCCACTAATACTACTGCATGGCACAAGAGGGACTTTGACTTAGAACCCTCTCCTCCCCAATTTATAATCATAGTATGTTAAAGCTGCATGGAATCTTAGAGATCACCTAATCCAATCCCATTATTTTCTAGTGGAGGATATTGAGAACAGTGCTGGAACTAGGGTGGGGTGATCAGGGCTTTATCCCTAGCACACTAAATTTAGAGTGCTTTGGGACTTTCAGTGACCTCCAAACAATAGTTTAGCACAGGGGTGGGGAATCTGTGGCCTCAAGACCACCCAAACCGAATCCACTTAACGAAAGGATTTGTTCCATAAAACTTGAACTCGCTCAAAAGGCTGCACCAAGGATGTAGAAGACCACATGTGGCCTTGAGGCCACAAGTTCCCCACTCCTGGTTTAGAACATAATTAACTATTTCCATTCCTGTAGCTGCCTAATTTTGTGAGGCTCCTTTGGTAGCCTCAACCTTGTTGCCCCTACCCCATACCACCATTCCTGCTGAGGGGCCATGTCATCAAAACTTCTTGGCACAGCTCTGACAGAAGTCCAGGGAGGGCAAGGCCCAAGTTTGCACTGCTGACTTGTGACCCACTAAACCTAGAGCCCAGGTTTTCTGCCTCTCGTTTTGGGGCCTTTTAGAATCTGCCATGTGGCAATGAGTCACGTGGACTCAGCCCTTTGGAGATATGGTGACTTTAGTCCTTGCATTATCTGGTGCATCCTGTGTACAAAGACAAAACGAGTGTGTGTTCCCCTCCCCTCCCCTGGCAGTAGAAGTCCTTGCCTATGTTGATTTCCATCATTCATGGCCATTAGACTGAGCCAGAGCACTTTTGGCCTTCATTCTTTGCTTTTCTTGTTATAACTTATAAACTTGTACAGCAAATGAACTTCAACTATTTATCTTTCTCAGCCCTGGATGACTGATTAGATTGCTCCTTGCTTGTGAAAATATTCCAAGAAACAATATGAACTTGGAATATTTGATTGGTTGTATTTCCATATGGTGGTCTAGCACTGTGCCCCTTTACATCTCAGGGAGCAGTTTTTACCGTTTAGTTTGTCTTCCCAGGGGATGGTTCTTTCAAGCAAACAAAGGGGGCGTGTGCTGATGCTATCCCATTTATTAAGGTCCTTTTTTAAATGGGCTTCCGGAGCATTTTAACCTTGGCATTTGCATCCTAAATTCCTAGAGCGTTCCTTCATCTGTTTAGTCAGCATTTATTAAGAACCTACCATGTTATGTGCCAGGCACACTGCGCCAGGTGCTGGGGATTCACAGACAAAAATGAAACAATTCCTACCCTCAAACAATTCCTACCATGTTCAATGGCAGGAGTGGGGAGAGGGAATATACCATGTACACAGATAAATGTGGGTCTCTGACAGCTGTAATAAGCTAGAGGGATATGGAATTGAATCACGGGCTCCTAAGTCATAGACACATCAGAGGCCTTCATTTCAGTCCCTTTACTTACAAATGAAGAACTCAGGCCTAGAGAGCTGAAGTGATTTGACTAATGTCATTTACATACCAGCGTTAAGGAGTGAACTCTTACTCCTCTGACCCTAGATCTGGGGTTTTATCTTTGTTTTCCCCCACTGTACCTTCCAGGTGAGGCAGCTAGGTGGCAGTGCAGTGGATAGAGCATTCCATTTGAAATTAAGAATTATTTTCTTAAATTCAAAACAAAGCTTAGACACTCCCTGGCTGAGTGATCCTGGGCAAGTCACTTCACCCTGCTTGCTTCACTTTCTTTATCTGTAAAATGAGGTGGATGAGGAAATGGCAAGCCGCTCCAGTATCTCTGCCAAGAAAACCACAATGGACTCCTGAAAAGTGGGACATGACTAAAAAATGAGTGAATGACAACACCATGTGGGCAATAGCACATGTCCTGAGTAATAGAGGAAGATCCTAAGAGGCAGAGAGGGAGGGAGAGAGGAGTGAAAAGGGAGGGCATTCCATGCATGGGGGTGCTACTTGTGCAAAGGCATAAAAATGAAAATTGGAATTCTAAGTTGAAAAGACAGTTCCGGGAGCCACTAAAAAAAATGCGTGAAAGGGAATTGTGTTAAGTCAGCCTAGAAAAGTAGTCTAGAGCCAGATCATGAAGGTCTTAAAAAACCAAACCCAGGAGTTGGTAGTAGGGAGCCCCTGAACTTTCTTGAAGAGGAGTGATGTGGTCAAATGTGTGCTTTAGAGTGTCCAGTTTGGTAGCTGTATGAAGAATATATTGGAGATGATAGGGAAGAGATTTGCACTTAAGGTTTGGTGGGACCAAATGGAGGAATCCTATTAAAAGAGGAATCCTATTAAATGCAACAGTCCAGGCAAGGGGTGAGGAGAATCTGGCACATGGGGCCCCCTTACCTCTTTCCTGTTCTCTGCTATCCTTAATTGCCAACTGGTTCATGAAGCTTTCCCCCATTCATTTCAATGCTGTGCCCACACCAGGGGGTGATGCTCCTTTCGGCTTTTTACCTTGCCTCTTCAAATTAATTTGATACACATTTGTTTAGATACGTGCTTCAAACAAAGCCTTGGTGCTGTTGATGTAAGTGGCTTACATTCACCTTTCTCTTATTGTTGAGTGTGACTTATTTCCCCAAACTAGTCTGTCAGTTCCTTGAAAACAGAGAACTTCCCTTAAACTACATTTATCATCTTATATACCTTAATACAGAGTAGCAACTCTTCTTTAATATTCTGAGATGGATGATGGGGTTCATAAAATTGTATGCTACTGGGAGGCCTTGGCCCTTTCCCTGTATGTTCTTCTTGGGTGGATGGTAACTCTAAAGGAGCACCTGCCTTTACCAACATGGTCAAGTAGCTGCAGTTACTCCCTTCTCTTCCTACTTGCAAGATATGAGTATGTTAAACTGTGCCCTGGGACTCCTGTCTTCCCCAACACCCAGTTATTCTGGGCACATTTAAGGTACATCTGTTTGGTGTATAAAATAGGGACCTCCAAAGAGAACAGTCAGTGTCGTATAGTGAAAAATACAAGGGGTAGAGAAACCTTCACAAAGTGTTAACTTCATTCCTGTTGTATCAATGGCTTACTGTGCAACCTAGGAAATGTCATTTCCCCTCTCTAGGCTTCAGTTTCCTTATCTATAAAGTAAAGGACTTGGCCTGTATAGTAACCAAGAGTGTTAGATTTGGATTCAGAAGATGTGCTCAGCCCTTCTGGATCTAATGTTAAAAAGGTTCCATGCTTCCCTTGCCCATTTCCTGAGATGCTGGTAGACCTTAACTCTAGATTCCTGCTTCTGGCAGATGGATTACCTTCCCAGTAGTAGGTAAAAATCAAGTCAGTGCTTCCCAGCCTGTGGGCCTTGCCTGCTCCCCTCCCTATCTCTCCTTTATGCCCTACCCCCAGTTGTTGCAAAGGGCCCACCAAGGGATCTGTGGGCCTAGTTCAAAGGTGGAAACTTTCACTGCTTCAGCAAAACTTCCAGTCTCTGAAGGCTGCTCCACAATTCCACTTGCCTCCATCCGTGACTCAGTATGATAAATAAGCAAACGAACCTTCTGGAGACTGAATAAATAATGTCTAGCACATAGAGGCATGACTCGTATTCAAATGTATGGAGATGCTGTCGTGATGAATAAAATACAAATTCATTTAAAAGCATCCTCTGATTTAGAGTAGCTTTTGGTCCTCATGGATTTCCCCTATCAGTGGATGCTAACCATAAAACTATACCAAGAGCATTTTACCTTAAAAATGAGTCATAGATTTAGAGCAGGAAAGGCTATTAGAAGTTATCTGGTCTGACTCTCCCATTTTAAAGAGAAAGAAACTCTAGCCAGAGAGAGGAAGTACCCAATCTCACTCAGGTGGCAGAGCCAGGATTTAACCCTGGGGTCTGTTACCCTGAAGCATGCCGCCTCCTGGGCTCCTTAAACTCCAAGTCTGAGAACTATGGCTTTCCATAGAAATACTCATAGTGAGTCAGTTTTCACTCACCCACTCACTTAGCATTTCCTAACGTTTACCATCTGGTGACTCACAGTGCCTGTGGCCCCAGCTCTATTGCATCTCAATCCTCAAAGGCCAAAGGGACTGGAGAAAGCGCCCTGTGTTTCTCACTTCTTAGAGGAAGACTGAAAAGGCTGCATTTTGCAGCTAGATGGCACGAATTGCATCATAGGATCACAGAACTAGAACAGAACTTATAGGCCATCTAGTCTAGCACCTTCATTTGATAGCTGGTCAGACTAAGGTTCAGAGGTTAAGTAATCTGTCCAAGATCACATAGCTAGTAAATATCACAGATGGCATTCACATCCAGGTCATCCTCTGTCCAACTCTAGCATTCTAGTCAATTTCTCAGCAAACAGGTCAGAGGCTAGGGGACATGTGACCCTGAGAGAAGAAGAGGCAGTAGCGGGTTTTGGCCTGTGATGGCACTGCTCATGGAAAAAGCTTCTGTTTCTTGTCACATAACGATTCACTGAGAACAGCCATTGAGTTTGGAGTCAGAGAACCTGAGCTCAAGGTGCACCTCTTCCAAATGCTATCTGGGGGACCTTGTACCAGTGACAAGCTTTCTTTTTCCTCCTTTCTAAAACTGAAAGGATTGGATTTCTATTTACAACTGGAAGGAACTATATAGAACATATATGAGCAACATACCTTTTTCCCTATTCAGCTTCCAGTACAAAAAGGGTTGCACCCTAGGCTTCATAAGGGGAAAAGGGTTTGGGAGTATTTTGGCACCATAGTAAAAAAAATAAAAAGAATTATTTAGAACCGAGTCTAAAGTCTAAGTAATTCTAAAGCTTATTGTTTTAGTTTCACAGATCTCTTCGAAGAAAATGATTAAGATACTAATAAGCAATTATCCACTTATATAGCTAAATGCTCCTGAAGAAAACATTTCCATTATAAATGGGTTTAAGAAAGTGGAAGACATTTTCTTGAAATAGAAGTTTATTCAATACTCTTGCTTTTGATTCCTTTGAATAGCATTTTAATTTTTGCAATATTCTTGTAAATGGACAGATGACTATATAATTTGCCCAGTATTCTTTAGGAAAAAAAGAATGACAGTCTCCCCAGCTGAATTTTGCTTCCTAGGCAGAATTGGCAAATGGACAATTCATAGTGAGATTTTTCAGATCTTCGAATGTGGCTTTTGAGGGAAAGGGGAAGGGTAGCCAGCTTGGCTAAAAATGATTTCCCATGTTTTCCTGCTTAATTGGACCAGAATAGTTATCTCACTGATAACGCAGAACAACTCTTTTGCATTTAAACTATTCTTCCAGTTGCTGGAAGAATGAAAATCCAGTTCTCAGGGTAACATTTCCCTGAAAACCATAGACATGATGAAATTCTCCAGCTGGCCCTTTGGATTTGGCTAACCCTGACCATAAAACTAGTAGTAGAGCAAATCCTCCCGGGCTAGAGGAGAGCACCTTGGGTTGATGAACTGTTTTTTTAAACTGTTGCAAAAACCTCCTTTGAGCAAATAGCTCCCTATGCATTTGAGGGATATTAGTAAAGCACTTAGCATGTTGCCTGACACTTGGTAGGTGCTTAATAAGTCCTCCCTTCTTCCCTGCCTTCCCTCCCTCATTTCTTCCTTTCCTCACTTCCTTTCTTTCTCCCATGCTAGATGGCTCCCTTTGGTTCCTTTTGATTCACTTTAACCAGTATTAATTTGGTGCAACTTGGCTGGATATAAACACAAAACCACAAATAATACCTCTTCTGGTGGAAAAGCATCTCTCTGGACACCAGGCTTAACAAGAGAAATGTCTACCACTTAGTTGGTAGCTATCTACTGACTAGAGGTGTGGGGTAGCAGGACTATTATGCCTCAGAGTCCTGTGGTGACAGGCAAGTGATGAAGCAGCAGGTGTGGATACACTGGGAGCTGTAGTCACAACCCTGCACACAGGCAGCCCAGGCCATAGGGTCATTTCTCACTGGAAGCAGCAGTGGGACTCGGTAACCCCCTGGGTGCCTGAGTAGCCTTTTAAGGACAGCACTGCTCACCTCCTGGTGTGAGGAAGGGGGCTAGAAAAGGTGCCCTAAACATTATCTGCTTACCCAAACCTGGCCTGATTACCGCTGTAAGCGGGAAATCCCACTATGCAATCAAAACACAAAAAAATGTACAAAATGTACAAAAGCATCTGCAAAGATGATTCCACTCACCATTGGCACATGGAACATATGCACATTAATAGACAACACAAAATCCAATAGACCTGAAAGAAGAACTGCTCTTGTTGCAAGAGAATTCAACAGGTATTGCATCCAAACAGCAGCCCTGAGTGAAACAAGGCTAGCAAATGAAGGTTGGCTTACTGAAGTTGGAGCTGGATACACCTTTTTCTGGAGTGGGCACCATGAAGCTGGTGTGGGTTTTGCCATCGAAACTAATCTAATCAGCAAGCTGGTATGCCTGCCAAAAGGAGTGAATGACAGGCTCATGACAATGAGATTGCCACTCACAGGAAAACGCCATGCCACCATCATCAGGGCCTATGCTCCCTCCATGACAAATCCGGATGAAGTCAAAGAAAAATTTTGTGAAAACCTAGAGACCATTGTAGTCAATGTACCAAAAGAGGACAAGCTTATAATTCTGGGTGACTTTAATGCTGGATTAGGCTCAGACTACCAGACTTGGCAGGGAGTCCTGGGGAGGAATGGAGTTTGGAAACAGCAACAGCAATGGTCATCTACTGCTGAAGACTTGGGCATCACATGACCTCATCACCAACACTGTCCTCCGTACCACATCACACCTATCAAATTGGCTAATATGACAAAACAGGAAGATGATAAATGTTGGAGAAGATGTGGGAGAGTTGGAACATTAATTCATTGTTGGTGGAGCTGTGACCTGATCCAACCATTCTGGGGAGCAATTTAGGACTATGCCCAAAGGGCTACAAAAATGTGCATACCCTTTAACCCAGTAATCCTGCTTCTGGGACTGTGTCCCAAAGAGATCATAAAAATGGGAAAGGGTCCCACATGGACAAAAATATTTATAGCAGCACCCTTTGTGGTGGCCAAAAACTGGAAATCAAGGGGATGCCCATCAATTGGGACATGGCTGAATAAATTATGGTATATGAATGAAATGGAATACTACTGCACTATAAGAAATGATGAACAGGAAGACTTCAGAGAGGCCTAGAAAGACTTAAATGATCTGATGCTGAGTGAAAGGAGCAGAACCAGGAGAACTTTGTACACAGTAACAGCCACAGTGTGCGAGGAATTTTTCTGGTAGACTTAGTACTTCATTGCAATGCAATAACTTAAAAAATTCCCAATGGTCTCTTGAGGCAAAATGCCTTCCACATCCAGAGAAAGAACTATGGAATTCGATCTCAGAGTGAAGCAGACCATTTTCTCTTGTGTTATGTTTTGTTTTGTTTTGTTTTATGATTTCTCCCATTCATTTTAGTTCTTCTATGCAACATGACCAAGGTGAAAATGTATTTAATAGCAATGTATTGTAGAACCTATATAAAATTGTATGCCATCTCAGAGAGGGAGTGGGGAGGTAGAGGTAAGGAGTGGGAGGGAGGGAAAAAATCTAAGATATATGGAAGTGATTGGGGAATACTGAAAACAAATAAAATAATTTAAAAAAATAAATAAAACAGGCAAAACCAGGTGACACAAAGACCCGGTACTAGAGTACATTCAGTACTCCTCATCTGTGGTCTATCACCTCTCTACTGAGGAAAGGAAGCACATTTAATTATCAGAACTCTTGAAGCCCAAATTGGTCATTATGCATAACCAGGAATAAGATGTAATCATTTCTTCACTCTTCATTAATACATACAGTATCTCCTTGGCTTCTCTGAATTCCTCACATTCATTGTTTTGAATGGGGCACTGCCCCATGGATCAGCCATTACCTGATCAACAGTACCCACTTTCTTTTTAGCTTTTCTCTACAATAGCATAAAGGTTATTATAACATAAAGGTGAATATCTAACTACGCTTTAGCACAGAGCTAAAAGAATGACTTTCATTCAAAGGGGGCAAAACTTCATCAATTCTAAAAAAAATGTTACACACACTTTTATTTTTTGATCTCAGTACATTAAAAAAAATTTGTCTAGTACTAATCTTTTATTAGAATGTTGTTTTAGCATTTCTCCCAGTATAATGACATCTTTCTCATAGTACTAAAATGGTATCAAAAACAAAAAAAAAGAAAGAAAAAAGAAAACAATTTGACTGATTGTCCATGTGCTTGGCAGTTCAATTTAGACTCCATTTGTGGGTTCCTTTCAAAACTAAGAATTCCCTTGATGCTCCATCCATTTCATGGACCCTGTTAAATATCCTTTTCTTCTGTTCATTTCTTCTCTTTTCCCTCTTTCTTCTCTCTCTCAAGGTTATTTATTTCTTTGGAGGGGCTCTGCTTCCAGGCATGATGTTCCCAGGAGGTCTGACCCTTCTCCCCTCCACCTATGTGGGGATTCAACAACTCCCTAACATTTGGGAAAAGACCCATCCTTGCAGCCTCATTAGTACTCACATGCTCCAAATCCACATTTATCAGGATACAGTAACCTTGGCAAACTGTACAACCCAATGTGTTCCCAAGGACACTCTTGACAATATTCTGCTAACTTTCTTAATGGAAATGACAGAACATTACTTCACCGGGTGGGAGGCCCTGGAAAGTGGAAAAAACCAAATCTACATGGGAATAGTTATAATCATTTAAGCCCTTGGCTCTCTACAGAGATGAGTGAACTTGTTTCTAAAGAGCAAATGCCTTGGCCTAGTCCAGGCTCTGGCCCGTTGCCTAAAGTGTAGTTTGCTTACCCCAACATTTGTGAGCAACTAGAAGAAGCAGACAGCCCTCTGGCCCCATTTCCTCTGCAAGGAGGGCATTACAGTTCACATTTTATAAGAGGCATGTTGAAAGTAGAGTCTCCATTTATTTCCTTAAAATTAAAGAATCTTCCTCCATTTCCCATGGACTTTTAGAAAATGAGTTTTTCTCTCTTCTCTTTGAACCTCACCCTAATTCTAAATGATTGGGGATGATAGTAATTGGACCTCTTCTGGTATTTGTGTTAAGTTTTGTTTTTGTTTTGAGGTCAGTACCTTAGTCTGGGAGAAGGGGAAGTCTTAACACCAAAACTTTTAGTCCAGTGGGTTTTAGTGATAACAATGGTTTGTTCCTGGCTAGAGAGGATAGACACAACCTCCTTAAGAGACTAAGTAGGGCAGTCACATAGCTAGAGGGAAGGCATAATTAGAATTCTGTGCCTTTAATAGATAAAGGTGACTTAAAAGAATTGATTTAGGAGCTGAGCAAGGAAGGAGGTGAGAGAGGTGAGCTTTTATGAATAAAAGGCTTTGGGATGTGATTACTGGGATCTCCCGGGCTACTAGAGATGAGGGACAGCCTTCTCTCTATTGAAGGTACACAGGAAATTGAGAAGATGAGAATGTTTGTTTGGATGCTAACCTCAGAAATTTTGGATTGAGACTTGAGATCACACCAGACTGAGGGACTGCAAAGGCTTCATTGTGTTTCTTCATCATTAGCATCATTTTCTGAAGCCCTAGTGGACTTCCCATGTAATCCAGTGCTATTAGACACTGACAGTGGCTTTTTCATAGGAGTTATTAGGTGTGTGGGCAGGCATTACCATCAGGGTTAAGTAGGTTGTAAGTAGACTAGAAACTTGAGAGCTATTAGGAAGGAAACTTATAGTCCTGAAGACTCCATTACAGAGAAGTTGCTGGACACTAGTGCTTAGAAGGGTCAAGGCAGACTTAAAAAAGATGGTGATGCTTCAGCTGAACCTTGAAGAAAAGTACATTGTAAGAGGTGAGGAATGCACTGTAGGCCTGGGGCACAGCTAGTACAAAAGGTATGGAGACAAAAGATGGGAAGTCTTGAATGAGGAAAGTTGAGAAGGCCTGTTTACCTAAACTGGAGTTGGTATGAAGGGAAATAATGTGTCCTAAGGCAGAAAAAGCAGATTGAGGTTGGATTGTGAAAAGTTTTAAATGCCAAATAGAAGAGTTTATATTTAATCCTGGAAGTAAGAGAGGGTGTTTGGAGGGTAAAGGGGTGATATGGTCAGACCAGCTACACTTTAGAAAAATCACTTTAGCCACCGATTGTGGCCTGGATCAGAGTAGGGAAAGACTTGAGGCAGAGACTTTGATTATGAAGTTATGGCTCTCATCCAATTGAGAAATGATAAATGACTTAACTAAAGTGCTGCCCTTGTAAGAAGAGAAGGGAAGAGAGGTTAGATGTTGTGGAGGTAAAAATACAAAAGCTGGCAATGGATATTTCTAAGGGAAAGTGAGGAGTGAAGGATGACACAAAGAGTGAGGACCTGAGTGATTAGAAGGAGGCTGGTACCTTTGACAGAAAAAGAAAGGTCCACCACATGTACAAAAAGATTTACAGCAGATCTTTTTTGTCATGGCCAAGAACTGTGTGTTCATCCTTCGTTGCCTAAGAAGACCACGCCATCACAGAAATAATGACATGACTTGCACTTGACTTTGTTTTGAGTGAAGGAGGGCTGTGCAGGTCACCAGCCTCACTTCTCCCCCAGAGCTATCTGAATCTAGTGACCAGATACTCCTCAGGATGACTGGAGATGACACAGGATGGGGCAATTGGGGTTAAGTGACCTGCCCAAGGTCACACAGCTAGTGAGTGTCAAGTGTCTGAGGTGAGATTTGAACTCAGGTCCTTCTGACTCTTGCACTGGTGCTCTATCCACTGCACCACCTAGCTGCACCTCACGGCCAAGAACTAGAGATTGAGGGAATACCTATCCATTCGGAAATGGTTGAACAAGGTGTGGTATATAAATGTAATGGAATACTATCATGCTATAAGAAATGATGAACAGGCAGATTTCAGAAAAACCTACAAAGACTTCTTTGAACTGATGGTGAGTGAAGGGAGAAGAACCAGGAGAACACTGTACACAATAACAGCCACATTATGTGATGACTAACTTTGATAGACTCATCTCTTCTGAGCAACGCAAGGATCTAAGAGAACTCCTAAAGAATCATGGTGGAAAATGCTGTTCACATCGAAAAAGCAAGAATTAATGGAGTCTGAATGCAGATCAAAGCATATATTATGCTTGCTTTCTCTCTCACTTTTATTTTTTTTTTTTTTGCTTTCTCATGGTTCCTCCCATTGGTTCTATTTCTTCTTTATAACATGACCAATGTGAAAATAGGTTTAATATGAATGTATATGTTGAGCCTATATCAATCTGCATGCCCTACTGGGGTAGGGGAGGGATGGGGAGAAAATTTGGAACTCAAAATGTTATGGAAGTGAAGGCTGAAAACTAAATAGAAATAAATTATTAAAAGGTGTTGCAAAATAGTAATAGAGAAGTCCAGAAGAAGAGTTGTTTTTCAGTGGATGAAGGTTATGAGTTTCTGTTTTAAATATGGTGAATTTGAGATTCTTATATGACATTAGAAACAGAGTATGCTAGGCAAAATGACTGTTCTGCTCCCTTCTCACCTGTATCTTATCACTTTTCTCTTAGATTATGGCAGTAACCTCCTCATTGCTATCGTTGAATCCTGTCTCCCCACCCCCCCCTTTACTTCATCCTTCACACAGCTGTCAAGTTGATATTCCCGAAGCCATTTAAAGCCCTTCATATTCTTGCTTCAGCATTTCTTTCCAGGTTTATTTCCCATTATTCCCCATGGCACAATCTATGTTCCAACCAAGCAGACTGTGCTGTCTCTGCTTTTGCCCAGGTTGTATCTCAGATCTGGAATGCCCTCCTTTCTCATTCCACATTTTCGAATCCCTTGCTCCTTTCAAAAGTCACCTCACATGTTACGTCCTGCACAATTCCATCATCATCATCATTATTGTTTTCGTTATTATCATTTTATTGTTTTCAGTGTTCTGCAATCACTTCCATATATCTTCGATTTTTCCCCTTCCTTCCCCCTTCCCCCCTCCCTCCCTACTCTCTCCCTGAGACAGCATATAGTTTTATATAGGTTCTCCACATACATTGCTATTAAATACATTTTCCCCTTAGTCATGTTGCATAGAAAAATTAAAATGAATGGGAGAAATCATAAAAGAAAACATAATACAAAAGAAAATGGTCTGCTTCATTCTGAGATCGAATTCCATAGTTCTTTCTCTGGATGTGGAAGGCATTTTGCCTTAAGAGACCATTGGGAATTATTTAAGTCCTTGCACACAAATGCCTTTATTAATCCAGCCCTTCTCATTGCTAGTGCCTTTCCTCCCTAGTAATTTTGTATATGTTGGAATATTTATCTGTGGGCATGTTTTTTCTCCTAATTGAATATCAACTCTGTATGGGCAAGGATTTGCTATGTTCATCTTTCTATTATCAGTGCCTAGTGTATCCTATGGGTCTAATAAATACTTGTTGACATTCTTCATGGTCAGTCTTAACTAGCCACTTTCTCTGTGATCACCAACTGTCAGTGTCTGTGCATCCTGGAAGAATCTTATCTATGACCTCCCTGAAGTCCTCCATGTAGGACTCCCTTTGCTCTGGTTCTAGGTCTGCCTTTAGGTCCTATAGCATTACAAGAGTAGTTTGCAACTCCAGCTGTGGAAGTAAACTCTCTGTCACATGATCTCCTAGCACTTTGTACTTTTGCCTTATCATCTCCACTAGACTAGAAATTTCTCAAGCGAAAAACCATGTCTTACTTTTCCTTGTGTCTGGCCTAGCACCTTGCAAAGAGCAGGCCCCTAATAAGTTTGGTGAATTACTAAACAAACCAACCGAAAAAGAGATGTGTGTCTCTGAGGGGCTTTCTTTATGTCATCTCCCAGTTTTACTTATCCTTCTTCCTTTTGTTGCTATCCATGTAGATGATTGAAATTCTGCTCTAAATGCTTTCTCCTAAGGATCATAAGTCTTTTTCAATGTATGAGTCTGAAGACCAAGGTAACACGGGCAGATGTGTAGAGTATCTACTAATGTAAAATGAAAAAAAATGGTTACTTTGTTTATCTTGCTCCTGCTTCCCAGATATTGATTCCTCTTCCCCTGATAGAACCCCCCCCATAACAAAAAAAAATATAACTAAGCAACATTGGCCATGACTGAAAGTGTGTACCCCATTGTGTACCTGTGGTCCACCACCTGTCCACTAAGAGGGGGAGGGAACGCTTTAACATCAGTCCTGCAGAGAAACATTTGGTGATTGCACTGATCAGCATTCTCATGTCTTCTAATATTCTTTTCTTATACATAATTGTGGTCATTATGAAAATTGTTCTTTATGCGTACTTGTCTCTGCATCTGTTCATATGTGTCTTTGCAAGTTTCTCTGAATTCTTCATCTTCCTCAATGATTATGGTGCAACAACATTCTACTGCATTCACATACTGCAATTTGTTCAGCCCATTAATGGAAACCTCTTTGAAAATACAAACTGATTAAAATGCTAAGTAATTCTGACACCATACTTTAATAAGCGGATTCTGAGAATTTATTTTTGAGCCCTCCCCTTTGTATAGTCTAGTTAGGTAAATTTTTCGAAACAGCTTGCTGTGATGTCTGACTGACAAGCTTGACAGGCCATGTTATTAGCTAGTTTTACTCAAAAAGACAAGCAGCAAAATCTATTGTAACTCCACAAGAAAGTGTCAAAGAAGTGATAAAAAAGCAAGGTATTCATTTAGCCAACCAAATTAGAACATTTTCTTCCGAGGTTTCTGAAAACTTGGATTCTTCATGCCATTCCAAGAGCAGTGCAGCAGTCCACCTGCTTGCCATTGTCAAGGCCGCACTCCCAGTGTGGTGTATTTTGAGCTGCCTTGTCGACACATTTCTATCTTGTTGGTGATGCTGATCCTGTGGGGAAAATTGACATAGAAAACACATCATCTTCAAATACCTGCATCAGCCCTTTGAAAGGTGTGTGCACAGCCCTGGGATCCCCAAAGGAAACTGACACTCTCCATTTCCCAGCACCAGGAGGCCAAATGAAGGAACACTATCAATTAGCTGCCAAGTGGCGTTTGGGCAAACCACTCAACTGCTCTCAATGACGGCACTCCTGGGGAACTGGGTGAGGTTTCTCAGTGTTCATGTTTACTTGATGGTTCTATTTTTGACCTATGCTGTGTAGATGGACACTTTATTACATTATTTATTTATTATTAATCAGCAACTTAGTTTGTCTTTTGGTTTAATGGAAACTGTTGGAATATTCATCTCTTAAGCATATGGAAAGATAGTTGCTTTCCTAAGGATCTATTATATTCCCTCCTCCTCCTCCTCCTCCTCCTCCACTGTGACATTGCCATGGCACGTGGTTTTATGATAGATTAAAGTTTTCAAAACATTTTAAATAGTCATAACTAGAAATGTTATGCTTGAGGCAAGGGGATGTATGAGTAGAAAAGGTAGTGGACCAGCCACTGAAGGATGAATGTATGTCCTGAATGCTGCATTTGGTACCTCTTTAATAGCAAATAACCTAGGCTCCAGGTCCTAGAGGAAGGCATCAGCATAATGGTTAGAGATCCTGTGGAGTCATGAAGGAAAGACAGGGGCAAGAGGTGTGCAAGATGGTCAGGTGCAGGCTCAAGGGAAGACCAACGTTGCTGACAGCCTCAGTTCATCGACGTATTTTCCTCCCCTGAGTTTCAGCTGTGTACTTTCTTCCTTAGGAGTTTTCTTTTTGCTCCCCTTTCACTTATGGATCTGCTATTTGGCCTTTCACAGATTGGAGGCACTTAGACCTCTGTGGATTCTTAATCATCATCTAATGGATCATCAGAAATCTTTGCCCATTCTTTTAACAGCTCTACAATGAGCCATTTGGCCTTGATGACTGGAAAGACACTTACTTTTTCAGAAGTAATCTTGAAAAATGCCTTTTGCCTATTCTAGTTGGAATTCCTCTTCAAGTAACCATCTCGTTACCTTATCCTGTTTGCCCTTATTCATAAAGATGAATGTAATAAAAATCATTAAAAATCCTTAGCTAATTAGTATCTGTTATTAGTCATCCATTTACACTGCAAAAGAAAAACTCTAAAATTGAACTTGCACGTAAAGAACAAATCACTCTTTTTTTTAAATGGGGATTTAATTAGAGATGCTTAACAGGGATTTAATTTGTGGCCTTTTCTTTTTATTTAGATGTCAAAAATGAAAAATTTCCTGGACCTTTTTCACCAAAAAATATTGAATGTGGAAGGCTGACCTTGTTGAAAATTTTGTGTCCTTCTCATTTCCATGACTAGCCATCTGAAATCTGGGGGGTGGGGGTGGGGCAGGGGATAGAGAGCTTCATTTGGAGTCCTGCCTTAGAGATTACTGACTGTGTGACTCTGACCAAGTCATGTAGCCTCTCATAGCCTTAGTATAAAATAGGGATGAAAATATCATCTATCAGGGCTTGTTGTGAGGGTCAAATGGGTGGTGAGCCTTAAAGCACTGTATACAGTATGTGCTATTATTGGTCCAATCAAATATTAGTACAGTGGGGATAAAATCAGTTCGGAGTATGTCATATTGCCTTAGACCTTCCTCCTCCTTTTCATTGTGGCTTTTGGTGCTGTTGAGCCCCTAACTGATGAACTCTGAACCAACACAGGATAAGGAGCGGCACCCAGAGCCAGTCCCATATTGAGAGACACTTCAGAAGTCAGAAGGGAAGCCAAGCTCCAAAGCTATTGCATGTTTTGATGGAAATGTCATTAACATGTACGTCACTTACAATGCCTGTCCTTCAAGTATGCTAAAAAATAGATCCCAGGAAAGTGCACTCACACACAGAGATGAACATGCATAATTATTAGCAATGGCTGCCTCTCTGCATTGTATGTAATGATGTCCATACGTACTGTAAGGATAGCTGACCCTAGGAGTTGATGCACAGAAAGTGACACTAGGCTTTTGACTCAAAAGTCAATGATGCCAAAGCTTCGGAGTTTAGAAATCTGGCTCTCTTGTCAGTGTCATTACTATATGCTCTGCATTCTTAGAGCTTTGGGGGAAAGGGCAAGATTGTTAGGATGTTATGGAGAGTAGACAGGTTTCACAGGCTTTTGTTAAAACATCCTCCCATTGCCCTAGACATCGCGTTCCACAATTATCTTTTAGAAGACTGGGTTAGAAAGCACTTTGACTTCAGCAGCATTGTCAGCGAAGCCTGCATTGGGGAAGGCCACCTTGAGCTCACGTTACTGGTTGCCCCACTCTTCTTCCAAAGAAAGAAAATGAAAAAAATAGAATGCCCTATTTGGTGACCATTTCATGTTGCCTCAGTGGCCTCACACCAGCAAATTGTACCCCTGCGTGGGCATCCTTGGTTGTTCCCTTTCTGCAGTAACTCATTATTTGGCAGTGGAGGGGGGTGTGATAGAATGTGCCAAAATCTCAACCTCACCTAGTGTGTGATCCCGAATTGGAGATGGTGAGCTCACCACTTTTTCTTAAGCAAAAGAAGAATTCTTGTTTTGTTGCAATAAAGCTGATTTCTGCTTCATGTGGTAAGAAGAACTCAAATTATCTTTGAAGTTATGACCCTTTAATTAAAATGGAAACATACAAGGAGACTCTGCAATTATTATATGAGGAGAGATTACAGCAGCTCTGATTTTTAAAGCAATAAATGGATAATGCACCTTTGTAATACACCGGAGTCTGGCTGCAATGCTGCCCTTCGGATCCATGTTGCAAGTGAAATTGTATACAACAAAATTCAATTATCGCCCCCAGAGAGAAACTACTTTACGTGGAGTCTGAGGTGGGACTATCTTGTGGGAGAATTGTGTGCCACAGTAGGGTGCTGTAATGAGGATTATATTTTTTTCATTCCATGCCATTTATGTCTTTATCCAAGTTGGTGATAAACATTTAGCAGCCAAAGATGAGACAGGAGAAGATAATTCTGTCTTCTTGTAAGCAGAGATTGGTTGGTTGGGGCTAGGGAACACTTTTGTGGAACATCGCATATAATGTAAGATTTCTTTTTTTAACATATCGATCAATTGTCCTGAATTTTTCCTGATTTCTCTTCCTCCCACTCTTAAAAAAGTCCTTTGTCACAAGGCATGGACCTTGATAAGAGGGAGGAGGAAGGATACAAGGGGAAATTTTGGCAGTATGAAATGGAGATACCAATAAAATTTCATTAAAAAAACTTAATAAACATATGGTCAAAACTAGGTCCCTAGGACACTTTGCTAGAGTCATCCATTCAGTGTGACACTGGACCATAAATCTGACTAACTCAGTTACATCCCTGGGTCCAAATGCTCATAACAGTACTATCCTCTAACCGACCACTCTCCATCTTGTCCCCAACACTAGCATGAGAGATTTTAAGTCTTCTGTTCCTGAATCATTCCTCTTATATATTAGTCTACTTACTCCATAAATAAAGGAAATAAGGTGGACCAGCATGACCTCTCCTTGGTAAAGCCTTGCTATCTCTAGTGCTCAGAAGTCATCCTCTTAATAATGTGTACTAAAATTTGACCAGATATTGCCATCCATCCCACTGGTCTCTAGTTTGCAGAACCTACCCTCCTTTTTTTATTCCAAAGGAGTCATTTGCCCTTCTCCAGTGCTCTGGCCCCTCTCTTGTCCAAGAGCTTTGGAAGACCACCTGCAGTGGCTCGCCAGAATTGCCTGCTATGTTGTTCTTTGCCCTTATATGTTGTTTGTCCCAGCTTGTAAAGTTAAATTCATTGAGAAAGACTGGATATTGTCTGGCTACCTCACCTGTATTGGATGTCTTTTCAGGGTCTCTTAGTATCATTGATTTAGACTTAGAAGGGACCTCAGAGGGCAGTAGTCCAACCCTTCTGATATTAAAGAGGAGAAGTTACTTAAGATTGTGAATTGTAGACCTAGAGGTGGAAGGGACTTTAAAGGCCATGAAATCTAACCCCTTTATTGGACAGAGGAGGCTCAGAGAGGTTATGACACTAGCCCATGGTCACGCAGCTAGATCCAAACTTGGCTCTCTATGACTCCAAGACCAGATTTCTATCCATTTTGTGACCTTGCTGTCTATTATTTCTGTCCTTAAAAATTCAAAGCTACCTTCCCTTGCCACAAAACAAGGGTTTAGTAGATTAAGCTCCTTGCCATCCACTATCATGCCATTGACCCTAAGCAGTGGTTCTTGCTCTTCTTTGAGTTTCATCTTGCCCCTAACAGAGCTAAAATAGCCATTTTCATTGTCATCACCCTGATCTAACCTAAGTGTCTGAGGACAAATTGGAACTCAGGAAGATGGGTCTTCCTGACTCCAGGCCTAGCAGGCTACCAAGCTACCCTAGGGGATTAGCTCTCAGGGATTAGGGTAAGAAATTAACAAGTAATTAACAAGCAAGTAATTAACAAGTCTGAGGAGCACCAGCACCAAGTCAAAGGACCAGCTTGAAGCCCAGTATAAAAGTAAAAGGCAGAACTCCTCAGCCTGGACCCATGAACCTGCTAGGTGGGAGATGCTACTGCTACTGTGGCTATGGAAGAACTTGATCACCAGTATCATTTAACACAGGCTGTTAAGTGTTTGCTTTAAAGTCAATGATTTGAAATGACATTATTGACCTTTTAGTATCAACATGTTATTTTTTTAAATGAAGGGTTCGAAAAGAATGTGTTCCCAGTAACTTATTTTCCCTGAAATCTTTACTAGTACTGACTTACAGTACAGAAAACCATCTCTTATCCTAATGAAAGGATTGCAGCTACCCAATGAGTGGGGCAAATTTAATAGAGGTCATTCTGCATTAAAAATATCTTAAATTTTGCTTACTCCAAATATTGTTATTGGTGTTCATGATATGTGTTAAACACTTGCCCCCTCTGATGTGCAGGAGAGGATACCTGAATAATGATAGACTACTTCCATTGGAAAGGTGATTATGATGCTAGATGTTTATTCCTGCTAAAAAAAATAGCATTATTGCAATTTAGCCCTTTGATTAAAATAAATAATTGATCATGCTGGAAGACATCCACAAATTTAGCCAGTATGGATTTTTTAAGGACCCATTAGCATTAGAATCTGTTGTTTCACCTATTATCTGTTTGCTGTATTTTATCACAGTCTGGGGAAAATGGCAGCTGGCCATTTGGATCATAGGATCAGAGATCAAGAACTGTGAGGGACCATAGAGGCCTTCTCATTGTACAGAGGAGAAAATTAGAGGACATAAAGAATAAGTGACTTGGTTAAGGTGATGAAGGTTGAAAGTGGTGTCAAGCTGGGATGAAACTTGAATTGTCTGACTCCCAACTGAAATAAAGCTCTAGATAATTTAGGGTCCACTTTGAGGTCCACATTGGACTTGACTGTGGCTACTAGTGAGGAACTTGACCTCTCAGAAACTTTTCTAAATACCTTGATAGACATTTCAGTCAAATGTTTTGCCATTTATTTTCTTGTTCAACTACTCAAGGTGTGCTTTTTGGTTCTTGTGTTATATCCTGGGTTGAGGATGTTACCAGTCACAACTTACTTGGAAAAATGTATAATCAACATTTTTTGGATTGGACCTCTGACTTGATCAGTGCAGGGACCTTCTGCAGAATTTCCTGTCCCAATCAATTTGGTACCTGCTCGACCACTTAAATTCTTAGTTGCCGGGGAAGGGATTGACCTGGAGTGATACAATATGCCAGAGCTGGATTGTTAACCTGGGTCTTCCTGCTTTTGAGGCCAGGTCTCTCTCTCCACCAGGCCATGCTGCCTCTACATTTAATCCTAGTGATTGATAATAAGAAAAGGAGCTAGGCTGGTCATGTAGCAGGAGTGAAGAATTACAAATGGCCATCTCTGGTGTGACCCTGAAGACCATGGGAGGTTGCAAACCCTAGTAAAGTCTCCAGTTGGTTGGGCTCATAGTCTCAGGATTTCTGATAATACGTGGTCAAGAATCACAGAATGAGAATGCAAGAATACAATGTGGTCTGCCACACTGGAGTGAGGAGTATTTATTTTGATGAGACCACAGATCTGTAGCATCATAGTCCTCCTACATCTCTTGTGGTGGTCACCATTATTGGAACTGAAAAATCAGTCTTAGAAGACTTTGCCTGATTGGGCACAGCCATTAAGAGTTGTATTATAGAACTCTAAAAAGTGGAAGGAAGATAAGATGGAAAAAAGAATGGCTCATTTGGAGGAGGGAGAGGAGGTATTTCTGAGAATGTATTTCTGTGTTAACTATATTATTGATGACTAATCAATAACTTGATGGATGGGGGTTATTATAGCATTCATTTTTGAACAGCATCATCGTGGTAGGCTGAATAGTTTCAGTGGCTATTGGCTGGTGATTAGGGGGAAGGAGGAAATTAGAACCATCACATTTGATAAATAATATCAATAGAGTAGATTTCATTGTTCAGAAGAAAGAGGGCTTAGGGCTGATATCATAGGAGCTATAATGAGAGTTCAGCACAAATATTTTTAGATCACTGATTTTGGTCAATTTTGGCTTTTATTGTGCAAAATAAATGGACAGATCGCTTCAACAAGAGCCTTAACTGTTGGAGAGACCCATTTCTTAGCAGTTGACAAGTATGATGGCTTTGAGAAACAGAATTAACAGAGAAGTATAAAGAGTCACTTTATTGAATACACGAGGGACCTAATTTGATGATGTACTTCTGACTTAGAATGTGTCTAGTGGTTTATATTTTAACATATCTTCTGTTTTTATGTCTTTATCATCTCTGGATATACTACCTCCCACACCTACTCAACTGGCCCTTCCTTCTAACAAAGAAAAATGTTTAAGCAAATGCAGCTAGTACAAGGAATACATTTGGTAGCACATGCAATATTCCACATCGTTGTTCAGCATCTCTGTACCCAGAAAAAGGGAGGAGTGTTTTCTCCTCGATTCCGCAGGGCCAAGACTGGTGGTTAGACTGAGCTTTCTTTCAGCATTCTTTTCCTTTGGTGGTGATGGCATATGTTCTTCTCCTGATTATATAGTCTCTTTATTGTGCATCACCTCACACAAGTCTTCAGACTGTAGTTTAAACCTGAACTTTGAAGAACCTCTGTTTGGCCATGAGTTTCAAAGTAAAACTTTCTCTGTTTAAATGGCAATTAAAGGAAAACTAGGTACTTAAAATGGATCCTCATGCCAAAGATCTGGACATATATCAGTGGCAAGTTTCCTTTGACTGGCTTGTCAAATAAACTTAATACATTTTGGCTGCTCACCACTTAGTGAGAAAGGAAAAAGCTCTATTAAACAGAGCATGAACAACACATTTAAAAACAATATTTTATTCTTGCTACTGTCTTCCTTTTATCTCTCCTCATTATGCTACTTTTGTGTTTGCATTCTAATAGTAATGGGGCTGCAAGTAAATGAGGTGCCTGTTGGTGTAGACTCGACCAACCTTTTTTTTTTAAAAAAAAAAAAAAACAGAGGAGAGACTGAAATGACTTTGTTACAATTTTCTTGAGGAGGAAAAGTGATCGTCTAAAAAAATTAAAATTGAGATTTTTTAATGGGCCAAATGGTCATGGTATTCCCAATTGTGAAACATCTTTATAAACATACCAGGCTGGGTGGAGAAGGGTATGATCTTAGACCTATTAAAAGACTGAACACTTTTCTCATGGAATACCAGCCTATTACTTTTTAATCTATTGCCAAGATGGGATTTATGAGAGTGTTAGCCATACCACTATAGCAACAGCCAAGTAATATGCCTCAACTTCTTGTGTGTAGCTAAGTGTGTGCTGAGAGAATATCTGCCATGCTGTTACGACTACAGGAAATGGTCTGGGAAGGGGTTTTAAGCTTTCCTTTATTATGTAGTCTGTAGCCTCAAACTGCCATGTCATCATTCTTTTGGGGGCGGATCCGAGGAGTTCTCTGGGCGTTAGTTATTCTGCCTTAGTTCCAAAGGCATCCCTCACTTTTTTTATACTGGGAAAACATTCTAGTTCTACCAAATTGGTACAAGCCTTAGAAAGAAAATATTTGCTTTTGAAACAAGCACAATTGGAATGTGTCCCCAAGAAACAGCCACAAACATACAAGGTTGAGTAGAAGGGAGAGAGAATATACTAGAAAATGTGGGGAAGTTGAGTGTGAAAATAATAATGGCGTTGATAATGGTGATGATAATGATGATACAGCTCTAAGTCTAGAGTCTGATCAGAGAGTGAGCGGACTGAAGGAATACAGGCTCTTCAAACACCTTGTTCCCAGATCAAAGAACCACAAAGTTAAACAAGAAAACACGGGCAGGCAGGATGTGAGGGGAGATGGCTAAAATACCACATATGAAAATTAAAAAAAAACAGCAACACTACAAATTAAAAACAGAAGAGAGGGTTGATGCAATTAAAAATACTACAGAGCAAGTGGATTATCTAAAGTATCAGAAACAATACGGAAGGAAAAGTTACCCAGTCAAGATAGCATGAGATGTTTTCAAACCCATAAAGGATGCATTCCAAACAATCAGGCAAGAATTGGCACTGCTAAGAAAATCACAAACGCAGATAAAAGAAGAGCAAACTGTTACATGAGGAAATTGAGACACTAAAAAACCCAGAAAACCTTTAAGAAAAGGGAAAGAGACTAAACCTATCATTTAATTTATAGGGGAAACCTCTAGATAAGAAAACTCTGTTCTTTATCACTGAGATTAGGACAGAAAAATTCCCTCAAAATACCGAGAAACAACAAAAACGAGACTTATTTTCTTTGGTGAAAGCTGGAATGTAACACAATTTAGAGAAGCTGGAAATATGACCCCGAATCATGAAACATCCAAAGTATTAGATGACACAGAGACCCTAGTAAAATGTGGAGCATAGATAATGATGGGGCAGTTTCAGAATTACTGATCTCAGAACAATGACATCTCATTGTTATATATGTATATCAAAAATTTGTTCAAAAGAAATTTCCCAGAATTGGAAGAAAAAAAGCGACAACCAAGAGATATTTTTTTAAATGCATAAGACCTTGCTAAGGCAGAATTAAATATTTAACATGCTTAGGTACATTGTAGTTGATGTTGCACAGTACAAAAATAACAAGCATATGGTATAAACTGCGAGCGCAGGTTCAAAAATCACTTGTGAAGGAATAGAGTAATTAGGACCACAGCATCATTTTCAAGTAGGACCAGGGAGTATTGCTGAAATGGCATTCATTTACAAAAGTAAGAAGCATGGGCCAGAAACAGAATTTTCTTCCCTGCAAAGCTCCACATGCCATATGAAGAAAGGAAATAGATATTTGAGAAGCAAGCAGTTTGGTCAAAGTTTGCAGAAAAACATAAGGCCTTTGATTTAGAGCTGGTTGGGACCGTAGATGCCCTCTTCAAGGTTAGACTTTGAATGATGAACTAGCCTCTAAGTCCAAAAGATAAGGATCTAAAGGAATCGAGGTAAAATACTAGCTAAGAAGAAGTGTGAGTCTCTAGAACTTTACATTGGCTAGGAAATGGCATAGGGGACAAGGAGAAACACTAGAGATCGAAGGAGAGGAGACAGAGGAAAATGTATGAAAATAAAATTCTTGTCATTCGTAAAGAGAGATTGGATAGAATGTGCTTTGAAACCTATTCATTGTAACACTCAATGTATCTGAACTAAACCACCACCCCCTAGAAAAATAAAATGGGAGAATTATAGACTGAATTAAAAAATAGATTCTAACAGCATATTGCTTAGAAGAAAAATATTTAATTCAGATAAGATATAGACTGAAGATGAAAGTCTGATCTAAAATATGTCCTGTTACTCCCAAATTTCGAAAAATAGGTGTGGCACTACTGACACTGGACAAAATTGTTTTTTCAAAGTAGAAGGTATTTGAGATAAACAAGGACTTTATGTTGCATTTAAATGGGTCTGTGGTAAGGGAAATTGAAGAAATATTATAGATATACACAATAAAGAGGTACCTTACAAATGTCTTAGAGTCACATAAAAAAGTAAAAATTGGGGCATATTTTAACACCCCATTATCAATATATAATAAATCAAACTAAACGATGTACATGAAAGAAATCCTAGAGTTAAATGGATCATTAAATGTAAGAAGTCCAATAGGTATATGGAGTGAATTAAATGGCATAAGCATAGAATCAATGCTTATTGATGGATAGAATGGTTCTTTTTTCCTAGCATTCGCGATCCTTATACAAAAATTGATCACAAACTGGGTCATCTAGGCAAGTACAGAAACATAGAAATTCGATACCGCACATAGATCATGATCCAGTAAAATAAGCAGTAAATAATAATACCGTGAATAAAAGGTATAGGGCTTCATGGAAACTAAGAAATGATTCATTGAAGAACGACTAAGTAAAAGAGGAAACTATAATGGAGAAAAACAGATTACATTAACGATAATGACAATACTGATGTTACACATAAAAATGTATGGGAAGTAGCATGGTCCATAAAACCATAATATATAAAGCTGGATTCAGAAGCAGTTTCATAGCTATTAATGTTTATATCAATAGGAAAGAACGAAAGGAAATTAACAAATTGCCTGTATTGAGATATCTTAGGAAACTGAAGAGGATCGAAGTAGAAAATTACAATAAAAAGAAAATTATTGATAAGATGCATTCGTTTTAGTTGTTTTAATTAAAAGATTAACAAAAGCAACATGCAAGTGGTCCAGGAAGAGGGAGAGGGAAAAGACAACTGCCAAAATTAGAAATGAGAATGGGAAGATTACATCAAAAGCAAAAGAAATTTTAGAAATTATTGGGGATTATTATGCAGAGTTCTTTGCTAATCAGTTTGTGAACCTAAAACAAATGGATGTTGACATATAAAACTGTAAAGGACCCAGCCTAGGCAAATGAGATGTAGAGAATCTAAATAAAGCTATGTGAGAGGATAAATTAGGCAGGCTATTAAACAGAAATAGCTGCCAGCAAAAACAAGATGGGCCCAGATGGATTCATAAGAATTCTCTGAGAGTTTTAAAGAATAAAGTAACTTCTCTGCCTTATTGACAGTTTCAAAGCAGAAGCAAATAGCAGGGGATCTAGCTCCTTATATGAAGGCAACGGGATGCTGACCCTTACCCCAAACAAATACAAATCTGGAGAAAAAAGAACCGAAAAACCGAGATCATTGTAACTTACCTTGCCAAGGTACCAGATAAAACACCCAAAATACAACAGAGCATCGAAAGGGGGTAGATGGGGGAATCCACCATGAACAAGTAGAATCTATGAATAGGATGCAAGGATAAAAAGATAATTTGATGCAAGGGAAAAATTAGTATATTAAAGTTAATTAAGAAAAAAGTTAAGTCTCTGATGTTGCCCTTACCAGTGCATTTATCCTTTAGTAAAATATAGTCCCTTGTGTGGAAAAAAAGATAAAACTGTAAAGGTATTTCAGAAATATCTAAAGTCAATATTTGGAACCTCAAGTGTGTGTGAATATGTAATTATCCTATCCCTCTGGAAGTGACCAGTTGCTATTTCCTGATGCCTTACCTACCAGCTTGAAGGGAGGGTTAAGAGAGGTGGTCTACAGAGTGTGCTGCATATGCCATGAATTATTCTCATTTTTAAGAAGTGTTTATTAGGGATGTCTGCTTTCATCAGTGCTTTTTTTTTTATCAGACTCTTAGAAATCTTGGTGATAGCAATATGCCATAAAAATCAAAAAATTAAGTATTTGCATTGAAGAAGTTAAGCTATCTCTTTGCAGATGATGTGATTGCCTAGCTGTAAAGCCTGGGATAATCAATCCCAAAATTAATGGAGATGATAAATAACATGAGAAACTTATTAGGCGGAGAGGTGGATTTTCTGCACTTCTACATACTGCTGAAGAAAAGCTTGAGTTCAACTGATAAACAGAGGCCTTGCTCATGGTAAGTCAAGCAAATATAGGAAGATCAACTTTATTTCTCATAGTAATTTAACTGCCTAAATTTAATGGAAATCAAAACATCAATCGTTATAATATCATAGCTTTCCCATGAATCACCAAACTCTTCTTAAGCTTACTCACTGGAGCTACAAATAGAATGAAACAATTCTTACTCTGAAGGAGTTGACATTCTAACAATGAAAAAGAATATATCTAAGGAAATAACAGTATAAATAGAAAGAGAAAAGATACAAATACATGCAAGGGAGTCCAATCCAGGGTAGTTATAGTTAGGGAGGGTGCTTAGTAGGAGTTGAGTGAATTTGCAAAAGTGACACTTCAGCTGCATCCTGAGGAGAAGAGGTTATCCATTGTTTCCTCTCTTTCCTTGTCCATGGTGGCTTGTCTTGTTGTTTCTTGCTACATGATATTCCACTTCTCATCTGTCTTCCTTTCCTCCCTGACTGTCCCCTATGTCTCAAATGCCCCACTCTCCCCAACTGTGCCTTGTAAAACCCCTCCTTTCCTTCGAAGCCCAGCTCAGATGCTACTTCCTAAATGAGGCTTTTCCTAAACTCTGCAGATGCTAGCATTCCTTCATCCATTAGCTTGTATAAACTTGGCATTTTCTTATCTATGTACATGTTTCTTATTTTCTTCCCAAGTAGAATAGAAGCCCCTTGAAAGGAGGGCTGTTTAATATTAATTGTTCTATCCCTAGTGACTAGCATAGAAGAAAATGATTCCGAAATGTCTGTTGACTAACTGAACACAATTAATATGGAAAAATAAATAGGTAAAAGCATCCAGAAGAATGAAAAAAAAATTGGAAGGAATATCATTATCAAAGTATATATTAAAACAATCGTTATAGAAACCAGTTGGTATTGTGTAAGGAACAGAGGCTCTGGTAAATAAAACACAATTGTGAACCTGGGAAAATTAAATAGATGGGTGGTAAAAGCAAATGGTCCCAGAACCTTATACTATTCACCTATTTGAATTCTAATTGGATCCAAGATCTGAATAATTTTTAAAATAATAAAAAAAAACTGGAACGACCTAGTTTTTTTTTCTATTCAAGGAGATGAGGAATTTTTGTCAATTAACAAAATAGAATCAATAGAGATAGAATTGATAAGTTTGATATACAAAAAGAAAAGGATTTTCTACAGTACAAGGGAAGTATCTTTTAAAATGAAAGAAAAGAAACATCTGGAGAAAAGCTTTTGTAGTGAATATATCACCTAAAGGTCTGATGTCCAAAATCTACTAGGAACTGATGCATGATTATAAGACTGAGACTCTGTACTCCTCATTGGAGCGGTGGTCAAAGTACATCACAAGAATATTTATAAAGGAGTAATATAAAATTTTCATAACCACATGACTAGGTATTTAAATTCCCTCTTCAGAGAAATACAAATGAATTTAAATTTAAAATTGTACCATATATTCACTAGAGTAGTAATAATAGTGAAACATTGTAGAGATCCAGTGTTGGCAGGGGATGCTCTGGAGAATACCATTCTCATACATCATTAGTAGCACAGAGGACCTAGGTACACATTTTCTTGAGAAATATGGAAATATTCAAAAAGTTGCAAAACTGAATATACTTTTCTGCCCAATGATGCTGTTGCTCTATCCCCAAAAGAATATAAAAGTGGGAGGGAAAGCTCTCTGTATAAAATTAGTCACAGTTGCTTTGTTTATGATATCAAAAATAATTTCAAACACCAGTGTGTCCAACAGTTGGAGATTGCCTGAATAAATTATGGTATATTAATGTATTATGGAATATCACGTTACCATTGACAGCAGTAAATCTAAAGAAGATGACGAAATATGGAAAGAACCATAGAGGAAAAGTTTCAGAATAAAATAAGTAAAACCAGAGCTGTGCACATATTGATAGCAGCTATAGAATATGTATTTCAAAGAGAAATAAAGGAAAAGAAGGAAGGAAGGAACAGAAGCAAATAGAATAGAAGCAAAAGTGGATAGGCCTTTTAGAAAGCCCTGGAATGGGCCTTGGAACAAAGCCTTGATGGGTATTTGTTAATTCGATCCTGCCTTGTTATTGGCTGAGGATTTGGAGCAAGCCAATGTCCTTTGTGTGGGGTGTTTGATGGCCCAGCCTCTTCTAATACTTTACATATTAAAGTCATAGAATGGTATTGACTAAAGTAAATTGCGTTGGCTGCTAAATATTGGTACAGGGAAAGAATAAAGCTATAACAGATTTAATAATAGTTCATAGTCTTCTTTGTTTGATATGAGGCAATTTATCATGTGCAAGACAGAGTATGTTGGCCAGATATTAGGATGTTTTATTTTTTTGCACTTTCCTCTTGAGTCCTTCCCCTCTCAATGCAGGCATTCATCAGGCATAAGTTGAAGGCATTGCTGCTTAATATCTCTTCTGAAGGACACAGAATTGAACAGTACAGCTTTCCACTTAGTATGGGACTGAAATACTGTTGATTTGGAACAATCAGATATTGATTCATTCCTGGTGCTGGGAAATTCATCATTCTGTGAAAGAGACATACCGTTATATCATAGAAAGAAGAAATAATGTTCCCTTAGAATTCTTTGTCAGCAAGAAAGCCTACCCACAAGTATCCCAAATCTTTTTTGTATGTGAATGAAAGAGGAAACAATTCTTCTAAGTATTCATCTGCTTTAATGCATGATCATAAAATGTCATTCTATGGTGTTGTTTTCCTTTAGCAATTTCCTATTGCAAATGGCTTGGAAATGCCTCTGTGTTTATTTATAGACTGTCCTTAATTTATTTACTCAATAAATATTTATCGATAGCCTATTGTGTATAAAGTGCACATTGCATTGGTCCAGAGATATGGATTTCTATTTGTGGCAAGACTTCAAACTTTGTTGTGTAGAGGAAGTGCCCAGGAGGTCTTCCAGAATCCCTCTTGTGTCCCCTAAAAGAGGTGTGAGATTGCCTTCACAAGGTTAAAGCTTTGTCAAGATTATTTCCTTATTAGTCCTTGTTATGACACCGGTGACCTTTCACCTGGGTACTTTTTGACCTGTTGGCATTTCATTGATGATGACTGGGCCATTCGCTGGAAATTCATACACTTGGACTATGGTTCGATCTAACTTTTAAGACCGAGAGAGACTGGTAGAGAGAGCCAGAGTGGAGAGGAGCACAGAGAATGGGTTCCCTAGCAGGAAACGTATACAGCCATATATCTCTACAATACCTACAAGAAATGATGCGTGCCAAAGAACGACGTGACCCCAAGAGAAGAGTGAACCACCTGATTTTATGGTAAAAGGAAACCAGAGGGCCAGCAGCAGATTGAGGCAGTTCTGGGCCATACCAGAAGCTGCCGGAACACAAGCTGTCCACAGTGGAATGGTGGCAGTAGTGGAATGGAAGAGCTTCTGGATGAAGAGTTCAGACCTGGCAGAGTTCCTGAGTCATGTGGGAGCCAGAGATGGGAAATAGCAAAGGAGAGGACAATGACACAATTCAGTGGATGTTTATTAAACACCTACAATGTACACAGCCACCACTCTAAGCACCAGGGACACAAAGACAAAAAGAAGCTAGCCACACCCTCAGTGATCTTATATTCTATGCTCTTAACTGATGGCTTTGCACAGTTCTGTCACTGGCATGGTGACTGAAGTGGACTGTCAGATCTGGAAGAAGACAATTGATCCTCTGCAAAACCTGAATGCTTTCCTCTTTGGGGCAATATGTCTCAGACCCTTGATAGTGCTGTAGGTCTAGGGCAGGGCTTCTTAAACTTTTTCGATTACCAACCCCATTATTGCTTCTTAAACTGTGGTTTTGTGACCCCATATAGGATTGCTAATTCCAGTGCTTTTAAGCTCTGGTCTAAAGTGCTGTCTAGGTGTTTAGGCAAGGTGAGACTGACCAGAGGTTCGGTGCTCTTGACTCTAGTGACCCCCAGCACTTTCTAATGAAAGAGGGGGACAGAGGCGGTAAGAGAAATTAGTAGTACTTCACAATGGTGGGATCTTACCAGAGAGGGAGAAGGAAAGCTATCTTGACTCTTGATAGAAATAGAACTCTTTGGTAAAATAGAAATTGTTCTGTGTTTGATGCTGATGACTTGAATGCTTTCCTGGGAATCAGGGTCCTCTCCCTCTGTGTCATAGAGAATTAGAAATGAGCCCAATACTGATGTTCATTCTCAGTGGAAACCCTTGGTATGGGAATAAGTCAAAGAGAAATTTTGTGAGAGTCAATCCTAAGATGCAACTTGGTTCATGTGAGCGAAGGATCTCTGGTTTTGGAACCATGTGTTATCAACATTTGAGGACTTTACTAGTCATGGAAGAACTTTTAAACATCTGGTCCTAGATTTCTTTTCTCTCTATGTATTGTCTGCCTTTGATTTAGCTAAAGATGGGGGAGACTGGAATCCTAGCTTAGTGGAAACTCAACAAGAGGTCTTAATGTGAACCACTCCTCTTGAGAGGATACAGGATGCGAGAAACAAGTATTTGGGAACAAAGATTAAAAATAAAACATGGTGGCACGAGTTTGGTCATTAACACTGTTTCTTCCAACTATCTCAGTTGATTTTTACAGATGGTGTTACTTGGGCAATGCCAGTTTTGGCTTCAATATAGAGTGTTACATTCTTTAATGATGAGAAGAAAATCATTTCCACAAAATCTGGCATCTAAGTGAAATGAGATTTTCTTCAAATTTGAAGCATATGAATAGCAATTACACCATAGCCCTATGTATAATGGCCAAAGTTTTATTTACGGATATCCTCAAAAGTCAAGGGTAAATTTCAAAATCAAATATTTGCTTTGCCAGTCAGCATTTTCAGGCCAAAATATTTACTTCCAACGTGATAGCAGTATCTAAGCGTGCTTTTCTCATCAGATGCTTACATGCTGTTGCTTTCCTAGGCTGGTTAGCAATCATGTTGCCCTAGGATCTCACCAACTGAACAGAGACTTAAGTGGGGAGTAGAGTTTGCCCCCTGATTGAAGTGAAAATATTTGTTCAATTAGCTCTACCATTTTACAAGTATTCTCTTGAAATTTCAGAGTATGTGCTCACAAAAGAGGACAGAGTATGCCATCATGGGGGGGGGGGGCTATTGAAGCTTTTCTTTAGCTAACATATGTCAAAGGACATCTTTGCTGCCATTGTGCCCTTTGATTCAAGCAACTGTGTTTTTTTTTTATTTTCATGGAATTCCCCAAATCCATTTGTAGTGGGGCTGTAGAAAGACAAGCTTGCTAGTTCACTGGTGGTGGTGCTGTGAGGAGGTTCAGCCATTTTGGGAAACAGTTTGGAATGTTAGAAGAAAAGTTACTAAATTGTTCATATCCATTGATCCAGATTTCCCACTCATGGAACTATTCCCTAAGAAGTTGAAGAAAACATTAAAAATGTCCATTTGTGCAAAAACATACAAAGTGTTAGAAAACAGAAAACTGGGAGCAACATGTATACGTACAGTGGTTGGAGAATGACTGAACAAACTGTGGCATATAAATGTAATGGAATATTGCTGTTCCATAAGGAAGGACAAATATGAAGAACTCAAAGAAATATAGAATTGCTTGTATGACATGAGAGAGTGAATAAAACAGAGGCAGAAACCAATATATACAAAGATTTCAGTGACATAAGAAGATCTAACATAAGCAAAACAAAATTCGGGGGAAATGAAATGGACAAAAGTGACCCCACGCTAACAAAGTCCAAGATCACTTACTTTCACTTAATAATCAGGAAATGTCAAAAGTGGAAAGGGACGTTGCGTATCAGCATCGGTCACATTTGGAGGTTCTCTTTTGACTATCTTTGGGAAACATGGTTTTCAAGAGGAGAGGCATGTTTAGGTTTGTTAGGATATAGATAAAAAACATAATTCCCAGAAATGCTAATAAAGTATAGTTGGTGCCAGATGGCAACATGGTTTAGTAGATGGATGAGTGCATTTGGACCTAGGAAGACTTGAGTTCAAATACTGACTCTGATGCCTTATAGGTGTGTTACTCTCAGCAAGCCACTTGAACACTCCCTGCCTCAGTTTTCTCATTTAAGGGTGTAGAGAAAAATACTTGTAGTACCCACCTGACATAATTCTCATGAGGTTCATTTGAGATAATACACATAAAGTATTTTGCAGACTTAGAAGTCATATATAAATGTTGGTAACAGTAATAGTGACTTTTGCTGTCATTATTCATTGCTTAATATATATTTTCCCCAAATACTTTTGAGATATTTTTCCTTAGTTTCTAGAATTTCCATTAGACAGGAGCTCAGAGGCCCTCCAGTCCTAACCATACTTAGCCACACTGTCTGTATTTGCTAGAATACACCTAGTGAGGAGGACCTTGTTCCCTAGAACGGAAGCTCTTTCTCTCCTTGTGTGTGGCTTTAATTGCCAGGACATTTTCCTTTAGAGTACACTGAAACCTGATTCTCTGTGCCAGCTGCCCTTGGCTCCTGGTTTCATGATATGGAGCCAAGCAGAGCAAGTCTAATCCTTCTTTCGTACGACAACTCTTATAGTACCTGAAGACAGCTGCCATAAAGCCCTTAGGTCTTCTCTTTGAGATAGTCTTTTCATTTTATTGATGCTGTATGGTTTCATTTCATGGTCTTCTTCCCTTCCTCCTCACCCAATGAGCCCTCCTTTACAGTAACAACAATAATGGCAAACGATTCAGCAAAATCAACTGACAGAGTATATCTTGAAAGTAAACATAATATTCCACACCCATGGTCCCCCGTCTCTCTGAGGAAAAGAGGGACATTTCTTCATCTGTTTTCTGGGGAAAGACACAAAGAAACTTGTAGTTGTGTTAATCAGTCAAGTAATAAATGTAATATGTATATGTTATGTATATGTGTATATATATCACATGCATAAATTATATGTCATATTATTATATTTGTATAATATTTTATATTAGACATTAATATCCAGTTATGTATTATACATATTTTATATCACATACAATTATGTTACATATATGTATGTTATATATACAGATGACACTTGTTGACCCTATTAATACCATTAATATTATTACTGGACCTATATTGTGTATATATATATGGATAACATACACAAACATGTACATGCGTATACATATGTATACATATATACAATGTAGGTTCAGTAACTATACACATATTTACATAGTTGTATCCATACACACGCACATATGTGTATAGTTACTGAACCTACATTGTTCCAATGTGGGTTCCACACACATTGACTTTCAAGTTTTTTTTTTTTTTTTGTTATGATTCTGGTCAGTATGACTAAACTAGCCCTATCCTAGGAAAAAAAAGTTTCATTCCCAGCAAGGCAAATTGATCATAGCTTTTCTGTCTAGGGTCCTGACTTACCTTACCATTTGATGGGATCTTTTGTTCCGTTCAGTTCAGCATTTACTCATTGCTTACTCTGTACTAGTATGGGAATCACTTGAGATACAAAGAGAAAAGCAAGCAAGTCCCTTCCTTCATGGAGTTTACACTCCATTGAGAATGCATGGTGTTGAGAACGTGTATGTAGCAAATTAAATGCAAAATATATAGTCTAGCAACAAGTATTTATTCAACCTCTATCATGTACCAGGCACTGTGTTAAGACTTTGGGATACAAAGAAAGTTAAAACTAGTCCCTCTTCTCAAGAACCCGACTCTCACTGTAATGGGAAAGACAACATGTAAATAAGTAGATGCATAATCTTAGAACACTGAACGAAGACTTTTCCGTGCATCTTGACCAATTATAATACCTATATCAGAAATAGAGATGCTAGACTGTAGTATATTGGACCTTGGCTCTAACATGCTGATCTCTGTTGTTTTAGAAGTTAGGAGAGATAGTTTGAAGAGTTTTCTTATTGGCTGGAACTTTTATGTACAGTACAGTTGTAATACAGATGATCTCCCTCATTCCTTTGCAAGAGAGTGGAGCAAGCTTTTGTGTACATGATGACAAACATCTGGATCCTTTAAATGATAAGCCATTAGAATGGTCCAACCAACCTCTAATGAATCCCAGATATTTATAATTGCGTGAGCCACGTGTGAATATTTTGGTCATTGATCTGGATGTTTTGCCATAAGTGTATATACAATGATATATCTTAACCATTCATAGCTGTGTACAGCAGTATTTTAAGAAATTGAAATGGGTGTATTAAAGATGTGGTGTTGGTACATTATAAGGAGTGTGGTAATCAAGAGTCAATATTATTGAATTATGTCACCCTTCTATTTGTTAACTGTATTTGAACAAATACTGAATATTTAAAATCAAAAGGTATCATTTTTTTAAAAGTTTTGGATTGGTGATGACAGAAAGATGATGCAGAACATTTTATGCATGAGGGATGGTCACTGTAAAGGAAACTGCCATTACAGGAGACAGAGTCAGTAAGTAAATAGGAGAAAATCAAGGGGAAAAAAAGAGAATACCAAAGATCTCAAGAAGAAAAAAAACCCATAAAGACTTTGAAAATAACCAAATAAATCAACTGAGGAGACATTAACAGCAGGAGGAAATACAGCCTCCAAATCTAGCAAATGAGTTGAGACATCTATGAATAAATATTGTAAATCAAAGGACAATGATCCAACACTTGATAAGAGAGAAGACCCTGTAAAATGTGAGGAAAACATGGAGCTACAAAGTATTGTTCCTGAATGGTTCCAAAGAGAAACGAATTATGAGAGCAAATTTATGTCCTGTATAGCAAAAAGTATTGAACAGTATAGAAAAACTGGAATCTGAGATGGCAAATCTCACCCAAGAAGTCAAAGAGAGAACAATAGATTGGGAATACAAATATACAGAAGTGAAGGACAATCTAAAAGAAGAGAAACAAAGGACAATATCATTAAAATATGCACACTCTGCAAGTAAGACATTGTGATCTTCAAGACAGGATGCAGAGACAACCTGAGGATCATAGGCCTCCCAGAAGAACACACAGGCAAACAAACGACAACAATACTTTAATGCAGGAAATAATATAAGAGAGCTGCCCAGAACTTCTGAACATAGAAAATGAAATACCAATTGAAAGAATTTGCAGATCACCTCTAGAAAAACAATAGCAAAACACACAAAGACTGAATACTCCAAGACATGTAGTGGTTAAATGTAATGATTCGATACAGAAACAACAAGTCGCGTAAGGGATCAGGATAAAAACTCTCAAATACAACAAAGAAGAAATTTGAATAATGTAAGACTCTTCTGTACCTGCCAAAAATAGTGGAAAGAATGGAATAATGTGTTCTGAAGAGCAGTGGAGTGCTAGAGGCAGCCCAAGATGATATACACTGAGAGTCTGAGCTTAACTGTAAGTGAAAAAAGATGAACGCTCAGTAATAAAGAGACATTTGAAACATTTTAAGGAAAAAAAATAGAACTCAAGAGATAATTTGCTTCTCCAGCACCCCAAATAACAGAACAACAGGACCAATGAATAAGTGAAGCAGTCAAGGATAGCAAGAGCAATGGAGTGACTGGTAGGAATTAAATATATACGAAGAGTCAAAGGAAAAAATGGTAGTCTAGTTAAAATTACAATGAAGTGGTGGGCATGGGGCATTATGGACATAATCTGGTGATACCCTGCCTATAGGTGAATCGTGTGTGTGTGTGTTTGTGTGTGTACATGTTTGTTTGTTATCATGCATGTGATTATTATAACATGGAAGGGTATATGAATGGAGTAGGGAGAGGGGAAGAGAAGAATGTGTAACATGCCTGAGTCTAATCTAGGAGTAGTAATGAGGGAAAGGTGATCTCTGTGGTTTCAGAAAGAGAATTTTGCCTACAGGGAAATAGAAAGGAAGGTGCACAAACACATTGTTGGTGAAGCTGGGAAATTTTACAACTGTTCTGGAAAGCAATTTAGAATTAAGGAAATAAAGAAATTAAAATGTTTATACCCTTTGAACTAGGGACCCCATTACAGGGCTTGGCTCCAAGGAAGTCATTCATAAAAAAGAAAGTTCCCACATAAACCGAAATATTTATAGCACCATTTTGTTTGTGATTGCTAAGAATTGGAAACAAAGTAGATGCCTTTCAATTGGGAAATAGCTAAATGAATTGTGATACGTGAATATAATGGAGTCTTATTATGCTGTAAGAAATGGTGTGTGTGATGAATCTGGACTGATACAAAGTGAAGTAAATCCAGAAAAGCAACATACACAGTAAGTACACCAATGTAAAAAGAGCAAAAGTCAAAATAAATGTAACAAAATGGCAAAAACGAAGCAGAACTCAGTTGAATGGACACTTGCAACCCACTTCTCTTAGAAGGTGGGAGGTCCACAGATGCTACACGTTGTCCATATTTTCAGACTTTTTCCAATGTATCAATATGTTATGCTGATTTTTCCCCTTCTCTAAAACATACTATTTGTTATTAGGATGACTCTGGGAGGGGATGGAGAAGGGATACTTGGGATAACTCTGATGATATGAGAAACAGAAGACATAGATTTAAAAATTATTTCAAAATTTTTTAATACTAAAAAGAGATTCTTTTGGATTCAAGGGATAATAGGGAGGCACCAGAGCTTCTTGAGTAGGGATCATGGGGTGACATGTTCAGATGTATGCTTTACAAAACCAAGCTGATATAATATATTCATATATTATGATATGATATATTCATATATTATGAATGATAACTCATGCACTACTTCGTTTTATCTCAGCTTCCAAAATAGTATCACAGAACTTCATAAGCTGAAGTAGGGCTCAGGGAGAAGAAAAGTTATAGCTCCAGTGAACTTTGCCCTTGTTGGACTAAATCTAGAGAAGTTCATTCAGGTCTGGTTGCCTCTTTGAGAATGAACTTTGATAAACTGGACAACATCTTAGGCAGGATGAGCACATGGAAAAAGGAATAGGGACTCCCATATGAAGACGAGTTGAACAAAGAGGATACATCTAGCTCAGAGGCAGTGGAGTTGGACAAGGATATGACAAGTCTTTCAAGACTTGAAGGGCTGTCCTGTGGGCAGTGGGACTAGACTTGGTTTGGTTAGGTGCACTGGGGTCAAAACTAACACCAAGAGTGAATGTTACAGAGAAGAAGATTTGGGTTTCACCAAAGCAAACACTTCCTCACACTGAGAGCTGTCCCATTTTGCATGTGGGATAAAGATTTTGCATAAAGTGCCTCAAGGAGCACTTTACTGGAGACCTGCAAACAGAGGTTACATGGCCAAGTGTCAAGCAATGTCATGGGCAGAATCCATGATTTAGGTAAAAATTAGATTAGATGACCTCAAAGGACTCTTCCAACTTTCAAATCAGAGTTATTGAAATCTCTCAGTTCTCACCTGCTCAGCATCTTGTCATTTTTCAACTTACACAAATCCAAACATCAGAAGCCAGGAAGTACTTTACCACCCTATCCCCTAAATGAAAATAGGAACAGCACTTCCAAATGTCACCAACATATGTGAAGGAAGGGCAGATCCAATGTAGAGTGTGTAACATCCTGCTAATTATTCCAATAATAGGTATTATTCATACATACTGTGTCAAATGGGCATCATTTCTTTCACATAGACTAATAATAACTGACATTTACACTTGAAAGAGCTGTGATATTGTCAGCAGGGAAAGCTTTTAGTGAGAAAACTCTCTCCACCAACACAGATTGCTCCTCATCATAACTTAGTAGGAAAGTCCAAAGTTGTTGCATGAGGCCCATGCAAGTTAAGGTTCTTGCTCAGGGTTACAGAGTTCAGGAATATCATAGGCCAGATCTGAAGCAAGTTCTTCCTCACTTGAAGCCCACCACACTAGCTATGATGACACACTCTCTTGTTTCCTAGCATTTCCATGGCACTTTAAAGTTAATGGAACATTTTGTCCAAGTACCCTCACTTGAACCTCACAACAATCCTTTCATGGCAATACTTTGGGAATATTAAGTGCAAAAGTGTTCTTGGTTTGTGCCTCCTAGAGCACCTTATTTAAGCACTGACCCGAATAATAAGCAAAGCTAAGGACATAGTGAAGGGATCATTTATTGAGTGCTGTGTGCCAAGCACCGTACTCAGTGCTGGATGTGAATGCAAGCCACTAAGATAATGCTTGCCTTTTGGGATCTTAACCTCTAGTGGAGGAACACAACTCATAAAGGGGAGTTGAAAAGGAGGTAGAGGAGGGGATATGGGCAGTGGCATGGAAGGAAGACTTCGACCCTGGAAAGAAAAGACAAAAACTCACCTGTCAGAGCTGAGAGACCATCATGGGGAGAAGATGGAGGTAACAGTTAGAATAGAGAAGGTCTGGCAGAGTAGATGGGGATGGACTCAGTCACAGAGTTTTGGCTTCAGTTGTCTCTCTGAATCAGAGTGGCTGTGTGACCCTGGGCAAGTAACTTGACCTCTCATTACCCAGATAAGTCTGTAAGACTGAAAGTTTCAGAATCAGGTCCTAATCTGTATAAGGAAAGGGAGTTTTCTTATTAGAAGTTTTCTAGACCGGACACACATGACACCTATATGCATCCTTTTTGCAAGATTTCTCGTTTACCATAATTCCTTATGTCCATTTTGGCCATCAACTGGGACTCAGAAATAGAATTGGACATATTCACTCAAAGGGCTCCTGCCTGCTGCAGAACAATAGATAAGATATCTTGACAGTCCTTAGTTTATAAAAAAAAAAATCTCCATTCTTTCCTTTGCGAAAGTTTATAATATTCAAGATGATGTACGGTAAATTACTGGGTGTCTTGCTAATAGTACCACTTAGCCAGTGTGGAAAGATTGCCTTCCCTGACTTCTAAGGGAGCTCAGCACACCTCAGCTCATGTCTTGGATTTTTCTGTCTTTCCTTCATGTGATTTAAAAGCTGAATTGGAAGAAGCATTTCCAAATCAGGGGATGCATGCCTCAGACTTTCATCATGGACTTGTCAACAGAGTGAAGGGAGAGAAAAAGCAAGAAAAGAGATTTCTTTTCTGAGGAGTCACCTCCACATTCTAAGTAAGCTGAAGAATTCAGTCACTTACCCTGAGTCGAAAAACCAAACCAAACCCAATTTGTTTCAGATATCATATTTCATTTGAAAGGGGTTAGTTAGTTAAGTTTCAGTTATCTGGATAGTTGCCTTAGTTTTCTATTTCATTCACTGTATGTAGATAGAGCTTACAGCAAGGGTTTTAAGTAAGCTCTCTTTTTAGTGAAATAGTATTTGTTGATCACTAAAAGCCTTGAACCCCATCTGTTAAGCTGAAGAGGCGTTGTTATTTTCCTTAGGAGATGAGAGCTCATGTTAACAAACTCATGGGTCCTTAAATAGCTGGCTGGTTTCCTATTAGATGTTAAATCATGAAGCCATGAAAAACCAAGTCCCCAAATTAACCCCTGCCTTGGAGCTGTATAATTTTGGACACTCAAGGCTTTTTTTTTCTTTTTTCTTCTGGGATATAGTTGAGTAAGTTATTGCTTCAAACTGTAGGAAGCAAAGATTCCAACAGTCCTCTCAACTCCTTGTTCCCTGTCCACTGGAAGTGCCCAGCAGAAGTCATGGCAGCTATTTGGCTCAGTGACTACAGGCTTTCATTGGGAACATTTTGTAAGCAGCAAGCGAAGAAGCTAATATGGTTGATTTTTTTTTGAGCCCAAGGCAAAACCACAAATTGTTTGGCTTAATTGTTCTTGTTCCCTTAGTTAATGTCTTTTGAGTAACCAGTGATTTATTAGGTGTTGGAGATATATACATGATCCACAAATCATCCCATGTCAACATTGACAGTCTATGACAATGCCACAGGCCAATTAGTCTCATTTCCAAAGATGTCCAGTTTAACATTTAGGCACTGGAAGTAATAGCTGCTATTTCTGTAGGCCCTTCAGGTTTCCAAAATATTCTATGCATATTTCATTTGATAATCACATCAATCATGGGGGGTATAGTGTTTTTATCCGTATTTTATAGATAAGGAAATTGAGGTTGGGAGAGTTTAAGTCACTTGACTTAAACATACAGTTAGGACTCATTTGAGACATGATTTGAAATAATGTCCTTCATTCTCCAATTCTAGGGCACTAGATGGGTAAGTGGACCCTTATGGATCTCATCTCCTCTGGTTGAGCTAAAGAACAACAAAACGACAACTTGATCATTGATTTCTCTGTCTCCAGATGTTCCTAAGATGGAGTGTGACCAGAGGACAGCAGCCTTGAGACCATGAAAGACAAGCATTCATTGCAAAAAAAGGGAGTGGGGTGGGGTTTAGCCTGAACAGACAGGTAGGGAGGAAATGATCATTGTTATGGATTAGATTTGATCTCTTTGAGCTTAGAGGTCATAACTGGAAGTAGTATGTTGCAAGGAGACAGATGTAGGTTTGATATCAGGAAAAACTTCCTCATCATTAGAGTTTGCCAAAAGTGCAGTGGAATGGCTGGGAATGTGAATGCATCTCTGAGAAGAATATATCTGTTTTCGATGAGTTACCTTACTAGGCAGGTGCATTGGAAACAGAGTAATAACCCTGTTTGCAGAAAGGAGCCAAGCAGAAGCCTACAGTGAGCCAGAGTCTTGCTCACTCCTAGACACCTTTGCTGCTGTTGGCTGACTGACCTTGCTGAGTTGCATACCCAACACCACCCTAAACCAGCCTTATCATTAGCTGTTCCTACAAAACATCCTGTTCTTGTGTCCTACCTGTGCCTGAAAAGACTGTCTATTCGTTACCCTAACACCTCCCTGAGCCTCCCCTTTGTGGTTTTTAAATATAAATTGTCCCCGTGTCTCTGAGGCTGTTGGCTCCTTTGTACTTTGTACCATTCTGCATTTTGAGGAGTAGACTTTGTTGGGTTGACAGGGAGGTGGTAGATTCCCCCTCATTGGAGATTGTTAAGCAAGTCTGAATAACTCCTTGGGAGATAGTGTGGTCAAGATATTTGTTGGCTGCGCTAGAGTTGGCTGTGAAGGCGTCTTTCCAACTTTGATTCTTGAAAAAACTGTCTTGGTATTTAGTCACAGTTTCAGCCTTCCAAGAATCTTAAGATTCCATCTCTTCCATGGCTTTCTGGAGTTTCCTGTGACAGGAGCATACTAGAGGCCTGCCCTATGCTGAGGATTCTATGTCCTTTTTTTTTTTAAGTCTAGGGGGAAATCCATTTATGTTGTGGTTTAATGGTTGTCACCTGACCTCATAAAGTTGTAAAGAAATATACTTTGTAGACCTTAAAGTTCTATATAAATATACCCCCTAGACCGAAAGCCTTGTTCCCAGCTGATATTCACATCCATCATCCAGGTAAGCAAACCATGTGGAGCCAGGGATCAGCCCCCTCCTAGTTACCTGCCAACCAACTGCCATGGTTGGGCCAAGCAAGCCAGCCAAGATAAAGCAGAGAGACATCCTGAGGGAGAGAGATAGGGGGCAGCATGTGCCAAGAAGATCAAACCACTGACTTGACTTTGCTTATCCTCACTCTTGAGACCCAGGCGGAGATATTCTAACACTCAACAACTGGGGGGAATAAATGGTCACCCCTCCCCGGCCTTTTTCTCAGTTTGCCTTTATAAACATTCCCCTGGGAGGTGTTGCCTATGTATAAGGGGTCTCACCCACCCACACTACTATTAGCACCCAGTTTTAAACAACAGAACCACTTCATCAATTTTTCATGGCTACAAGTCATGAAATCTCACAGCATGCTTAGAATTATATAGAATTTTACAGGAGATCTGGAATACAGTTTGCCATCAGAGAAGCATATACTGGAAGGAAGAGGAAGTCAGTTAATTATCAGGAACAAAAGGCAGTCATTGAACAGCATGGCTAAGCCATTGTCATTGATATGGTGAGAAGACTAAAGGAAGACCCTTAGCAAATTGTAGGGAGTGGGGCCATGGTTCGACCCTTATGGACCTCATCTCCTCTGGCTCAGCAGATATGGATGGGATCTGCCTCCTCGAATGGAATGACTGCATGGTCACAGAGCCATCAAAGGGTTGCATGGTTACTTTAATAATTAGTGACTTTTTTGCAAAGGCTGGAATAGGGTAGGATGATGAAAAATACTTTGGAAAATAAAGCTCAGGATTAAGAAATGAAAGAAGCTTTAAAATGGCACAAAAACTTCCCATATGGTGTGAATATTTTTCTTTGAGAGAATTAGCAAGCACATGACAAACAGAGTCAGGAAAATAGTGATGTCAAGAAAAGGGATAGCGACTATTTGTAACAGAGAAGAAATGACTATGTACTAATCCAGGGGCCATTTCTAAATCAGTTGTGTGTGGAAAGCCTTGTAGAGCAACAATCAGAATCAATGCCAACATAGAAGAAAGAATAAAAACAAGACACTATGGCATGCAATTAAAAGGGACTCCAATCTGATATTTTCATTTATGTAAGCAATGCCAAAATAATGGGAAATGGATAAATGACAAGATATCAAAATAGACCATTGTCATCTCATATGTGTTTGACCACAGAAATTAAATGCCCCAAGGGAAAGACCAGGAAAACCTAAAAACCGCCTTACCCATCAAGACCTAATCTCTGTGCCAAGTGGAATGATATAGCAGCCAAGGGCAACACCAGTACAGAATGCAAGCTCATTTGTAGTTGGGGAATGGCTGCAGCTCTTCCTGACTGTCTAGCTCCCTAACTGCCTCCTTAGTATAAGTAATGGGTACCGCAGTCCCAGATCTACAGGCTCAAGCACTTAACTGTATTTCATTTGCATTTTTATTATAAACTAGAAGTATTTTTGAGCTTTTAATGTCACCAATCTTGCTCTATTTTATTCATTTCTTTAAAAAATGCCAGGAGAAAGAAACCCAACTGAAATAAAAAAGTTTCTAAAATGTAGGAAAAATATTTTAGCATTGGTTGGGGAAAGAGATCAAGAGTCAGCACATCTGCATTCTAGTGCCAGTTTTGCCAGCAACTAGCTAGCTATGTGACCTCACATAAGTCCCTTTCCCTCTCGGAGCTTTAGTCTTATCTGTCGCTTGAGAAGATTGAATTGGATAAAATCTCTGGTCCTTTGTAGTTCAACAGTCTATTATTTTAAGGGGAAAATAAAAATAATGTATATTTTTAAAAAGACTTCTCTTTGTTGCTCAGCTGCCTACCCAGAAGAAAGACCAGACAAGCCTTGGGGCAGACGACAAATAGCAGACACATGAGACCACAGTCCAGCTCAGGAGTGGTCTGTGTATGTATCGGTATGCTTTTGAGGGGCAGGAGAAGAAAAACAGTTACATTCAGGCAACGAATCCAAACATTTCAGTGAAAATTAGATTGCTGTTCTCTTTTTCCTTGACAGGGAGAGACAGACAGAAGGAATTATTGAATCCTGGCAATCCTTATTTCCATAATCCTTCCATTTCCCAGGATCAGATGAACTGTATTTGCCTGGCAGAAAGTTAACTCAGAGTCAAATTACATCTCTATGAGAAATATTCCGATCTCATCGTGTGTGTGTGTGTGTGTGTGTGTGTGTGTGTGTGCGTGCGTGTGTGCGTGTGTATGTGAACTCCAACTTTATGTGTCAAAATCCAGTTGCCCCTGATTCTTCCATAAACATAGCAAAGACCCTTCCCAGGGAAGAGGGGAACCCAAAACAACCTTGGGCAAATACTACCTCTACAAATCTCACATCTCTCTCTTCCACCACCCCTGCTCTGCTCTGTCCTGATCCTTTCCTTTGTCCCCTTGAGTAGATTGGAAATGTTTGAAAGGGGGGAGATAACAATATTAACAGAATTAATTTAGTCCTTTACAATTTGCAGAATGCTTTACTTACATCTCTTGAGTCTCTTAATTCTTAAAAGGTGTTATTATGTCTGTATCACAAAGAGATCATGAAAAGGGGGAAAGACCCACATGTACAAAAATATTTACGATAGCTCTTTTTGTGGAGGCAAAGAATTAGAAATCGAGGGCATGTCCATCAGTTGGGGAATGGCTGCACAAGTTGTGGTGTATGAATGTAATGGAATACTATGGTACTATGAGAAATGATGAGTAGACAGATTTCAGAAAAACCTGAAAAGATTCACATGAACTGATGCTAAGGATAGTGAGCAGAACCAGAAGAACATTGCGCTATCATTAACTCTGATAGACTTAGCTCTTCTCAATAATGCAATGATCTAAGACAACGTCAAAAGACACATGATGGAAAATGCTAGCCACATCCAGAGAGAGTCTGAATGCAGATAGAAGCATACTATTTTCACTGTTTTCATTTTTTCTTTCTTATGATTTTTTCCCCTTTTGTTCTGATTCTTCTTTCACAACATGACAATGTGGAAATATGCATAACATGTACATGTATAATCTATATCAAATTGTTTGCTGTGGGTGGGGTGGGAGGGAAGGAACAAGAAAAATATGGAGCTCAAAATCTTATAAAAATGAATGTTGAAAACTATCTTTTTTTCCTCCAAAAATTTTAATTTATTTGTTTTCGGTTTTCAACATTCACTGCCATAACTTTTAAATTTTCTACCCCTTCCTCCTCAAGACAGCATGTAGTCTGATATGGGCTCTACACATACATTCCTATTAAACACATTTTCACATTAGTCATGTTGAATAGAAGAATTAAAATGAATGGGAGAAACCATGAGGAAAACAAAACAAAACAAAACATATCAAAGGAGAAAATGGTCTGCTTCATTCTGTGTTCCAACTCTGTAGTTCTTTCTCTGGATGTGGAAGGCATTTTGCATCAGGAGTCCTTTGGAAATATTTTAGGTCCTTGCATTGCTGTGAAGAGCCAAGTCTATCAAAATCAGTCCTCGTGCACTGTGGCTGTTACTGTGTATGAAAACTATCTCTATATGTAATTGGAAAAAATAAAATACTATTAAGCACAAAAAATAAAATAAAAAAGTGCTATTATTGTCATCATCCCCATTTTACAGGGGAGGAAACTGAGGTTTGATCATTCATTGAACAAGTATCAGGGACAGTACTAGGTACTGTGGAGTATGTAGATAAAATATTTTAGATTTGCAAAATTCTTTACATTCATCATCTTATTTCATCTTTGCAATATCTTTGAGAGGCAGGCACTACTATTCTCACTCTAGAGAAGAAGTGGTGGATGGGAGAGAGACACAGCTAGTAAATCTTTAAGGAGGGAGGAAAGAGGATTCAAACCCATGTCACTCCGATTGCAAGTTACTATTTCCACCTGTTAAGCATTCTACTCTTAAGATACTTACTCTTCAGCTAGGTGGACAAGCCATGCAAGACAAGTGACCTAAACAAGTGTGAAAGAGAAGCAATTGAACATACTACAAGGCTACTTAGTGTCCAGAGTATGCAATTACTCCCAAAGAGAGTTATAGAGAAATTCTGGGGAAGGGAGGATCATCACAGGAGATGTTTTTGAGGTGACAGGCTGATATTGTAGTGATATTGTAGTCTGTACAGTTGATGAACATTGGTGTCAGCGTAGAGAACAGGGAGTCATTACTGTCCAGTCTGTCTGGCCCAGATATGCCCATGTGTAATTAAATAATGTGCAAAAAAAGTGTAGAGGTACAGTTTAGTGACTACACTGTGGAGGGCTTGGACTGTCAGGCAAAGGGACTTTGGATTTCATCCATTAACTTGGTTTTAGGATTGTCATTTTCCAGCTGAAAGGAATGTTCAAGTTTATTTGGCCCAATTCTACCATCTTTCAGGTAAAAAAAACCTGTAAGAAAATAGCTTTGCCCAAGGTCACCTACGGAGTACGTATCGGAGCCAGGATTTGAAGGCAGGGCCTCTGATTGCAAATCTACTACTTTTACTGGGAATTTTTGAAAACAGCAACCATGAGTGACATGTCATGCTTTAAGGTTTAAAAAGCACTTTACATATGTCATGTCACCTGAACCTCAAGAACACCCTGTGAGATGAATGTGGCAGGTATTGTGCCCATTTTGCAGATGAAGAGACTGAGACTTGTCTGGGGTTACAAAATCAGTAAGGATCTCAGGAGGGTTTTGGATGCTGGTTGTTTGGATTGCAAGTCTAGTGAGTGCGATCTACCATACTGGGCTACCTGATAAATTTATTTGAAAAGGGTACCAGTCTGGCAGTAGCATACAAGGAGGATTTCAGAAGAAGGCATCAAGAGGCAGGCAACTAGTTCAGAGGTGAATGGAGTAGTTCAAGCAAGAGACGATGAGGATCTGGACAAGGGGCAAGGCAGCAGAAAGGAAGGAAAATGTGTAAGAGGCATTATAAAGGAAGCATCCATAGAGATTAGTGATGGACAGCAAATGGGAGGCAAAATGGTGACATGAGGTAGAAGCGCAACTTGGAATTTAGAGGGCAAAGTTAGATAAGGGGAAAAGATGACAAATTTCTTCTTAGGCTCTTTGAGTTACTGTAGTCTCAAACACAATAGCTAGTCTGCTTTGATTTTCCTTTCAAACAGGATCATTTTCTATCTTCCACAAAGTCTAGTCATCAGAAATTACATTCAATTGTCTCTTTTTGAGAAAACCAATTAAAATGGTAAAAAACAAAACAAAACAAAACAAACTATCACCAAGTCAAGGTCAAGTGCTGCTAAAGATGTATAGGAAATCCAAATTTCCAATTTTGTAGGAAAACTTATCTGGTTTCACATGCATACTTGCATAATTCACATTGTTATTCCTAAGAAAATTCTATTGTGTGTGGGGGGGCACTCTTCCTCTGAAATCTGGAAATATTTGTTTGTTAGCTTTCTTTGTGTGAAGATTTTAATTTAGATTGAACTTTAAATAAAAGTATGCAAGTTAAAAGTAGTTTTGCAGTGGTATTATAGTGGAAGAAAATCGACTGCTCATTTTTAGAAATGGAGAATTAATGATTTTGGTGTTTCCTGTTGCCTACTGCCTATGGAGAACTCCTCCTTCTTTGTACCTCACAATGGGATCTTTTCCTTTGATAACAACTCTAAGTGGTAACATAAATCAAATCACCAGTGGACGCTTGAAAATTCTCTTTATAAAGGGGCCCAGTATCGGTGCAAAGTATTGTAAATGAGTTGGTTCCTCTGGTATTGAATTGTAGTGGAATTATTCGCAAACCAGGCACAACAGAATTGTTTCATTTTTCCCCGATGCTGAGAACAGCCAATAGAAAGAGGAGTCAGAGAGTTGTTCCTCTCAGTGGCCGAGACTCTACCATGATGGCGGAATGGAGCACAGCGACATGGTTTGGCAGATTTGATTTACTAATACCTCCACCACCCACCCAACCCCCGTTACAGGTTCTAATGTAAGTCGCCTACTTAGCGATAAGATCTCATCCAACTTTGTGCAATCTAGCCATGCCCCTGATGAACCATGCATCTAGATATGCTGGTACCCTTTGCACACATGGGGTTCTTAAACTGAGACCTATGGACCATGGATAGATTTCAGGAGTCTGTGAACTTGGAAAGGGGAAAGATGACATTTTTATTTTCAGTAAATTTTGGTTTTCTTTGTGATAATCTGTATTTTATTTTATACATTTAAAAACTTTGTTTTGAGAAGGGATATGTAGGCTTCACTGCCAAAGGGGTGCATCCATGACACCAAAAATGTTAAGAACCCCTATCTGGTATCAAGATTTTGGTATGATGATGTGAGACCTTGATTATTCTCTGGAAAAAAATGACATTTAAAAATGGCCATTGGCAGATTGGTTGTCTGATGGATCCGTGATCTCCACGTGGACACTCCCCACAGTGATCCAGATTGCAGGTGTCTCCCACCTTGTCATCCTGAGTACTCTTGCTGGTGCCTCCTCATAAGTACTTCACTGGGAGTTCCCCCACTTTGTTTGAGGCCTTCCTTCCATCTCTCACAATTATGTGGCTAGCAATGGAGCTCTCAATTTGCTCCATATTTTGGTTCCAGGCTACTTCTTTTTTAGGTTAGTCATTTCTCTATGGATTGCCATTGCATGGCTTTTTATCGATAATGTGCCTTGCAGCATTTCCACACCTACTTTCTTTTTCCTTTTGGATGATCCTTTGGTACCTGTGCTATGCCAGGACTCTCATATATACAGCATCAACCGAGCAGTATTGGTATTCAAATAGGTAGTCCTTGGTTTCCTGGGGAAGGTTGGGGGCCTACTCCCACCTTTGTAGTGAAGTCACCAAGTATCAAAGTACATATTGATTTAATTTGGAGATTCTTATCTAAGTCTCCTCAGAACTTCTCTCCCTCTCAGTCCTCTACAACAGATATTGTGCATGTGTATAAAGAATCTTCACATTGATCTTTCTACAGATGCTTTTGATTGCTGAGATATGAGATGATCAAACATTCTTGTTGCCATTGAGTGTATGATAAAAATCAACTGCACACTTTTCTTTCTTTCCCTCTCCAAGGCATACCTGTGAACCATCCTTCCAGATAGTTGTAATTTTCTTCTTTCTTATGATTTCATTTATAGCAAAAAATCTCAAGTTGGTTCTGATTCGGCTTCTCCAGAAGTATGTTCCATTGTTGGTCTTTGGTTAGAGAGCTCACTGTTAGAGAACCAATAGCAAAGTCTAAATTTATAGCCAGTCCAAAAGCTGCATGATTCTTGATATCCTTTGTCCTCCTTTTTTTGCCACTGTGGTGCTGTTACCAAAAAACCAGGAGGTGATACAAAACTGAGAACGATTTTGTAGTTATGTTTGTTAAACAAGTTGACATGGACAAGATATTCATCACCAGTTAGTGAGTCAATTGCTACTTTGCTTGACTGGTCCCATCCACTCCCAGACCATATTCAGATCCTTTCCAGTGTGCGAGAACCTGCCAGAGCTTATTCTCTCCCATTCTAGCTTTTCAGAACTCAGAGTCACCTTAGCATCATAATGAGACATTATAGTTAGACTTTGTGGAAACTGACAATTTACTCCAAGAGTATACAAGAGGAATAAAGAAAGTTGGAGATATGTAAATGTCCATTGGGGGAAAATATTCTACCATTCCAGAAAGAAAAAAGAAACCCAAACTACATATTTCATTGGTGGAAGAGAAAGGCAAACCCGAGGGAAAATTAAGTAGGTTTCTTGGTCATGCAGAAACTTCGGGGAAATCATAGATGTGGGAGAGGCACCAGAGAGTCAATAGTTCTATTTCTTCATTGTAAATATAAGAAGACTGGGATGCAGAAAGGATGAATGACTTATCCAAGGTGGCACATCTAGTCAGTGGTAAGGGCAGAATCAGAAGGGAAGTCTCCTAGTTTCCAGTATAGTACTTGTTCTATTATAGCCTCCATCTCATTTTCCATCACTTTTTTATTTTAATCTGAGCAAGGTCACTGGTTGGCAGCCAATGTGGAAAGTGTGGGCTGCTGCAGTAACTTGGGTACTCTATAAAAATAGGATCTGGCTGTGTTCCGAGGACTGCCTTGGGGAGATGTCTAGACAAAGCAAAGGGAGCAAGACAGCCAAGGCTTCCCGTCCTATTCGATGCTAGTCCAGCCATTGTTTACATTCATATTTTGGTCAATCCCACAAGAAGGGTGAGTAGGGCTGACGATAATGTCTTTGCTTAAAGCAAGACTTTTTCTTATGTTAAAATAAGCTGAAGGGCATAGGAAAATGGATTGTGGGGCCCATTGAAATCAGGCAGCGTTCCCATACTTGCTCTCATAAGAACACAATTCCTTGTATTTGTGAGCTTAGTGACTGAGGGCTGAGAGAGGTCAGAGCAATCCAGAATTGCTCACCCAATCTGTGTCAGAAGTGGGACCAATTAGAGAAGGAGACAGCACCTTATAGAAAATGCAAAGTGTAGTGAATTTAGCACTGAATGTGGAGTTAGGAAGACCAGAGTTCAAACACGGCATTACACATTTATCTGCTGTGTGACCCTGGTTAAGTTATTTAGTTTCTCTGCAACTCAGTTTTCTCATCAGCAAAATGAGGGGGTTGAAGTCAGTGACCTCTAAGGCTTCTTCAGACTCTGTATCTATGATCCCATGAAAACAAGGCATCAGTTGTGTAGGTAGAGATGCAGTCGGTGATATCTTCTCTGGTCTTACCCATGACCCTCTCATTCTATCTTCTGCTGTCCCTTCCCCAGCTGAGTGGTCATTGCTTGTTCCTTATACTGGAGACATGGGAAAGAATAGAGAAAAAAAAAACAACTAGCCCATAGCCCATGAACAATGAGCAAGCTCTATGTTGAACTGCCCTGAAGAGAATGGGCATATCATTCCTTGCTATGTTCGAGATACTCTCAGTAGCAAAGTACTCTTTTTGCTTACTTGTCTTATTTTCCTTCAGGATAGAATAAAATAAAATTTATAAGGTAATTAGTACAGTGCCTGGCATGTAGTCATTGCTTATTAAATGCTGGTTCCCTTTCCTCCCAACCCCCTTCAGTGAAATCCTGAAGGATACATAGCCACCTGGTCCTTGGATGAGTTAGAAGTTATAACTATACCTAAGGTGAGGTAACCAGGACTTTGTCCTAGGCACCAATATTTACAGCGTGCTGACATCCCTTGCCATCTTTCAACCACTTCTTTACATTGCTGCAGGGAGAGCTTCCTTCCTATAACATCTGCCCTTCAAGTGAATTCTTCCTCATTGCTTTTGGGGTGGCCTCTCCCAGGTACATCAATGACTAGTTAAAGCTGTGAGTGTTTGCTTTTGCCCCTCTCCCCACCAGTATATGCCTGTTTCATTCTCCAGGGAGAAGATGTCCCAGGACTAGGAAGGCATTCACCAGTACAAGGTATAGGCCTCCATGAGTGGAGCCAGCAGAGTTAACTTTTCAGTCTCAGTCTCTTTTTCCAGTGAGTCAATAAACTGGTATCTCTTTTTGCTTCTAATCTCTGAGAGCCTTGGGGCATTTGGATTGATTGGAAATAGATAGGATTGCTATTGATTGGTTTCTCTGTTGTTTTTAATATTTATCATATATAATAAAAAACATCACATGGGTGTCCCTTTTCTTATATACATGTAGTTCTGTAGGGTGCAATCTTTTATAAAGCTCAGGAGTATGAGAGAGGAAAATAAGTTAGGAAGGACAGTTCTTACACTGAGATACATTTTTTTCTCTATCCTTGTGGTCTTTGATATGGTTACATATACATACATGTATGGGCAGTAGTTTTCATATAAATTTAAAGAAAGCACCATTACGTGTATTATGAGGAGAAGTCATAGTTAGATAAAATTTTTTTCTGAAAAAAATCAGAGGTTAGTGGACCACAAACTCAGTGGGAGTCAGAAAGGTGATGTGGCAACTCATAAAAACCAAATGTGATATTGGACTACATGAACAGAGGCATGGCTTCCACGAGTGAGGAGGTAACAGCACTGCTGTACTCTGCTTCTGCTCCAGTCAGACCACTTCTAGAATACTGTTCTTAGGACCACACATTGCTGTTGAAAAGGAATATTGATAAGCCAGAGAATATCCAGAAGAGAGGTAGCGTTATGGGCGAGGGCTTTGGGCCCATGTTCTACAAGACATGTTGGAAGGAATTTGGCACATTTAGTGTAGAAAAGAGAATATTTATCATGGGGCCATCCTAGTTGTATTCAAGTATTGGAATGGCCATTCTGTGCCCCTTGAGAACAAAGTCAACACAAGTCAGGGGGAGTGGCAAAGGGGATGTTGGGAACAACTTCCTAAAAAAGAATTAGACCCCCATGGGAAATGTGCTTCCTGGACTTCCCAGATGATCAGTCCCTCTTGAGGATGGTGAAAGTGGGATGGTTTGTTAGGGGTGTGCATGTGCATGTGTGCATGCATGTATGTGTGTGTGTGTGTGAGTGTTCCTGACTGAAACCCAACTTAATGTTCTCTCACCTGAGCTCCCTTCGCGTGGTCACAAATCTCCCTATACATGCAGTGCTTTGTTTCCCAGTGAACACCCACGGACGCTTAAGGCTTTAGGCCCTGGTCTTCATTCCATCTGGCGAGCTGCAGACCATCAGGAGAAGCACTATTGCCTATGTGTACATTAGTTATTCCAAGGACACTTTGTGAGAAGGAGAAAGGTGAAGGGAGCTTATTGTTCCTGAGATAAATAATCAGAGACAAAGACTTCTTTTTCCTTAGTGCATCATACAATTAATTATTGCTATTGGACCTGCTGTAAATGTGATCATCCAATTAACTTGCTCTAGTGGCATACATTGGAAACAAAGCAGCCATCATAGGCTGGTGTCTACAGAGTTTATCTTGTTTTGGTTTGTTTTTTGTTTTTGGTAAGTTACAAATTTATCCTCACATGGGACAGCAACGTGATGAGACAATATGAACACTGGAACCAATGGAAAGACATTGGATCATAGGACTAGAGATGAAAGAGACCTCAAGGGTTGTCTGGTCTAACCTTCTCATTTTACAAATAAAGAAACTGAGATACATAGAGAGGTTAAGTTAAGGGCACTAAGATAGTAACCATCCAAAACAATTTGAACCCAGGTTCTCTGATTCTAGTGTACCACAGTGGCTAAAATGTTCTGTGGGCCATTGAGTAGCTCTTTGGTTGAAGATCTCTGGAAGAATGTGGATGAGGATGTCATAGGATGAGAAAGCCTGGGTCTCAAAGAATCCTGTAAATCTCACCATTGTTGAAATTGCACAGCTGTTGAACTAGCCAAGTAAAGCATACTCCCATGATGTGATTTGGGGCCAGCTAAACTTTTGATGGCATGAGAAATGGAATACAGTCATCAGAACAAAATTGGGATGCTGTCCTCAGTTGTGATCAAAGTTCTTTCCCCTTGGATCTAGCCTAGCACTTCGTTTGGTGTCTTAATGGACTTATGGCGTGATATATGTTATAAATAGCTGTGTATAATCATCACCTCCCTCCCCTCATTCCCCAACTGTTACCCCAGCTTAAAGGGAAGAACCTGAGTAAATAGGTGCTTTCCCTAGTATTGTGTGCACTATTCTGGACACAGTAGGTGCTTGTATTACATTGGACTCCAGTATATGTGAGCATGTTGTATTTTGTTGGAAGATAACTCTTCTCTTCCTGCACCTCCACTGGACCCCCTCCTTCTTGCCCCTTCTGATGTGATCAGGTGCTAGCTTTTCCAGCCATAAAGTGTCAGAGCTCCTGAGGCTCCTGGCCCACTTAAGCACAGTTTGGAGCCCCAGAAAGTATGACTTGTCCCAGCAGTAAAACTGTGGACCAGTGGCTTGCTAACCAGACCCAAAGTTTGGCGAGTGGACAGGGCAGTGTCTGAACTTGGAAGAGGATGTGATGGGAGAGAGTGTATAGACTCATGGTGTGGTGTGGCCCCCAGATTGAAATGATAAAGAAGAGGGTGGCTCTGAGAGAAGCTTCTACCTATTGGTCCTCCATTTTCTGCACTCCCTCCAAGCTCCCAATTCATCCTCTCTGCACTGCTCTGACCCTTTTGCAATTAAGTTCCTGTTTTGTTTGTTTGTTTCCTAGTCCCTTGCACCCTGACTTCCTTTGCTTTGTTTCCCTGAACTCTCTAGGTGAGTGAAAGCAGTTGATTGAGCTGTGCATGCTGCGGGAAGGCTTAGGTTGCAAAGCCCAGGCAATGATGATCCCTTTCTCCCCTCCTTCCCCCAGCTGTCCCCAGAGAACCTGGTCTTGATATTATCTCCATGACAGCTAAAGGGATGAAGCCCCTTCCTTGTCCCACCCACTTCTAGCCCCCTGAATACAACTGAACTAATCTATTCAGCATATGGCCGGAAAATTGCATGCCTGGCCAGTCTGGCTAGGTTAAGAAACCAAGATCTGCACCTGAATAAACTAGTCTTTTAGCCTTCCTTGCCAGGAGGAATGCTCTCCTCCTACAGAAATAGTTTGTAGAAACTGTCAAATGCGTGCATGCACACGTATGTATGTGCGTATGTGATGGGAAAGCAATCACCACCCCAACATTTCTTGTTTTTACTGGAAAGAATTCCATGACATTTGTACTCATTTAGCAGACATCAAATATTCTGAGGCTTGGGCGCACACACACACACACACACACACACACACACACACACACACACACACACACACACACTTTCTCTCTCCCTCTCTCCCTCTCTCTCTTCTCTCTCTCTCTCTCTCTCTCTCTCTCTCTCTCTCTCTCTCTCTCTCTCTCTCTCCTCCCTCCCTCCCTCCCTCTCTCTCTCTCTCTCTCTCTCTCCCCCCCCCCTCTCTCTCTCTCTCTTTCTCTCATGTTTTCTTTGTATTATCTGGGAACTGAGAAGAAGCCTGGCATAGTGAATTAGGAGCCAGACCAGCACTGCAGAAGACCAGGGTTCAAAGGGGATTTAGTGGAAAGGACCCTGCATTTTAAAGTTAGAGGACCTAGGTTTGAATGCTCCCTCTGGCACTTCCTTGCTGACCTTGGGCAAATCTCTTTACTTTTCTGAGTCTCAGTTTTGTTCTCTGTAAAATGAGAATGTGAGAGTAGGTGCCCTCTGAGGTCCTTTGGAATCCGCAATTTATGATTCTGTGTTCCTGTCTCTGATATCCACTGGCTGTGTAGCCTCTCATTCCCCATCCCCTCACCCCAAGCACCTTTCAATGACTATACATTACAGAAGAGTTTTCAGTGTGTAGAAGAAGAGGTAGTTTCCACATTGGAGTACCCTCATCGTCTTCACAGCAGAGACCAAAAATAAATCTTGGAATTAAAAGGCTATGATGTCATAAAGATCATAAACTTAATGATCAAGATGAAGATATTTTTAAAGACTGAGAAAAAGGAAAAATATGTATGCAAACCCTCATTTCCCCTCCCCCCCCCCAAAAGAAAAGCTGCTTCCTTTCCCTAGCTATGACAGGTATAAAAATCATATCACTGGAGGAAGAATTGATTCACTTTAGCAGTAAATCCCTTGATCAAAATACTTGGTCACTGATTCCAGCACGAACCCTGCTGAAATATGATCATATGCCTTCTTAGTTCTGATCTCCATCAACCAACCCCCCCCCCCCCCATCTCGGAAGTGGATGTAAGTGACACAAGCAATGAACTGTCCAGAAGGTCCAAGATGGGACCTGGCATTTTCCCCCTGCTGCTGAATAAGATGTCCTCGTTGATTCAGAAACTTTGTGAAGCTTTTGAGCTCCCTCTTTTTTCCTTTCCTTTCCTTTTCTTTTTAGATGTAATTCAGTTCAGAGACTGTATCCTCAAGGGAAGGATCTCAGAAGAGATTAGAGGGAGAGAGAGAAATTGTTAGAACTGATTTTCTAGCCTTTAATAGAATACAGAATCCCTTTACCTAGAATGGCTAAGAAGGTTTCCTAGCATTTGAATCAAGTTGACATGCTCAGCTGAACCAGAATTCTACATGCCCATTATTGCTATTATATCTAGTATTTTATCAAGTCTATTTTGATGTAATTGTGTGGGCTTCTGCCTAATTTATTCCTTGCCTACATGACATCCAGAAAGTGGAAAGCTCCATGCACTTCCTGGAGAGAAGGCAGGCCCTATTTTCTTCCCTGCCCCTTCTGTATTCCCCACAAATTGATTTGAGTCTTGAGGACTCCAAGTAGTGTGCTGACTGTTTGGTTCCAAAAACGTTTCTTGAGCTCTTGCTATGGTTAGTTTATAGAACAAGACATAGGTCCTGTCTGGAAGGAGTTTACTATCTAGCAGGAGAAGATAGGTGCTGGACATCAGTCCTTATATTGCAATCAGTGAGACATAGATACAAAGACCTGGAAAAGTGAAGGAGGGCCAGGTCACAGAGAAAGGGCAGATTTGGCTGAGTATATGGTGTGGGCAAAGTCGCCAAGGAGCATGATGACAAGGTGTGCTGTGGGGAACAGGAAATGGTCTGGTTTGGACTAGGAGGCATGAAGGAGGAACAGTGAGAGATGAGGATGAAGGACCTGGCAGTGGAGAGCCTTGACTGATGGGTCCAATGTGTAGCTTTGATTTTAGCCTCACGGTTTTAGGGAGCTCAAGCAGCTTGTGGATTGGGGAAATGGCATGATGAAAGCAGAATTTCAGGGCAGCCAATCCAGCCACAGGATGAATTGGTGAGGAACCCAGTCAGGAGGGAGCTGAGAAGGCCATGGGCTAAGGTAAGGGCGGTGAGGATGGCTACAGAATACACTTTAGAGGATTTGGTGAGTGATTGATTTTGGAGAACAGAGGGTTAGATGAGTTCGAGGTGTTGAACTTGCATTGTAATTGATGCAATTATCATTCGGGTGCAATAATAATAGCTGATAGATCATGCCTCTGGAGAAGGTTGAAAGGAATGGAATGAAGGGCCCAGGTAGAGGCTTTAATTTGGGAAGGGCCAACAGGGAGGAGAGGGCATAGGAGGCTACAGAAGACCTCCACAGAGTCCTGCTGGGGGCACCTTCAGGTTACGTTACAGTTTGGTAAGAATGTGCTAATGGTTAATCAGAGGTGGCCAGTTGACCAAGGCAGGAAGCCAGTAACAAATTAAGGCTTGGAGTCTTGGCAGGGTGAGTTGCAGGGGTGCTAAGCACAGTGTGTGGGAAATCTGCCTCAGCAGGTAGTATGAAGACCAATAAGAGCAACAGTGAGCTAAGGCTCCCTCTCCCAGGAGACAGCAGAGGTCATGGGAACTTTGTAGTGGTTTGCACAGTCTGGGCTATTTCTCTGTTTCTGCCAGCATCAAGTAGCAGCTTTGCATTAGAGTGGGTCAGTCTTCTTCCTGGAAGAGATGAAAGGAATGAACCTGTCTTGTTTCACAGAGAGAATGAGGACTGTCTTGAAAGAATGGAGGAGGATTTGAATCAAACCTCTGGGAGGGCGGAAGAAGGTGACAGGTTATAATATACACCTATAATATGGATAAATGTAAATGCCAGTACTTGGATTCAAAAACTCACCATCCCAAATTTAGGAATGAGCAGGTATGGCAAGACAAGGTTTTGTTTTGTTTTGTTTTTTTTGTGGGAGTTCAGTGACCTGGAAGCTGAGCCAGCAGTCAGAAAGGCCAGTGCAATCTTAGGGTGTGTTAAGAGGAGGGACGCAGCCTACCCCATTGCATGCAAAGTACCCTAAACTCACCACCAGGCCCCAGGCTCATTTTGTGCCCTGTGGCCCTTGGAATGATGCTTATGATCTCATATTCTGTCTGCCAAGTGCTACATCCAAACCATTGCGCTCACTCCTGAATGTGATATGGCTATGTTTTAACAATGTAGATGGATGAACTGTAATGTGTCCATATGAAGGTGATCAGTTCAGTGTGAGACTGGGGGACCATGCTATCCCATTATCCTTTAAAGGTGGGACATGATTGCTGTATTCAGGTATTTGAAAGGCCGTGATGCTGAAGAAGGGTTTAACTTCTGCTTGGCCCCAAAGGTCAGAACTAGATCGCAGAGTTACAGAACCATGAACGCAAAGGTCCCCTGAAGCTATAAGGTTCAACCTGCTTACCTAAGGATACATATACCATTACAACTTGTCTGACAAGTGCTTATCCAGGCTCTGCTCGAAGGAACCTGCCAGCTCTGCAAAGTCCATCGGACTTTTTGACAACTCCGATTGTTTTCGTGACATTAAACCCGAGTTGACCACTTTAGGATTTGCACTCATTACTTCTGATTCTGCCCTCTGGTGCCAAAGAGAACAGGAGCAAGTTCTTCTCTATGTGGTGCCCCTTCAAATAACTGGAATGTAACTATCATTTTCCATCTTAGTCTTGTTGTCTCTGGGGTAAGTATGCCCAGTCATTTCCACCAATTCCCATCTTGCTGAAGGCACTTTGCCATTTTGGCAGGGCTCCTCTAGGTACTCTCCAGCTTATCTGTGTCCTAAACTGTGGTGCTCAGAGCTGAACATGATACTCTAGATGAGCTCTGACAGGGACAGAGCATGATGGGACTCTCACTTTTCAGTTCCTAGAAACCACACCCTTCTTAATGCAACTCAAGATCGCATTAGCTTTATTTGCAGGTGCATCACACCCATGACTCATAGTGAGTTTGCATTCCACTCAAACCTCCAAATTCTATTCAGAACTAATGTTGTCTATCCATACCTCTCCCATATTATGTTTGTAGAGTTGACTTTTCATCTCAAAGTGCAAGATTTTACATTTTTCCTTACTGACATTTATCTTACTGGATTCAGCTATCATCTATTGTAATAGCTATCCCTTCCAGTTTTGTGTCCCCTCCAAATTTGAGGAGCATACCCACTATTCCTTCAGCTAGGTCATTGATCAGAATTCTAGATAGCCTAATGTACTACTTGGAGATATCACTCCACATTGACTTTGAATATTGAAAGAAAAATCTCTGAGTCCAGTGACCCAATCGCTTTGACATCCATTTCTTTTTTTTATCATCAAACCTGCTTCTCTCTGTCTTCTCCAGAAGAACTGAGGTCAAATTTGACCTCAATGTGTGTAATTACATGCATAACATTCTCTTCATCTATTAGTTTAGTAAACCTGTCACAAAAGAAAATAAGATTACAGTGGGAAGACCTGTTGTCGATAAAGCCGTGATGGTCCTTTGCCGTTGCTGCTTCCTTTTCTAGGTGTTTGCCAACTATCTCATGGATGATATTTTCCAAAAATTTCCCATATATCAACCCCACTCTCTGGACTATAGTTTGTAAATTGTCTGCCTGCCCCTATCTTTTTGTTGAAAATTAGGACATTTGCCCTTCTCCCATCTTGTGGTACTCCTCCTATTTTCCGTAGTTTTTCAGATATTCTGACAGTAGCTCAACAATCCCATCTGCCAATTGTTTCAGTGTCCAAAGATGTCCTCCCTCTAGGTCAGGTGACTTTAATTCATCATGGCCAACTTGGTGTTCTCTCACTATTTCCTTACTTAGCTTGGGCATCTTCTCCCTGTCATTCATTTTTGGTCTTGCCATTTCTAATATAAAGACCATTCTCATTGGCAAAGAAAACAGAAAATTGGAATGAATCAGTTTTGCTTTCACTTTGTTATCAGTTATTCTTCTGCACCCCACACAAAGAACCTCTTGCTGCTGTTAGCTTCCATTTTATCCCAGTATAGTTTTTAAAAAAGTCCTTTTTGACATCTCTCACTTCCCTCACCAACCTCAGTTCATTTTGAGCTTTGGCATTTGTGACATTTTTCACAGTCATGTCATACTGTTTTATTCATCTTATTTTTTAAAAAAATGGCCTCATTTCTATCTCCTGTCTTTTACAAAAAATACCAAATGGTCAGTGAGTTCTCTATGCATTGTCCTTAGTTGCCAGGCCATTCCCTTTTTCCTCCTTGTTGGAATGGTCTCCATTTTTGTCTCTAGTCTCTTCTATCCCTCCTGAGATTTTACCTTTCCTGTTTCTTTTGAATGAAGTTTTCCCATCCAAAGCCCTGTGTTACCTCTTACCAAGTCCCAGTGGTACCAAGTCCCAAGCCAGTTCGCTCCCTTGCATTAGAACTTTTAGTTCAGGGGTGGGAAACTTCCCTTGAAGATGCATGTGGCCCTCTAGGTTCTCAAGTATGGCTCTTTGACTGAATCCAAATTTTGGGTTTGTTCTGTGAAGTTTGAGTTCACTCAAAGGGCCTCCCTTGAGGACCTAGAGAGCCACATGTCCCTCCTCACTGACCCAGTCTAGTTCTTGCTTACTTTCTAAACTTGGGGCATTTGCTTGTAGACTCTTGAGCAATGGATGGAAGTTCCTGAGGTCCATTTTGGTTCATTGTAAAGGAAAACTTTCTAAAAATAAGAGGCATCCTAAAGTGGAATGGGCTGCCTCAGTTGCAGTCTCCCCACAGAGGCTTAGTGACCTCTTGTTGGCTGAGAGGGAATTTCTGGTCAGGTGAATGATAGACTAGCTGGCCACTGGGGTTTCTGTGAAATTTAGAGGTAGAAAGGACAGAATTTGAAGGCAGTCTGGAATGACTTATCAGAAAAGAGCCAGGTAAGTTGTATTTATAAAACCTAAAAGAATATAGTATACCTAGCTTGAAAAAAAATATTTAAGCAGCATGTGTGATGGTAGAAAGAAAACTCCCTGCAATTCTCCATATGTTGTGTGAGTTTGAAAACATTTCCTTCCATTCCTCTAGCTTTTATTTACATAGGAGCCCCTCCCCTCCAACTGGGTGTAAGATTGTGCCCAGTGAGCATCTGGTCCCTTCGATTTTTCTATCCCTCTGTGAAAGAGTCAGGAGCCTACCCTGTGTGTAAGAATACAAACTGAGTTTTGGTAAAAGGGATAGAGCACTGGGAGGATGGGAAGAATGGTGGGAGAAAGGGCTACCTCGGCAACTGAGGCTGCTGGCCAATTATTGGAGATCCATCCCTCCATACTCTCCGTTGGGCCCTATCCTTGTCATGACAGATGGCCCCTCCCAACATATAGTAATAGATCACTGACAATGGTCTTCTATTGACTTCTAGCTTATATGTTGCATTTTAAATGGAAGCCAGTTCCTCTGGGAACAGTGCTGGCTACACTAATGAGGGTGGTATAAAGGAGTCAGTCAATCATCATCTTACTGCTAATTGTTCCTTTTTTCAGATTTCAATTACACTTGCTTCCTAGGGAACGATTTTTCCATGTAGGGAGCAATCTTGGAAATGGACAAAGTCCCAAGTCCTAGAGAGCCATTTGACTCTCTAAAAGGTGGTGGTAGAGGGAGAGGTTCCCATAGCCCCTGCTTGCATTCATTGCCATTTCCCAACAAGAGCTGATTTCAGGTTCCTGTACCAGGGGCTCTGAGTACTGTATATCTTAACAGGGCATCATCCCTGACCACAGGAAGCTTCTGGTCCAGTAGCAGGGTTGATTCACAAGTGCAGAGTCACACAGGGTCCATGGAGTAAGAGAGGTATGGCTGTGGGGTTAGTTTCAGGAGATTTGGGAGAAATCAGTAGAGGCTCAGGATGGAGGCCCATGAAAGGCTTTGTTGAGGAGATGGCATTGGTGCTTAACAGCGTGAAGGCTCCATAGTTCCTAAAGATGGTTGACAAAGATGGGCAGAAACCATTTCTTTTTTTTTATTTAATTTTTAACATTCATTTTCACAAAATTTTGGGTTACAAATTTTCTCCCCTTTTATCCCCTCCCCCCCCAAACCCAAGCATTCTAATTGCCCCTGTGACCAATCTACTCTTTCTTCTATCATCCCTCTCTGCCCTTGTCTCCGTCTTCTCTTTTGTCCTGTAGGGCCAGATAGCTTTCTTTACCCCTTTACCTGTATTTCTTATTTCCTAGTGGTAAGAACATTACAGTTGATCCTAACACTTTGAGTTCCAACTTCTTTACCTCCCTCCCTCTCCACCCCTTCCCTTTGGAAGGCAAGCAATTCAATATAGGCCAAATCTGTGTAGTTTTGCAAATGACTTCCATAATAGTTGTGTTGTATAGGATTAACTATATTTCCCTCCATCCTATCCTGTCCCCCATTACTTCTATTCTCTTTTGATCCTATCCCTCCCCATGAGTGTCAACCTCGAATTGCACTCTCCTCCCCATGCCCTCCCTTCTATCATCCCCCCCACCCTGCTTGTCCCCTTGTCCCCCACTTTCCTGTATTGTGAGATAGGTTTTCCTACCAAAATGAATGTGTATTTTATTCTTTCCTTTAGTGGAATGTGATGAGAGTAGACTTCATGTTTTTCTCTCACCTCCCCTCTTTATCCCTCCACTAATGAGTCTTTTGCTTGCCTCTTTTATGAGAGATAATTTGCCCCATTCAATTTCTCCCTTTCTCCTCCCAATATATTTCTCTCTCACTGCTTGATTTCATTTTTTTAAAGATATGATCCCATCCTCTTCAATTCACTCTGTGCACTCTGTCTCTATGTATGTGTGCATGTGTACATGTGTATGTGTGTACTCCCACCTAGTTCCCAGATACTGAAATGTTTCAAGAGTTACAAATATTGTCTTTCCATGTAGGAATGTAAACAGTTCAACTTTAGTAAGTCCCTTATGACTTCTCTTTGCTGTTCACCTTTTCATGGTTCTCTTCATTCTTGTGTTTGAAAGTCAAATTTTCTTTTCAGCTCTGGTCTTTTCATCAAGAAAATTTGAAAATCCTCTATTTCATTGAAAGACCATTTTTTCCCCTCAAGTATTATACTCAGTTTTGCTGGGTGGGTGATTCTTGGTTTTAGTCCTAGTTCCTTTGACTTCTGGAATATCCTATTCCATGCCCTTCGATCCCTTAATGTAGAGGCTGCTAGATCTTGTGTTATCCTGATTGTATTTCCACAATACTTGAATTGTTTCTTTCTAGCTGCTTGCAATATTTTCTCCTTGACCTGGGAACTCTGGAATTTGGCCACAGTGTTCCTAGGAGTTTATCTTTTTGGATCTCTTTCATGCGGTGTTCTGTGGATTCCTTGAATATTTATTTTGCCCTCTGGTTCTAGAATCTCAGGGCAGTTTTCTTTGATAATTTCATGGAAGAAGATGTCTAGGCTCTTCTTTTGATCATGGCTTTCAGGTAGTCCCAAAATTTTTACATTGTCTCTCCTGAATCTATTTTCCAGGTCAGTTGTTTTTCCAATGAGATATTTCACATTATCTTCCATTTTTCCATTCTTCTCTCTTTGTTCTGTGATATCATACTTTCTTGCAAAGTCCTTAGCCTCCATCTGTGCCATTCTAGTTTTGAAAGAACTATTTTCTTCAGTGAGCTTTTGAGTCTCCTTTTCCATTTGGCTAATTCTGCTTTTGAAAGCATTCTTCTTCTCATTGGCTTTTTGAACCTCTTTTGCCAATTGAGTTAGGCTAGTTTTCAAGGTGTTAATTTCTTCAACATTTTTTTGGTTCTCCTTTAGCAGGGAGCTGATCTGCTTTTCATGCTTTTCTTTCATCTCTCTCATTTCTCTTCCCAGTTTTTCCTCCACCTCTCTAACTTGATTTTCAAAATTCCTTTTGAACTCTTCCATGGCCTGAGCCCATTGGGTGGGCTGGGACACAGAAGCCTTGATTTCTGTATCTTTGCCTGATGGTAAGCATTGTTCTTCCTCATCAGAAAGGAAGGGAGGAAATGTCTGTTCTCCAGGAAAGTAGCCTTCAATAGTCTTATTTCTTTTCCCTTTTCTGGGCATTTTTCCAGCCAGTGACTTGACCTCTGAATATTCTCCTTACACCCACCTCGCCTCCTGGTCCTCCCAGCCAGTGTTTGGGGTCTGAGATTCAAATGCAGCTTCCCGCCTTAGGGCTTTTGGCGGGGGCAGGGCTGCTATTCAGTGTGAGAATTAAGTTCAGGTGGTCAGGTCGGGGCAGGGCCACCTCTCAAGCTCAGTTCCCTCAGGGGGTTTATGCACAGACCTTCCACAATGGATCCAGGCTCCCGCCCGTTTGGGGACCCCCTGTCTGCAGCTGCCTCTCAGCTTCTACCTCTTGGGGGGGCCCGAATCATGGGGGTACCCCACTCCCCCCTCGACCCGCCAAAGAGACTCTCTCACCGACCCCCGTTACCTGTGGGCGGAGGGACTTGTGCGGCCGCTGGAGATCCTGTCCCTGAAGCCTGCTCGGGTCTGTTTCTCTTGGTGCCGTGGCTGCAGCAGGGCTGGGCTGGGCTCCGCGTCTGCAGTGCGACGGACCTTTTGCGAGAGGTTTGCAGGTCCCTCTGTGGGTGGAGGGACCCGCGTGGCCGCTGGAGATCCCGTCCCCGAAGCCCGCTCGGATCTTTTCCTCTCGGTTCGGCGGCCGCTGCAGGGCTGCCCTCAGCTCCCAGTCCTGGCGCCCAGTCCGCAGGGCGAAGGATCCCCCGCGAGAGGTCTGCAGGTCCCTCTGGAACAGAAATCTCCCTCGCTCCAATATTCCGTGGCCTCTGGGTACAGAATTCACCGTGAGTTACTCCCCTGTAGCCCTTCTGTGTGTTGTGGGTTCGGAGCTATGTGTATGTGCGTCTTTCTGCTCCGCCATCTTGGCTCCGCCCCCAACCATTTCTTACCAAGCAAACTGTTTGAGGAGTCCTAGAGGCAAGAGCATGTCGAGCAAAGAGCTGCTGGCCCAGTATGGCAGGAGTAAAAGATGTATATAAATCACACTGGGAGGATCTCTTGTGGTCACATTGGGAAGGACTTCGAATGCTAGACCAAGGAACTGAAATTTAACCTAGTAAGAAAAGGGCAGTTGCTGGAGACTTTGGGTCAGGGGAAGGACATGGTCACAGCTGGACATTGGAAGACTAGAGGGTCATAGAGCTTGAACTGGGAGGAATCAAAGCAGCCAGATAGTTGAATTTCTACATTTCCAGGTTAGGAGTTTGACACTTAGAGTGAAATGACTTACCCAGGGTCATAACTCAAGTTGCAGATCAGGGATCTAAACCCAGGTACTATCACTTCAAGTATAACATCCCTCCTGCAAAACTGTGTTGTCTTAATTTCTGGCAGCAGTATATATGATAAATTGGAGGCAGGAGAGAATAGGTTTAGGAAGATGAGGTAGGAACCTGAGCTTACCTGCTCATTACTCCGCTTTTGTTTTTTTCCTAGCCCTTACTTACCCCGTACCCCAAGCTGTCCTGTCCCTCAGCTCAGCCTCCAAACTTGACCATTCTTACTTCCCTGATCATTCTCCCAGGCTTCTCCAAAGATTCATTCCTTTGTGAATCCTAAGGCTCACAGGGGCAAAGGAATGTTTCTGAAATACCTGTCCCTTGAAACTAAGTTGTTTGGGGAAGGCATACTTTCTTCCCAGGTAGAAAAGATAGTTTATATGATTTGAAATTAAGAATACATTATTTGCTGCAGTTTAAATTTAAAAGGGTGGCATCTCAGTGCAGTGGATTTGAAATCAGAAGACCAATGTTCAGATGCCAACTCTGTCACTACCTTTGTCACCTGGGTGAGTTCATTTCACCCCTCACTTGGCCTCAGTTTCCTCCTTTGTAAAATGAATAGTGTCATGCTAGATGGCCTCTAAGGTCCCATCCAGTTGTAAGCCTATGATCCTATGCAATCTGTTTTGGAGGCAGAAAGCATACAAAAAACTTGTGTGTCGGGAATAGAAAGGGATAAACAGGCAAAGTGAGGAGGAAGCTGGTGGTTTCCTGATTTCCTAACGGCATACCTACAAAATAAGTGTAAATAGAAGTGATTTCGTGTCTTCTCTGAGGAGCTGGTCTGAGGAATTTTCGATGCCTAAAGTGAAACGTGTGGATTGCATGTCTTGTGGGATTCTTGCCTTAATATTGCATGGTTACATTGTAAGCTTTTCAGAGTCACTGCCCTGTTCCTGAGCAACTGGATGACTATGGTGAAGGGCATTATTTGCATTAGGAAAGGCAGTTTCTCCAGAGTGATATGGGGATGGCAAACCAAATCTCTGAATGGGCACTCATTTCAGTATGCATATCTATGCAATCTGTATAGACAAGATGGTGTCTGAGGGAAGCGTTTCTGCAGTGGTAGCCACATTTGGAGGACAAGGGGAATCCAGGGACTCTCACTCAGTGAAGCAGGTTCACGTTACCTGAAAAACTGAAAGGATTAGCTGTGGGATGACTTATGAGGAACAGCATACCCAAACATACTTGTGCAATTTCCTGCGTGCCCTTTGCAAGTTTGGAGAAGTACATGTGGCAAATTGTATGGATGTCAACTTGGGAATTTCATTGACACAAATTTACAGGTGGAATGAAACTTCAGGGTCATCAAGTCCAGACCCTTCCCTTGTTTTACAGTTGAGAAAACTGAGGCCAAGAGAGGCTAAGTGACTTGTGCAATAGCATAGGTAGTAAGTGACAGAAGTGCCCTTCGAACCCAAATCTTCTAATTGCAGAACTCTTGCTCTCTGTAGTATTCTTTGCTACCTCAAAGGGAAGTTGAGCTAGCCAGGATTTCAAGGAACAGAGGCCATGTTTTGGACTCAGTTGCTCTAAATCCAACTATATCAAATAAATGCATAAGCCAGATGGACATGGTATAGTGAAAAGAGTGGCATTTGAACTCTGAGAACTCATGTTCACATCTTCCCTGGATACCTTGAATTGAGTGTAAGATTCTATACACATTAAGCAGAGAGAGAAAAGAATTGTTAAGGAGAAAGTTATGAAGAGTAAGGAAAGGGGGCTAGGAAAAATAACCCTACATGGTTGTCCAAATGGAATCCCTCTTCTTTCGTCTCTTGGTAATTATTTGGAGCACTTGAGGTGGTGGGAGGAGGGTGGGGAGAGACACCAACCTTTAAAGCAATTAAAGCTCTTATGCTAAGTCTTTGAGGTTAAATTGGCCTTGTCAAATGAAAGCTTAGCAACCATCATATAAGGTAATGCACAGCTCAAGCAGGAAAGTGGGAGCAGAGCTCTCAGATGCAGAACAGTAAAGAGCCACCCAAACTCCCTATGATTGGGACCTTGTTGTGTCATTTGGTTGGGACTGAGGGACTGGAGGCTGGGCATCTCACTTCCAGCCAGGCCATTCTGTTCTGTTCTATACTGGTGAGGCCTGGATGGCCTCTACTTTGTCTGTCCACAGTGTCTGGAGAGGTAAGAGGAGAGGCTCAAGCGGCTCAGCGGAAAGGGCTGACCACAGAAATCAGTGTTGCACGTGCTTGTGTGAATCACCTCGTGGTTCTTGTTTTCTCATCTTCTGTGATTTGGGACAGTTTGTTAAGCACTGGAGGTTTTAGATGGATGTTTTCAGAGGTAATTTCAATCCTGTCCTCTCAGCTGTTCCAAATTCCCAAATGAAACTCGTTTTATGTCTTTTTGTTTTTCATTTTCATCCAAAAAGCCAATTTCCCTTTGTCACGAGCAGCAGAAAAATGGTTGCCTGAAAATGAACTGCAGGAAGAAGTGGGGGGGGGGTTACTCATGGATGTTTGGAGGGTGATTTGGGGTCAATGTATTGAGTAGTTTGCTTGACTTTCCTTCTCTTTTCTTAATGAGGAAGATTCTCTGGGAGGATGATAAGGAGACAAGGGGAGATGTAGGCAATATTAAAGCAAAAGATAATATTAAAATCTATTAAAAATTATGTGGAATAAACAAATTCTCAGAGCTGAAAGGGACCTCCAAAGCCAAGTAGCCTGACCCATACTAGAATAATAGACCTGGGTTTGCATTTGCCTTCTTTAGTTTGTCCAGTAGAAAGTACTCTAGTTCAAGAGCCAGAGGAACTGGGTTCAGATCTCATCACTGACAGTCATTGAGCAAGCCACTTAACTTCCCCAGGCACCTCAATTTTTTTCATCTGTTAAATGAGGGGAATGGATTTGAGATTCTCTGAAGTAGGTCCTTCCCTACTCTATATGTATGATTCTCTGACTCCCTGCAATAAAGTGTCTAATAAGTGCTCACCCTACTTGAGCTTGAAGGCCTCTCAAGAGGAGGAGTTACCATCTCCAAAGGCACTGTAAAGGAAACCAAGTGGAGCATCCCGATGGGAGGGAATATTTGGTCTTTTTTTGTCTATGTATCTACAGTGCTGGACACATTGCCTGGCACAGAGTAGGCATCCAAAGGCTTGTTCTTGATGGCATAGTCTTCTGCAGAGGTGTATGCTAGTACTAGAAACAGTCACTGAGCCTACTTGACCATCTCCCTTTACATCCTGATGGAAATAGCCCAGGACCCTTAACCAAAGAGCCCTTGGAAGAGCAGCCCCCACAACTTCTGTCCCTGTTTCCAGTTTAGACACTGTAGCCATTACCGAGATGAGCCATCACCATGAAGAAGGGCCAGCTGTCATCAACATCACCACTATCAGCCACTGACCAGCTGCCACTGAAAACAGCTATACCCAAGAGCCTCAGGAGTGGCAGAACTCTGCCACCAGCCCAAGACCATGATTCATGTTTCCAGTCGAAATCCAGTAAACACTCTTGTGAAAATAGGACCTGGCGACTGCTTCTTTGGATGCCAGAGCCTATCCTGCTTAACAGGCATGGTTACTAAGGACCCAGAAAAGAAAGTTCTTGCCAGCAGAGGCTTTGGCACTGTTAAATAGTTCAGTATCAGAAACAAATAAAATTATTTCAATGGAAATGACATTAAAGAACAGACATTACCATCTGCTTCCCCCACTGTGTACCCTAAGGGCCCTGGGACCTTTCCATCTCACTTAAAGCTAAAAGCTTCTAAATGTGTTGTCTTTCTCATTAGAATGTGTATTGAGAGCAAGACACTGACTCTACTTTCCTGGTTACATCCCCAGCGTTCCTACCCTGTAAGGACTTAAATGTTTTTTCCTTCATTCATTTAAATCCTGCCTTTTTCTGCTGTGTGGACTTGAGTAAGTCAATCCCCTAGGCACTTAGACCACTGGACCTTTAAGATCCCTTCCAACTTTAGCTCTGTGATTTTGTGATATTGGGTCAGGGGTAAAGACCCTTTACGTTTACTCCCATTTGTTGGACGTGGAGTATTGGGGATTGGACTATATGGCTTCTGAGGTCCCTTTTAGCTCTGAAATTCAGTGATTCTCTAAGTTGCTAGCTTCCATTTACTTATCCCAGTCCCCCTATCCCCACATTGTTCTCTGACAAATCTAATCACTCAACAGATCTATGATCTCATCTATGCAAATATTCCCTCCAAAGATGCAGATGTCTGCATGCAAATCTGGTTTGTGCCCCACAGGGGGTCTATCCAGTGTTCTGGTGGTCTTTCTGAGTTCTCTAAAGTTCACCTTCCTGTGAAATGTATGTGACTTGTACATTTGGATCTGTTTACTGATACTACCTTTTCCTACAACGGATTACTCAGTCATCTAGTCTTTTCCACTTTGACTGTCACCAAGGAGGAGGCATGATGGTATGGTGGAACGAGTCTTTGATCCCTTTTCCAAGGAACCTGATTTTACCTCCCAGCCATGCTCTGCCTGTAGCCTGATTACCTGAAGGGAATCACTTCATTGCCCTCTGCCTTACTTCTGTATATGTTAAGTGAACTAAGACTGGACTAGATGATGTCTAAGGTCCCTTTTATATCTAAGAACATGAAAAAATTTCTTTGATCATTTGCCCTGGCCCATGGGAGGTGCCCAGGGAGGGGATTTATGCTTAATTGACAATTCTGCTTGGCTCAGAGGAAGGCCCTTTGTATTTCAACTCTTATGGCTGAAACAATTTCCAAAATGGCTCGGACCATTATATTCCTGCCTTCCTAAGTGGAGTCTGGTAAACATAACTGAGTCTTATTTGACTGAGGAACTTGGGAATCTTTGGAGTCAGCCTGGGTTGAGTATTAGTTTAGGTTTTCCAGTAGAGTAGATGGAGGGTTGTTGGAGGCTGCTACTGATTATAAGACAGCCAGTCAGTTAGTTATTTGGAAAAGATATATCCTTTCATGGCTCAAAGTTCCATTTAAGACTTTGCAAAGATACAAATTAAGTTTCAGCTTTGAGTAACATGCTTACAATGCAATCGCTCATTTGGATGGGCTGCAGTGGAGAGATGCCTTCTGAGTCTGTGAACAGCAGGCATTTTTCCCTGATGATTTCTATTGATCCCCTCCCCCCCCCTTTGGCTCAGTGGCATGACTGTTTGGGTATTTTCCAAGTATCAATGATAGATTGGACTGGGACTCTCTCCATTCAGCTGGGCCGAGTGACTAAGAAACTAGGAGTTGCTCTGTGCTCCTTGGCCTGCCTTTGCATTTGTGCCTCTGTGGTCCCTTAGGGCAGGGAAATGAAATGATTTTGAAATTTTGCAAATGGCACCAATAGTTTGGTGGTCAAAAGCCAAGCATTTGGGTAATCCCCTTTAGAACCTTAAACTGAGTCTCTTTGCCGCCTAAGAAGGAGAACAGGAAGAGATCAAGCATTTAAGTGCCTACTGCGTGCCAGGCATAGTGTTAAGCGCTGTGTAAATATTGTCTTATTTGAAAAGAACAGGAGGTGCTTACTCTTGTGAGTGACAGGCTCTATTCTTATCCCCAAGGACCCCAGAGATGAGTCAATCTCTAGACCAGACTTTGATTCTGTTGTGCAGAGCTTCAGCAACCAGTAAATAAGTCGATGGCAAATGGAGTTGGGGGAGAGAGGGCATATTGGATGGTCTGGGTATGGTTGGAACCCACCCATGAGAGAGTCAAGCTCTCTGTCCAGCAGGAGGTTATGGAGAGAGGGGCAGGCCCCAGGAGAGAGGCACCAGAACTGCAAGACCTTGGGAAGGAGGATGGCATTTTCTAGTGCCAAAGGATCACAAGGTTAGGGTTGGGGGGGCAGTGCTTCTCATTGTCAGGCCCTGTGCAAAAAACCTTATTTGCTCCAAGCTAGCTTCAGCACCATAACTGGGTACAGATAAACTATCCCTATTTGGTCACTATCCCTATTCTCTGCAAACCATTCTAACTACTATTGTAACTCTCTCCAAAACTGAGTAAAGTCACCAGTTTCCCTCTGCTTCCTTACCTTCTGAGGTAGCAGGACAGACAGATTCAAGATTTAGCTCATGCTTGGGGGTAAGGGAGGATGATGGTCCTGGTTATGAGCATGCCAATATTCAGATGAGTTCATGCTAGAGATACAGCCCAACATCACAGGGAAAGTAAATTGGGATTGAATTTGCATCTTGTTTGTGCTAGGCTTCGTCTTAGGACAGAATGCATTTATGGGGGTGGGGGATGCTGTAAAAATCAATCTATATTAAAATGGAAGGCAAAGTTCTTAGCACGCTCCCTCCCTAGCATGCTGCCATTCTCTCTCCTCCTGGAGGCTTGCATATCTTTCCTCATGCTTATCTTCTAGTCAGGCCAAACCAGAGGTCAGTTAACAAATCTGCCCCTCCTCCCAATGCTGACAGCAAATGCCCAGGCCAGGTTGGCAGGGGATTTTCTGTGGGCTCAGAGTCACAAGCCCTGGCAAGGAGCTCTCTGGGAATGGTCTTTTTTGGCAGGGGGTGAGGAGGGATTTGGATCACTGGCACTTGGGGAGGAGTGAGTGTGGAGCAGAGGAGGAAAGGAATCGACATCACAGAGGCAAATATCATCTGGAATGTTGCCCGTCCTAGTAGGAGCTCTGGGGCCTAACATATGGTGGCAGAAATACTTCTGTACTATCTGACTGTAGGATATAATTTATCCAGTCTAAGGGACTACAGTGACAGAAGAGATTCAATGCTGGACATGCTCTGCATTGGAAAATACAGGCAAGGCATCCTTATATGCAGACAGAGATGTGTAGAGCAGCTGCTGTTCCTAATGCTAGCCTTGGTTCTCCACTCTATGGTTGAAATGTCATTTTATAGGACTCTCTTAGTCATTTTCTAGGTTGGGATGATATCCATCATCACCATACGGACAGTGGGAGGATCTTGGCTTTGGATATCGGTGGTTTGAGGGAGAAAGGGGACATTTATTCTGACTGGTCCTTCCCTCTCTCACTTCTGCATCTCTGTATAGGGTATTCTTTATGCCTACTTCCCCTCTTTACCTCTGTCTCTTAGAATTCCTAACTCCAGTCATATGTAGTAGGGGGTTGAGAACTGACTGGAATTCTGGGATTTGTAGTTCATAAGAACCACACCCCAAGGCATTAGGGAAGGTTCAGGCCAAGGGTTACAATCCCTAATTCTGGTTAGTCAAGCTTTCCTTCCCTTGCTCCACCCCCACCATGTGGAATGATTTTGTTTGTATTTTGTAGCTTTTGATCTGCCTGTGCGTTGTTTTCTTCCCAGTAGAATGTAAGCTCTTTGAGGGCTTGAGGGCAGGGGCTGTTGTATTGCCATTGTGTCCTTGTGCCTGGTACATGGTGGACATAGTAGGCAGCAAGATGCTTGTTGGATTAAATTGGATAATTTCCAGTAATTCAAAAATGAAGATGCTATAAGACATGCTAATTTTGCTAAAAGGTAATGAAATTTGACTGCTGGTTCCCTAGAAAGTCACAGAAAATCACCAGAACGTCCCCCAGGAATGTTTCGTATGTCTTGATAATTTCTTAACGCAAATATCAGTAGCCTAAGTGAATTCTTTTTCTCAATTACAATAACCAGTGATCACTGGTTGTTCATCCACTGGAGATACTGAAAACCTATGCTTTATGACATATTCCAAGTGAGGCTGGCTTGGGGTAGAGAAGGTATCTAAGCAGAGCGCGTGTGAATCTCCAATGAGAAGGAGTTCACCTGGGAACCTGTGACATGCCTTCTTTGCAAGCCAGATGGAGGGGTGAAAGATGCTGGCACCTGTAGCACTCTGTCACTCATTTGCCTTCTTAACTAGACTAGAATGGAACCAAAAAGATCTTACAGTTCCCTCTACCTCACATACCATTTCCTGCTACCATGAGAGAAGAGAACTGGATTTAGGTGCCAAGGATGTGGGTTCAGATCTTTGCTTAGCCAGCTACTTAGTACCTAGACCAGTCACTCCACTTCTCAACCTCAGTTTGTTCAACTGTAAACTGAGGAGTTTGAATCAGATGACCTTAAAGGTCCCTTTGTGAGTTAAATCTATGATGCCATGAGCTGTGTGACTGACCAAAATACTTCTTTTCTTGGCTTCAATTTCCTCAATAAAAACCTGAGAGGCTTGGTCTTGATGACCTCTCAGATCCTGTGATCTTTGGGTCCTGATGCTTGGGATGCCCTCTCTCCTCACTTCTACTTCTTAGAATCCTTGTTTCCCTATAAGACTTACCTCAGGTACCACCCACCTCATAAGGTCTCAGGGTAAAATGCCTGCCTTCTCCCTGATTCGTTGAGCAATTTTCTTATTGCTCTATCTAGGTGACATTTCATTTAGAAATCAAACATGTCCCTAGTACACTTAGGAAAAACAGATAGTGCTTTTTCTCTGAGGACTTGGGTCAGTGATGCCACAGCCCAATGAAACTCTGTGATGACCCTCTCTTGCCCCAGAGTATGGCCCTGCCGCCTTCCATTGACTATTTAATGTTCTAAGAGCTGTGCCCACAACCTTGATCCAATAAAGTTTTAGAAGCCAGGCATGTGTTTTCATCTTTGATGTGCTCTCCTAAGGAAACTGTGGCAGTGTCAATGATTGACTTGGAGGAATCTCCAAGAAAAGTGTTTAGGGTGATTATCAAACGGAACAATAACAGCTTATGTCATAACACCAAGTTGAAAATCTGTTTTTGTACAAGCTACTTTGCATTAAATGAGCACTGGCAAACAATCTTGTCTTATTCTTTACTATCACTTCCATAAAACATCACCAAAGTCACTTTTGATAAAACTTTTTCCACTTTGGATTCTCCAGAGTCAAGCTAAGAACTTAGGCATTTTCAACAAGAAAGTGATAGAGCAGGCATGTATCCCATTTTGCAGTGAGGCAAGACCGTTGGCAGTCTTTGGGCACAGTTCTCTAGTGTGAGTCTTGCTCAATAGCATGAGTGATTGCTCTGTAAAAGAAGACTCATTTGTTGTATGAATTAATCAGGATATGCAGATGGCAACATTTTAAATATCGAGATGTTGTCTCTCCAAGAAGGCTGGTCATCCATTGCTAATCACATTCTTTCTTTTTTTTTCCACTTAAGAAAATTAAACCAAATGTCACCCACGTCATTGAGCACACAATGGGGGAGTCTAAGCAGATTTAAAACAAAATTTGAGACTAAAATTATCTCAGAGCAGGTCCTACAGAATTTAGATTCTTTGGAAGATGGTTATTTATCACTTCCAACTCATGTTCTATGTGAGAATATGATAAATGACACATTGGACGACATCCTGGCACATCTAGTCCAGTACCTGTTCTCTCTCTCCCTCCCTCCCTCCCTCCCTCCCTCTCTCTCTCTCTCTCTCTCTCTCTCTCTCTCTCCTTACCCCTCTCCCTCTCCCTCTCCCTCTCCCCCTCTCTCTCCCTCTCCCTCTCCCTCTCCCTCCCCCTCTCCCTCTCTCTCTCCCTCTCCCTCTCCCTCCCCCTCTCCCTCTCCCCCTCTCTCCCTCTCCCTCTCCCTCCCCCTCTCCCTCTCCCTCTCTCTCCCTCTCCCCCTCTCTCTCTCTCCCTCTCCCTCCTCCTCTCCCTCTCCCTCCCTCCTCTTCCTCCCTTTTTTTCCCCCCCAAAGAATAAGAACTTGCTAGCTTCTAGTAATTGCTTAACATTTGGTCCTGATAATGTTAATAACTTTTGCTTTAAACTCTCAGATAGGACTGGGGGGTTGACGCAAATACAACACACAACAATTGAAACAACAGTACTAATGGCTGGCTGAGCTCCTCCACGTGTAAGCATTTAGACATTGTAAATGTTGCTGATCTTGTTTTCTGATCCACGTGCACCAGATTATCCACTCTACAGGATAACTGCAAATTCTGTGTAGCCCAGGGGTCTCAGTTGGGGAACTCCTCCCTCAAGGTGGGCATGGTTCATCTCCCTCCAATAACAAAACGTAGTGAGAAGAGGTTACCTAGGGCAGTGGAAGGAGTGCTTGATGTGGAGCCACAAGGCCACAATGCAACTCTCCCTCTAACTCTTTGTGACTGTGAGCAAGTCATTTTACTTCTCTAGGGGTATAGCTTTCTCTTCTATTAAGTCAGAATATAAGAACTTACATTGCTTAGTTTCCAGGGTTCCAGAGAGAAAATCATTTTGTAAAATTTAGTGTAAAAATCAGAATTCATTATTAATGTTCTCTTATACCATCCAATTCAAAAGGGTTTATTAAGCACCTACTGCATGCCAGGTACAGGAGATACAAAGACAAAAAGCCCCTGTGTTCAGCAAGCTGGTGTTGTGCTGTTAAATGCAAAGGATATACACAAGAACTAGGAGGGGGAGAACACAGCAGACCAGACATACAGCCAGAGCTAGCTTCAAGGCCAAGGTCTGAAGGAAGCCAGGGATTCCAAAGGGCAGATGTGAGCGGGGGGGGGGGGGGGGGGATTTTTTTACATTATTTATCTTTCAGTATTTTAGTCCAGACCTTACCTTGCATTCTTCAAGTTGGCAAGCAGATGACTTTTCCTGGATTCTGATGGGAAGACTTAGCTGTATTACCTCTCCATTGTGCTTTAAGTCATCAGCCAGCCATTCAACAAACATTCATGAAGTTCTTGCTCTGAGCTATATCCAGATCACTGCCACAATTCCTCCTCCATATGACTCCACGGACCAGCACATATGCATACCTTTCAAAAGATAGAAATTCCGGTATAGATGCTAAAAATTGGAAGAGACATTTGATGTCCTCCAATCCAGCCCTGAGCTACAGCATATATGTATGTATGTGTTCATCCTTTGTTGCCAAAGAAGACCGCACCATCAGAGAAATAATGACAGGACTTGCACTTGACTTTGTTTGGAGTGAGGGAGGGCTGTGCAGGTCACCAGCCTCACTTCTCCTCCTGAGCCATCTGAATCCAGGTATTCATCAGGATGACTGGAAATGACCCAGGATGAGGTAGTTGGGGTTAAGTGACTTGCCCAAGGTCACACAGCTAGTGGGTGTCAAGTGTCTGAGGTGAAATTTGAACTCAGGTCCTCCTGACTCCTGCACTGGTGTTCTATCCACTGCACCACCTAGCTGCCCCCCTGAGCTCTCCTGGATAGCCCACCTCATCAGGGCTTCTGTGGTTCAAGGCCAGTGAAGGCAACTCTTTATTCTCAAAGCAGCGCATTGGGGACATCTTTGATAGACAGGAAGTTACCCCTTGCTCTGAGGCAACATCTTCCCCTTTCAGACAGTTTTCTTTGGGATGATATGGAAAACAAGCTTCAGATATTTGAAAACTGGAATCACATCCAATGTTTTCCTCTATATAATGAGACGGGCAGACTACCTGACTTCCATGGTCCTTTCCAGTTGTAGAGATAGAATCCCTATGAACACTCTTCATTCTTTTCTTTTCCAGGCTAAACAACCGCAGTTCAATCAGTCAACAATCATCCTTTAAAGGCCTATTTTGTTTCAGGCACTGGGGATACAAATGGAAAAATGAGGTAGTCGTGCTGTTGAGGGCGTTTTAATTCTATTGTGGGAGAGTGTGTACGTTTTTGCTGTCATTCAGGCATTTCAGTCACATCCAACTCTGTGACCCCATTTGGGATTTTCTTGGCAAAGATGCTGGAGTGCTTTGCCATTTCCTTCTCTAAGTGTGTACATATAAATGTATAAACAAAATCATTTCCTTAACTGTCTTCCTGGGCATGCATGAGTTTCCTTCTCAGTGAAAGGGAGAGGGGTTGGTGGGCTAGATGTCTTCTGAAGCCTCTTCTAGTTCTCAATCTAGGCCCTCTGTGAGACCTCAGGCACATTAGTTTACCTCTAATAAGGAGGTTGGACTAGCTGAATTTTGGGTTCCCTTTCAGGCCTAGATCTCTGGTTCAGTTAATGGGGAGACTCTAGCAAGTGGGGAGTGGGTCAGGAAAGGTTCCATGACATTGGAGCCAAGCTTTGAAGCAAACTGGAAAAGTGAACCTAGTTTGTCCATAAATCATCATCCTAGTTCTCCTGGTTTTCAAGATAAAAACGAAAACGGGTCCACAGCTACTGCCAGTTGTCTTTATAAATAGATTGCTTTTTGTCTACCAGAGAGGAAGCTAGATGGGATAGTGATTAGAGTCTGGGCCTGGAGTGAGGAAGACCCAAGTTCCAATCTGACCTCAGACACTTTGTGACCCTGAGCAAGACTCTTCACCTCTGTCTGCCTCAGTTTCCTCTTTTGTTAAATGTAGATCAAAATAGCCCTTGTGTTGCATTGAGGCTCAAAGAAGATATTCAGCACAGTGTCTGGCACATAGTGTATGTATGATAAATGCTTATTCCTTCTCTCTTCCACAGAGAATCTGGTGTTGTAACCCAAGGACTCCATCTCTGGTGAGGTCTAGGACTTTGTTAATCTTGGGCTCTTTCTTCTAGGCCTTCCCCATTAGAGATGGATTTTTCTTATTCAAAGGAACATGATAGGCACAAGTAGGTGGGATGAGGTAGTTTTGTATTCTGAAATGAGGAGAACCAGTATGGTAAAGAAAGATAAAGATGAAGAAAGCATCAGTACGGAGCATTTGGGTGGAGTCCAGTGGAGCCACAATAGGATGGAAGAGGAAGTGGATGGAAAGTTCCAGAAACATCACAAGCATTCCATAGAGGCGTGATAGAGTAGCCATGAGGGATGACTTCAATTATCTCAACATCTGCTTGAGCACTCTCTGTGCCAAAAACAAAACAGTTAAGAATTTCCTGGTTTGCCTTAATAACACTTCCATCCTCCAGGACTTGAACCCCTGAGAGGCTCTGCTTTTCTGGACCTAATTCTTACCTACAAAGTGGAGCTGCTCAGGGAAAAGCAATGAGAAGTTTGTGGAGAGGCATTTCCTCCATCTTACAATTTGTAAGGGAAAAGGAAAGGAAAACTAGGCACAGTTACACATGCATTCTAGTTTGGGGAAAGCATATTTGAAGGGTTTCAGAGATATGATAGTTAAGAAACCATGGCCTAAAATTGTAAGGGAGATTTAAGCCCAGGACAAAGGGAAGCTCTTAATAAAATTTTGAAGATGCAAAGAGAAGCTAAGGCTGCACAACTATGTGATTCTTTTTTTCTTTCTCTGCTAAGAGGAATCATGTTTGTATTTCAAAGATGAGAATGGAAAAAACCAATAGGCCACGGATATCCCAAGAGAAATAGGGAGAGGGTAAGAGAGCATCTGTTTCATGGATGGCACATAGAAAACCCTTAATAAATGCCTGCTTACTGACTGATTGACTGAATTTGATAAGTTTGGATCACTAGGCTCTTATGAATTCCATCCCAGAGTTCTCAAAGAGCAGGTGTGATTGCCAGTCAAACGATTGTCAGTGATCCATCCACTTGGAAAGATCATAGAGATTAGGAGATGAGCCTTAATACTGGAGAAGGGGAGATGATATTCTGATTTTCCAAACAGAGCAAGTCTCCAAGCTCTAGGCTATTGAGCTTGACTTTCGTCACTGGCAGAATCTGAGGATATTTTAGATATGATTAAGGAACATATAGAGATAAAGTAGTGGTAACAAAGAGCCAACATGACATCATCAAGAAAAGATCTTGTCAAATGAAACTCATTTCCTTCTTTGACAGGATTACTTGGCTGACAGTTCAAAGGAGTAGGGGGACCCATTGCCTCCCAAGGCAGCCCATTCTACTGTGTAATAACTGGAAGCTCTGGGAAATGTTTTCTTACCTAAAGCTGAAATTTGCTTCTTTGCAAACTGCTACTGATTTTGACATCCCTCCCTCCCTCCCCCCAGGCCAAAATGAACAAATATAATTCCTCCTCCACATGAAAGCCCTTTTAAGTACTTGAAGACAGCTGAGTCTTCTCTTCTGCAAACTAAATATTCCCTGTTCCTTCAATTGTCCCTCTGCTTGAACAGATACTCAAGACTCCCAATGATTCTAGTTGCTCTTTTCTGGATTCTTTCTAGCTTATCCATGTCCTTCTTAAACTCTGCTATTGAAAAAAACACCTATTTTATTAACTGTGGTGTTAAGAACCTCAAAGGTGATCTAAAAATGGTAGGGTACAATGGCACTTTCACTTCCTTATGCTAGGAGGTGATGTCTGTCTCTTGAGACTTCAAAATAATATTTGCTTTTTGGATTCCACATCTCACTACTGACTCATGTTGAACCTGTAGACCACCAAAACCTCAAGATTCTTTTCAGGTAAGCTGTCTTATAGTCAGGCCTCTATGTTCTACTTGAGAAGTTGATTTCTTGAACTCAAGTGTAAGACTTTACATTTAACGCCCCATTCATTTTCATCTTCTGGCCTTCAACCCAATGTTCTAGTCCTTTGAAGTCTTTCTTTCAAAGGAGGCATTCACTGGAATTCTTCACCTAGTACCTCTCCAAATTCCCTACCATCAAAGTACCAATCTCATATCCTGTGATCCAATCCTTCCCCCTGCCTGCCCCCACCTGCCGCTTCTTATGTCACAATCTTCCTTTGATCTTTCTTATATAAGATGCATTCTTCCACTGGTACTTCACAAACAAAGCTAGAGGGTTGGTGTTCTATCATATAACTTTGGGTAAAGCAGTTTGGAATTCTCAGAGCTATATTACTCAGGCCACACACCTTTGTCTTGGCAATAAATATGTCATGTGAGATGTTGTCAAATGCTTTGCAGACATCTCCTTTATGCTGCTTTCACAGTATTTCTCAGATCTATCAGTCTAATAACCTTGGGGAAAATGAGCTTTGTCTCGCACGACGTGTTGCTGATGAAGTCATGCTGGCTTTGCTATTTCTCTTTCTGGGCTCCTAAGCCACTTGCCGAATAATGTGGTTTAGAATTTTTCAGGAATTCAAGTCCAGCTCAACAACGGATTGACTTTCTTGCATTTTTGGTGAGCAGAGACGTCCTTTGTTACTCCCTCTCATCCCATAACTCTGCTGATTCACAGTGATTCCTTAAAGATCCCTCCTAACAGTGATAGCAGTTGTGGGCATAAGACTTCCTTCTGTCTAGCATGCGATTCATCTTATCTTTAAGATTGGCTGTCACTTATTTGGGGTTTCAAGTACTTCTTATTCTCATTTGTATTGGCAACCCTGGGTCTGAAAACGATTGGCTTTGGGAGATTATTCAATCAGCAAACTTTTATTAAGTTCTTACTGTCCATGCCAGGCACTGCTCCAGGCCCAGTGGATGAAAGTTCAAAGAGTGAAAAAGAATAATTACTCTCAATAGAATCCAAAGAAAAGTTGATTTTATTTTATAAGGATTTCAAAATTTGTCTTCAAGTCCTCACTAATGTGATTTCAGTGAAACCTTTAATAAAAAAAAAATAACAACTCTTCTCAGACTATCACTATGCCTGGAATTCCACTATTAAATATTCCTTCCTTTGGTCCCTGAAGACTTGTTTGGGCTTTATTACTGATCCTTTACAGTAAATATGTGTTTGTTTTTTTCTGTGTATATTTAAAATACAAAAACCATAATTTAGATGGAATCTGATCTGCAGAACACAGCACAAGGGGAGTTTGGGGAGTGATGGAGGCTAGAATATGTATAGTCCCTGCTCTTCAAGAATTTCTAAGTTGCTATTTCCCTATCCTTTTCTTCTTCATGTGTACCCCTTGAAATCTCTGAACCTTTAAGGAGCCTCCTGTTACAGAAGGCATTGTCTGATGCCACCCCATGGGTAGTGTGCTGCTCATAGTCACAAATAACCTTGTTTGCCTTTTTTATTTACATGACCCCAAGTTTCTTGTATCCCTCTCTGAAGAATAGAAGTCCCTTCTTTCATAGGATGGGCAAGCAGTAATCACCTGTCATATGAGAGGAACTCTCCTAGGTGCTAGGGATACAGTCAGAGAAATGAAACTGTCCTGACCCTCATGAGCTGAACTTCTATTGGGAGGAAATAACTGTAACCCAAAGAAGCAAATACAACATACATATTGGGCCTAGTGGATAGAGTGATGGACTTGGAGTCAGAAAGAGCTGGGTTCAAATTCAGCTTCAGACACTTATTAGCTGTGTGGCCCTGGGCAAGTTGTAATCTCTGTCAGTTTCCTTATCTGTAAAATGGGGCTTATAGTAGCACCTGCCTTCCAAGATTGTTATGAGACTCAAATGAGAGAGATTTGTAAAGCAAATAAATGCTAACTATGATTTTTACATACACAATAATTTCTGAGTGGGTGAGGGGATGCTGAAGAATCAGGAGGTGGATCTCACGTAGAAGACAGCAACCTAGGAGTTCCAAGAGGTGGAGATGAGGGACGGAGAACATTCTAGGCTTGCAGGACAGCTTCTGCAAAGGCATGGAGATGAAATGAAATAGCAATCGAGAGGAAGAGTATGTGGGCTGGGTAGGTTGAAACACAGGGCAGCACTCTGAGGACAATGATACACAACAAGCTTCTAGGGTCAAACTAGAATAGACTTTAAAAATACTGTTCTTGGGAGGGAATATTTTCCCCTAGAGGCAATGAGGAGCCATTGATATTTCTTGAGCAGGGGACTGCCATCTTTGTGAATTGTTTGGTGGTGGTTGTTGATTTTTTTGTCTTTGTATTCTTAGCACCTTCCTTGAACATATTAGGCATTTAGTAAATGCTTATTGAGTTGAATGACATCAGAAGCAGAGGGTGTATTAACAGACCATTGTCACACTTTAAAACACTAAAACTTAAACATGCACACACACACACACACATACACACACACACACATACACATACTCACATACACTACAGAATTAGAGGACTTTGGAGAAAGACCATTTTGAAAAATCCACCTGGAATTCCACAATGGTTTGGCCAATTTTCCCCACTCCTTTCTCTACCCAATGGCATCATACTGCCAGTGGCCTGTGTTGATAATGAAGGGAGAGGCTTGGTAGAGGTGGGAGGTCTATAAGAATTGGACATTGCCCATGTTTGCAGACTTTTTTCAGCATATTGATCTGCTTTGCTTATTTTTTTCCTTGTTTAGTTGTCTTTTTGTTACATAGGGTGACTGAGAGAGTAGTCAGGGATACTGGGAGATACTGGTCATATAAAAATAAATAGGACAACAGTACAAAATTATTTTTAAAAAAGATTTCATGAAGTTGGCATGCAATTTTGGATATTCAAAAACAGAAAATAATGAATTTATGGAATGTCAAACCAAGGAGAGAATGATGACTCAGAATTGGTTAATATGGTGAATATATATGTAGAGAGATTTTATAATAGATTCAAGCATTTTAAAATTAAAAGTAGAAATGATGGTGTACTAATAGGAAGTATAAATGGAGTACATAAACAGTATACTTGAATAATAAATGTCTGCATAATTATGCATACACATATGGTTTAATAATTAATACTCTACCCTAAATCGAACGGTGAACCTTTTCCATGATTATATTTTTGCTTTTGACTGTGAATGTCACCTCATACCCACAGGTAAAGCAATTATCTAGGGAGGAGTAAATGACCAAAATGCAGAATATTTAAAAGGTCAAAGTAGGAGAAAAGCATAATTAATAATATATGAGGCATTAAATTCCCACCATCACAGTCTCATTACAAAGGTTATTGTAAAAAGCAGAAAACATGCCCCAACATTTATGCCCACTGATGGCCTGCTCTGCCATAGGACTGAGAGATCCTGTGTTTTAGGTCAGCTTGGTACCAGTACCATTGACTGTCCATTTGGAATCCTTCCCCAATGGAGGACGCAACTGGCTCCCCTTCATAAGACCCTCTTTCTGACCCTCTCTGTTTTTCCACCTTGTTGTTGTACTGTGAGGAAAGAAAGCTCTGCTTGTTACTTGCTGCTTGTAAAGTCCCTCTGTAGTACACATATAGCTACCAGCTGTCTGAAGTGGCTAATTTGGGAAAGCAGGAAAGTAATTGATTGCATATCACTGCCAAGATAATGCCTCAACATCTATCCACTCATATACGGGGATGCAAGATACAACAGACATGGGAGATAAGTAATATCGACTACTTAGTCCAACTATTAACCAGAAAATTCCTTTGAAGGCTAGTTTTGCAGACATAGTCCCAATCTCAGAAACCCACAGAATGGGCTTATGTCTAGTATGATTGTCTCTCTTGCTCCTATAGAAAGAGCCAAGAAGAACATGGCCTGATTTCTTAGCCCACCCACATGGCAGACCTTCATGGATTTCCACATGTGGAGAACTCATATCCTGGTTCAGACGAAAGAGACCAGAGTTTTCTGTGGCCACGGTTGATTTTTTCTGGCATCAAAAGCACTTTCCATTCTGTTCTCCTCTTCCATCTACCCCCAATTGAAACCTGAAAAACAAATTAAGTCTCATCAATGCCAGGAGTGACATATATCTTTGGTAGGAAACAATATATTGACTAGGAATGTGCGTCAATGCAAAAAGGAGCCCATGTTCTTTCCGTGTGGGGAAAAGTGGAGCCAAAGGAGAGGTGAGGAAGCGAGATGACAGCCGGGTTTGTTGGCAGCAAGTTTGTTTTCCTTTCCTATCCGTCTTCTGCCCACTCTTAATCTCAGCAGGATGTTGCCAGGCTTCGATAATCTTTGGCAGAAGGTAGGGGAGGTGGGTAGGAGCAAAGAAAATCTCACTGAAATCTTTCAGAAGATTGGAGAAGTCAGTTCCCCATAGAAGAGTTTTCAAGATACTTAGAAGACTTATCAGAAAAGGTCAGACTATGCTGGGTAGTAACCAATAGCAAGGAGATGCTTTAGATGAAATACCAGTTCATATTTCTTGTCCTTTCTCACTGTCATTGAGACTCGATCAGTGATGGGCTAGGGCTCGTCTTAATTCTCTGTCCTTTCTTTACTTCTTAACATTCTCTGTTTCTTCGGGTTTCAGGTTCTCATCTTTTTTCCTTACAATTCTTCTCATTTCTAAATTCTAGGGATATTTCATATCCTTCCTCTTCTGCATACATCCCCTCTGTGCCTTGTGTTTATGCAGAACAATCTCCTCACCCTAATCATTCTCCATCCTTCTGACCCCCAGCTTATCCATTGCTGCTATCACCTACCATACCAGCATGGAGGCTCCTGGAGGATTCGAACCACCTTCCCAGAATAGAGCAGTTTCATTACAAGATACTAGGGGCCACATTTTATCGTCTGGTGATGATGTGGAAATGTGAGTGGAATTTTCTATCTTCCTCCATGAGTAGAGTAGGAGTATGGCACTATGTTAACATTTCCTGCCAGGATATTATCCCTTAGTATCTATTGTATTTTTAACAACTTAGCATTCTCTATTTCATGGGTTGCTCTGGACTCTATCGCAAGTTACGTGTTCTGCCATTAAATGAAGAACCAGCCTTCCTGGAAACAAATGGGGAAGGATAAGTTAGATTCATAGGACCTGTGTTCAAATCACAGTTCTGACACTGCTCACATCACTTTTCACAAGTTGCTTGGGTCTCAGTTTTGCAATCTGTTTGGATAGGACCAAATGACTTCTGACATCCTTTCCAGCTGTACGTCTATAAAAATGTTTTCAAAGAGAAAAAATTTTGGAGACCAAGACACGTGAGCAACAGGTGATAGATCATTGCTAACGAGAGGTCCATCACAATTCCCTCGCCTTCTATCCAAGTGTTTTTCACATACTCTTTGACAGGTAACAAGTTTCTAACCAATGAACTCTGAGTTGTTAAACCATGCTTCACCAGTTCTGGACTAGTCCTCCTTTGGAAAGAGGGCTGTCGAGATGAAAAGGTAGTTGGGATTAATGTCAGTTGCATCACTCTTAGAGGCACTGTTTCCTCACCATATAATATTTCCAGCTGAATACAAGTCAGTTGTGGGAGGAGCAGGGGGAGAGAAGAGAAACTGACCAAAGGATGGGTTGTTATATTGACCTTTGCTTGGGTGTTAAATATGGGCACGAATATTGGGTCTATATGACATCCAAAGGGTCAGATAAAAAAGAAAAGTTTCTTTCCATGTCTCAGCACCCAAGCTTTGGTTTGCTCTCGCATAAAGGTGACAAGCCATGTGGTTGCCCCAAAGATGCTGCTTGAATGCCAGGAATATGAGAGGGTGGAGGAGACCTTTTACTTGGACCAATTGGCTCAGTCTCCTTTTTGAGCATTCCAGAAGATCCACATTGGTAGCTTCAGGGCTTGTCTCAGTGATAGGCTGTATCCTGGGCATCCAGTGACTAAGACACTTGGTTTCTCCATGTATCAGAAATAGTTTTATATAATCTATATGAGAAATGAAAAGGCTTATCAGGCTAAGTCTGAGAAATACAAAAGAGTTCATAGATTAACCAAAAAGAGTGAAACTAAGGCGGTATTTTAAGGGCATTTCTGCCTTTCCTTGTCCCAAATGAAACCCTAATGGAGTGAAGAAAATGAAGCAGAGAGAATGTACTTAGTTTCACTCTTTTGGTTAATCTAGCTTAGTTTGTGTGTCAAGAAAAGAAAAAAAGAGATTTTTCTTTTTCATCTGACCTTTTGGGTATCAGATGGCCCCAATATTTGTGCCAAGATTCAACACCCAAGCAAAGGCCAATACAATAACCCATCCTTTGGTCAGTTTCTCTTCTCTCCCCCAGCTCCTGATAGTCAGGCTCCCGTTTCTGAACCTCTCACTCCAGTCGATGCTCATGCTACTGGACTATATGCTGCCTCCTATTACAGCCATGGAGGATCATGTGTAGTGTAACACTCCCCTCCCCTTCCTAAATCAGACTCAAAGAATGTGTGAGTTGGGAAGGTCATGACCAGTCATCTAGTCTGACTCATGCGCTAAGGAATCACCGCTAAAACATATTTGATAAGTGCCTAGGAAGGCCTGGCTTAAAATACTGTCTCTGATCCTGGACTAGTCACTGAAACTCTGGAAGGCTAGAAATTGCAACTAATTTTAAGACTATTAATTGTAATTCTCAGTAACTTTCTAAGAGTAGAAATTATACCATAGGGGCCAACCTTCATTTGTAAAGGGAGACACTCACTGGAGCCTCTAATAGTTTAATAAAAGACTGATAGGGGAAAGTGGGCAGCTAGGTGGCACTGCAGTGCATAGAGCACCAGGCCTGGAATCAGGAAGACTCATATCCCTCAGTTCAAATCTGGCCTCCGGCACTTAGTAACTGTGTGGCTCTGGGCAAATCACTTTACCCTATTTGCCTCAGTTTACTCCTCTGTAAAATAAGCTGGAGAAAGAATTGTCAAACCACTCCAATATCTTTGCCCAGAAAACCCCAAATGGTGTTACAAAAGGTCAGATGCAACTGAGAAAGGGCTGAACAAAGGAGAAAGGAGAGAAATCCATACTAACGTTCCAGTCATTTTCTCTGGGTGAATCCAGGAAGGTAACAAAGGCTACATGCTACCTTGACCCGAGTTTTGAAAGTAGAAGGTTTCTCTTTATCTCTGCCTTTGAGAATCTTTGTCTTCCTTCATATACAGGGTCACCTTGGTGGTGATAGTGGGAGTGTTCCTTATCACAATGAAGCTATAGCTACTATATAAAAAGTAAAAATAAAAAAAAGGAGAGAAGGGGTATTGTGAGAGCAAGAGAAGAATGCCATCTGATATGCTGTAGGACCATGTCAGGTCATGGCCTGTGCACATACATAGAGAGGAATTGGATGGTCCTATTTTTTGAAAACATATGGCTTCTGAGAAGGAGTAATGGGAAATAAGACTCACAAGTATATTAGCTACAGATTACAGAGGACCTTAAAGGCCAAAGTGGTGCAATTTCCATTTTATCCTGGGGGCAAAGGTTTAAATACATCCAGGGTATCCCTTACTGAGGCACCCAATGGACCACATCAGTTCCATTACTGCTATGGCAAATTCCCTTCATCACATGAACAAGGTTTTGTTAACATTTCTATTCTAAAACACAAGAAGCCTCAATCCCTGGACTTTTAAAATGATAAGTCAGTTGTAATATGTCACCAATTTATCTCTGGAGAGTGCACTGGTCTTGGAGTCAGAAAGACTCTATGACTGATGGAATTCATATTCAGTCTCAGATGGTTAATTGCTGTGTGACTGGATAAATCACTCAGTCTGTCTCAGCCTCAGTTTCCTCATCTGCAGAATGAGGATAATAGTAACATCTACCTCCCAGGGTTGTTATGAGGATCAGATAAGATATCCTATGTAAAGTGCTTTGCAAACTGGAAGGTACTGTAAATTGCTAGCTATTATTTATGCTAATAACATACTCATAACCAAAGAAATCACTTTTCATTGTAGCAGAGCCAGTATATGAGGAAGAATTATCACTCTTTTCAAACTAAAAGTAGTTGTAAGATGGTGCAAGATGACAGAAGTTACAGAAGAAATATTAATTTGTAGGTGAGGAGGGGACCATATGTACTCCCCAGGGAGTGAGACAGTGGGAGCCCTCCACAAAATCCATCTCGGTTTATACTGACAGATCACTTCCAAGAGAGCCCAAGACAGACACTCTGGTTCATTTGGAGATGAGAAGACAGCTGTGTTCAGCAGAAAGGAAGCCCAGTGTGGCATCGTGTAGCTCCCACCTGAGCCAGCATCACATGTCTTCAGTGAAGACCCACGTTTCCCACTGTCCACGGGACATACTGCTGATTGATGTGTAGTCTCAAGTAGTTGAACTGGATAGGTTTTGATTTGCTCCAAACGATGGTCAAGCATGTCTCTAACTCAAGGCTGTCTTGCCACGTGTATTGCTCTGAGAGAATAAAAGAATCCACCACTATTAGTTATGAATATGATTTGGGGCACATTAGAGGAGAGTTGGGGCTTTTGTTGTTTTAAAGTCTGGAGTCTAAGCTTTTGTGGTCTCTCTGGAAGCGTGAGAGCTTATCTTGGCCCTTCGGTCTCGTCTTTACTGGTTGTACCCTTCTTTACTTCATTAATAATCCCCTTTCAACGATGCAAAACAGTTAAATGAAAGATTTATGTGAGTTCTGCTTAAGAGGCTCAGGAAAAACCTACATTTATTCTGGCTTATGGTTTTGTGAACACTGAAATTTATTTATCTCCAAACCCATGGAAATGAAAAATGCCATGGCAGATCGTGGCTTCCATGAGATGAAAGTCGACAAGCAATTCAGTGGCATGTTTCCGAGGATAACCTTTGCCTTGGCAGGAAGTAGAGACAATTGGGGTAGAATTGGAAGTAGAGACTATTATTACAGCAGAATGACAAGTACGCTACCAGAGGATGCCAGAGATGAGTCCTTATGGACTTGCTGAGTGTGTGTGCCTGCTAAAAGTCAGCAAGGGGACAGATATGTCACAAAGCTCTTAGCCACCAATCCCACTTTGGTCAGTTACTACTTATGTGACTGCTCAAGTCACCTCACCTCAGTTTCTGGAACTCAGTTTCCTCACCTCTAAAATATGGAACTCTGAGGTCCGTGTCAGCTCCATATCCATCAGTCTATGTTTATTTGAATGGTGAATCTCATGACAGCCAAGGATACTTGAAATAGCTTTCTGTGTTTGATGGAAAAGAGAACAGACTTCTCCTGGTCTACACTTACAGCCTTGAGTTGAAGCCATTGGAGCCGGGAACTGTACTTTGGACTCCACAGTTGCTTTACCCTCACCTAAGACACAGCTTCTTCACCTTTGTTGTATCATGGACCCCTTTGGGGGTCCACTGAAACCTATGGCCCCGAAAGTTTTTATATGAATAAAATGAATGAATTATAAAGAAAATGAATTATGTTGAAATGCAGTGACCAAAATTTAAAAACAAGTTCAGGGACATGAGGTTAAGAACCCTTGATCTCAAGTCTTGAATTCATTGGATGTGAGTTTTTGTCTTATCATATCTTCTTGGAGACTGGCTTGGATTTTCGTGGCTAATGTTTTAACTGCAGATCAAGGGCATGTTCTTGATACACATGGCCAGGTTTTCCCTTCAGAAATATTCTAAGGTACACAGTCAACAGATAAAGCTTGTGGTGCCCTGTTATTCTTGTTTTTATACTCCACTGGTGAATCTCCTCAATGGGAGTGATGCCCATTGCAACTCATATATGCCTCCCCTGCCTGTGAGACTCTTGTATGTGGCCTCCCCTAAATCTGTCACAGAGTTTCCCAGTGATCAGACTGGGAGACTTGTTTGACTTCTCTTAGCATTATGTGGGCATCAGTGAAGAATTCTGGCATCCTTGATTATCTTGCCTTTTCTCTTTGTGCCCAGGATGCCTTTTTCCCTCTGTCAGCCATTTCCCTGTAGATTTCCTTTAAAACTGATTCTCTGGCTTAATTTCTCATTTTCAATGTGTGTAAGTAAGCCTGCTCACATCTACCAGGCACCTCTTTTTAATTAACTTGGCTAATATATGCTTAAGAATCCCTTGTGGAGTCTATGAATGTGGACAGACATAATTCTGCCTCACAATTATAGATATGGCATTTGCCTTTTGTTTTAGAAATCAAGGTACCAATGTTTTGTATCCAGTTTTCTGGTTTTTGTAGATCTGAAAATGAGGAAATTGAAATGAACTGGTCTCATTAAGACAATGTTTCTTAAGAGTGAACCATCTCCATGTTAAAAGAACATATCTTAAGATCCATAGACTTCTTAATTTTGTGAGACTGGAACTTCTTCTTGGATGTAGATTATGGGCATCTGAGGAGGCATCATTAGGTACTCTCCTCACACATTTTCTGTCCTCAACCTGAGATACTACCTTCTTATAAATCCTACAATTGGGCAGGCCTGGTGAAGCCAAACTCAGATCTGTTTACTTGCCTCATATGAGCCTTTAAGCTCTGGGTTCAACAAAGGTTGGATTCAATCTTGGGGGTAGGCCCAAGTTCCCTAACTCTTTAATGTTGCCTCTGTCCAGAGTTTACCCTGGGAAATCTTAGCATGTAGCTCATGTTTAGGTCTCCACCAATGGGGCTTGAACACTCACACCATCCCATAGCTAGGGAGTGTGAGAGGGGGATGGGAAGCCAGGTCTTGCTGATACCCAAGTCCAGTACTCTTTCTCACTATGTCTCTCTGCAGCACCTCTCCAAGGTCTGCTGATTGAATAGTAATATGAGTTGCCCATCCAGCTGCATGACGAAATGGTAGATAAAATGGTGGACTTGGAGTCCCAAAGACCTGAGTTCAAATCCTGCCTCAGATACTTAGTAGCTATCTGAGCCTGGGCAAGTCACTTAACTTTGCTCAGTCTGTTTCTTCATCTGTAAAATGGGGATAATAATAGCCCCTACTTCCCTGAGTTGAAATCAAATGGAATAACATGCAGAATACTTTGCAAACCTTAAAGCATGATCTAAATGCTAGCTTTTTTTTGTGAGCTGAATTAGAGATGTTTAAAAATTAAAGAGACTGCTTCACAAAGTAGGAAGCTCCCCTTCAGTGAAAGTGTCTAAGTAAAGGCTGACTGACAGTGTGTCAGCTCAAGGTCACCTGCTCAGTTGAGCCTTTTCTGGTCTCCTGAAAATTTCCTAGAGTACTTCCTCTGGTCTTTTTCTTTATTGTTGTCATTCCCTATCTGGTATTACACTTTTCTGTGTAGATGTGGTATCTCCCCATAAGGAATGAGTTTCTGAGGATAGGAACTAGCTAACTTTTATTTTGTTTTTGTGTCCCTAGTACCGTCTGTCTCACTTTGTACACAATAAACCTGTAGTGAATGTATGTCATGTGATTAATAATATGGGAGGAATCGTCTTGAGAGTGAGAAATTAGAGTTGATGGCCGTTAACCTGCCTTCCAACTGTCCAGTTTTGTGAGTTTGGGAGCTAGGTCAAAGTTGAACCCCACCACATTTTCTTAGAGTGAGTCAACAGCTCATCTTTAAAAACTGTTCTCAGTGGCCACGGAATTGCCATTCTTGATGGTGTCCCCAAGAGAGTTATCTCACTGTTCACATTTAGCCCTTTTGCTGGCCTTGCTTCCTGTTTGCTTTGCTTGTGCCTTATGGCCACATGCAACAGGACTTGTTCCAGAAAAAATCATCAAGCCAAAGAGCACCAGGAGACTTTCAGCCATGGTAGCCAGGATTTCTTGGTCAGGAGTCATGTTTTCTTGAAATTGTTTGCTTTGGGTAGGAGCTATTTCAGGCATTCCATTGAGAGTGTTTCCTGCCATTTCGAAGTCAGCAAGCTCTTTTACCCCCAGTACTTAGTTGTTTGCTGCAGCTTTGCTACTTCTCCCGACCCCATTAATACTGTCACCTACTTCACTTAATTATATTCTTTGGGGAATTGAATGGCTCTTGTTTATTCTTTTGGGCTCTGCAGAAACCCAAACAGTGCCTGAGTTGGGGTGAAGCCAGGCTGCTCTGCTCTCCACTGCTGTGGTGTGTCTATCCTAGAGGTGATGGTTTCCATTGGGGATCAGAGGGCCCCTGTAATGGAAGGAAGAGTGCTTTGGAGCCCTGGGAGTGGATGGGAACCTTCTCTGGAGACAGATCTTCCCAGTGGACCTTTGTTACTCAGTCTGATGTAGAAATGAAAGGTACTATCATAGGCTAATGCGTCAGACAGCTAGGGGGCACAGTGGATAGAGAGCACTGGGCTTAGAGTGAAGAAGACTGCCTCAGATACTTACTAGTTGTGTGATGTGGGGAGGCCATTTAATCCCTGTAGAACTCAGTTTCCTCCTGTGAAAAATGAAGTGTTGGAAGCAACGCAAGGACCTAAAAAATTCTCAACGGACTCTTGAGGCAAAACTCCTTCCACATCCACAGAAAGAACTATGGAATTCGATCGCAGAATGAAGCAGACCATTTTCTCTTGTGTTATGTTATGTTTTGTTTTGTTTTATGGCTTCTCCCATTCATTTTAATTCTTCTATGCAATATGACTAAGGTGAAAATGTATTTAATAGGAATGGATGTGTAGAACCTATATAAGATTGCACACTGTCTCAGGGAGGGAGGGGGGAAGGAGGGAAAAAATCTAGGCTCTATGGAAGTGATTGTAGAAAACTGAAAACAAATAAAATAATGAAAAATAAAAATAAAATAAAATGAAATGTTGGACTTTATGGTGGCTTCCAAAGAGCTTCCAGTTCTAAATCTATGATTTTGTGAGCCACAGAGCCACATAAGTCACTCGTATGACGTGCTATGGCAACTATCCATTAGTTCCCTTTTAGCAGTTCTTCACTGCCAGTGTCCCAAAGGAAGGAGGCGGGTCCATTTACTGATGCAGTTTCTATGTTAATATGGACTTTGGGCTCAGCAAACGTTAGCATCAGTGATTTGGCTCATTTGATAAAATAGTTCCAAGAAATGTGCAGGTGTGCAAAGTACGGGGTCTTTTGATAAGCCTACTGAGGACAAGGAGGCATTTCAGGGTAGTTTTGATGAATGACCATGATGGCTATTTTCTCAATAAAAAAAAAAGATGTAGGTGTATTCTTTCCTGGATCATGCAGATTGTCATAAGGGCACAGCTTTTGAGAAGAAAAATAGCTTCTTAAGGGGTACCTAGAATACTGACTTCATTTTTCAGGAGAGGAAATTGTAGTCCAGAGAATTTAACTGACCTGCCTATAGTCATGGGCTCTAAGTAGCTGAGTAAGAATTTGAACTCGGGTCTTCAGATTCCAAATCCCATTCACTTTCCCTGACATTACATGCTCTTTGGATTATTGTCACTGCTCTTAGACTCATACTTCTGGAGAGAAATCTTCATGGTCCGTCCAGATTCCCTTTTTTTTTTTTTTTTGGCCTGTTAATTTTGATTTAGTTCAGCCAGACCCGACCCATGGAGTCCCAATTTACTAGGCTTTAAATCAGACTCTTATTTCCTCCCTAGTTTGCAGAGGCATGTGCAATGCTCTGAGAAGCTAGCCTTGCATGTCTTCTTGCTATCTTGGAATTTGGTCTTCACTTCCCAGAATGGAAATGATGCTCAGAACAGTATTTTCCTTGAGTTTGTCACCTCTCGTGCTGGCCTGGAATTTCTGCTGAGCCCGATGCCCCACAGACAGTATTTCTACCAATTTTGCATTTGCATGCTCAGCTGTCAGCACCTTTGGAGGGTTAGAGATCCCTGGAGAGGAGCCAGACCTTGCAGCTCCAAGTTGTTGCTGCTGTGGGTGGGATTTTTTCTTTCTTTTTCTTTTGCTCTGGGGTTATTTCTTCCTGTAGGCCCAACATTGCATTGATTGCTGAACACTCAATTAAGATTTTAAACGTTCTCGTGTCCACAGATCTGCATTAATCGGCTTGCAGGTATATAAATGTCATGACATATTTAGATCAAACTTCTTGAGGGTTGATTTAAACAGGGATTAAATTAGTCACTGATGTTCTGGATCATTGCCTTGCCCATTCTCCACCTTCTTTGTCGTACTTTATGTGCTGGCTTTTGTGCTTTTAACCAGAATTATTGTCAGAACATTCAGAGAAGATGATTAATTGCCAGATAGAAAGTAGTTCTCTGATTATGTAGAATGCTTATTCAATTACGGTTGCATATTTTTCAAAGAAATAGTGTTTTCTCTCAGGTGATGACTTCAAGCTATTTTTCCTTACTCTCCAAGGCCAGAACAATGCACAGTGTCTGTTTACTCAAATGCCTGGACGCAAAGAGAAGTCTTTGATGGTTCATTGTCAGCAGGAAAGGACGTCTTTAGTGAAGTGTCCTAGAAATTTGCGTTTGGCCCGTGTGGTTTTACATTTTTCACAGATGCATACACATTGAAATGGCGTGCTTAGCAAATTTGCAGATGAAACAAAGCTGGAGAGATAGCTCCTGGAATGGAATCATGATCCTAATCCCCAAAGATAGCAAAAGTCTGTAATAATGGACCCAGGGTAATGGGATGAAACTTGAGAGATAAATTTAAAGTTTTGCATTTGAGTTCAAAATATCAATGTCAAAAGTCTAAGATGGGAAGGTGTGGCTAAAGAACAAATGGCCTGCAAATATTCTGGGGATCTTAGTGGGCTACCAGCTTACTATGAGCCAATAGTATGATTTGTTGGGGAGGGTACAGTTCTAGACTTGTTATTTCAATAATGTCATATAGGAGTCCCCAAAAGTTAATGTTATATTAGGGTGCATCAAGAGATGCTCAATACAGCACCTCTCTGTGGTTAATTTCATAATTTCCCTCTCACATCATCAGGGTGGATCACCGGAGTGCAGCTTTCTACTACTCAGGGCTCTAGGGGTACTGTGTTCACCCACAAATTTCAGCCAGTGTACTTCTCATTATCATGAGTCAGCTTGGCTTCAGTTAACTTTGAGTAAAAGGCATTTAGTAAGTAGCAATATTAAAAACAGATGGTACAACCTCCCCCCCCCCCATTAGGGTGGGAAGGGACTCTCACCTTACACACCAAGATTCTCTGGGAGAGTAGGCTTAAACTTCTTCCTGTTTGTCCTTGATTCTAGAAGAGGACCATGACATCAGGGTGATGCTATGACTTGCAATTGAATTAGATTTAAGTGCGGGAGGCCTGTGCGAAGTTATTAACTTCCTTTCTTCTCTGGAGCCATCTGGGTCCAGAGCCAAGACACAGATCAATGTGACTGGAGATGGCCCCCAGGGCTCAAACTCAGAACAAGATGGTAATGAGGTACACATCAAAATAACACCTTTCCCAAATGGGGTACATCACAGTTCCTAGGAACCTTTTTCTCCCTGTGTGGTTCCCCTTAGGCACAGTCCTCTGCTGGACTCTGAGAGTCAGTATATTTATAGGATCCATAGTCAAGAGTTTTCTACTTACAAAAGATCAGCATCTATGAAGCTAACTTCATCCTCGATGAATTTCTTTGTCTTTCTATAGGCAAGACTGTTGTTGAATACTATTGCTTCAGTGGCTACTGCTATTACATCCACTGGACTTTGTTACCACCACCACTTGCTGGTGTATGTAGCAAGAGAAGGAGCTCTCTCTGTCTCTGTGTGTCTGTCTGGCTCTTTTTCCCCTCCCCCCTTTCCCAAGTAGTTTCCTTTCAGAACCTTGGCTAGAACCTCTCTTCCACTAAACAAAACCCCAGGGATTCTGTTAGCTCATTTGTTTAGGCTGCGCCTTTCTGGATCAACCAAAGAAAAGTTAACATTCTATAAGTATGTCACATGAGGACTGACTAACACCTTACAATCATATTAATGAGGATTGGAGTGAGACTTCTTCCATCCACCAGTGTCCAGGAATAAACAATAACCTCTGCATTCTATTGTAGTCAGGATACATATGGTTATGGTCTTCCATGCTTGTGACACTTTTTAGGGAGGACACACTGGAGCTTGATCAGAAGAGATCAAGGCTGACTGTGGAGGACCTCAAGATCTGGCCATTTGAGGATCAGTCAGTGGAACTATAGCTACTCTCCCTAAAGTAGTCAAGGTATAGCTGTCTTCAAATATTTCAAAAACTGTCATGTGACATAGTGACTTGACTTGTTCTGCTTGGACCTAGAGGCAAAAACTAGGAACAAGGGGAGGGAATTGCTGAGGGACAGATCTGGACTTATTATAGTCAGGGCCGCACTTGAAGGAGTGAAACATATGGCCTCATTAAAGGTCAGCAAAGAACCATTTTCCAGGATGGTATAGAGGGGATTGATATTTAGGTATGAGTTAGATTAGATGACCCTGAGTTGTTGTCCAGTTCTGAGAGTCTGTGATTCCAGTGGTTAATAGGCCGGTCACTGACCAAGTGATTTGTTTGGTGACTGGTCATGAGGAAAATGGAAGCCATACCATAAACCATCAGTCTTCTTAATAACTAGACTAGAAAAAAGTTTGTGCTGAACCACTATGGCAGTCAAAAGAGATGACTCATAAGGTCTATCCTACCCTCATCCAAATTTCCAAGGGGTTTGTCATGGGACAAACTCATCATTGTCTACGGATACTTACTTTTTTATTTTCATTATTAGACATGAACTGTGTTGTGTCATATACTTCTTTCATGTAGACAGATTATTTGAAACGTTCAGGTAGATTTCACACGTTTATAACTGCCATTTTGTTTGTAATAAATATGCTGTATAAAAGCATCCCATAATCAATTCCTAAAATAATTCTAGAAAAGTGATCTTAATTTGTACATGCACAGAAACAATAGATATTGCATCCCCGAAAAAAAGAAAAAATTTCCCTTCCAAAACTTTACCTATTAGGCAGAGAAATTTAAGATATATAAACCTTATTTACAGCAGTGTCTGGAAATGTAGTATAGCCACAGCTTCTTGCAAGGCAACCTTATCGCCAATTACTTCAATGCCTCATGGAGTCCTGGAGGGGACTCTGGATTCTCCCAGGCTCAGCCAGTGGAGCACAAGCTTTAAGGCTAGCTCAGTGGTGAAATATGTGTACATCAGCTGAACATGAGCCTAGGTCAGAAAGGCTCATCACCAAGTTGGCCAAGGGGGGGGGGGGCGTAATAATTTATTTTGGCCATAGTGCCTCATGAAGTCTCTTTCCTAATGAAGACTCCTTCAATAGAGGAAGGAGATGCACTGCTGATAACATGGTTCATTGAAATATTTTAGTCTTGAATGTTACAATGGATTGGAGACCTCCACAGGTGGATTCCCCTCCACCCATTCAGAGAAGATCTCATCCCTTCCTGGACCTATATCCATCATCTGGCCCAAATTCACAACAGAGTCCACTCAGGCGACTGGAGATCTTCATGAGTTCTCTTGACATTACATAGGTAGCAGTGCAGAACAGAGGCAACCCATGACTTGTCACTTTCTGTCATTCAGAACTGGCCCAATTTTCATGAGTGGAATGGCTATAATGAATTATTCTAAGTACTGAAATACACTGGTAACTTTTTGTGTGTATCATGGAGAAAACATATTAACTAGTCAATGACATTACAACATAAAATAATAACCAATAAATAATCTAGAAGAGTTCCATTGAGATTGTATAATATTGTAACCTCCTAATTTTTACAAATGAGGAAACTGAGGCCTAGAAAAGGTAAAGGAATAAGTATCTTTACAGTAACTGAAGAAATCAGAATAACTCTCCCTTAACTTTAACCCACATTTGTATATTAACCACATTTACTGTAACACTTGAGTTTTACAAAAGATTTTCCTCATAATAGGTCTGGAAAGGTGGTAGCAAGAGATGAGCCATGTGATTCCTTTTTTACAAATGAGAGGACTGATGCTCATAGGGGTGAATTGATTATCCAATATCACATACCTACGCAGTGTTAGAGCCTCATTTGAATGTTGGTCTTCCATGTCCTGTTGTCTTTTGTCTACACTCAAAAGTAATTTGGGGTCAAGATGATGATGTTACGCTTTGTAGACCATGATAGAACCCATCTTTAAATTAAGAGAACCAAGTTTTCTTGCCTGTGAAATAAGATAGATGTATCTAATGGCTATATGACTTCTAAGATTCACCTCTAAATCAATATGGTCATTGGAATCCATTTCTAATTCTATACTCCTCTCCATCCAGTCAGGCTCTATAAAGGTTTCAACTAGTCAGAATTCTCAGTTGACATTTTCTGGAGAAATAAGCGAGTGGCTTGAAAGAAGGTAGGCAGCTCTTGAGTGATACTAAAGCTTCAACCAAATTTCTTATCCCTTCTCCCCCAGCTCACAACTTGTACAATGATAACTGGTATTTAAAAGGATAACCCCATGGTTCTGTAGGATTTACTGGTTTGTGTATTTTAAGCCCTGGTTCCGTTCACTGTGATGTACTTGTTAAGGCAGGAAAGGGGACCAACACATTTTAGATGGGGCTTAAATAAATCAATAAAATATTTAAATAAAAAGGGCAGTTCTGGCAGATACTACAAAGCTAGAAAGACTTCAAGTGTAACCCCCGTGATAGATTGGACCTACAGTTCAAAACCTGTTTAGGCAAGTGCTGAGCAGTTCCTTAGCGGATTGCTTATAGGTCTTATAGATGTTGGGCACCACAGCAATTTGGGAAGATCATCAACTAAATCACAGGGGAGTTGTGATCTGTGTTGACAGAAGGAGAATTCATACTTACAAATTCATAAGCCTTGAAATTCACAGATGGAAGAAGTATTTGAGTCAATTCACATTCACAGCCGGTACCAGCACTTGATCAGAATGAATTCCCACCATAAGTTTGTTTTTGCTTGAGTGAGGTTGGCTTTCTTCAATTTTGCAGAATTTAATTTACCCCAGCTTCAAGGGCAGACCTCCATTTTATTAGTAAGGGACTCTGGAAACAAGTCCATGTTCACTATATTTAGACCATTTAAGATTCTCATGGGTTGGTCAAGCCTGATGTCCTTTGCATTTTTCCTTTTCTTGTTTATACTGACTTTGTACTTGTTTCTGGAACTCCAGCAGAAATCTTTGAAGTCTTGGAGATCTCAGAGAAATGGAGAAGGTAGAAGTTTGCACTGATCATAACATGTTTTAGCATATTTGTGCCTACCATGTTCTTCTGCATTGCCGTTTGGGTGTCCCACAAATCTGAACTCTGAAGGCTCTGTTGTTCATGATTCACAGCCTCCCTGGAAGAACCAAGTTGTTAAATTTTTATGAGCTTTTGGATCAAGGAATATGAGGTCATTAAGAATGATGTCCATTTTCTCAAGGGCAATTCCTTGGAGATAGACCAATGATCAAGTGGGTTTGATCATTAAGTGAGGTCACATGTTGCCAAAGATCTCAATGAAAGAAGGAAGTGCTATTGATGGGGAGGATTTCCAAAGGTTCTTTCCAGTTGCCCTCATAATAATTGCATCAAGATGTGGAACATCTTTAGTGGCATCAACAGATGTTCACAGGAAAACAGGTTAATTGTACGAGTGCCTTCAATAAGCATTGTAGCCACATAAGTAGCTGGACCCAGAATTAGTAGTTCTATTATTTTATTTCTTCCTCATTAAAATGAGCATACCTCCATCATAGAGCTTTTGTGGGAAAATACTTGGTACATTTTAAAGCACTACAGAAATGAGGCTAGCATGATCATTATTAAAATTATGAATACCCATTAAATTAATGGATGTGTCCACATGATGCCAAAGCAATCAATAGTATTAACAGAAGTAATAGTAAAATAAAAAGTTGAGTGATTGACGTCCTTAGGACATTGATTTCTAAGAGCATTCATTAAGCATCTATTAGTTGCTAGGCAGTTGTGTTACAATGACAGAAAACTAATGTTCCCTGCCCTCAAGGAGCTGACATTCTTGGGGGGGAGGAAGGGCGGCATGGGGTAGCCTGTATGGAGATGTCAATACAACATATGTACCAACGAAATGCAGAGTAATTGAGAGGAACATCCACAGTTGGGGGAATCTTGAAAGATCTTTTCATGTCATAGGTTTAGAGCCCAAAGGAAAGTTTGAAGTCTAGTTCAGTGTTCCTGTTTTACAGATGAGGGTATGGGGGCTCAATGAGTAGAAGTGACTTGCTCATAGTCATCTAGGGAGTACGTGACAGAGCTGGTTTCCCAACCCAGGTCTTCTGACTCCACAGGCCTCACCCTGTCCCTCACAGAAAGTGGCCCTTGAGAGGAACCTAGAGATTCTAAAAGCTGGAAGGAAGGGGGAGGGGGGGGTGACCATTCTTGTCATGGAAGGAAGTCCATGGGAAGGCACAAAGGCAGAGGAGATAGAATGTCATGTACAGAGAGCAAAAGGGAAGCCAGTTTGACCAATGCACGCTGACATTTCTGAATTTGATTCTCATCTATTTGTTTTTCAGTTCTTTCTTTTCTTTCCTCTTGCTTTTATAGTCCACCTGAAGCCTTTGAAGCCAGTTGGTCAATCACTGAATAGCTATTTTTAACCTCCTTCTGTGTACCAGACACTGTGCTAAGTTCTGGAGGAACTTGAGGAACAGCAAGGAGGCCAATGTCACTGGATCCAAGAGTATATAAGGGCAGTAGTGGAAGGTGTAAAAAGATTGGAAAGTGTGAGGTTCAGGTGCTGGTGATGGAGCTGTTGGTTGATATAGCCACAGGTGATGTGAGATATTGAATAGGACATAACCAAAGTTTAGAACATGTATTTGATACATATGTATGTGTATATACACATATGTATACACGTATACATATATACACATACATATACATATATTATAATTATGCATGTAATTGTGCCTATTATATACTAAAATATGCACATATCTATACCATGCCTGGCATATAGTAGGCACTTAGTAAATACTTGCTTATTTCATTCTCATTCAATATGGCCCTGGGGCATAGTGGAATAACTAACTCTTATTCTTGGTAACTTTTGGTTGATCTACATATAGGTTTGAAATAATTTTAGTGCACACATAGAAACATACATACACACACACAAAGTCGTGGATTTACAGCTCTCAAAAGTTATCTAGCTCAACCTTCTCATTTTCAGAGTGAGGAAACTGGGGCTCACCATAAGATGAAATGGGGCTAAAGTCTGTCATCAGCCTTGGCCTGTGTGACAGGGGTGTGAAAACAGCTTTTCAATATACCCTATGATTTTGCAGTACTCTCAGTAAATAACAGTAAGACTTAATAGGCATGTATTAACTATAATCTTAACTGTTACATGAATAGTTTTATCATGATACCAAGTATTTCCCCCAATCCTAATCTTTTTTTTTCACTTAGTTACAATCAGGATCTGTTCATTCTCCTAGTATTTTTTTTTAGACCAATGTATTAATAGGGAAGCAGATGGAACCTTGTTGGAGGTACTAATATTTTCCATTACGTAGGTGACAGGTGTTGGAAAGAATGCCTCACTAATGGAAAATGCTATCTTCCTGAGGGGAACCTTTAAGCATAATAGCTAAGATGCTCCAGTAACAGTGTAGTTATAATGGACTGATCAGGTTGGATTCTTGATACAATGGGATTCAATTCAACAAGCAATTCTTAGGTATTTGCAATGTGCCAGGCACTGGGTGATATAGTGACAAAAGCAAAAACAGACCCTGTCTCCAAGAGGTTTACATTCTCCTGGGGGACAATAATGTTTGGGCAGATTCTATACATTCTATGTAAAGGAAATGAAAGTCATTTTAAGAGCTAAATGCTAGTAACTGGGTTAATCAGGAAAGGTCCTTTGTGTAGAAAATAATACCTTGACTATGCCTTGAAGGAAGCCAAGGATTCTTCGGGTGGAGGTAAAGAGTGAGTGAATTTCAGACATGGGGGGAAGGGGAATCACTTTTGCAAATGCATGTGGATGGGTGATGGAATGTCAAATATAGGGAAAATGTAACTCCCAATTGAATTGGAATGGAGAATGCATGGAGGAATGTAGTACTATTAATATAAGTCCAGAAATTTTGGTGGGAGCCAGAATTTCATGAGCTTTAAATGCTACATGAGAACATTGGTTTTTATCCAAGAAATAATAGGGAGCCATTAAAGATCTTTTAGCAAGGGAGTTAAATGGTCAGACTTGTACTTTTGGAATATCACTTTGGCAGCTGAATGGAAGTTGGATTGGAGTGGGGAGAGACTTGAGACAAGAAGACAAATTAGGAGAATATTACAGTAGTTCAAGCCAAAACTGATGAGGGTCAGTAGGCTAAAAGTTATGTCTGGAGAAAAGGGGAGGGATGCAAGAGAGGTTGTAAGGTTAAGATCATTGAGACTTAATGGAGGCAAGAGTTAAGGATATTGCTGAGATTTGCCAACTGAGGTGATTAGAAAGATGGTGGTGCCATCAATAGAAATGGGAAGATGTGGAGGAAGGGTGGATTCAGTTAAGGTGGGGAACATACATGAGTTTCACTTTAGTCGTGTTAATTTTGATGTACCTACACGTATGGAAATGGAAATATCCATTACACATTTGGAGTTGCAAGACTGCAGTTCAGGACAGAGATGGAGTTAAGTAGATTGAGGAGTCCTCTGCAGAAAGATGATAGGTAAAACACATGGGTGTTGATGAGATGACCAAGGGAAACAGTGCAGTCCGTAAATATTAACAAATTCCACACAAAGGAAAAGTAACCTATTTTAAAAAACCATAGTTGTTGCCCAATAATTGTGACCTTGATATGTGGTTTTATCACCATTGGTGGTTGGTTTGCAAACTGAGGGTGTATGTTGATGCTGAGACTTCCATATGTTCATGTTGCTGCTCTCATAGCACTCACTGGGCAGATGCCTATCTCGTATGACACTGCAGCTTGTGACTGACTATGTATTCTGTGAAGCAGCGTGGCTCATGCGGAGATCAGGTCCATGATGTGGAAATCTTGGTGTGTGTACATGAGTGATTTTTGTATGGATGAGAACTGAAATGAGGGAGATTGGCAAGGTAGACAAAGAAAAGAGTAGATGACAATGTAGAGACCACCATCATCATCATCATCATCATCATCATCATCATCATCATCATCATCATCATCATCTTCGTAGCTAAAGTTTATGTAGCATTTTAATTTAAAGCAATTTCCAAGCATCGTGTGTGTCCAAATTGAAGATAACATCTACCTCATATGTGTGTATGTATGTACACATATAGTTGGACACACTGCACCTTGATTCCAGCATAGTGATAAAATTTTGGTCTTGTTTGAGACCGAAGGACAAAAGCCAACCAACCAGCCACAAGGAAATTGTGGCTGAGAAAAGCTAAATGATTTGCTCAGGATCACAAAGCTGGTAAATGTCTGAGACAGGCCTATGTTGTCTTTGTGACTCCAGCATGGAGCATCCTTCTGTAAGGCCAGTCCCCTTCTCCCCTTGGTAAGTTACTTTTAGACTCTCCATTTTGTGGAGGGAGCCATGCTGGATTTCATTCACCTTCCATCCCTGTTCTTCACTTCCAGAGTTCAGTCATGCCCCTGAACTAGGAACCTTTATCCTTTCTCCTCCCCCCACCTCCTGTTTCCCAACTCTTTTTTATGTGTTGGCTTTCCCCACTACACACTTCTTGATAGAAGGTGCTTCTTTCTTTTTGCTTGTGTTTGCAGCACTCAGTATGATCTGTGACTCATAATAAGTGCTTTAGAAATGCTTATTTCCTTCTTCCTCCCTCTCTTCCATCTTCCTCTACTTCTTTCTCTCCCTTCTTTCTTCCTTCCTCCCTCCCCCTCATTTTCCTTCCTTCTTATGCTTCCCTTTCTTTATGTCCTTATTTCCTTCCTGTCCAGTATGACACATAGCTGCACTAAGGGGGAGCACCTTGTACCTTCCCTGCTTTCTTCTAAAAAGAAGACTTTCTCCTGTTTTCTAAGATTGTTCCCATGGCCCGGGACCATGATGCCATTCCCTCCTAAATCTCACAGTCATTTCTTGTGTCATATCTTCAGCCTCTCACCTGACACACTGCCTTGTGTCTGCAAACATATTTAGAATTTTGGATCACTCAACAGCCCTCTCCTGGACCAGTGAGCCCTGGTCTTCTTCCTTTCACCAGAAGCTATGCTCTCCTTACCCTGTCCTAATTGACAAATCCAACAGATTGAGTTCCCCCTCATCTTTCTGCACATTTTTGCAGCATCTGATGCTCTTGGCTCCTTGCCTGTGACCTCACTAAGAGCAGAGATGTCTTACTCATCATCCCTACTCCTACGTTGACACCTCAGATCCAATATCCTGCCCTACCGCTTTCCGTGTGTTTGCTCCTGACCTTCTGATCACGAGTTCCATCTGGAATTTTGGCTCTGCTTTGGTGACTCAGACCCAGAATTGTGCCTAGGATTGAATACTGATATCTGGGGCTGAGAGTACCTCCTCCAAGAACCTTTTTAATCATGATCTTCTACCACCCTGTATAATTGGGCTCTCAGCCTCCTGTTGTAATGTTCTTCTCCCAGAGCCACCTTCCCCCCATAACATGGGTGAGGATGAGAATCTAAAGGGATGCTATCCTCCCACATGACTGTTCTGGGGTAGGATTGTTCCCTGCACCTGATCTATGCCTTGCCCATCTCCTCCTCACTCATACTGTGTCCTCTGTACCTTCTAGCCAAAGCCACATGCTATCCAACTGGTTTTGCTCAGATCCCTTCTCCTTTCTGATGGCTTGATTAGCTGCCAATGTGCGTGGTAGTCATGCCTTCTACCTGGACAAAATACACTAATTAGATATGCTTTCTCCTCCAGATGGCTCTTTTTTGTGTTCTTAGCTTATCTCTTGTAAGTACATGACATGAGTGTGAGAACATGAAAAGGAAAAGAATTCACAGTGCCTGCCAGTATTCTCTCCACCAATGCAGATTGCAATCTAGGACTTAGAGAAGCATATTTGTGTAAATTACACACATTTCTATGGCACAGAAGAGCAGAGATTAACATGGGAACGATGATAGGAGTGATCTGCACAAAAGAGGGAGATAATCAATGCCATTGCCTTTACACAAATTTTGGAGAGTTTTGGAGAAGAAAATTCAGACTGATGGAAGTCACTGTCCTACTCACCACAGAGGTTTTTCCAAACCTTTTCATCCCTCCTTAAATCTCCCACAACTTCTCCCCTCAATCTCTCAGTTGAGAACCTTTTTTTCATATTTCAGTTGAACAGTTGTCCCTCTTCTGTCCTTCTCATCTCACTCTCCAAAGATGCCTTCTACTACTATTCCCTCCTTCACCCCTATTTGGCATGAAGATATATACTTTCTCATTGCTAAGGCACAAGTGCTTCAGTTCTATCTCATCTTCTCCAACACATCCCCACTTGTATCATCCTCTCTCTCTATCTCTGTCTCTCTCTCTCTCTCTGTGTCTCTTTCTCTCTCTCTCCCCCTCTCTCTTTCCCTCTCTCCCCCACCATCTCCCTCTCCCTCTTCTCTTCCATTTGCTCCCTGTCTATTGGTAGCTTCCTGACAGCCTACAAACATACTCAAGTCTTCTCTATCCTCACAGAACCTCTCAATTGATCTGCCCCTCCTTGCTAGCTATTATCCCTTATCTGCCCTCCCTTTTGTGGCTAAAATCCTTGAGAATACCATCTAAAATAGGTGTCCTCACTTACTTTCCTTCCACTCTTTTCTTAACTCATTACATTGGTGCTACCAACTTTATCATTCAACCAAAATTGTTCTCTCCAAAGTTACTAATGGTCTTTTGATCACCAAACACTCCTTTATGTACTCTGACCCAGTTAACACAGGATTTCTTCCTGTTCCTTGAAGATAAAACTTTGTCTCCAGACCTCAGGCATTTACAGTGAATGTTTCCCATCCTCATAACCCTGTTCATTCTGTTCTTTGCTTCTTGGCTTCCTTCATGTCTCAGCTAAAGTCCCAACTTCTCCTTAATGTTAGTGTCCTCCTTCAGACTACCCAAAATTTAGCCTGTATATATCTTATTGTCTTTCCTACAGAGAGCAAGTTCCTTGAGAACAGAGAGAAGTTTGTTTGTTTGTTTGTTTTTACTTTTGTGTATCCCCAGCACATAGTACAGTGTCCAGCATATAGCAGGTATTTAATAAAAGCTAGTGGACTTGATGTGCCTGTGGGACCCTTATTTTTAAATTACTCACTAAGGCTATTAAATGGCTTCCTGGTGACCTAAAGATATCTAGGAGACTCTCACTTGCTTGGCATCTATGGCAGCCTGGTTGGTCCCAAAAGGGTCAGAATTATATCTCCATTTGTCACAAGAAAAAATTCTTTCCACTCCAGATTCTTTCCTCCAATCTATTAGTTCAGTGTCGACAACCCAAGAAGTTTCTGTAGCTCAGATCCAAGTGAGACAGGCTGTCAGATTTTAGAGATATTTATCTGAACATAGCACCAAACTTTTTTCATGTTTTGTCAAATTGAAATTCTGAGTACGACAGATTATAGAAAGGCACAGAGTATAAGACACAAAGAAGGGATTTGCAAAAGCGCTTTGCACGTTGCATCCTGATCTTCTGTCCTTGTCATTATCATTTGCATCTGTTGGCATTAAGCTGTCTGGATTTCTGAACAGATTAAAATTCAGCTGTAGCCTCCGTTGCACTTTTTCCCCTTTTCATACCATTCTTTCCCATAGCCACTCACTGTGGGAGAGGAATGTGTCCTTGAATACAGAACTGATAGGGCAAATGTCATAAAAATTATTTGAGAATATCCACCAAATATTCCTCTTGGAACAAAAGGTCAGCAAGAGTCAGTGAAATGCTACTAACATATGGGAGACTCCTGGAATACACATCTAGGAGATTAGATTGAGCCTAGACCCAAGCCGGTGACTATATCCCTAGGAGGGAGAACGAGGCTCTGAGGCTCCCATGAAGCCACACGACCTTGCCCATCCATGGTGGCCATGACTCCTTGGTTTGGTTTCATTTCAAACCATCTTTTCTCAAAGATCTCATTAGAAAGCTCATTTTTACCCTTTTCTCCACAATAATGGACAAACTACAGGAGGCTTCTTTCCATAAGATAATGTACCAGGTTAGCTGTCATTCAAGGAAATAGGGAGTACTTGTTTTAATTATAAGACCGAAGTCATCCAGATGTATAATTAAATGAAAACAGCCAGAGCTATCTTGGTCTTGCCTCAGAAGTTGTATCATTCTGTTTGATGCAATTTTATATCCTTTTGTTTTAGAAACAACTTTGGGAAATTGTGCAGGCTCAAAAATTCTCTTTAAAAAGTTGTTTAGCTGAATGCACTATCTTTCTGAGAGATACTGTAGTATGTGAAGGCCCTGCTTTTATAGTGCTCAGACATATGTAGCTCCAGATCGATTTTGCCTACAGGGCCATTCAGGTAAATACTGGAAGCTCCATCTGTCTGTTTATTCCTCTCTGTTCTCCAGCATGCAGATGGGACCTCAGGCTATTCCTGACCCTGGAAGTTCTCTGGGATGGTAGCAGGACAAATGTATGGCATGCATACACCTCCTCTGAGAGGACCTGGCTTCCTTCTCTCAAAGAAGTCCAAGAACAGTCTGAACCTTGGTAATGATTGTTCCCCCATGCACTAGGCTCACACTGTACACAAAAAGCAAAGCCAGATCACTCAGAATATGATTTATGTGGGTTTGTGTTATATGCCCATACATGTACACCGGATCAGGGATTCTTAACCATTTCTGTGTCATAGACCCGCTATGCATGACAGTCTGGTGAACCTATGAACCCTTTCTTAGAATCATGTTTTGAAATGCATATTATTACAAAGGAAACCAATTATACTGAAATACACATGTAAAATATTTTTTAAAATCCCACAACTTTATGACCTTCTAGGTTTTGAACCTCTATAATAGATAAATGAGAATTTGGATTTGAAGGTTGGGAAAGGGCAGCATTTATAGAAAAAGTCTGCTAATGTGGATTGAGTTTCCAAGTGGCAGCCACTCCCCCTTCTTTTGGCTCCAGCCTCCCTGGCTAACTCCCATCCTCACCCCGTGATGACTTCAGACTAGGTCATGTTCATAAGATCATCACCAATTTAGGGCAGGAAAGGGACTTAAAGGTCATTAAGTTCAATCCCTCTTTATTTATAGATGAGCATGTGATACTAAGGGAGTGAAATGACTTACCCAGGGCTACACAGTAAGTTTCTGAGTTAGGATTTGAACCCAAATCTTCCTGACATCAAGTCCAGCACTCTCTCCTCCACTCTACCACGTTACCTCTTGTTCCTTCACTTTCATTCTGATTCCACAGGCCTATGGTAACCCTTGGCTTGTGGCTTTTGGACACTGAATGCCCTCTCTGTTTCTGATTGTTCCAGCCATTTGGAGCTGCGTGGCTAACAACACCATGGCTCCTTTACCTGTATGTGGATTACCAAAATATTTATTTGTGCCACATTTCCTTTTAAGAACAGTGACCAATTTGAAGATGTACTCTGGTGTGAAGGAGGATGAACATTCAAACTTTCCCTGATTCCTTATCCATCTATATTTTGAAATCTTGCTTACAAAGTTTGGTGGTGAAAGATACAGACCCTTTGTAAGAGTAACTTTTGAGATTTTCTTCTGGTTATACAGTTTATATAAAGATATTTCTGAGAAATGTGTTATTGTGTGGATTCAATCCCTCAACTACTACTGTAAATACCTGTTATTGGGGGGAGTGATTTCATAGTAAAGTGGAAAATTACCTTCTGATTATAGAGAGCTGGTAACAGGGAGCTTTCAGTGCAAATTGCTGTAGTAGCAATAATTGCTTTCTTTCCATTTTTTTTTCAGCCTTAGAAGAAAAGAAAAACAAAATGGAAGAAAGGGAGACATATTAAGCTATTTCTTCTGCCTCATTTGAGGAGCAGTCATTGCAAGGATTCTGTGCCACTACTGAAGGCAAAGGCACCCATTGTATAGAGACAAGCAGCCAAGTGAACTGGTTGTGCTACTGAAACAAGAAATAGCTGGATGGGGTGAGTGTGTGTCTCTGAAAAGAAAGCTAGGAGTCATAACTGTTAGGGATTAATTTATGAGGTTTATATTTCTGTCATTCAGGTTTGCCCTCCATGCATCATCTTTAAAGCTTGGTAATACAATCAATGTCCATATGTTTTTTTAAAAAAGTTAATTTTTATGGCTTATGTATGAATGAAAAAATCATGGTTTAATTATGGATTTCAGAAGAAGCACATACCTTGTAACATTGCATTAATTCAGGTCCCTTGCTCATCTCTAACAGTCTGAAAATCTGACCAGAGTTTGCCTAAATAAGATACTATCACCGAAGGATGGCAGTATACTCTGACTGCAGAAAATACTACTTAAGGGGGAACAGATTCAATGTCTGAATACTGAAGCCATTAACTTAGTAATAGAAAATGACTATTAACATCGCCAATGGATACATTTAAAATGAATAATTTATATTATCTTAAAGGCAATCTGCCTCGATGGTCTCTCAAGGTGTTCACTCCACCCCCCCCCACACACACATTGAAGTTCAGTTATTCCATGATAAAATAAGGTTTATAATAGATACGTACAAGGACTGTGTGACCATGTGTAACCTGTCTGAACCTCAGGTAACTCTCTAGTATTTATCAACTTAATTACAGATGGCTTATGATGTGTGTCACTGGTGGGAGTTCCCTATGTCAGTGAGATCACACTTTCCTGATGTGCTGATGTAAATATAGTCTGATGCAAGGATGAGACAAGCCTTCTTCTCTTCTACTCAGTGTATCTAAGCCTGATTCAAGCATGACATCTAGTTTTAGGGTATGTAACTGGATTTTTTAAAAAAAGTATGGAGAACTATTCTCTCCCTTGCCAGCCTATCCTTTATTGACATGTCAGATTGACCTTCCTAAAGTACAGGACTGAACATATAATTTTCCTACCCTTCCTTGGCCATTTAATCAATTTCAATGGCTCCAGGACAAGATATAAAATACTTTATTAAAGCCTATTATGATCCTCCCTACTTTTCCCATCTTCTTCCACCTTCTTTCTCCCACGTGCTTTGTGATCCAGTGACAATGACCTCCTTACAGTTTCTTGAACAAGACACTCTATCTCCTGGTTCTGAACATTTTCACAGGCTGTCCCCATGGTTGAAATTCTCTTCTTTCTCATCTCTACCCACTTGTTTTTCTGACTTCCTTCAGATCTCAGCTAAAATCCTATCTTCATCAAGAAGTCTTTTCTAATTCCTGTTAATGTTAATGCCACCCCTCAGTGGTTATTTTCAATTTGTCCTGCCTATACATTATTTACATATAGTTGTCTTAATGTTGTCTCACATATTAGACTGTGAGCTGCTTGGTAGCAGAATTTTTGTTTTTGCTTTGCCTCTCTTTGTATCCCCAGTGCTTAGCACAATGCCTGGCACTTTGGGGCACTTGATAAATGCTGTAGACTTGAGAAAAAGAAGTGATTAAAAGTTGGAAACTAATGTATTTGGGAACAGTTACTCTAGGGAGAAGATAACTAAGATGTAGATGAAGGATCAAAGACCAGGCAAGATGAAATTAAGGCCAACCATAGTGGAGGGCTTTGAGCTCAAGCAATAGAAATATTTTTTAATATTCAAAAGTTATTCATGAAGAAAGTAGTTGGAAGTCTGCAGTCTTCCAAAACAGTCCCCACTAGTAGCAAAACTGTGTAGTACAAATGGGCCTTTTCTCAAGTGGAGGCACAAAAATAATTTTGAACCACAGTTTTGTAGCTCTCTGATAGTGCAGGGATAATGGGCAAGTGATCTTTACTGTGTATAGCAAAGGATAATAATAGGGAATGCTGACATGACAGTTTAAGGTTTATAAAGTATTTTAGATACGTCGTTTCTCCTTACAACACTATGAAAAAGTCACTGTGGGTGTGATTGTCCCCATTTTACAGATGAGGAGACAGAAATATAAAGTAGATAAGTGATCTACCCAAGACTACCTGGTGTATTTTGCACATAATAGGCTCCTAACAAAACTTGCTGAATAAATGAATATGGACTTTACTTCCCCACTTTTGTTTTGAAATTTCCCCAAACTGAGAACCCCTGGACTAGCATGGAAGGGTTCTGTCATTAGTTTCAAGCCCCATTGTGTTCTATGGAAAAATCTGAGCATTGCTGGTTTCCCCAAAGCTCTCTCTGCTCCCCTCTCACTTCCATTGCCTTGGTGATTGTGTTTGTATGGCATCAGACATTCAGGCGATTAACTGAGGTACTCATTCATCCACGCAGTTTGGTAACTATAGACAAAGCTTGGCATGCTCCATATCCCATTCTCCTACATACCAATGCCACAAGGCTTCATTCTGCACATCCTGCCATTCCTCACTAAGAGTTAATTAGCAGCAATTCCTCCATTTCAGGAAAGCTTTCCACCCCCCTTCCTACAACTCTATCCCTACTACACATATCATCATCGTTGTCATCATCATGATTATTTTCACAGACAGTCTTATTCATTAGAAATGGATGCCTTTTTCATGCCAAGAGCTATGCTGGAAACCATGGCACTCCTCTTGAGACAAATGAGATCCCCGACATTTATCAGAAGTCTGCTTGTGTCCAGCATGATTGATTGCTGGACAGCGGCTAGGAGGCCACTGGATATTGCTGTTAGGATAGACAAATACTCCCCCTCAGACACTTTACTAAAACAAATTAGCTATGTCTTGGAAATCCTGCATTACACAGATTTATTCTGAATGGAAAATTGGTCAATGTGTCTTGTTTGAAAATTAGACTGTCCAGCAAGCATCTCAGTCTGTCAAACAATTCACACCAGTGCATTGCATCGGGCATCTTGTAGCGTGTGCTTCGTTTCAGTCTGCTTCCACATTCTGTACAGCAGGTGCTGCCTTTTTTACTTCTGCTCTCTTCAGATAACTGGATCCTGCCCAAGTGTTGTCATCCTAGAGGCAGTAAAGCTTCTGTCCTGAACAATTAAGGAGCAACCTGGCTGCTGGCTGAGGAGCCCAACCACTTCTGTTTCAGTGAGGAGTAACTTAGCAAGTGTTCTTTTCCTACTTGAAGACCAGAATGCTTCTCAGCTCCTGTGGGCAAATTTTCTTCTATCAGTGAGCAGGCCCCTGGAAGCTAGAGACAAGATGGCAGAGAAGATGTCATAGGGAATTTTCAATGCAATCCTCTGAGTTCACTTTCTAGCCAAACTAGCAGATCAGGCATTTGTCTAGTACGTTGTTTAATTCAGTCCAATCATGTAAGCCTTTATTAAGTACCTACTGTCTACCTGAGCCTGGACAAGGCACTGGGGATATAGAGACAAATTCTCAGAGAGCTAGCATTCCATTGGATTGAGTAGAAATAGTGAGAACACAGAGAAAGAAGACAGATATAAAGGTGGGAGGTTGGGACTGATATCTTCTGTAAACAAATATTGACTTCAGTTAATATTATGAAATATGTATCTCAATACATTGAAGGATCTGTGATCTCCTCAGTGTGCGAAGTGGTGCAGAACAATCCATATCCAATATTATGTTAAATATTAAATGATGAGGGAGAAATTTAGACTTAATATGTTGCCTTGGTTTCTGTATTCTTCTATAATTTTCAATTATTAAAAAGCATAATTCTTATAAAACATCAACATTGCCCTTCTCTAAGACTATATGCAGAAACATTGGAACATGGCTTATTTTCAAGAGGGTTGTTTGTTTGGTTTGGTTTTAACAAAACAGTCAAGGTGTGGGCATGTGGCCCTTGTGCTTGGGATTGAACCTTCCAAATTTTTGACCTCCTTAGAGTTATACGTAGAGTAGTTTTCAGCATTTGTCTTGGGAGAAAGACTAGAACCGTGTCAATTCCCCAGACAGCCATGTAGAGCTCCTTTTCATTTGTAGTCATTTTGAGCACTGTTGATCTGAAGGTGATTGATTGAGTCTTCCAGGCTTAGCAGATTTCTCAATGGCAAGGACAGTTCAATGTGATATTGGTATCCTCCAACTGAGCCAACTTGGCCTCAACATGATGGGACAGCTCTGGTTGCATTCCTATGCCAATGGCAGTATAGTAAATGCTGACAAAGAAAAAAAATCACGTACCAACTTTTGTATTCAACACAATTTTATTCTAACTGTGAAGAAGCATATGAAACTCACATCCCCACCATTATTCATTGATCTTCCCCAGAGGCTTATGTTTAAGGTATGCTTGTAATCCATACGTTCACTCTCAGGAGGTGAACGTAGCATGTGCTTCTGGAGTCAGTGCCTTGAGGGTAATGAGGCCCTCTCTCCTCCAAAGAACTTGACTTAATGTCACTTGATGTGAGGGAAGTGGCAGTTACAAGAGGCTAATGGCTGATATTCCATCCCTCCCCATGTGCGCAAAGGAGTGGGCCAGTTTCTTTAGTTCTGCTTTGCACTTTCAATTAAGCCAACTTTCATTAAGATACTATGACAAAGAGGGAAAATGGTGCAGGATTTTCTTCATACCTTTTCTATTCCACTCTAAGACAGTAAAATTGACAACTCCCACTATTCTGGATTTGGCAGCAGCAATAAAATATTCAAGGTTTATTAGAGAAAAGTGGAGGACTCCAAAAAAAAGTGGGGAAATGATGGGAAGTGTAGACAATTTGAGGTGAAAAGGAACATGAACCTCATCTTCTATAGAAGTGACCTCATTTTTAGCAAATTAAGATTCACAGAGATGAAATGCCTTGTCTGAGGTCACATGGCTTATATGTGCCAGAGGTAGGATTAGAACTGAGGTCTCCTGATGTCTGACCTTGTGGCCTTTTCTCCATTTTGGAGTATAGCACATTAACTGGCATCTCTGTAATGTTCTTAGCACTTGATTTGCTACAATATGACTATCCTTGTTTGGGTATGGTGTTCCATCTAGCCTGTAAATTCCATGTGGTCAGGGACTTCATTATCCAAGAATGGTCTGGTCTCTAGTACCTTGCACATATAATAGGTGCTTACTATATGTGTGCTGAATTAAATTGTCTTGAACACCAAAGAACTGTGGGAGGCAAATGTCATTGTGTTGTGCAAAAGTTGTACTCTTTTCTTTCTTTTTATTTTTCAAAAGCACCCAGGCTGTAATTGAAATCTTGCACATGGAGATACACCAATGGTTTCCATTTGGTTAGGCAGTTAGGAATTTATTTCACATACATTTATGTGTGTGGTGTGTGTGTGTGTGTGTGTGTGTGTGTGTGTGAGAGAGAGAGAGAGAGAGAGAGAGAGAGAGAGAGAGAGAGAGAGAGAGAGAGAGAGAGAGAGAATGAATGTGTGGTTGACAGCAGAGTGGGTTTTTTTGTCTCTACTGTCATTGTGTAACTCAGTTCTTGGTACATATTAGGTGTTTAATAAATGTTTGCTGATGGACTGTTGATTGGCATGTGATTGAAAATTTCCTCCGAGGTTCTGAGGTCTAATCTCTAAAGTTCTTTACCTTGTCTGAGTCAGACAAATTCTTCAACTCAAAAATGGGTGTAATAGTATCCACCTCAGAAGGTTGTTGTAAAGACAAGATGAGGTACTATTTGTAAGGCCTTTAGCACAATTCCTTGCACATGGGAAGCACTACATAAATGCTAGCCATTATTCTGGGTTCCTTCCCCTGGATAGTCTCTGGATTATCAGTCTCCTTCCTAAAATACTGCACCTGGAACAGATCTCCACTCTTCTGAAGTCTGAATAGAACAGAGAGTAGAAGGGCAATGATTTCCCTCATCCTGAAAAGTATGCCTCTATCAAGGTTTTCTCCAGTTTCTATATTGCACATATTTAGCTTTCAGTCCACTAAGACCCTTGGGTCTTTTTTTGGATCAATTTCTATCTAGCTATGCCTTCTCTGTCTTGGACTTGATTTGATTTTCTGTGCTCCAGTGTAAGATTTTATTTTTATCCCCATTGGTCTTTATACTATTTGATTCAGCATTGATTCATTCTAGGTTGCTAAGATCTTGTTGAATTTCTTATTCTGGTCATAGTTTACCAAGATAATAAAATTATTAGGATGACTTTAAGCTGTAATTATTCTCCAAAACCTGCACATGGTGCATCCTTGTTCTTCAGTCTTTTTCAGTTATGTCTTACTCTTTGTTACCCCTTTTGTGGTTTTCTTGGCCATGAGATTGGAGTGGTTTGTCATTCCCTTCTCCAGCTCATTTTACAGATGAGGAAACTGAGGCTAACAGGGCAAAGTGACTTGCCCAGGGTCACATAGCTAGGAAGTGTGTGAGTCAGATTTGAACTCAGGTCTTCCTGATTCTACATCTGGTGCTCTGTTCAGTGTATTACCTAGCTGCCCTATGGTGCATCCTAACAGAATCAAAACTCATGTTGGCACTGAATGCCTTTCACAAGGCTCCAAAGTATCTTCCTCAACTGATTTCATGTTCCTCATATACTCTGCAATTTAGTCATACTAACCTCTCTGCTATTCCCTGTATACAATATTCCATCTCTTACCTTCATGCTTTGGCAAAGGCTGGGCCCTAGGCCTAGAGCATTCATTCTCCCTTCTCATCCTGGCTTATTTAAATTTGGAGGGGGCGGAGCCAAGATGGCGAAGTAGAAAGATGCACATACACATAGCTCCGAACACACAAACCACAGAACGGCTAGAGGGGACCAAGCCAGGGCGAATTCTGCACCCAGAGACCACGGAGTATTGGAGCGAGGGAGATTCCTGCTCCAGAGAGACCTGCGGACCTCTCGCGGGGGGTCCTTCGCACCGGGCGCCGGGACGGGGAGCGGAGTGCGGCCCTGCCGCAGCCGCGACACTGAGGGGAGGAGATCCGAGAGGGCTACGGGGACGGGATCTCCAGCAGCCACGCGGGTCCCCCCACCCACAGAGGGACCTGCAAACCTCTCGCAAAAGGTCTGTCGCGCTGCAGACGCGGAGCCGGCCCAGACCTGCGGCAGTGGCGGTGGCGGCCACGGCTCCGAGAGGCACAGATCTGAGAGGGCTCCGGAGGCGGGATCTTCAGCGGCGGCACGGCCCCCCCACCAACAGGTGACTGACGGGGGTGGGTGAGAGAGTCTCTTTGGTGGGTTGAGAGGGGACTGGGGTACCCCCAAGGCTCGCCCCCCCCCCGGGAGGTGGGGGCTGAGAGGCAGCTGCGGACGGGGGCTCCCCAAACGGGCAGGAGCCTGGATCCATTGTGGAAGGTCTGTGCATAAACCCCCAGAGGGAACTATGCCTGAGAGGCGGCCCTGCCCCTGACCACCTGAACATAATTCTCACACTGAATAGCAGCCCTGCCCCCGCCAAAAATCCTAAGGCGGGAAGCAGCATTTGAATCTCAGTCCCCAAACACTGGCTGGGAGGACCAGGAGGCGAAGAGGGTGTGAGGAGAACATTCAGAGGTCAGGCCACTGGTTGGAGAAAATGCCAAGAAAAGGGAAAAGAAATAAAACTACTGAAGGGTACTTTATCGGAGAAAAGACACTTCCTCCCTTCCTTTCTGATGGGGAGGGACAATGCTTGCCATCAGGCAAAGACACAGAAATCGAGGATTCTGTGTCCCAGCCCACCCAATGGGCTCAGGCCATGGAAGAGCTCAAGACGAATTTTGAAAATCAAGTTAGAGAGGTGGAGGAAAAACTGGGAAGGGAAATGAGAGGGATGAGGGAGAAGCATGAAAAGCAGATCAGCTCCCTGCTAAAGGAGAACCAAAAAAATCTTGAAGCAATTGGCACCTTGAGAACTAGCCTAACTCAGCTGGCAAGGGAGGTGCAAGGGGCCAATGAGGAGAAGAATGCTTTCAAAAGCAGAATTAACCAAATGGAAAAGGAGATTCAAAAGCTCACTGAAGAAAATAGATCTTTCAAAACTGGAATGATACGGATGGACGCTAAGGACTTTTCGAGAAAGACAGATATCTCAGAACATACCGCGCGGATTCGAAAAATGGAAGATAATGTAAAATATCTTATTGGAAAAACAACTGACCTGGAAAATAGAATCAGGAGAGACAATGTAAAAATTCTGGGACTACCTGAAAACCATGATCAAAAGAAGAGCCTAGACATCACCTTCCCTGAAATTATCAAGGAAAACTGCCCTGAGATTCTAGAACCAGAAGGCAAAATAAATATTCAAGGAATCCACAGAACACCGCACGAAAGAGATCCAAAAAGAGAAACTCCCAGGAGCATTGTGGCCAAATTCCAGAATTCCCAGGTGAAAGAGAAAATATTGCAAGCAGCTAGAAAGAAACAATTCAAGTATTGTGGAAATACAATCAGGATAGCACAAGATCTGGCACCCTCTACATTGAGGGATAGAAGGGAATGGAATAGGATATTCCAGAAGTCAAAGGAACTAGGACTGAAGCCAAGAATCACCTACTCAGCAAAACTGAGTATAATAGTTCAGGAGAAAAAATGGTCTTTCAATGAATTAGAAGACTTTCAAATTTTCCTGATGAAAAGACCAGAGCTGGAAAGAAAATTTGACTTTCTAACACAAGAATGAAGAGAACCATGAAAAGGCGAACAGCAAAGAGAAATCATAAGGGACTTACTAAAGTTGAACTGTTTACATTTCTACATGAAAAGACAATATTTATAACTCTTGAAACATTTCAGTATCTGGGCACTGGATGGGAGTACACACACACATGCACACATGCACACATACATAGAGACAGAGTGCACAGAGTGAATTGAAGAGGATGGGATCATATCTTAAAAAAAATGAAATCAAGCAGTGAGAGAGAAATATTGGGAGGAGAAAGGGAGAAGTTATGTGGGGCAAATTATCTCTCATAAAAGAGGCAAGCAAAAGACTTATTAGTGGTGGGATAAAGAGGGGAGGCAAGAGAAAAACATGAGGTCTACTCTCATCACATTCCACTAAAGGAAAGAATATAATGCACACTCATTTTGATAGGAAAACCTATCTCATAATACAGGAGAGTGGGGGACAGGGGCACAAGCAGGGTGGGGGGGAGGATGGAGGGGAGGGCATGGGGAAGAGAATGCAATCCGAGGTCGACACTCATGGGGAGGGAAAGGACCATAAAAAAATAGAAGTAAAGGGGGACAGGATAGGATGGAGGGAAATATAATTAGTCCTATACAACACAACTAGTATGGAAATCATTTGCAAAACTAAACAGATATGGCCTATATTGAATTGCCTGTCTTTCAAGGGGAAGGGGTGGAGAGGGAGGGAGCTAAGGAGGTTAGAACTCAAAGTGTTAGGACCAAATGTAATGTTCTTACCACTGGGTAACAAGAAATACAGGTTAAGGGGTCAAGAAAGCTATCTGGTCCTACAGGACAAAAGAGAAGACGGAGACAAGGGCAGGGAGGGAGGATAGAGGAGAGAGCAGATAGGTCACAGGGGCAATTAGAAAGCTCGGGTTTGGGGGGGGAGGGGGTAAAAGGGGAGAAAATTTGTAACCCAAAATTGTGTGAAAATAAATGTTAAAAACTAATTAAAAAAAAAAAGAAAAATAAATAAATAAATTTGGAGTCCTTTCCAGGCTCAGCTCCAGTGATAGATTCTGTGTGAGTCCTTTTCTGGACCCCTCATTGTTGGTGCCACTCCCAACTTGGAAATTCCTTTTTATGTATATGTATATTTGTATTAACTTAGCTACTATGTACAAGTTTTCCTCCCCAATAGGATGTGAGTTCCTTGAAGGCAGAGGCTGCTTATCTCTTTTTTATTCCCCCAGTGCCTAACATAATGCCATAGTGGTTGCTTGACAAATGTCTTTTGAATTGAATTGA